>NC_132808.1:31570103-32276978 GCF_048594095.1 Paramormyrops kingsleyae | reverse complement strand
CATTGTCTTATTTTGGAGCATATTTGTTTGAGTGCCTGGTTTTGAGTGCATCTGTGAAACGCTGGCTTGTCTTCCTGTGTGGAAACTCCATCTGGAAACACACCCTCTGGAATTAAGCTAAGCCCTGGCCTGTCACGGCTTGGAATGCGTGTAGCATTTGGATGAACTAAATACGCAAATACCACTCGTGACTCCTGGAATTTCTCGGCATGTAAATATTTTAAGTAAACTTAGTGTTGTGTGGGTTGTGCTTCTCAATGGGCTTATCGTCGAAGCGGTGACTTTCATTGGTGTCAAACGTGCAAACTTTTCCACAAACATCATCACTGAATATTACGTCTAAGGAGCTTGTAAAGCAACCCATGACCTATGAATACTGCAAGCAACTAAACCACAATGAAACTTCTGAACAATATTGTTTCAATGGTATTTTTCCTAGAATTATTTATCATTTTCTTCCACTAATATCCAACAGTATCGCTTATGGTCTTTAAAATGGGACTGGTCCTTTCAAAATGAGCGATAGCACTAATAATTTACAATCTGAAATCCAATCCACTCAAAATAATAGACTTTATCCTCATTTAAAAAAAAAAAAGTATCACTATGTTTTCTGTTCCAAATACAATATATCGAGCGTGCACTTCATATTCAGTGTTTGTATTTAATATTTCAGTCCTGGATCGGCTTTTTTATGCTGATGCCAGATGGTTACTTGTAAAGTATGGGATTCATAGCCTGTGCAGCCTCCTGCTACATTTTCAGATGCAGAGGTGTCTTATACTAGGGACCAGGTGTGATTCTCGCATTTCTCTTTATTCCTGATTCCGCACTGCAGTCTCGCATCAGAGAAGCATTCCCAGCTGCTGCTTTTAGATTCACTGGTCACATGCCACCCCCGACATACCTCGTCCGGCCGTCCTGTGTGTAGAAAGCTCCCCATCGCTGTGCGGGCGCCGAGGTGGGGGCAGGTTCATCTGAGCCGCAGGAATGGACTTGCTCAAGACGGTATCAGCCTGGTTCTCCCTCTCGGAGCTGGTGTCTATATGACTTCCCTTTCATATCCAGCGTCCCTTCTGGTACGCTGAGAGAGAGGCCCGGCCTAGCGGGGCCTCCCAGGGAAGCTGGACAGAGAGGCGGCAAAACTCAGACCTCATCGGATTCCATTCACGCCGCTCGATCTCTGCACTGAATCGCAACCCTGCCTCCAGGGTATTGACAAACAGGTATAGAGTGGACAGCTGCCAGCGACCCCATTAAACCACCCCCCGCCCCCCCGAATCAGGCTTCCTGCAGCCGTAGCGCCAGTTACCAATTACCCTACATGATATTTCCAGGAGCTCGCCGGTCTCAGTCATCCTCCACAAATCTGAATCGGTCAGTGCTCACAAATTGCTGATGTACGTTCAAGGAACACAAAAAAAACCAGTGCAAGGCTGACCTTTTGGGCGGGCTGGAGGTGGGAACGCTGTGACGTGAGGCTAGCCGAGGGACTGGGGTCCGTGTCCGACAGGGACTGGGGTCCGTGTTTGCGGGTAATTTAGATTTGTTGCAAGCAGGCTGGCCTACGCGTGAACTTTTCACCATCTGTTTGTGTAATTGTCAGTGGAGCTTGAGTTAAGATAATACCAAATTGGAAGGCTGTGTCTGAATGTGGCAAAAATAGAAGAATAAATGTGATATACATGCAAATTGATTTTCCATTATTATTCACCCTATTAAAATGCAGCTGCAGTCTTTTTGTCCAGTGCTGTCGCTCGTCTGGTGACTGACTATCCCACCACTGACCGGCAGTCACGCCTGCTTCACAATACATAATAAACTCCAGGAAACTGATGAATTAAGCCGCTGCGTTTCACTTGGCACTCTCAGTTCACCTTGAGCAAAGTTTTCACTGATAAAAGACCCCCGACTCCAAGCCATGTTAGGTTTATGTGGATCAATAAATGGTTTTTGAATGATGGCCATGTCACCTTTTTCCCATTCTTTTTTTATTCTTTACCCGGTTATGTGAACTTTTAAAAAGAGCTTTACGTTATCTGGGAAGAATTACCTTTTTTGTCGCAAAGTAAACATGAGAAAACGTAAGGAGAAAGTTTAAAATCGAACAGGCGCTTCTATTCTAGAAGGTTCCCCCGTTTGAGGGAGCATTTGAATTCCAGCATTTGAACTCGATACCCCCCTTTCACAAATGTTATCTGGGGGGGGGGGGGACACAGGGATCCGGGGTAATAGCCTAACTCTAGCCTTGCTTGTGTGTGTCTGAGTGTGAGTTGGCTATTACATGTTATAACCCTTATATGTCTATCCAAACACCCATTAATTCTTCCCGGTAAGATAAAATTTGCAGCCTGAAATTGTAAAATCGGTATAGATGATGAGCAGACGGATGTGCAGGTGGCGACATGAGTGTCGCAATAAAATGGCCCCCACCGTAACCCTGATTACTCTGCATGTCTGTCATGTTTAATACTCTACTATATTTTCTGTTTTTCAGGCCAAGAATGGAGACTTTGATTGGCTGTGTTTCCAATGGCAGGTTTGTTTTTGAGCCAGTAATGGAAGAGGTAGCCCAGTACCCTGCCATGGAGCGGCGCGACGTTAACAGGGGGGCTTCCTGTACTTCCTCGTTAATTTAAACCTGTCGGGGGCCAGTTCCTCCCACCATTCCTCCCTTCGTTATACCAAGAAGGATTCCTGGCGAATCCGGCCCACTGACATTAACGAGGATTGAGATCCCTGACCTGGAGTCCATCTCACCTACTCTGTGAGACCCGACCGACTTTGGGAAGCACAAGGCCAAGGCAGAGAGCCAGGGGGACAGGCTCATTAGACCAGCTTGGGGGGAGATGCATCGCAGTGCATGAATAGTGAATATAGCATTCGCAGCCAAAGATGCTTTTTTTAAGGCAAATCTAATCACACTTAATCCCGAGAGCTGCTAATTTTCCATATTCTGAGAGGGAAAAAGTGTTTTGCTGCAGTTACACTAGTTAACTAATATATATGCATTCATATTCTGTGTTGTACCACAGGGAATATCTGGAATTAATATAAAGTCTGTCTGTGGCAAGACCAAAATTTTCCTTGAGACGACGCCAGCATTTCGAGACACAGCTTTCGCTGTCAATTAATCAACATTGTATCACTTTTAAGACATTGTGTCCACAGTGCTATTAAGACATTTATGCAATTAGGATGATTAGGTGAAATTAAATAAATATATATCATTACCGTCATTATTAATGTACATATCCCTTTTTATGTCTACTGTGAAAGATACATTAAGCAAATAACACTTCACTATTTATTATGATGTCATATGCTCCGTGAGTGTCCGCCTTGAGGCTGTCACACCCCTGACAAACACATGTCCCCTCAGGTGTCACCAGTGTCCCTGGTCAAACAGGATCATGAAGGATGCTAAAATCAAGCCATCTTTACGATATAAAACAAAAACTCTCCATTATTATTACTGCGCCAGTTAGCTTAAATCAGAAAACTTTTACTACCCAGTACTAGATTTATACCCAGCTCACCTTTGTTGTGTATATATTACTTTGGCTCCAAGATAGAGAACTGAATAATAATATACCACGGCAGAAGTGCATTTTCATATGGTCAGACCAAAGCGAATAAACAAACACAGATATACATAAATAAATTCATCTGAGATGTATCGTGGGCATAGAATGAAATCTGGCATGAAGCTGAAAGACGAGAAGAGATTTGTGTGTGCAGAAGCCTCAGAGCACGGAGAGGACGGCAGCACCGCACGCCATTATCGCATGGAGACGGAAATCTGTCTGTGTACCACAGGGAGACCTGGGCGTGGGGGATGATGGGAACCGACCTTTGACCCCTCAGGCCTATCTACCGCTCTACTGTTAACAGTCTCTCCAATGTGACGCTACAGCTGTGTGTGCTTCCTGTTCAATGCACATCGCACCTGTGATGGCGAGACAATTAAGCTGCAAACAAGTGGAAAGAAAATCGTTACTCCAGGTTTAGATAATTCTCAGCATTCAGTGCTCTGAGCAAAGCGAAAATCTCAGAAAGCATTACATCCTTAGCATTCTGCTGACATTCTTGTCTTAATACTGTACTTCATCTTGGTTAAGAGGAACAACCCCGGAAAATAAAATCATTGCAGGTGAGTTTTCTCCCCTGCAAGTGAAAAACAAGAAACCCACAAGCTGATTTTTTTTAAATTAAGTCGGTTAAGCGATTTATTTGTGTCATATGATTCTGAAACCTGTTGCTCGGTGGTGCAAGAGAATCGGTTTATGAATTTATTAAAAGTAAGTGATTGTCTTGCATCGGTTAACTCGGCGAACTCCAAATAGCAATAACTTTGCAGAGATTTAAACAAACGTGAAGCCTGCAGAAGGGTCTCCAGATAGGTTTGGCTGCCTTTTCAGGTGTGTGATCACTCACACTGAATGCTGTCACTTGCAAACCTTCAGACATTTCATGCCTGACCTCACCAGGCTTTGAGTCTCAAAGAACCAGACCATGTAAACACTGCAGCTACTTTACCAAATGACTTCTGTTGGACTGGTTATCGGAATGTCAACCTGTATAGATCACGTTCAGCACCTGGCTTGCTTAACCAGCCAAACCAGCACGCTGAGCGTGAGAACCAGCACATCCACATTCAGTCGGTGGAAGAGCCAGTATTTAGCGGAGGAGTTTAAGTACCTCAGGATGCTATGCTGGGTGGTATGGTGGTGCAGTGGTTTGTACTGTTGCCTCACACCTCTGGGACCTGGGTTCGAGTCTCTGCTTGTGTTCCATGTGTGTGGAGTTTGCATGTTCTCCCCGTGTCGTCATGGGGTTTCCTCTGGGTACTCTGGTTTCCCCCCACAGTCCAAAGACATGCTGAGGCTGATTGGAGTTACTCAATTGCCCATAGGTGTGCATGTGTGAGTGACTGGTGTGTGAGTGTGCCCAGTGATGGGCTGGCCCCCCACCCTGGGTGGTTCCCTGCCTCATCCCCGTAGCTTCCGGGATAGGCTCTGGACCCCCTGCGACCCAGTAGAATAAGCGGTTTGGAAAATGGATGGATATTATGCATGAGCAGTGGTAAGAGAGAATGTAAGATTGGCAGCTGGATTGGTTTGGTGGCTGCAGCTTTGAGGGTATGGAGCAGGTCTACGGTGGGTTCAGCATAATGGTGGAAAGAACTAGAATGTGAGCCCAAGTGTCTGAAGTGACAGAGGAGTGCAGAGATCCAGAAAGACCTCAAAATAAGACCTGCTGCTTCTTCTGATCAGGAGCAGCCAGCTGAGGTGGTCTGGGGATCTTCAGGATGTCACCTGGTGGATTCATGAGGGAGCCATTCTGGGCAGACCCCAGACATGCTGGAGGGCTCTCTCTCTCTCTCTCTCAGCTGGCTTGGAAACCTTAAAGGATTCCTCCAGAACATGCTGGAGGTTATGGCCTCAGTAAGGGGGGGGGGGGGGGTCTGACCTGACCTGCTGTCATCAGGAAAAGCAGTATGAAGAGTCTGATACACTGGTATCTTCTTCAATATTTTATTGTAAGCGTGGTTACACTAGTGCAAAACGATTCTGCAGCAGCTTCCGTTAATGCATTGACATATTTACATACATACAATAACGAACAGTAGCAAAGCACAAGAATGCAAGTACAGTGGTCACACAAGGATGCCATTGTTACACAAATACAGATATGTTCAAAACTAAAGGAAGGCAGGAGTCAGGATATTATACATGTATGCAAGACGCAGCAGGAGAAGAGCTGGATGATAGCTAGAGGCAGCAATAATGCATTTCGGAACATAAGTTAAAAAATTCTCTGGAAATTAGAAATCATGTTAAATGTCAATTATTTTGAAAAATGAATCAATATAGAAAACATACACTAAGATCTGATGATGGAGAATGCTCTAATGTAATGCAATTTGGATTCCATAACTCTGGTTTATTTGATGACAAAAAAGCCTTGTAATCTTCTTAAAGAGGTTTCCGATTCTCTTCAGTAGCATTTTATTCTCTGAATTTGAATATGGAACAAAGCCTTGGATTAGCCTCCGATTTGGTTCATTCATGAGGCTGTGTTTAGGTCTTCAGACACCTTGACCTCTTATGAAGCTCCACCTCCACCAAGATAAAGCCTCAGCTGGTGACAATGACAATGACACATCCTATGAGTGGTATGTAGCTGTAACATGGGGATCGGCGTGGGGGTGCGGGGGTGGGGGGGGTGGGCGTTACGCAGGGGTCAAAGCCACGACAATAAAGCTGAACGACCAACAGATCTCCCTGTGAAGATGGACACACGTGCTCATTTATACGATGCAATTAATGCAGTTGTTGGGGGTTTGCAATGGCAGCATACAGATGGCACGTGGCCCCCCCTCGACCCCCCCCCCCCCCAAAATGGAGGATTTGTACGTTGCCATGTAACTTGGCGGTGATGAATGGACTCGGCGCTCAGTCACCTCCCTGCCCTCCAGGGACCCTCTGAAGATTAAACAGTCTCTGTGGGGCAGATGGTCCATTTAGCCTGACTAGATATTTGCTGCAGACAGAGAGCAGGTCTGGAAGACGTGACGCTCGGCGTAGATCTTCCAAGTGGGTTAGAGTGGCCCTCTGGACAACAGCCCCTATCTCATGTTACTGTTTGGCACTGCGCAGTGTCCCTGGCAGTCGGTGTATATTGGATAATGCCACTCTTTATGTAAATGTAGACCATACTGAGCTTGTCTGCAGTGGGTATTCTCTGTTAGAAAGAGCGTGCTGTTTGTTTCCCGCTATGCAGTGCTGTTTACGAAATTTATTTCGGGACACGGCGAAACCTATACTTTTTTCCTCGCTCATCTTATGCAAATTCTGTCAAAATCAGAAACTTTACTCTGCTTATTTTACTTATAATGTGTTATTCTCAGTTTCCCTTACAGTATGACTCAGACTGTATACTCTCAGCACACTGAAGAACCTTCACCGCAGATTCGCAAATGTTGCGAACATTTTCTTTGAGCCGTATTTTAAAAAGTAAACAATAGGAGGTTTAAGAGGGAAAAACTGAAATAAATGTACAGAAATTATCATCCTGCATCCTAAATGATATGTCATTTAAATGGCTGCATATTCCCAGCCTGAAGCAATTACTCTGATCTGTTCACCACAATGGGAGAGATTTTTTTTTATCTTCCTTGCTCGGTTCAAAGACAACTTGGTGTTCAGCTCCGAAAGGCTCGATCTACTGAGGTCCAAACCAACGATACACACAGTCAAGCAAACTGGGCCAATCAGATCTATTTTTAAGAGTACAAAAAAAACATACCAGGCCAAACTAGGCTGGATTTCATTTGGGCTTGTCTGTGCCAATGAACTCCCTGTGAACTGCGACGCTCCGTTCGTTTCTGCGGTAACAAGACGGGCACGGCCAGGACTCACTGTCAGGACAGGGGACCCTGAACAGCTGTCTGGTACAGGCGGGAACAGCGACTGTTACAAAATAGTCATCATGCTCTCTTTAATGAACGGTCTCTCTTCCCAACTCCACACCTGGCGAGGCAGTCGGTGATCATCGCCCCGCTGATAGAGAATCTGCAATCCACCCCCTCACCACCCCCCCTGCGGAATACTAATACGTTCATTTGATGAAAATGGGACCAGCCATGGAGTCACGAGAGGGTATAAAGCTTCTATCAACTTATTAACTATAACACATCAATCACAGGAGTTTGGACTGCTGGTGACCACAAAGCAAACCGCATGCCGACACAAGGGCACCAAACCTGGATGCTGGAAAGAAAAAACATTCCTTATATCAGTAACCAGTCCATGGTAAAAATGTGTTTTTATAGCCACAATACTGACCAAGCCTTGCTATTCACAGGAACCCGCATGACCCTGTGAATGTTTTTCATGCTGCACCATATAAAGCCTTGAATTTTTGATGTTTTGTCAGCCTATTTTTAGCTTTAGCCTATTTCACCAGCTGCCTATCACACTGACATGTATAAGGGGACGATACGATCGGCGGTTTGCATAATGGTAGCGAGGAATATCATCTATATCCCAGCACAACAAGAGGCGCCGGCTTCACGCGCCGAATTCAATCAGCTCCGATGTTACAGATAACATCTTATTGTCATTCATCGCTTTAAATAAGGGTTCAGGTCTTATGTAAATTCTGGTGAGGCCGTAGAGAGGTTAAACCCAGTCCGATTTCTACAATTAGCCTTCAGGCTGACATATAACTGATTTCGAAAGCAGACAAAAGGCCTAATGAAACCACGCAAGACAAATCAGCATTTCGCTTTCCTTGCATCTTATGTTAGAAGGGAATACTTGTCACTCTCGTTAAAGAGGAGGCGCTTTTTGTCAGCAGAAGAATGTATGATAGTCATCTAATCTGTATAATGTTCCTGCCTTCTGAATGCTATATGTGTTTAGTCAATGCCATTGTTCACTGCCAACGTGTTACTGGTTCCATTTATTACCGTCTGGCAGGATAATCTACATTGAACAAAACCAGATATTTGGAAACACGTGCACATACCATAATGATATCCCAGGAGTAAACACTTATACAAAGACTAATACCCAGAAAAAAAATGCTCAGTAGAAATGAATGAGCACTGCAAACAAAAAAATCAATGAGTGTAAACATTTCATTTTCATAGATTTCCACAAAGACGTCCAAAACACAAGAATACCCACTCAAGGACAAACACTGCCAGTTTGTAAGCACTTTGTGTTGTGTTGGATCAACTTTTTGATCTCCCAGCATTCTTAAGATGCTGATGGAAACCTTCCGGATGTAAGGATGAAATCAGCTCTCATGACAAACCAAACTAGAAAAGTCAAAGCTTGTTAGACAGCGAAGACAGAGTCCTGGCAGCAAGCACAAGTTCCCAGAAGCGGGAGAAATGCAGTGTGTGACCAGAGAGTCACTGCTGGTCCATTAGCAACAATCTGGGAGCAGGTACCCACCAGGAAGACTGGCAGGTTATGGTAATATAGCCTTTGCTGCACAGAAATCAGGAGGCAGGTGGACTGCTTTCCAGTATAGGCCCAGTATGCCTGTAACTCTGCCCTCTCACCAGTCACACACCCATCTGCCCCCCCCATCTCCAACCACAAAAATCCATGACTGGCTTGCAGCTACAGCTGAAAATGTCATGACCACCCAACCACTGACATAAACTGCAAGCTCACCACCACAAGCAAACTCGAGAGCATCCGAGGACCCCTGCAAAAGCCGGCTCTTCAAACGGGAATATTAAACTCCCAGATTTGGGTATATAATCCGTGATTAAAGACATGGGCCGGAGCTATTCATCATGCTAAATCAAATTTAGCCCGTAATTACGTTTCCTTCATTTGCATCGGCACAAACACAGATTTAATCCATATTACTGATGATAAATGATGGTCCATCGGTTGAATTCCTAACAAAGAGAGTCTGGCCGATACAGACAAAGAAAAGCTGAGCTTATAGAACAGGAGCCAAGGACAGATGGAGAAGACCTTGTCGGCTCAAATGGATTATGTTACATTTTCATTACTGTGATCAATAAGGGGGATCATATTATGGGACCGACTTAAGAAGGGTGGGGGGGGTCGGTAACCACGGTAATTAAAAAAGCTATTATAAGACAAAAATCCCAAGGAAATATGGTGACAAGAAGAGGTTCATTAGCTTCATGGATACACCAGGTTTCGTGGCGATCACATGACTTTTTTGGCGGCAAGGTGACGGAGCTTAATTTGGAAAATCTTTAAGCAACTTTTCGTCTGCCTGCGACACCCACCAAATCATGCATCTGGGGGCCAGGTATATCGTCTGAAGTGGATATTTAGGTGCAACAAGCACCTTCCAATTTGAAGAGCTTCTGTTGCTCTGTTAAGTGTTTTTGCATCCAATTAAAATATGCCTCACCAGTTTGTTTAGTAAAATAACGTTGCAAAGAATTCCCCAGTTTAATTTTTAGGTATAGTGTTGACTAACGACAGGTAATATAAAGCTGGAAAACCCATAAAGAACGAGTAATCAAAATTTGACAACACAGCTGCCAAAGTAGGCTACAAAAATATTTCATATAAAACACTTGGCACTTGCTTTTACATAAGGATTGGTTTAACCTTAAAATAGGCAGATTGTTACACTCCCTCCCCCATTTCATCTTATTTGGAAAATCTCAAGAGCCACTAAAATAGCTTCATTCAACGCAAGGCGCATAAAGTGAAGTGGAATTCGGCCGCATAGCGCTGCCGAAGCCGCCAAGTTAACCGCAGAGGGCGAGCGGCGGTATGGCGGCGTATGTTACAGTCATTTGGCGGCATTATACTGCGCGACTCGCTATCTTTGTTTCTTTATATGTCGTAAAAAGTAATTTAGAGCTAATGGAAGCAGTGACAGTGATGGGGACGTATGGAAAATAAGCCGATCGAAAAAGAAAAGAAACGAAACGAGCACAGGAACCCAGCTCGTAAAGAGTCGCCGAAGTCCGCTGCACAGGAATGCTACAATAATATTTTTTAATAATAATCGTGGCACTAATGGAAATAAAATCCAAAACAGGGATCAAACTGAAATAATGGCTCGGCAACAAACACGAAATGTTGCCCCAAAGTCAACTGCTAACCAGTAACTCAGACCATCATAAGAACCAGCCCTTTCTTATAAAGCTTATTAAGCAAACACCAATCATTCAGTTAGAAGCGAAGCGATTTCACTTGTGCTGTGGCCACAATGACGTTATATTTATGGTGTTTACCTTGAATGTATCATTTTTTTAATTACTTGTTTGCTTTAAAGAAAAAATACAGGTATTCCATTTCTTTGACCATTTCATAAGTCATTTAGTAACAATTTGTATTTTCATTTAATTTGTATTGTGTAATTTATTGTTTTGTGCAGTGTCATTTATCTATCAGCCGGAACCATATTCCTTGTGTGCCCCAGCACACTTGGCGAATAAAGCTGATTCTGATTCTGTAGTTATTAGTTGTAATTTCTAAAGCGACTACGTTCGTGAAAGTTTTGTCCACCTGTTTCCGACGCTCGGCTACTTTGACGAGGGTGTCGAGCGGCATTTTTACGAGGGAGATAATGAATGTGTGCGAGAGAAGCGGCAAATCGCTACATCTCCGCAAGGGCTTGTTGGTTTCTTAGCAGGACACGCTGTTATTGACAGAAACATTCATCTCCATCTCCCTAAGGGAGCTGCCCGGCTTGTATTAAGACTTGCTTCACAATAGAAAATTTTGGCTTTTATTCTTGAAGGGCATTTGTCAAGATACCCAGAAAAATTTGTTTTGAAAAGAAGAAAGACAAGACCTTGAGTCACCTTGAATAGATGTATGACACACAAGTGCTCTTGACCCGAGTCTGCTGGATCTACCTACATATGCCACAGCAGAAGACATGGCCACACCATCCGCTGCTTCAGGGCCGTGACGTTCTGACCTGAAGGCTACCGGCTCGAGTCCTGAGAGAGCCTGTTCAGTCATTTCTGAGGGAAGGCATTTAACCTGAACTCCAGTAAAATGAAGCAGGAGGATAAAGAAAAGCATCACTCAAGCTTAAAGTTCTGAGAATAACGACAGGTATCAGGGGTGGAGGTTCATCAGATGTGCTAGACATATACCTTCATTAATATCTTTGATGCAAAATCAGGTCATCCGTCCATCCGTCCATCCATCTATTCATCTTCTAAAACTGCTTATCCAGTACAAGGCATTGGTGACCCCGGTGCAGGGCTGGTGCTCCGGATCCATGGAGGGCCGGTGCGGGTTTTTGGGATGGCCTCTCAATCACCCAATAACAGTGGGTCCCCAGGACTTGAGTTGAGAACCACTGCTTTATTATTGGCTGATTGAGAGATCATCCCAAAAACCCAGACCGGCTCTCCACGGATCAGGTTCCCCAGCCCTGTCCTAATGCCCGTCCTGGAAGACAGTGGGCACCGGACTGCAGGTACCCCAGGATGCCAGTCCATCACTGGGCACACTGTCACACTATAGGAAAAACATTTATAATAATAGCGCATGAAAAAATGCAAGGTTTCTCTGGCAAGCAGCAGGCAGATGTAGCACTCAGATTAAGACAAATAACACAGTTATTAAAAGCATTCATATGGAACAACCTGCGGACGTTTTTAATTGATTTATTTATTTATTTTTCATGGCACATATTGACTGAAGTGAAACACTTTCACTGCGATTGCATGTGTCGCCCCCCGCCCCTCCGAGTCTCGCTAAGTGACAAAACGCAGAGCATCACTGTGCGTTAACTAGCAAGATCAAAGAAGACGCCACATTGTTTATAAAGCCACACAGGACGTCTATAAAGGGGACCAAACCAGTAAAAATTGACACTGGATATATGTTCTATTCAAAAAAGTAAAAAAAAATAGATATATTTTTTAAATATGTATTCATTCACATCACCTCCGACTATTTGTATTTTCTCGCAGTGTTAGGGAAGGGATTTCAGTTTCCACCCATAATCCAAACTCATGGTTCGGAGTATTAGTGTTTCCAAATGACCCACAGAGTGTTATGGTGTGTATGAGAGTGTGCTCTGTGATGGACTGGCATCCAGTCCAGGATGCCCCCTGCTTCATGCCCTAAGCTCCCTGGGACAGGACCCAGGCGCACCACAAGCCTGTAATGGATAAGAGATTAGTAAAGATGTGTGCATGAGCTAATGTGAGCTAATGTGGGCACTTATACGTGGGTGTTTTAATGCTAAGGCGGGTTGCCAGTAATTGCAACTAAACAGAAGTCTGTCAATTCAGATAAATCTCAGTGGAGGACTGGCTACATGCCCACGAGTGCATTTAGGCGAAGCCGCTTCAGTGTGAACATGTTCTCTGCTTTCGATAAGCTCGGCTACATCATTTCCTTACGAGGAGAAGCGCACCCATACCGAATGCCCCGGTCACATGACCCTGAATCTCTGGGGGAAAAAATAAGAATAAAAAAAAATACACACAGAATCCCAGGTGTTCGGGATGATGGCCGCGAAAGTAGTGAGTTTGGCAGGATACGCTGACGAGACAGGGACAGAATATCGATTACAGAAGACTCTCGGCTAAAAATGCCTGATTGATGTGCGGCAGCTGAAAGCTGGGAGAGCTGAAGCACGTTTAATCAAAACACGACCTGCGATAATGACAGAGCTTCATTATTACACACACAAATACACACGCGCACAACTTTCCAATTGTTTATTTTATCTTGCAGGCCTGCTCTGACCTGTCAGGTTTACTGAACTTCAAAAGCCCTTTTGATTCACCAACACTAATTTGCCCCATGAAATATTTAGCCAATAACCATGTGTTACACAACTGCATCCAAAAAATATACATTTCAGACATGTTAGAGCCCAATGAAACATTTAAACCAAGCCCTTTGAACTAGGCTATAGCACATGAGGCACAGGGTTTAGCCAAAACGGGGATGTTTGTTAGAGCAATTGTTCTTCAAGTCAATCTGCCTGTGGCACTGAGCTGGCCCTGGTTCATACAAGCCCTTTGAAGCAATAAAGAAAGTATGCATTAGTCTCGCGTTAGCATTCCTAACCACGCTCAAACGCCTTACCAGTTAAGCTTTGGTAGATTCCTTTACACAAACTGGCCATTCACACCAAGGAGACGCATATTTTGATGGGTCTCGTATGTACGAACGTACCAAGCCGCTCCAACGCGCCAACCTTCCGCAAAAGCTGATGTCAACTCAAAGCCGACACAAAGATATTTCATTAATTGTCTTCTGTTGTTCCCGACGTCGCCTTTGTAAACTTCTACAGTCAGTAGCATCTACATTTGCATACCGATTCTATTCACCTCGATTATTTATGCTTGACTCTTATGTAGCAGATCTAGAAGATTGATTCATTGTCCACCTGTCACCCAGATCCATCCTTGTCAGTCATCTCCTAGAATCTGCCTCTGGCTTTACTGGACGGGCGCCTATGTGATGGAGCATGCGTACGCGTTCAAGTACAAAGCAGCCATCGCGTAACGCTGCCTCACGGATGTCCCGTCCCCCACCCCCCCGACTGTCAGGCTCTCCCCGCTCCCCCCTCTTTGATGTCCGTGATGAAAAGTTCATAACAAAAAAGTGTCTCTTAAAAAGATTGTCTGACATGGCTGATGTTCGGGCAGACGCTTGAAAGGCGCAGTGAAAGGCCTCACAGAGAACAATGCCGACTTCGTCTGCCGGGTCCGTCGATGTGGAAAGACAAGTTGACACCGATCGATGCAGCATTTTGGCCGATCGATAGATCGCTGTCTGTGCGCATCAATAATGGGCTATTGGCCAAAGGAGGCTCGGATGAATACACTGGCTTGACGTTCAACAGAGACACCTCCCAGCAGCGCTCAAGCATGTGAGAAAATATCCGGGCACCCAACACCATTAGTGACATGCGATTGTTATTGCAGCACATATGATGGTGAAGTCAGAAAAGTCTGACAAGTGGCTTGTTTTTTTTTTAATTCAAACCTTTGTTTTTAATACATATTCAACATTTAGTCTATTTGGGTTGTACATTACGTTCATATGAAGGACGAAAGCCTGCAAAAGGACTTCATCTCCATGTTAAACAGAAAGGTGAAGCAGGGCTTATCTTTGCAGTGTCACACCTCCTGCGATTTGGGTGCCATTTCTCGGCCTGTAGCCACGCTAACAGAATTACACGCAGTTTCCTCTGTTAATATGCCTTCCTCCAGGTACTCCAGTGTCCTCCCACAGTCCGAATATGTGACTCTGTGTCTCAAAATTGCTCACAGTATGTGATAGTGCGTGGGTGACACTGTGTGTCCTGCGGTGACGGATGTCCCATGAAAGATATCCCCTACTTTTGTTCCATGCGCCTCCTGGGATAGACTCTGGGCCCACTGTGACCCTGCAAAACACAATCTCCCTCAGAATACTGTGTAAACTTACTTTGTCAAGTCAGCACTGGCTACCATGGGCATAGTGCCACAGTAAGTACAATCGCTTCCATCCTGTGTGGGATGCCACAATCCCACCTCTACGCATTTCAAAACAAAAGTCCCTCTGTCTCTCTTCCGCCATCAACATTCCTGATCATCTGGTCGCCTCTCTTTCACAGGCCAGGAGCGCAAGTAGCACTCTGAGCAATTTTATTCAGGCCCTTTAAGGCGCATTTCACCTAGTCCTCGTCTGATTCCAAGATAAAACAGCTACACTTTCACGCTGCTAACTGTTGGTGAAAAAAAACACATCACTCCCACAAAGACATTTATAGCAACCAAAAAAAAATAAAAAATACAAGGAAATGAAGGGCTTCAGCACACGGACGATTGTTACGTCACAGAGCAGCTGAAACAACACGAGCCTTAATGTAACAGGACTGCCTGGTTTCCAGTTAGCACACACAGACACCCAGTGGCGGAGCACCGCAACTCCCACCAGTCCCGCCAGGATCCGCTAACGGGAATTAGCGGCCGCTTAGCTGGCTCAACTGACAGCCTCTGCCCAGCCCTCAAAGGCATAAATTCACCAACCCCCACCACCCCCGAAAAAGGGGGAAAGTAAAAAAAAAAAAAAACCAGAAAAGAAATGCATGCATCCAGCGTGCAAAGGTCTCCCGTTTCCTTCAGCCAGTCCAATCATTATGGACCCTCATGCTTCGAAAAAAACAAGCCAGCTCTCCGTTAGTTATTCAGTATTGAGCTCATACAACAATGCGCTCCCATGGCAAAAGCCTATTCACTGGATGCCAGAGCCGGAGCGGCACCACATAAAGAGCCAGCAGCAGCTTAGTACATCGACAGATATAACTCGCACACAGTATTTAGTACTAAATAGCTCGTCGCAGAAATATTGCGACTGCTGCTATAAAAATATGATCATGCACGAGTCGAATTAGATGCGTAAGTAGATTAAAACAGATTATAATGTGTTTCGTTTATACTCGTAAAATGCTTCGTGTCAGCTGGGAATGAAAATGAAAACACCTCGATGGATATGGCTTCAGCGATAACAGTGACCTGTGCCAGCGTCATGTTAATAATTTAGCTTAGGGGAACCGCAAATAAAGTTTAAATTAGAAGAGGCCACTAACTGTTAATGGATAACTCTGAGTAATCGGTTATTTTCGCCATTACTGCTTTAAACAGACGATTGCATGTCAGTCGCGACATTCAGCGGGAGTCCTGTGAGTTTCAATAGATGATAAAAATAAAAATATAAGCCGACATACACCACCGAAAGCCCCCCAGAGCCACGGAAGAAGGCGCCGCTCCTGTCATATGCTTCGCCGCTCATTTGCGATGATAAACTCTTTCTCTTAGCGTAGTTAATGGGGCGCTCCGGGCACATGCAGTAAATCTCACGGAAAGCCTCTAATTTCTTAGTTACGGAAACCATCAGAACTAAACCAGGCATATTTCTATGCATTTAGTTCAAAGCAAAGACCTCCCAACTTATCTGGTTCTTACAGTCATAGAGAAATTCAGATCTAGAGTTTTTATTAATGTATTTTTTTACTTAAACAGTGATCTTGAGTAATACATAGGTTAGCAAAATAATATTCTCCACTTTTAAAAGTATATCATGTTTCTAATAATTACATTTCGATGGCTTATAACTGATGACCCTAAAGAGTTTCGCTTTATTTCATATAAAACCGAACCGTTTTCATTTTGTTATTGCTTTCTGTCTGACGAGAGTACACCATCACACGCTGTTTCCCTGCCCGCTGTAGTCGCACTGGGAAGTGGGAACCGCGCAGCCTAAACGGATTTCGATGACAGCGCGGTTGCCAGAGTCAGCGCTGGATTTAAAACTAACGCGCCCTCACCCCAAAGTTCAAACACGGTCAGTCATGTTGGGGACATACTGAAAAAAATAAGCAAATAAAAACAAAAACTTCACGGTACGGAAAATAACTCGATTGAGAAAGCAGAAATGTAAAAAGTTTTCCAGTAGGCTTACATAAATCCAGCAATATGCGATTAGTAACACTTAAATTATTTTCATATACGTTAAATAATAATATAGCTGAACGCATTTTTCTCTATGCCACAAATCGGCGGGTAGCAGAAGCAGCCCATTCTGGTTGCACTAACCATGTCTGGCAACCACGGCACCCAGAAATGTGCTTTCAACCTGATCATAAACTTGGGTTTAAAAAAAATAAAGAGCCCCGCCCTCCTCCTGCTCTTTCATTCTAAGGGGGGCTTAAAAACAGCAGGCTTCTGACCAGACGTTTAGACACAAGGAATCACTGGAAACCTGCGCTTCATCCCTTCCTATACACAAATTAAACTCCACCGACTGACAAAAAGAAAAGATCTGGCGGAATCTATTTGTGTTTTTGCGAAAGAGGAGAGAAGCATGGATTTCATAAATCACAACTATTTGAACGCTCGTACCTCGTATGACTACACCTTTAATTTCTGGAACGACTACTTGGGTCTGTCGACACTGGTCACGAAAAATAACAAGAACAGCATGCCGCAGAGTCCCAACTCCATCACGGAGTCCCTGAAAGCAACTCTAGGTTTGGACGATTCACCGGCATGTCCCTGCGTAATCGGCGGCGTAGGTGAAGGCGGACACTTGGACTGTTGCTGTCCCTCCGTCAGCCCTCCGCCTACCTCCATCCTTGACTTGAAGGAACGCTTTTCCATTTTCAGCCCTTTTCACAACCAAAGCACCGGCCTCCCCCTGCAAGACAGGGAGTCCGGCTTTGGTGGGAGCCTCTCTGGGTTCGACCTTTTCGGTGCGGAGCGGAAGATGCGCAAAGCGAGCCCGCGGAATAAGCAGGAGCCGAGGATCTGCGTCTTCTGTAGGAATAACGGAGCGCCGGAGGAGGTGTACGGATCCCATGTGCTGAAGACGCCCGACGGAAGAGTCGTATGTCCCATCCTGAGAGCTTACACATGCCCTCTATGCAGTGCCAATGGGGATAATGCCCATACAATAAAATACTGTCCGCTTTCCAAAGACCAGCCAGCTCAACGGCCGCTAAAGGGAGGGAGGGCAGTGGGTGGTAAGAGACTGAAAATATTCTAAAGAAAAATTCTAAAATATGTAAGTCTAAATTTAACAATTGCACTGAAGATATATTTTTTCAGATGACTGTTTTATTGCGGCTTTCCCCGGTCCAAACTGATTCACGATTGTCATTCATACATATTCATAATACTTTCCCAAAAAAAATCTATTTTGTTTTTTTACAGTGAAATGTATATTTTATCTGTATAGTTGTTTATTTTCTATTAACGCGTCATTTATTTCTACCCCATAGTGCGCAGTTTTTTTAGACTGTACATTATTTGCACCTTCATTCATAATCACGTTTTGTTAATAAAAAAAGTATTTTATTCAGGGGGGTAACGTTTTTTTCTGGAAAACAATTTGAGGGAGTATAACAGTTGAACTCCCATAAGTACTTCTTCACAGTAAGCGATGCTTACATTTTCCTGTTGCTTAACATAAGAACCAAAGTTTTGTTCGGCATTATAAAAAGAAATGGAATGTATCCAGTCTGTGATATTTGGATGCCAGCCCTGTTACTTTCTACGTTGTGTGTGTGTGTTTTAATTACTGCCCCTTTCCGCTCCAGAGCGCAGTTTCATTCTCCGAACGCCATGACATTTGATACTCGTTAAGAAGAAGAGAGAGAAAAACACACTTCACACAAAGGGTTCTCTGTTTTGTAACTCTGCGTTGCGGCGAAACGTCACGATTACCAGTTACATTGCCAAAATGCCACAAAAACCATACAGGAGTTGCTGTCGCCTCGACTTTAAGAATAGACATAAGAGAAATAAAGACCCAGAGGTACTCCTGATGTTTACATACATATACTGCTCCGGGTGAACACTGGATTTCGTTTCTTATGGAGTATCTATCCTGCACCGCATTACCATGACGACAATTTTGATTCTGTTCCGTTTTGTCCATTTCGTTCCAACATAGTATCACAATATGGGGAAATGGTAGCTTACAAAGTAAAAGTCTAGTTGATATCGCCACTAGGCTTTTAACGTGAAATGCTACAAGTCCTATAGCACGAATGAATGTCATTAAAAAGCTTTTAAAACTGTATTATCCCTTTTTGTATTATTTACCAGAATAAATCCAAAAAAGATGCAAAATGTGAATGTAAAATAAAGTTGAAAGTGACACTTTGAGGACTGCACATTTCTGACAGTGATGTTTACCAAAGGAATACAATTTTAATGAAATAAAAAGTAAAGATTTGCTGTATTGTATATAGAATGCGTGTAATGTTTATTCAATATTTTAACATTATAATAACTGACTTAAGAGGTCACTACCTCAACAGAATTTTCAAATAATACAAATTTGTACTTATATGTAAAATGTCAGCATTTGGAGTTTATAAATGTATAGTGCTACCATTTATAATAAGGGTTTTTAATAGTATTTTTTGGATTTTGTACAACATAATTGTATTTTTCTTTTGTTGCATTCTACATTTGGAAGTCAATTTCCAATAAGCTACAAGCATTGTTTGCCAAAAGGCAAGTGTTGTAAATAATATTACCCATATGTTATCGAAGTTGTCGTTGTTTAATGTCCCACCGTTTTTGGAGAGCGCAAACGAGAGAATGGACGAGGCTTAAAGATGATGAACATTTCGCCAATTTAAACTGAGATTTT
Organism: Paramormyrops kingsleyae; assembly: GCF_048594095.1. Taxonomy (NCBI): domain Eukaryota; kingdom Metazoa; phylum Chordata; class Actinopteri; order Osteoglossiformes; family Mormyridae; genus Paramormyrops; species Paramormyrops kingsleyae. The sequence continues at coordinate 32,257,326 of NC_132808.1, read as the reverse complement.
TGATTAAAAACAAAAAGAGTTAAGAAACACTGTTGAATTTTGTTATTTATATTTTGTCACTACTTTCTGTAAACTGCAGTGCAGAGTAAAGAAATTAATTCACTACAGAAATAAACAACTTATCAGATATTTTAACTCATAATCCCAACCTTGTCTGCTTGATTGACTGGCATTCGCACAAATGTCCCTTTGTGTCTCAGAACGATGTCGCAACCAGGCCACTGCCGTCGACAAGTTTGGGATTTTTTTTCCACTTGTCAGAGCCCTGGCTCCCATTACGGCACATTTGGATTGGGGGGGGTCCCGATTGTCATGCCGCTGACGCATCTTGGCATGCTCCTGCCCAGGCACTGCTCAGGTTACATTCTGCTCCTCAAACGAGTCGCGCTTTCACCGGCGACATCCCGACACAAGCCGCCCTGTAGTTTCCAGCTGGAGCTCACTGCCAGAGTCGCAAACTGTAAATTAGTCACGGCTCGTCTTACAAGCATTCCTGTTTATTTTTGCTTTTTTTTAAACAAGACACAGTGTACCTGTGTGTGAACTGGGTTTCTGTACACGCTCATGTAACTCTGTGGTTTGTGTGTGTCCACTGGGTGAATTGGTTTTTGTGTATGCTTGTCGGATTCTGTGCGTGTGTGTGTGTGTGTGTCTGCATGCACCTGACAATGACCGACCCCTCCCCCCCCCCCCCCCCCCCCGATGAATCCACACTAATTTTTTTCCGCTCTCCAGCTGAGGCCCAGCATTAATTATGTAAGAATACTAAGTGCCATAGGGATATGCATGCTGGGAGGCCTGCAAACCCGCTCAGAGGCCTGCAAACCCGCTGGGAGGCCTGCAAACACGCTGGGAGGCCTGCAAACCCGCTGGGAGGCCTGCAAACCCGCTGGGAGGCCTGCAAACACGCTGGGAGGCCTGCAAACCCGCCGGGTATCAATTCAAACGCGCAGGGGTCGCAACCGGCAACACTGCCTTCCCTCCTAGCCACCATTAGCCGCTGTAGCGGAGGGACTTTCCACAGCGAGGCTCAGCCTCCTTAAAAGGCGTGATAATCTTCCACGATCCTGTGATGGATTACTGCTATATCACACAGACAAAAGGTAATGGCAGAGCGCCGGGAGAGAGCGCTCCGCTTTCAGCGCCGTCCCCTCTGCGCCATTCATTTGGACAGGATGACATCACCTACTCCCGTTGTTCCGCGAGCCGCCCAGCTCCCGTGCCGAACACGAGGGCAAGGCTGCGGCCCGCCGCACACTGGCCTCGGGGCGATGAATGCGACATTTCCATGCAGCAAGCGCAGGAGGATGATTTTGCAGCGACTGCCGCTGTGAACGGCACAAAGAGTTAGCAGTCAGGGAATTTCCCAAGATGCTAAACAATAGCAGAGATTTGTGGGGGGTGATTTCGTTTATCATAAGGTACATGAATAATATTCTTTTTTTTTTCCTCCAAGAAAATGAGATGAAAAGCTTAGATTTGAAAAGGTATATGAAAGGCACAGAAGAACAAAAGTTCAAACAACATTATTTTCACTTAGCATAGCTAGTTAGCATAGCTATTTAGCATAGCTAGTTAGCATATCTAGTTCTGCCCGGCCCAGAACAAAAACACAAAGGGGCATCTGAAATTAATGAGGGGGGCACGACCTTGCCAGCCAAGTCACAGTCATGGGCTGGTTGACTTCCACCTGAGGGGGCACATTATTAATTTGAGGGTGAGCTACCCTTTGTAAAGCCAGATCCGTTAGCATTGCTACTTAGCATAGCATTGCTATGGGAGGAGTTAACATTGACTCATACATAGTACTTTCTTTTAGTTCAAGACACATGAAAGTTACAGAGCTCATTGACTAAAACTCTTCAGTACTTCAGTCAGAGTCACCTGATATTGATGGGCTCAGTAATATTGCCCCCCGTGATCTGTTGAGCACACAGTCTGTAACTGGAAGTCACGTCTGCCAACGCAGGTTCTCCTAATCTCATTTAATGAATTCATACCAATGTGAGAGCCTGTGCTGAGATTTATTCTGAGCTGAAGAAATCTTGACAGAGCTCCCTCTCCGTGATTCATTTTAATGTTTCTGTTTGTCAGTGTGCTGGTGGGGGGCGCGGGGTGGGGAGTAAGGGAGTCAACGACTGTTGCAGATAGTGCCGCAGGCATTGACATGCTTCAGCTTATTATTGCTCATAATTACGCATCGTGCTTAGTGTACACCACACTGCTCATAATTACGCATCGTGCTTAGTGTACACCACACTGCTCATAATTACGCATCGTGCTTAGTGTACACCACACGTGCGCTTCTAGGGAGGAAGGGGTTTGGTGAAAGGGCACGACCCAAGTCCACAGGTCTGTATCATGAAGCAGGATTCCTTGCTTAGCTGGATAACTTGTCGGATTTAAGGTAGTTTGGGCTAAATGTAAGTGAACAAAGAAGTGCATTTGAACTGGGGCACCTTAAATCCCGCGAGTTATCCAGCTAAGCAAGAAATCCAGGCCCCAGGGCTGAAAAAAAGGAGGAACTGTAGGTATAAAGAGTGAGGAGGGCACGACACCAGAATTATGGAGTGTTTTTAGAGCCTGTGTGTTAAAAATCGTAGCTAGTTAGCTAAACTGGAAGGGCGAGCATGTCAGTTTGGATGTTGCCGCTCACCAAGGAGACGGCTTTACCTTCAGTGACTCACAGCATGTTTGATTGGCGGATTCATGCTACTGAGCATTTCACCACACGGCCCCGGTTACGGACGCCCTGCCCTGTGGCATCCCGGCCCAGAAACCTTGGGTGGAATCACAGAGGGAGTGTGGGGGCCGGCTGGTGAAAGGCCGTTTTGTCCGCAGGTTGTTCGGCTGAGGTTTGTGTTGGCTGGATGCAGGACGGACGGCAAACGGGACCCAGAGGGGCTTGAAGGAAGTAATTGAGCCCAGCTGAAAGTGGGGGCCACGAGGCCCCCGTTCTCAAACCATGACCCCGTCACCCTCCTTAATCAATTTCTTCAGGGGGGTGTTAGTGACACACATATCACTGTGCCGAACACCGAGTGTGGGAAAACCTAATCTCTCGGCAACATATTGCAACCGAAAATTATAGAAAGGAAGAATAAAAGGAAATGACAGTAGAAGAAAAAAAAAGGTTCTGTTTTATGGGCGGCTTAGCAATCTGCGCGCCTTCAGGTAACCCAAAGGAAGCTGGGCTTTCGCGCTTCCACTTCCTGTTGTTGCTGTCGCTGTAGATTTATTAGTGAAATTGCCACATTTTCTGAGGCCAATAAAGAAGTTTCATTATACCTGCTGTGTTTACCTTTTACATAAACTTTTACTATAGATCCTTTTTTGTTAATTCTACCAAATATCCGAGTTAATTAAATTAAAACCAGTTCTAATTTGTGTTATAAATACATTTACCAACATGTTTTGCTGTTTTTGTTTTGTAAAGATAAGCAAATTACTATTTTCTAATTAATATTATATTAGCCATTATTTTAGTGTTTCAAACCACATTTTTTGCTTAATTCTTTTGTTTGTGTTTTTTTTTTCTTGGAATGTCCCAATCACATGTCTCTGGACTTGATTCTTGTGCAGTCAGGCCGGCTCGTGTACGCCGAGGCTCAGACTGGGCCAGGCCTCGGCTGGGGGCACGTTCGCCTCCGTGCGACACAGGTGGCGGTGGCTGGAGAGAGACGCACGCAGTGAAACTCCCATCTGCGTCCTGACAAACGGAGAGAGCCATCCAGCGGGCACACCGGCGGGGGACTGGGCCAGGCCGAGGGTAGGGGGGGGGGAGCTGCTGTCTGACAGTGCAGGGGAGAGCAGGTGGACCTATCAGCAAAACAGCACAGGTCCCTCCTGGATAACCTGTAATTTAACCTGCGTCCATGAACTGATTACAGGGCCCAGAGTAAGCAGTTTAATGATGATAATATTATCTGCAACCTTCACCGCAAATTCTGTACTTCCAAATTGGATGGGGTCAGAGTGCGGAAGCAGGGGGGGTTAGAATCCATTAAAAATGATACGAATGAGTTGGACAAACGGCAAGCAGGGAAGGCATTCTGTATCTTTCTCTTCCTGGGACGTGCGTGTCAGGTGAGAGTCTGGCCAATGCATGGCAGTAGTCTGGGATTGATTCTCCCTGCTGGTCTGTTTCAGTCGATGGCTACTGAGGTTATAGCCCCCCCCCCCCCCCCCCCCCCCAGCCCCCCACCCCCGAAGCACCATGCCATGTGAAGTAGCATGGAGCTGCTGGAGAGAGGAGAAAAAAAACACAATGCTTACATCTCATTTTCTGCTCCATGCACCCACTTTTGAAGTCGAACAAAAAAAAAAAAGCCAAGAGCCTCTCGGCGAAACCCACCAATAGTAAATAGCTTAAACAAACAAGCAAACTTGTGCTTCCCACAGAACTCTGGGAAAGACGAATGACATATACCCATAATATAAACACATTTCATAATACAACCCTACACCTTTGCTTTGGGGTAAAAGAATAAACATTTAAGGCACCTGGAGCAAAAAAGAAAAAAATATCACCGTTTTTGGGAACGACAACCGCTGTTACCGTTCAAAAGCTTCCCGTCCGATTCCCCAGGAATGACATCGCTTCCCCTCAGTGCAATCTAGCATGTACATGTCTCCATAGTGCGGAGAGGTGCGGCTTTGGAGAGGAAGGACTGTGGGCTCTGATTTTACAGCAGCAAGATCTGTGGTTGAATTTAATCTGTGAATTAAAATTCCCAGAGTGCTTTGTTGCTGTAGTGATTATTATTTTATTTATTTATTTTGACTTGGTTGGTGGCCCAGCAGGGAGCTTGGCTTAGACAGGAATGCAGCTTTCAGTAGCCCTGGGGTTTCATGCCGATTGGTTAATGCTGATGATTGAACAGATTCAGGATCACAGAAATCTTTTAAAAACCTCACAAGGAGCCCTGTCAGGCGGTCTCATTAACCAAGGCCTTGTTAGTGAAGCTGGTCAACTGCCGAAAGTGCCAAGGTCCATTCATAACCATTGCATCTGTGTTTTTTGGTTCAACGCTGTTTCAACAAGACCTATCCCTAGTGAAGGGGAAAATATTGGTGTTGCACTACCACCTAGTGGACACTGTAGGAACTGTAGGCAAACTATCACCCATTTTTCAACCTGTTGGTCGGGGTCTTCAGTGTTTGTTAATGCGTAATTTGTATTGTCCCTGTCTCAGCAATAACTAAAAACAACAAAACTGCATTCTTAAGAGATCCATCAACATCTTAGTTAGGATAGTACATATGCATATATAAAAGTGAAGTTTAGTTCAAAATTCAATTGAAATTCAAAACATTATGCAAAATACAACCAGTGCAGGCAATAGCTAGTAAATAACTTTTTCAGTATCCATATGTACCCTCAGTCAATTTTGAATAAATATTATTTCTCTTTGTACAACAAGGACACAGTTGATTGACTGACTATATTACAGTTTTCCCCAGTCATTTTAACGCATGTCTCAACACCAAGGGCGTAACTTTGGCTGGAACATCGGGGGGGTTTGAGGTCTCCACCCATTACGGGGGAAACATGACTACCGGGGGGGGGGGGCTGTATTAGCTGGTCTTGATTTATTGGGGGGGTACAACCCCCCCATCCCCCCGTAATTTACGCCCATGCTCAATACCATGTCCAGTTTCTCAAAACACTTAACACATGCACCATGCCATTGGACCATGTGAGCTAAACTATGTACACGTTTGCATTGCTTTGACACAATATGCATTCAATCACCACTTCCCCCAAATTTCATGAATACTTCTCTCAGTCAGTGTTCGCTACCAGCAAAACTTTGTACAACTACAGCCGATTTTTCAGACGTTTAGATAATCTGTTCAAAACAGTTAACTTTCAGGTCAAAACCTAATGAAATTTAGAGCACTGTAAACTGAAATATGCTGCATTTTGACAGACAAAGGACACTATGCACTTGCACTAACACAAATAATTATGCTTTTAGCAGAAATTACGTAATTTTGTTTTTGTTTGCTGCTTCGTTACCATCTATACAAATGAGGTCAATGAGTGTCGTCGTCCCCCGCCCTTTCCTTTTTGCAAGGCAACACAATGTAATCTGTGCAAAAACAGTGGGTATGGCAACACATATATTACAGTAAAACATTTACATTTATTCATTTAGCAGACACTTTTATCCAAAGCGACTTACAGTGAAGTGCTGTATCTACAGGGACAGTCCCCCGGGAGCAAGCTGGGGTCAAGGGCCTTGCTCAGGGGCACAATGGTGGCATCCCCTGGGAGTGAACTCACAACCACCACCCCCCTAGGTCACTGTAAGCTTTTTACAGTGCTTGAAGCTGGAAAGCTGAATGAAAGCACATACCTGCCTGTACTTTCAGCTAAGCACCTATCTAGGAATTTGTGTGGTTAGTGCCAATTTGCCATATGTACAGAAGGGGCCATCTTTGGATTGGCATTTTCCATTGCCATTTTTCTTTAGCTAGTGAAAAATGGATGCGGCAAGAGGCAGAGGAAGAGCAAGAAGACATCAACGGAGAAGAAGAGGAAGAACCATGGTTACTGATGAAATCAGAGCCACAGTAATTGACCATGTTGTAACTCATGGTCTGTCCCTGAGGGAAGCGGGTCTAAGAGTTCAACCGCACCTGCCTAGATCCACAGAGGCATCAATTGTCAGGATTTTCAGGCAAAGCAACAGATACTATACACTATTTAGAGCATTCTGACTGAAGGCATTTGATTGATGTGTATATTACTATAGTGGTGTGACTTGAGGAAAGTCTGGGAAAAAAACTTATGCATCGGTGCACGTTTGTCTTTACTGTAACCCGCTACTGTAGGATCCAGCGTTTACCCCCCACAGGAGGGAGAGGAAGAATTTACCAGTATTTGTGATTGTGTGGGACATTGTGGCCTTTCATCATTCCCGCCAAGTCACAGAGTGGTTTACTGCCCATCCCAGGATGATGTCATTATTTTTGCCACCATAGTCTTTTTTCTGCAAGGAGATGGAAGGTATATGACCATCAGCCACATGATCAGATGTCGCTTTTAGATGCAATGGCTGCTGGGTGTATGGACATCCATGTGGAGGACATCCAGAGCTGGATAAGGCACTCCAAGAGACTTTTTCCTTGATGTATTGAAAGAGAAAATATTCGGTGTGATGTTGATGAAAATTTATAGCCAAATGCAAGGGACCGAATGGATCAGGCCAGGTCAACAGTGTGCGTAACTGTATACAGTGAAACTTTGGTATTTGGAGATTTTTGTTTTCTTTTGTATTGAATGTAATGTACTTTCAGTCGGTGGTTATAATGTATTTTTCTTTTCCAGTGTATTGCGCAGCTGAATTTATTTACTGTATTATTTGTTTGTATTACAATGTTTACTGTAAGAAATGTCACGTTTTTCTTTTACTTTGCAATAAACATTGTGTGAAAATATTGGATACAACAACACACCATATATATGCATTTTGCAGAGCTTCAAGTTCTTTGTGTTTTTTCATGCATCGTACTTTGTGTGACAAAGTCGTCTTGTGAGAGAGTGCGTGTGCTATAGGTTTGGCAGCATGAGTCACTTTTGGGTGAAGTGTGAAGTGTTTTGGTGGTTTTAGTGCATTTTGCACCGAAAGTTAACTGATATGCTCAGGTGCCTCTTTGTAAAGTTCACAGTGTGAAGTGTTTTGAAAGCGTGGACATGGTATTGAGATGAGTGTGAAAACGATTGGAAAAAACTTCTTTTCCCGCTAAGGGTAATTCTCGGCCTTGTCCGTTTTAGACACAAGTTTTTTTACTTAACTCAGAAAACAGACTGGCATTCATTTTCCAATGTGGAATTTCTCTGCTTGTAACCTGTGTCTCTTCTGTAAAGTCGCAGTGTATTGGATAATATAAGAGAGCTTCAGAGCTTCAATGGGCAATGAAATTGTGAAAAATGATGCTTCAAAAACTCCGGGACAAAATAACAAAAAACCCACCAGAGAAAGACCTCAGACAAGGATATTCTGAAGAGCGTGAGCATTCATGGAGAGAAAAAGAGTGATAGAGTCGAGAAAATCACTCTGACCGGATGAACTGAGACCGGTAATGGCGTGATATTTCACACAGAGTAACTTTGCCCATAAGCCCACCAAACAAGAGGACCATCTGCTTTTTGTATGGGTGCGTCCTTGTTGACGTTCCTGTAATCCAATGCATGCTTGAAGCAGATCCCCCATCCTCAACTAAAAGCTTGGATAAAGAAATTTATGTGGGAAAAGGAAAATCACCCCTGTGCCTTCAGGCAAGAAATAGACAAACATCGCCTCTTATATAAACACTTTGATTTTTTTAGAAAGAAGAAACACAGCCCCTCACCCCACCCCCAAAATACAGAATACCGATGTCAATAATTAAGTGAACAATAACGTTTTACATGTGAGAGAGTATTATTCAATATTTGCAGTACACACCCCTAAATTCTTAGTGCCCAGCCCGTGAAGGAACAGGTCACTCTCTTTAGTCAATGGTTATATCCTCAAAACCGCAAGGAGATCATTTCATTCGTGCTGCCTGCACAGACCCCTACCTGGGCATGTGTAATATTCTGTGAGGGTGTGACTGACAGGAATTTTGGCTTGTTTCCTCTTCTTAATCTACCGACTTGAAATGACTCAAATTACTGATCTTCACTCTAGGTAGTGTATTTCATGGAAATAGGCTTATGACTGGCCCTTGCTATTCAAATAAGACTTTGAGGTGTCTACTCTGACCTGGTTTGAAACAAAATAAGCATGGATTTTTTTCAGTAGAAAAACACTGCAGTCACATATTTACTACTCATGTATAACTAAAAAGAACACAAGTCGATCCATTCGGAAGTTAAGTTGGTACATCTTAAAGTATGAATAATGTCTGTACTGTTCTGAACACAAAGTGAGTGCACGTTCATTTTTCCTCGTTGAAAGACAATGAATAATGTAGCTTAGTTCAGGCAGTGGTTATAGCTTCTTGGAATGAAAGGAGACAGCTAACAGAGGTGAAGGACAAACGCTGATACAAGTGAACCACCTATGTTTGTATGATACAAAAATGGTGAATGCAATAAAAGTAAAACTTCAGCTTAAACCTTAAGTAATTAGTACATCCATAAATCTTCCTTATCACTTATCCAGTTTAGTGTCGCAGTGAGTTTGGAGCCTGCACTGCAGCACGCACTGGGCTGAGCAGAGATGCCGATTCTTGTCTTCTTTGACTGCAGGGGGGAAAAAGGTCCCTGCACACATGGTCCTGGCGAGGAGAAGCGTGAAGTTACCATAGGTGTGAAGTTACCTATGCTAGTCTATGTTTTAGTCCAGGAAGTACAATATTATATTGTGTTATGACTGGTGTACTATGTTAAGGGTCGAAATGTCTTATGTGTTTACCCTGCTTGTATTGTCGTGCCAAAGACGTCTGACATGTTTCATTCACTGAAAAACAGTTTCCCTATGTGGACAATAAAGTATCTGTCCTGTCCAGTCTGAGGCACAAGCCCACCTCTGTTACATGTGACACACAACAAATGACTGCCTAGATTCACACTTTAACCATTTTCGAACCATGACCCATCAGCTGAAGCTGGTGCCTATGTAAAAAGTTCAAAAGTCATAAATATTGACACAAACATGCATAAATACAACAAGAAAAGAACGACTGTTCTCTTTTCACGTATTTTGGTCTGCAAAGTATTAAACAGAAACACTGGAACCCTGTACTGGATCAATGTTTATGGAAGACTGGTGGGGGAAAAATGTTTGCATTGCTGCAAGTTTTTATAGACAGGACAAAGTTTTTCCTAGAAATGTCAGGGGGTTTTTGGTGAACACGTCTTCGTAAATGTTATTTTACGTCATTGAGTAAGTTCTTTCTAGTTACCACAAGGTGTCAGTATTGTAAAAACTTGAGGAATTCAGTGTTCGGCAAACTATGATAAAAAAAACTTTATTAACTATTTTATTTGTTTTTAGCACGTGAGATTGGTATTTACTGTTTTCTACACATGGTTTTTATTGGCAAGTGATCGGATAATTGAAGAAAACAATTTCTGTCCACGTTTTCACAACACTTAACACATGCACCATGCCATTGGACCATGTGAGCTAAATTATACATATATTTGCATTGCTTTGACACAATATGCATTCAATCACCACTTCCCCCAAATTTCATGAATACTTCTCTCTGTCAGTGTTTGCCACCAGCAAAACTTTGTACAACTACAGCCGATTTTTCAGACATTTAGATAATATGTTCCAAAAAGTTAACTTTCAGGTCAAAACCTAATCAAATTTAGAGCACTGTCAATTGAAATATGCTGCATTTTGACAGACAAAGGACATTATGCACTTGCACTAACACAAATAATTATGTTTTTGTTTTTGTTTGCTGCTTTGTTACCATCTATACAAATGAGGTCATGGAGTCCCCTCCCTCCCTCCCTCCCTTTCCTTTCCTTTCCTTTCCTTTCCTTTTTGCAAGGCAACACAGTGTAATCTGTGCAAAAACAGTGGGTATGGCAACACGTATTGGGAGTGAACTCACAACCTTCTGGTGTTCCTAATGGGAGCCCAGCCAGATCCCTACCCACTAGACCACCACCACCCCCCTAGGTCACTGTAAGCTTTTTACAGAGCTTGAAGCTGTTACATTGTGTGAAAATATTGGATACAACAACACACCATATATATGCATTTTGCAGAGCTTCAAGTTGTTTGTGTTTTTTCATGCATCGTACTTTGTGTGACAAAGTCGTCTTGTGAGAGAGTGCGTGTGCTATAGGTTTGGCAGCATGAGTCACTTTTGGGTGAAGTGTGAAGTGTTTTGGTGGTTTTAGTGCATTTTGCACCAGATATGCTCAGGTGCATGTTTGTTCAGTTCACAGTGTGAAGTGTTTTGAAAAAGTGGACATGGTATTGAGACGAGTGTGAAAATGATTAGGAAAAACTGTAATCAGATGAGGAACTGAGCACAATGGTGATTTGGAGTTTTGAACACAACAGACAAAACAGAAAAAACTCCTCACCCTTCAAAACAGCCAACAGCCACAGCTACAAACAGAACCCGCGACATTGGCAACATGTAGCAAGTGAAATCTACTATCTCATAACCTAATCATATTTAGTGCTCTCACCATTTTGTGGTTCTCACGTGTCTCACTGCAGATGAAAGACCTCGAAGCATGTTCCGGAAGCTTCTCCTCAGAGTTTTCCCTTTTCTACCAAGAGATGGAAAGAATGGAAAAATCTGACACAAACACTGATTGTTAAGATGAGTTGGCCGACATACATATGTGACTGATTATAATACAGTTTTACAATTTTAAAGTTTATCAGACATGAGACAACAAAATACAAGTCAAAAAATCATTGAATGTACAACAAATGATTTTTTTTCTTTTAATTTCCCTTTCCTCACTGCCTGCTTAGGCAATATAATTCATTTTGAGTTGCAGCTTCATTAAACTCTGTACTCTATAAAGAAAAACCGTAATAATATTGCATTTCTAAACAATTTCCACAAGGTGGTGGCATTGTAAACATTTTCGACTTGCAAGGAGCGTCTTATTGAAGTCAATTGAATCGACAACTCAGATTTAACAGTAGTACACAATTGTCAGTTCCCACGAACAGGCTTTCTTGTTTAACACAAAAAAACACTGTTATTAATATTATAAATATAAACGTAACTTTGATAATACATATAACTTTGAATTAGTTATAGCAATAAAAATCTATTAATGAATATATAGATTAAATAAGTAATGCACGGTATGTTTCATAAATCAGTGGTTCATCCCAAAACTGCTCTGTAAGTACATAAAATAATAATAGTAATAATAATAATACTTTCACCAGGCACCGATTTAATATCTATACCTCAGGAAACATTACCGTCAGTTGCTGGTCCCCTTTGGGCCGCTTGTAGTGCCGATGGTTGTCTTGATTAGATAAAACGAGTGGCTTGTATTACTTGTGAATTTTACACAAAATGTGATTCTTTTATATGAAATTTATTTCAAATACCTCTATATTTTAGTACGTATATTTTAGTAGTCCTGTTTTAGTGTTTTTATACGGCGACCACAAGCATACAGCCTACAAGAATGTGACTAACTATAACTAACGATCTAAGTTATTCTAACCAAACGTAGCTAAAACAAGGGTCGCGCAGTATTTTGCTGGCTTTCCTGGCCAAACAGCTATTATTTAGGCAGCTGGGTTACCAGTGAGGATGATGTGATAAATAATGTGAATTAGGTAAAAGACGGTGAAAAGCATCACCGCCGCACGTAAATGTACTCTCTTACCTTCTTTCTTTTTCTTTTTTTACAGATAATAAGCTACTTCGTTAGCAATTCGTATTACATGCTCGGGTGTTTATCAGTGATAGCTGTGTACGACCTGTTCGTGTTTAGCCTATAATTGTGCAAGTAGACAGTCGCTCTGAAGTTCAGCCCCCCTTTACTCACTATGAGGATACCAATCTGGAGTATCTTCCCGGTGTTCCGGGCAATTCGGTTTCCCTATGTTTCCCCTGTCTATCAGGGAATAATGTTTCTCCTAATATTTAGTCAAATATGTATGTTTGATGTCTGAAAATCACTCAGGTAGATTATTACATGTGAATACAGTAGATCGTCACGCATAATATAGTCTTATATAAGCAATACTATACCGTTTTCATCAAGAAATATCTCTATCCAGCGAATTAAATACTTTCATTTATTATCTGTAAAAACAAAAAACATCGAAAAGGCATGTGATGTTTTAAAATATATGGCTTGTTTACCTCAAGAGCTTCTTAAAAAGACATGAAAACAACAGTGAAACCGTGTACAAATCAGCGCGGGACAGGGGAAACATAGGGAAACTGAATTGTCCGGAACACCGGCTTTACTGGAGACGGACGCGCATTAGCCGTAATCTTTCATAACTTTCCTGATAGGCTATAGGAGCCATGTTTCATTATCTCAATATCCCGAGACTTGGCATGCGCAGAATGGGTTTCCTTTGCCAGGCAGCCTGACGGCCTTCATCTCCTTCTTCTATGACCTCATTAGATTAGGGAAGCAAATGTGTGGTGTGTGTGTGTGTGTGTGTGTGTGTTAGTGGATTAGGTTTATATTGCATTATGGGGACCAATTTTGATGTTGTGGGGACAATTTTTCAGGTCCCCACAAAGATCCTTAAATGCAATGGAAAATTAAAAAATGCCAAAAGTCTCCTATTTTGTTTGGTTACTTATGATTAAAGTTATGGCTTTAGGGTTAGGGTCGTCATGTTGGGATTGGAGTTTTCCCCATAGAAATGAAATGGCACAAGGGACGCTCATTTATAAAACATTCACAAAATGAGCACTGACCACACTGAGCAAACTGAGAATGTTGCTTAAGTACTTTTTGGAATGAAAAGTCTTGCCGATTGCACTTATGACCCATTATCTATTTTATCAATCATTTCGCTTTCAAAACCGCCTGACATGTGATCGAATTGTTTAGAATAAAACCACGGTAAATCCTGCCGAACAACTTATTTTTTTAAATGAAGACATAAGGAGAGAAGGGTCGAACCCTTGGCATCAGCAGTCAGTGGGACGCACTTGCAGAGACCTGCAGGATGTGGGACGCATCCCATGGGCTGAGGGAATCCATTACGTCAAGGATCTCCCCACGTGGGGGGGGGGGGGGGGTCGCTCCCTGACAGGCTGGGGGAGGAGCAGGACGCCCGTCGCTCTGGGACTTTGACACATTAAATACATCCTGCAGATTCTTGTAAAGTCCTAACTCAGTATCTGGGTTGCGTTTTGCAAGGAATTCACTTCATCTGAAATCCCAGGTATAGAAAAGCTAAGCTGTCAGATAGTGTGAGGGGCTATTTTAATGCACATCATGTAGAATTAAACACCCTCCTGAGAGCCAGGGAAAAAAGTGTCCTTCAGTTTTAGGTTAATTGTGATTTTCTATGTCTTTGGAGGATATAAGACATCTTTTTTCAAATTCAAGGAACAAATATGTTTCCTTACATCAGTGAAAAGATAGATGCAAAAACAAAATGTCCACTACAATGGACATAAATGAATGGGTGGGGACTCAGGAGGATATTAAAGGAGGACGTGGTGCAACAAATATGAACGACTGTGTGTTATTTATATTTATATTATTCAACATTCTGTGAAAAGGCTGCACTGTTAGGTTATTCATATAAATTGCTACATGTATTCATACAGAAGTGCTCTCTAGGGTTTGTGGTCTAAATGTTTCTTTACACTGTTATCCTGTTTGATCAAAATAAATGATCAGTCTGCTATCAGCAAAAACACACAACTTTGGAACCGATCGCATTTAAACTCCTCCTACACGAATCAAGAGCCATGAAACGAATTCACGGTTCCATCATGAAGTCGGTAGACGGATCGGGAGCTCGGAGCCCCCGCGGGACCCCCTCCATCCACCCTTGGAGTGTTAACACAATAAGGCAGCAAGGTGGCCAGGGCGGGGTGAGGATTGATTTGTTTTCAGACACTTAATTCAACCTGTCAGTTCCATTCAAGGGCTCAAGTGGCCTAATTTGTGATAATGAGAGGTAATAAAGTCATACTTCCTTTTATTAGCACAAAGGCGGGGGGGGGGGGGAACCCCCTTCAAACGGGGGCCAGCCCAGTTTTGCTCCATCTTCCTCTCGCCTGGCAGTCCCTTGTAATCAGCCACGCCCCCACCCCCGGCCCCCAGTCTTTATCTAATTAGATTGCTATTGTTGCGCTAATGCTGCACCATCTGGTCGGCTGTCCAGGCCCAGCAGGGCCAGTCGGGCTTATTGTAAGGACCCTGCCCTCACCCCCCGACCCCCCACCCCATGCAGGGCTCCCACACCCCCCCCTCCCCCCCAAATCATGGGGGAACTTTCACACTTAGCAGGATTACGGCCAGATTTATGTCGCCCTGGCTGGGTAGGCAGAGCTGGGGGGGGGGGGGGTGTGTCGATGCGCTGTCCCCTGGGGGGGGTGGATGCGCTGTCCCCTGGGGGGGGGGGGGGGGGTTGTGGATGCGCTGTCCCCACCGCCAGGCTGCAAACAGGGCCAGAATGTTTCTGTTTCCAGGAGTCACCATGGCGATGCCTTTGGGCACTTCGCTATCTTCGATGGTGCGATGGGCTGCACTGATCTGCCACACTTTACTCCCAGGGATGTTTGCAAAACAGCCTGGTTACCCATCCGTCTCCCCTATGGGTTGGTTACCCATCCGTCTCCCCTATGGGTTGGTTACCCATCCGTCTCCCCTATGGGTTGATATTAAATATTTGGGGTAAACTGAGACTTGCATCATCTTGAAGGCTTCATGTCCCACCCCCAGGTCCCTCCTGCTTCTCTCCAACAAATGTGATTGCAGCAGGAGAGTGATGGACTCACAAAGTCCCATCCGCAGGCTGAGGGGTCACTGTTCCTATAAGTGTTGACCCCTCCCCGTTTCTGTATGTTTAATTAAGGCACTGCGGAAAAATGTATCCTAACAAATCTATTCATTGTATACAAGTTTTTCATTTTCATTTATTGTATTCCACACAGGAATGTATTCTGACATCATGCTATCCGACACAATTCCAATTGTTCTCCGTTTCTAATTGTTCGGTGTATTAGTATGAATTTCCGTAGAAATATGGAATTTTGAAACATATATGTTCATCATAGAATACGTAGGCATGAGAAACTTTCAATTTCACTGAATTCTCATTAAAAACTAAAATGTTATTCTGGCGTGTATACGAAGCATGGGAACTATTAAAGCCCAGTGCTGTTCAAAGGAAAGGTTAAATAACAGTCTATTATTTTCTAATTTGCCCCGAGTCCCACTGTGATAGCTTGTGCCGTCACCGACTCCGATGAAAAATAAGGGATCGTCTTTATCAATAGGTGGCAGTATGGTTCAGCTGATAAGATAAACTGCCCAAACCTAGCAGATAAGGCGACGTAACTGAATGAAACGATGTCAGGGATGCGTTCGAAAAGCCTCTTTCGCCGTCTGCCCATTAGCCCTGGAGTCTGACTCACCTCCACAGTCTAAATTGTTAGGTGGGCTTGTCGTCGTTTTGATGGAGCAAAGCAGCAAGGGAAGGGTATACAAAGAGATGGAGTTCAGGTCCAGAAAGTACAAATCCAGGCCAAGGTTTTGTTTCAACCAACTAGTTGAGCCTGGATTTGTACTTTCTGGACCTGAACTTTCCACCTTTGGGTATAAACCATCAATGCTGGGGCCTTTGCCAAGCAGGTCGATGGGAAGGCAGGGTTTGGTTCTTCGGAGGCCGTCTCCGTGGCGTTTGTTCTGGGAGACACATGAGTGGGTAGGGGGCGGATGCTATTAACCCCACTTTGACGCTGGGGGATCAGGCCTCCCTCTGGTGTTTTGGCGGCCCCTCCGCCGGGGGCCTCGGCCGTCGCCTGAGAGCGGGGGCTGGCCGCTGGTGCCGCGCGTTTTAATTAGCGGCAGCCAGTTGCGTCACCCTCGTGCAAATCCCAGTACGAGTGTCGCAGCCACAGTGGCCCTGCTGGGAGTGGCTTCTGATATAATGAGGTCTCCTCGTGAAAGGGTTCAAGGATTGCTTAGAAGTTAATTACATTGGAGACAGTAGTTAATTTTATCAACCGCGATCTTATCCTTGACCTTGTGCTTCATGCATTAAAAGAGGACTGTATAGTAAATCTCCAAAGGGGTCTTATTATGCCGGAAAATGTATCATTAGGGTTCCGTAGCAGCTCTTCCCAGTGATCCGTAGCCATTTCCAGGGCTGATATGGGGCTGAACTTGTCAGAAACGCCGCTGCAGAATTATGGGAACATCGCAAAGATGTTCGGCTGATGGAGCTCAATTAAGCGTCTACATTAAGGAAAGACTCTGGCCTCTTGTGTCCTTCTCATGGCGGCCATTTTCCCTGTAACCCCCGATAATCTTGTCTCCCCACCGCCAAGCTAATTTCACTCACTGCTGGCTACTCAGTGTCAGTGGGAAATCATGTGCTCAGCATAGGTCAAGGTTTTGACTGGATGACACTGAGATTCACAACCTCAAACCCTAAACTCAACCCTGCTCATTATAAGAAAAATCCCAGTTTTTCTGCCATAACCAGTTCATAATGCTCGGACGTGACGGATGGAGGAAGGTCCCGTCAGTTGTTTGGAATCAGGAGTATTGCAGTATTATGATGATCTCGACACATTTACCTGCTTGGTGAAAGTGAGAAGATCCTGTGTTTATTTTTTTCCTCAATCTGTTCATTGATGTTCAGTGTCGCTCGGATACAAGCAGCTACCTACAGAATCAATCAAGGAAAATCCCAGCTGTCTGAGGCACCTTCCTGCTCTTTCACCTCATGTATATATCTCCACATGCAGCCTTCTGCATAACTTCCTCTTTTTTACTTTACGTAATTTCATTAATGTTACTTTCAGGAAGCATATCTTAGAAAAGTGAAATCTCTCTATGACATCCTTGTTTTACTTGAATACAAGATAAAAAAAATCCATATTCATAATGCAGAGAAACTCCACAAGCAAATGTGCGAGAAATGTGTTATTTCAGCTGAAAATGTTTGCTGAGGAATTAAAAAAGCGGCATAATTATATACGGCTCATATTCAAGATTTCCTTGCTTGAAAGTCAAACTTAATCACAACATCTGACTGATTTTGAGATCATGTTCCATTCCGGCTGCACATCTGCGGGATCCCTGCGTGTCAGAACCCCATTAACTGGGAGGTAACGTTCTGTTAGCGTTGCCGGTTCTGCCAAATGCCCCAGAAAAAGCCAGGCACACATAGTTTTAAGCTTTGCATGCGGTTCTAAGTCCAGTTATTTGTGGCTGAGTGGCGTTTAAATGCGTCGCTGGAATCGCTTTGTGTTTCTCCTGCAGGCTACAGCTACTGCTTTTGGGCCATGGTGATTTGGTGATTTTTATCAATAAATGGATAAATGAAAGCGTGAAAGTAAGGAGCTCCCAAGATTGTGTTGGGTTGAGTTGAAAATGCCCCCCCCCCCCACCATACAGACCTCTTTGACCATTTGAAGTTGATATTTCGGGTCTCTTTATTAGCTCAGAAATATTAAATAAGTGCAGAGGTTGAGAAAATATCCACTTATCCTCTAAATTTGTGTAGGTCTTTGTATCATGTGTCCCGTAGGTCTTCAATGTCAGCTGCAAAGGAATGAGCTTACATCTGTACGACTGCAGAAGTTTTACAACATAGACTTTACATGACTTTGGTTGTATGCCAATAACAATTATGTTTGTGAGATTTGAGGGCGGAAAAAAATCGGTAATGACAGCACTTGGCTTGACTTGAGTTATTGCCGATAGTCGGTGCAGATGTTATGGGCTGCAAACAAACAAACAAACCAACGAACAAATGCACAAAAAAAAAGCCGTAACATACTATCCCTTCATCAAGATGAAAGGAACCCTTTCCTTTCAGCTGCTTTTGAACGACTTGATAGGGGCAAAGAAAAAAAACAACGTCAAATGATGTGTTTTACCTTTATTAGTGCAAATTAGCACGCCATTATAGGACCGAGTCAAATTCAGGTCAAAGCGTTCAGGATGCGAGGTGAATCGGCGGAGTCTCGCTTTTGGATAAACGAAAGCCTGGCACAGAGTCAGCTAATGACATGCTGCCATGCTAAAGAATGGGGGGCCGATAATTTGCCCGTGGAAACTATCCACGTCTGCCGCGTACCGCTAAGCATCTTACCGCGAGCGGCTCGCGGACGTCTTCATTAAAACGCTGGCACCCGTCTCGCTTCATATGGCTCTGGCAGCAGAGGGGCAGAACGACGGCATCTCCCCGGCGGCCCAGGCCCTCCGGATCAGAGTGGCGGGCACGGGGCTCACTGCGAAAGACTGCCCCACAGCCCCCGGCAGTCGGACCCCCCCTCCCGACACACCGTTCCAGGCTGCGGATAAATGAAGCTGAAGCAGATTTCATACTCGGGCAGGCAGGCACCTTCGCCGCCTCCCCCGGCCCAGCCCCGCCGCTCCCGCCCCGCTCTCGGGGGTTAAAATAAACGTTAGCGCTCAGCCCCATTGTTCTCCCGTCTCCCTGATTCACAGGCGCGTAATTGGTAGTCAATTTAAGCTCCCCCTCTGCCGATTGTTGGCACATTTGGCTCTGACAGAGTGGGGAAGATTAATGGCGGAGATCAGCCAGGGGGGCTCGCCTGAGCAAGCACGGTCGCTCTGAATTCATTACACCGATTTCCCCCCATCCTGCACCCAAAAAAATACAGAGGGGAGGCTGGAAAATCAGTCAGATGGCTTCAGCCGGCGATTCTAAAAAAAAAATGAGGGACAAAACATCAAAAAAGCGACAGATTTTTCTTTTAAATACCCTGACGTATCCCACCCCCCCCACCCAAAATCTCACACCCCTCCCCTTCTTGTGAAAACACACAAATTCTGCAAAAAACAGGAGCATCACTGGTGCCCTTAGACAGAAGAATAGGAAAGTTTCCGTTTGAGTTTATTTTATCAGAGTATAAGTGACTGCCTTTAAATATGCCGCCATCAAAACATTGCTAATGTCCACCTACTTTTTACAACCTTAGAGACAGCTCTAAATCTCCGGCCCACGGTTAATACATCCCACCATTAATAATGTTTTTCGCAAGCCGGAATGTTCTCTCCATTAACCCTCCATTTCTGAAACAATAACACTGTCTATTTATAGCCCCATGGCGCATGTTGACCCCTCAGTCCTCAGAGACTAGAAGCACCTAGACACTGTGTTCAGCGGCTCTCTGCCTATCCTGCAGGGACAGCTGATGAGAAAACGCCTTGGACATCGGGTCCGATAAGGTGACCTCGTGATTTACAATCGAAGAGCTGTAATTGTGGTGATTTATCGAGCTATGCTAGTGCAACTCTCTCTCTGCCTGCACTCTCTCTCTCTCTCTCTTTCTCTCTCTCTCTTTCTCAACAACACCAGCAGCTGCCTATCCCCCGTCATGGTGGAGGACAGCAACACCTTCCAGCACTTACGGAAGCAGCATGACAACAGGGCAGCCTGTCAAACTTCAAAAATCAGTGATGTGCTAGCGTTCACCTTGCGTATCCTAGCTGCAGCACATTAGCCTAGCCGTAGCACATTAGCCTAGTCACACAAATTAGCCTAGCCGTAACACATTAGCCTTTCCGTAGCACATTAGACTGACCATAGCACATTAGCCTAGCCATAGCACATTAGCCTAGCCATAGCAAATTAGCCTAGTTGTAGCCTTGCCATGCGACCACCGCTCTGTTCACATCATTTTAGTAACACAGCTCAATGCTAAGGCTGTAGATGCTGTAACTTTCTATTTAGAACCTATTGCTGACACAGATATTGCGCTCTTTGAAGCAGTAATGCTTCTCTTTTAAGAATAACAAACTAATATAAGGTACAATACTGCAAAATCAGTACCTACTACCCAGAATGAACTGCAGAATCATTCAATACCTTTTTCGTCATATTTAATACTACGGCAAATATATTAAAAAAATATTATCAGTGTGTAGTTTTCATAGCAGTATTTTGTCTAAGCTTCATGTTATATGATGATTGTCATTGACTTGAAGCATTTGAGCAATGCTCAGTATGATTTTATGGTGATCATGCTCACTTGGCGTATATCTCCCAGGGCACCGGAAGAGGTGGAGAGCACTGAAACACTTACGGGCTGGAGTGAGAAACAGCCAACACAGCACAACATTCAGGGCACATTTCAAATTATTTAAGCGCTTGTAAAAATGCTCTTCCCTCCTTTTTCCGCAAGGTAATTTCTTATTTGCTCAAATGAATGTTACTAGTGTGCTCAACCTCATCTGCCTGTGAGCCATATTTGTGGCTCAATTCAGTAGTTTTAAGTTGTGTTTTCTTTTTATCCAGCTTGGATTCATAAATCTTTTGTCTTGCCCACGGAGCGCTTGGCCGATTCAGCTGGAGCTGGTGCTGCTGCCTGATTGGGCCCCTTGTGTTGTTCATGTCTCCGCTTTGGCTTAATGGTTTGGACTCGGCACCTGCTGGAGAGCCCAAAGATGAGCGCCAGCGGAATGGAACCAGACACTGGGCCAGCAGGAGCAGCAGAACCGGTCACTGGTTCGGAGTCAATTTTTGTGGGCATCTTGCGAGCTTTGTTAGGGGGTCTGAGTTTTTGGGGGATGGTTGTGGACGAGTGGCGTTTGTCCGCTTAGTGCCACCAGAACCGGGGAAAGATGAGAGGACGTCACAAGTGTCCCGCATCGTGGTTCCGCCGATAGGCTTCAGAAAGCGGAAAAATATGTCGGAGCACCGGGAGCCGTTGGGACCGGTGCCTGGACCTTAATAAAGACGTCACGGGAGGGAGAACATCAAGAGACACACAGTCTCAATTTCAGGCAAGGTGCTGCCAGCCAGATGTGCCGGCAGGAGACGGCAACAGGGCCAGCCGGCCAGCCGGCCGCCACGCCGAATCCAAACATAACAGGCAGAACCGCCGGCTCCTTTTGATGTGGGTGCCAAGAGGTGTCCAGGCCCTTAACGACCGGCAATTTATTACAACACCGTCCTGCTGGGGGCGAGGGGGGGGAGGTCAAAGGTCACCCAGTGAACCCCTTCACACACACCCCCCTTTCTCTCTCTTTCTCTCACCCCCCCCCTTCCCTGGCTCTTCTCTTTTTCATTTTCTCTCTCCTTACAGCACCCATTTAACACCTTGGACTGTTCCTGACCTTTGCCAGGCTGCTGTTTAGTGTTTCATGTTACCGTCGTCCTAGCAGGGGTCCTATTGGCTGAGCAAACACAGGATGCATGTGGTCCTCTGAGCGAACCCTCGACCTGCAGAGACCCCAGCCAGACCCCGCTGCCCCCACCCCACGCCCCTTTCCCCCAAATCGGTGGGCCAGCCAGGGAGTCGTGCCCCCATGCGGTGTGACAGCAAGCCCACAGTGTTCATACAAATGCGACCGTAACCGTTAACTATACCTCACTTGGCAAACGATTCATGTTTACGTTCGGACTGGCTTCCTTTTCTATGGTTGCCCAGTTTATAACTTTGTTACAGCATTTAGCTGTAAAATCTTCACGGCTGAGTAACAGCTCCTGGATTAAATGCATGTACTTACCCGTAAAGTCACCCCACTGTGCCAAAAATATATCACGAGAGATGAAAATGTTTTATCTGAGGCTTGCATATCCTGTGGCACAGGTGTCTTGGGGTCATAAGTTAAGCTGCACATTTGTACTTGACGTTGCGTTAGTTCTGTGCTGCTTACACCGATGGCCCGAGTTGCCCCAGGGCCCCTAACAGCGGCATGGACCCGTTCTGTGTTTTCTACACGGCTCTTTCGCGACAGTCGGAGGAACGCCGGCCGTATGTGGATGAACAAAGTTGGGGAAAAAAAAAAATCAAAGAAAATATTTGCCTGGTAGATTTACAGCTTCGGCAAACCTTTTGCAAACCTTGAGCGGGAGGCTGGCTCACGGACAGGCCCTGTGTGGCTGGGGGGGGGGGGCATTTCTTGGGAGTGCATCTTTAAAAATGGCTTTATGACTCTTGTTATCCTGACTATATAAATCAACGGAAAAACCCTCTTAGGAGAGGAATGCATATATCACCGAACGGCGTTTCCGCTGGACGATGGCGACCGGGTCCACAGGTGCCCCGGGGTCCGGCGTCTCCGTGGAAACCCTGTCTACCTCATGGCGCGGGACGGACGTGTCAGTATACGGCCATGAGCAGGGAGTACAAGGCCGGATCACACTCCCCTAAATCAGCTCCAGGTTCCTCCATCGCACTACAAATCAGGCAATTCAACCCTAAATAATGCTTCAGCCTGGGGTCGATGTGTTGGACGTACATGTATATACATGTATATATGAGTGAGGATACATAGTTGGAAAAGGCTTTTAGAAAACATTGAGCTTCTGACAATAAGAAAGGAGCAATTTGTAAGTAATTAGCTACTTTTAACTGAAATAAATTGAAGGCACCAGCAGTTGTACCATTAAGCAGGTCCCTCAGCTAAAATGTCAACAGCCACCTGTACGATGAGTCAAGGCCTCAAGTCCTAAGATACACGTGATGCCGTTTTGGTACTTGAGTAACTCCTTCACGGCTGAACAGAGAATCTCAGAAGGACTCCTCTGCTGAGCTTATAAAGTGAGGATGGAAGAGCGGGAAAAAATATACGACCATTCATGTGATCAGCCTCGGCCCATGCTCTGTGGAGACTTACCTGCTGCGCCCCAGAGTAACCTGGTCACCGTCCTGAGCTAATACCATCTGATACTATCCGCAGGCTCAATATGGGTTCAGTTTGGTTATATGAGCTGGATCATGTGACTTGATCGTTTGACGTGGTTCAGAAATGTTTCGGCATGTTGAATGGTGCAAAAAGGCTCTTATTTAATGACAGTAAAGACAAGACACCAGTGAGATAAGGGCAGGGACCTGTGGGACTGGCTGGGTCTGGCCACTGCGGGGTGACTGAACCTCCTCAGCCTGACCCGGCAGGAGGGCTGGATGCTGTCCAGATCCATATGGCCAATCACTCAAGGGGCCTGACAGATCTCACAGCCGGGGAGCCCGACACCCCCCTCTGTCTCCAGGGGGCCAACGCCTACCAAGGTGACTGCTCTTCTCTGCACATTGCAGATCCCCCCCCCCCACTCCAACCCCTTGTAGAGGTGAGTAATTCAAGTCTGGAGACTAAAAGTCCAGACCCAGATTTTGTTCCAACCAACCAGTTGAGTATAAAGAGTCCCAGTCACAGATACTCAACTGGTTGGTTGAAAAATAAACTTGGTCTGGACTTTTGCTTTCTGGACCTGAACTACCCACCCCTCACTCTCACCCCACCATCAACCAAAACACCCCCGGACAATCAGCAGGCCTTTCTGACCACCTCTGCACAGCCCTCGCTAACATGACAGGTCACAGGACCTTGGCATCCCAGCTACGACGTTGAGGAAAGTTCAGCCCAATTCCATCCCCAGCAGCTTTTTCACCGTCCCTTCTTCAAACATGACTACAGCACAGCCCCTGGCAGTAAACAGCCGTCGTCGTGACGATACGTCTGCATTCACCTCCTTTGACAGCCGGCGACGGACCTAACTTAGCATGCCACGGGGATTTTGTCCTCTCCGGCTTTCCATACACGCCAGCCGTGACACCTCATGCATGTCCTCGCACGCTGGTACAGCTGCACTTAAGATGACAGCCCTCAGGTCCAGCATCGGTTATTAACGTCCTTTTTCCATGACCGCAGTTCGATTTTTTCCAGATAGTAACTAAAATCCAGATGTGTGTTACGGATTTAAAAACGCTCAATTAAATTGTCAGTTTCGTATTAACTATTACTATGAGAACTGCATTCATCTTTATTTTATTGAAGAACAAACGTAAACTGAGTCAACACCCACGAAATTTTGCCTTATAAATCTGCGCAGCATAATATTTTGTGATAATAAATACCTTTAACCTAATCAGTTACCGATTTCATTATACAGCTGAAAGATGTGCTATTGATCATACGCACGGTCAGAAATTATTTCAACTGTTAGGGATCAGGGCTGTCAGGATATTTCGCCTTTTCTCCCCTCTCCACCTGTAAGTCGCTTTGAAACTTTCAGCAGGGATATAGAGCGGATGCAGTGTGTCTGTTTTTTTATCCCTATGAATTCTGTCCCTTGGAACTAATAGCTTCCCAAGGAAATAAGTACGGACCCAGAGTTTTACTAGAACACGCTTCACAGCAGACCTGTCCTTTACTCAGATATCCAGCTTATACACACATAAAATAAAACCTTTTGTTGAACCTCTGTCATGTGTTTCTCGTTACGGGAAATGTGGGGACTTTGGTTGCGCTGGTTTTTTTTTTTCCTCGAGGATTCCCTGCCCCCAGGACCTTCTACTCGCGACTGGGAGCATGGGGTTGCTGGTCCCTGCTGACAGTGGTGTCCCCCCCCCCTCCCTTAGTCTCCCTGAATAGCCCCCATGGAATGGCTGCAGCCACCGCGGATGCCGATGTGGGTCCGCCCCAAACCCGATCTGCATGGTCCCCACCCGAGCACCTGTCCCCGCACCTAGCAGCGAGGGGGGGTGACGACATCTGCCCCCCCCCCCCACCCCACATCTCGCAGATGCCTTCGATCCTGGGCGGGGGTCCATTGTGTAATGGTTTGCTGGGTGAATGCACCCCTCCCCACCCCCAACCAAACGCACCCTTGTATTCCCGGAATGGAAAAAATTTAAAATAAATTAATCCAAGTTCACCATGCAAATACACAGATGACTCGCTGCCCAAAATGTCAGCATATTTTTAAACAATTTGCATAACTTGTACTTGCATTAATTGAAAGGTCAATTAAAGAATTTAAAATATTATGTATTTAATCACTCATGATTAAGTCATTCCATCTTCACGCTGCTTGTTCTGGTGTGGTTCACGGCACAGGATTAAATATTCGAAAATAATAGCTGGTTTGGTGGGAGAAGCTCTGTTTAGCTCCTGCCTTTCTGAGGGCCTTTGCCACAGGCACGACCCTGCCCCCCCCCACGCCGAGAAGAGTCACAGCAGGGCCCCCCAGCCCTATCCAGTCCAATCTGGGGGCCACACAGTTCCTGACAAGGGCCCAGACGGCACTTGTCTACGGGTCACTAACCTTGACCATGTCGAATGGGCGTGGGGGTGGGGGGTGGGGGGGCATTAGCCGCCAGAGGGGAATGAAGACGTCCCGGGAAAATACCAGGCACTCTGCCCCCCCCCCGCCCACCCACTCGCCGGGATCCCCTCTGGTGACCACAGAGAGTGGTTGTCCCTGTCATTCATCCGGGCATATGTGATGACATCCTTTGTGCGTGCGTTATTCAGCTACTCCTGAGATGTACGATGAAAAGGAAAAAAACGTAAACGATACCTAAGGGGACAAGGGAGCGGGGACCAGTGTAGGATGAGCCGCAGATGATGATTATCGGAGCAAATACTCCGATACGTTAAAGTATCTGTTTTAAATCAGGGTGAAATTACACCCTTTGCTTTTTAACCTTTCTTAATATGGGCATCTTTAGAAAGACCACTATGTGCAAAAAATGGATTCAATTCATTGACAATAAACCATAAAACCCTGTCAAACTAATCTTATAGCAGGCATTTTCTCAGCGGTTCTGTCATTGGTTAATAAAAACATATCTATATAAAATCCCAGTGACCGTGATGAGGATCACTGGTTGGAAGATGGATAGAAAGATCCATAGACAGACTTTTGATAAAAAATGACGAGTGTCTCATATTTCGTAGACTGCAGAATCAGCATTGGTCGAGGAACACTTACGCTTGTTTATAATTAAACAGTAAATAAATTGCAAGGTCTATATAATTTGTAGCCTGTATCCTATGCTGTAAGCAGACCTCACCTGATAGGTCGTCACCTCTTGACCCCCACAAGGCACAACGGCTGAAGTTTAAGTATCGCATTCTCTGGGCAGGCTGGGTAATTAAAGGTCATCGATTATTGATTACTACAGCTGAGAGGTTCACAGTTCACACAACAGCTATAACGTCGTTATGTTTTTAATGACTATACTAGGCGATTTTTGCCACCGCTAACGCTACGCTAATTGGCTAATTCGCCGGGTGACAGAATTTGCCTCCCGAACGCGCTGAGCGGTTTTTAAAATCCACGACTGGAAACAAAACAACAGTTTTGGGGGTCCTGGGTGATTTTTTTTTTCTTTTTTTTTCAAAGCACCTCTAATGGCTTCTACAGATTGTTGTTCTTTTTTATTGTAAAGATAAATCTGCTGTAACAAGCTGAAAACAGTCATAAATCTAGGGGCAGGCTCAGGTTGCAGGGAGGCTCGGAGGTCAGCGTCACCGCGGAGGAGCATCGATCCTTCTTGAAGTCTGGGGGAGGACCGTAAAGAACCGGGCCGTTCGTGACAGTATTACGCGTGTTATTGTATCTGCCATAAAAGCATTCTCTGGGAACGCAGATGGAGAGGACCCAATTAACCTCCCATAATCCCGATTCCGCGCTCCGCGATCCCGTACGTGTTCTCGCCACCACCCTCTCTGAGCCGGGACCTCGGCCGTCGGGTAAAAGTTCAGAGCCGGCGACTGGCTCTGCCTCGCCTGTTAAAACCCAGTAAAGTACAGTTGTCAGAAGAGGCACAATGCACCTGGCCCCGTATATCACTCCCTCATCTATCGGCGACATTCGAGCCGCGATTGACCTCCGCGCCGCTTGGGTTTCAGATTTGTTGCCGCGATTAATTCCCTGCCATCCGGGCCGCCGATGCCGGAGAACAGTCCGCACCTAAATCAAAGTTTAAAAGGTTATGGAATGTGGGACAGCTGAATCCGTTATTTATTTTGCTTGCGACCGAGCAAAGTTCCCAAAGATAAACACGGAGAATGTCACCAAGCAGCACTGCGGAGCACACTGGAATTCATGCCATTATACTATTTGCGGAGGATCTTTATTTTGGTTATTAATGAAGTAAAACACGATAATGATTTGTGTTGGTAACGATCTGCAATATAATCTGCACTACGATTATGATCCGTATTATGATAATGAACCATGCTATGAACGTGGCTACAATTAACTGTACCACAAACTACTCTATGGAATCAAACTGTACTATAATCTGAATTATGATAATGATCTGTACTATAATCCACAGTATGATCATGTATTTTACTGTGAACTACACTGCAATGAATGGTACTACGCCCCACACTGTGACAATGTACTTTACTATGTACTACGCTATGATATTAAACTGTACTACGCTCCACACTGTGACAATGTACTTTACTATGTACTACGCTATGATATTAAACTGTACTACGCCCCACACTGTGAAAATGTACTTTACTATGTACTACGCTATGATATTAAACTGTACTACGCCCCACACTGTGAAAATGTACTTTACTATGTACTACGCTATGATATTAAACTGTACTACGCTCCACACTGTGACAATGTACTCCACCATGAACAACACAATGATAAGGAACTGTACTGTAATCCACACTATAATATACATTTTTATGAACGTCGCTATATAAACTGCACTATTTTCCAAAGTAAGAACCTGAAATGTGCTATGAACCACATCATCATGACTTGTACTATAACCTGCATTATGATAATGAACTATACTATCCACACTATGATAGCACTTTACTATGAACTACACCATAACAATAACCTGTACCATGAATGAATGTTACGTTTATATAGCGCCTTTATAGACACGCAAAGCGCTTTACAGAACCAATGGGGAGCCACCTTGTCCGCCACCACTGTGAGGTACCCAACTGGGTGATGCGACGGCACCAGTACGCTCACCGCACAGTAGCTAAGGCTGTGAAGGGGCAGGAGAGGATTCACCAGTTAGATACAGGGGATGACTGGGGGGCCGGATTTCATAGGGCCACAGTTTAGCCAGAGCATCGGGGCACCACCCCTACTCCTTCCAAAGTTGTCCAGGGATCTTTTATGACCTCAGAAGGTCAGGATCTTGTTTTTTTCATCTCATCCAAAAGACGGCACCATTTTTACAGCACAGTGTCCTCATCACTGCACTGGGGCACTGGGATCCACACAGACCACTGGATGGACTGACCTGTTGGCCTCACCAACACCCCTTCCAGTCATTGCCTGCACTATTGTATGTATTGTTTAGCTGGTGATGGTACTGTAAACATGAATGAATGGAGTCTCTGGTCCTCCTCTCATCCCTGAGTGATGCAGTCCTGCCCTCCTTCCCCCCTGAAGCCAGTGCTGTACAGACCCCATCTCAGTCAGCTCAGCTCCATGACAAGTCTTCATGACACTCCAAGAGTCACACAGGCATATGCATTGGGGGGGTCACAGGGTCAGTGTCCATTGGCCCTGGAGTAATTGGGGGTTAAGGGCCTTGCATATAGGGTATCAGTATGCCAGTGCTGGGATTGGAACTAGCAACCTTCCGAACACAGACAGCTAGTCCAAACCCTTTGAGACACAGCACATGCAGTGTGGTCCAGTGTTAGACATGTGTGTTCAGATGAACTGAGCAAATCCGAGCCGCTTAACACCCATAAGACACGCCAAGCCTACTAACACGTCTTCCCACGAAAGGATCTCTGGCTTTAGGTCTTAAATACGCCTTTCAACCACTCTCCGATTACACCGGCACCCTTCAGCGCTGCGAAATCTAACTGATTTTCATCTACAGCATGAAGTGCAGTCATAAAAATTTGTCAAAAACAAAAAGCCGATCAAAATTACCGGGGAACAAATGCTCCAACATCTGTTTCTGTCAGATCAGTGTTGTCGCCCAAAATGGCAGCACTCTCAGAAATCTGTATTGATTACACAATACCGACTGCAAAACGGTAACATCAGTGGAGTAGGGCACAATTGCAGGTCTCACTAGGTCCACTTGAGCTTCTAATCTCCGAGGACTAGTTATCTGATAACCCGTGTCGGCCAGTGTCCTAACCGTGTGCTATTTAACCTTAATCATAAGGTCATAGCTTATTATTACCCTGTATTTACATGTCACTCCCAGATGTAGTCTCAGATCTCTGTTAAAAAAAATAACATATATACCTCAGCAAAAAAGAGGTTTCAAAAATGCGCACTGTATGCAAAAATGTACTGTAGCAGCCATGTGGGCAATACACGATAACAACCCCAGACTGTTGTGTACAAAAGGACACTAAAGCCATAGATGTATTAAGGTAAGACTAGTTTAATTGTGCTGGAAGGGTATTCAGGGAGACATCCGAGTTGTTTTTTGTTTATTTTTTATTTATTATGCAAATTGCTTAAACTTAATTTGTATGTGTATCACTACACTGTTTCAAGCTATTGAATACTAATTGGATCTTACCTTCAAAAGGGAAGCTTAAAACAGTGACTTAGTGTAACAATCTCACCTTACAGGGGTGTAATAACGATTAAACAGGCAGAGAGCTTGTAGGATGGATAAGCTGCTCTTTGGATCTTTCAAGTTTCACGTTTTATTTATCATGGACACAAAGACACACACACTGCATGCCTGTTAGTAAAATACTCTTAGTCCTGGATTGTGCTTGAGAAATGTAACACAACGAAACACAAATCAGTGTAAAAAAAATAGCTAATTACTAAATCACTAAATTACATATAACACAAATCATTGGCCCCTCTGCTTACAATGATATTTGTGTATAGTCAGGGGGTGCCACTAGAGATTTTCGGCCCCATGAAAGCATTTAAAATTGGCCCCCCAACCCAGACCAATACAGTTTTTAGGGCCCCTTGTAATTGTTCCAACTTCCCCCTGTTTTTGGTGTATGTTATGAATATGATACATATACTTTCATAATTACTCTCAAGCACATCTTCCACTGCGGCGTCTCTTCCAGCCATCTGCAGCTGGACCATGCACCCACAGATCCATTAATATGTGACTTTACAAGATCCAGGGGCAGATCAGAGTGATTGAGCAAAGGATTGTGCGCACGCAGTCAAGCCAGCGAGCGCAAGGCCACGATTCATCTGGAGCCAGGCCGCGCTCGGCGATTGCAAAACGCCGGGTCTGGAGCAAAACAACAACTGGCGCTGATTAACGTGTATCAGAGGAACGGGGACCCCTTCCGTCGTGAGACGCAGGGTGGGGGGAGGGGGGCGTGTATTGGCACGATGGCCCCCAAAGGAAGCCGTCCTGCTCTTTCAGCACCTGTTCTGGCTGCTTGTAAGCACACCGCCCTGCGTCGGCTCTGCTCTTCATCGGACCCGGATCCGGGCCGCTTGTGCACGATTATAAAGACCAGAGCAGCAGCCAGCTGCGCAAAGGCCCGGGGAATGCCCCCCTCCACTCCCACCCCCCATGTAGTGATGCTAACTGAAACCAACTGGCCCTGGTAAAGACCGATGTCCGGATGTCGTCCTGCAGATAATAAAAAGCTGGGGGTGGGGACTGTGAACGATCCCGCAGCATCTAAGCTGCTGTCCATCAGATTTTACCCCATTTTACCCTCATTTTGAAGGTGAATCCTTTTCTAGTCCATATTTCCAAACAGTTCTTCTTATCTACGCTTTATTAGTCTAGAACAGGCTTTTAGCCAAAGAGATGCACTTAAATTAGACATGCCCTAGAGCAACTGGCAGTTAAGGGCCATTTTATGCCAACTCTGTGATTTGAACCAGCAACCTTCTGATGGAGGAGCAGTGCCCAAAACCACCAGGCCACACATCACTCCACCCAATACGATCTTTTATGATGGCTTTGAGCAACAGGTATTCTGGCTGTTTATGTTCTGCAATGACTAAATATGGTGAGACACATATGAAGCACTTTGTTCTGGATGAGTCCCTTTTATAAATCCGGCGTCTTTTACCAAATCAAAGGCACATCTGCTCTACAGTTTAAACCCTTAAACCAGCGATGCGGTTTTCTGACCAGGACGCGGCCAAAGTCTTCCAGTAAATATATATTGGAAATGTTCTGCAAATCCCCTATCATCATCTCACTGCCCACTGACAGCTCAGTGAAAAGCACAGTTCCTGGTAAAAAAAAATAAATAAATAAATTGATTGTGGTTTCCCACTCAACCATCTGCTCCAAATCTGTTTTTATTTTACCAATCAGCCGTTTGCTTCTCTCCAAGAAACCCGTTACATTGTTATCCGCTGCTGGGGGAATTATATTCTGATCTGCCATCAAGAAGCTTTGCTTTGGAGTTCATTTTCGCCCAGATAAACCTTTCATCAAATACTTAGAATACTGCAGTGACAAACAGTTCGGTAAAAGCAGCGGATTTGCAGTGGAAATAAACTTTCGCTCCCCTGAAGGTCACAGGTACATTAAAAGCAGAAATAATAGAACATTTTAATTGAAAACAGGGGACATGTATCATGTTTCCATGGCAATTCATCAAGTATAAAAGAAAACAGAATGGAATTTAAAATATGAATATTATAGGAATTGAGTGAAAGATCCTAGCTTCAAAAATTAAGTCTGCGGGCCAAATATAGCGGCATACGCACGGAAATGAAGACAACACCGGACTCTTTCGCACGCACCTCACTAGCTATAATCGCAAAAACGGCCCTTAAAAATTCTCAGCGAGTCTCTCGCCTCGCAATAGGTCTGTCGAAGCTTGTCAGGCCTTGTGCGGCAATTCGGATCTTTCAGGCAGTAAGGCGCAATAACGTTGTGTAATTTCTCATATCGGCCTGTAATCTTAGCTAATGAAATTGTCATCCGACGCCGCGTCTACAGGAAGAGACAGGCCGTAATTGCCTGGGCAGAGCCTCGTCCCCTGGGCCTCGTCTCCCATTTCATCCCCTAATTTCTCACCAGTGGTGGGACGCGCTTAAGCTGCATCATCACTTTCCCCCATTTTAATGTGGCCTTTTTTTCCAAACCAATAAAATGCAGCTCAGTACTGTCGAACGCTGCTGTAATTTGCCAGGCAAAATGCTGTATACATAATAGATAACCAAAGCAATATGAAAAGTACGATTTAGCTGGGTTATTAAAAGACTGAGCCTGCGTAATTTTTCAGGCAGGTGAACGTTGATAGTTCAGCGTCAGCTTGAGACTAGGAGCCTGTTCTGAAGAACTGTGGCCAGATGACATGCATTGTGTAAATCCAAGTCAAGTACAAATTAAGTTTTTCTTTAAAGTTTTTATTCTTTTTGAATGCTTGTGAAATATCTAAAGGTGAGAAATTCGAATCTCAGGTGACTGACGCATAATTTTTACATCATTTATTTAAATTATTAAAAATGATAAAAATATAGAAACATTCCATCCATCCATCATCTGTACCCGTATGTCCTATGCAGGTCGGGGGGGGGCCTAGAGCCAATCTGTGAAGTATGAGCGCAAGGCAGGGAATAACTCAGGATGGGGCACAAACCTATATATTTGTCTTGTTTTTCTTCACTCAAGGGTACAACAGAGAATTCCTGCTGTAACGTGGACTTGTAGTCTTTTTAAAAGACCCAGCAACTTATCAGTTTGTCACTGGACTGCACTCCAACAAAAGTGGAAAATTCTGTTTGAAACTAACAAGCGTTAAATATTTTAGGCTAAGCTCTGCACATAGCAAGTCTTGTAATAATGAATATTAATGCTACAAGATTAACACACACAGCAAACATATGCTTGTCCTTTTAAACTTTTAAGTGTATCAAAGCAACACACTTAGCAAAGCGCAAAGGCATCTGAGCCGGAGCAGGCCTGTGATTTGCTACAAGACCGATTGATAAATGTGGACCAAAGCAGGCCTTTCTGTTATTAATACGGCATGTTGCTGCAGTGGCTCTCGCACTGCTAAGGCTGTGCGGTTCACACTCAGAGCGAGGAGGACTAGCTATCACATGCTATCCATGTGTCCTCACACCCATCTCTCATTGCAGGTTTCATGCCGTTCACCTACAAACAGACATTATAGAGCTAATATGAAATTTATGCCCCTCTCACACCTCCACACTACTTCCCCCCCCCCCCCCCAACCCCCCTCATTCCCCTTTGGACTGGAGTTCCTCGCTGAAATCTGAAGTAACTTATGGATGCAATACATTCTGACCGTTTGGATCGGCAGGCATTTAAGATGGAGGAAGCAACCGGTGTTTATATCAGGGGTTTCACTCACGTACCCAGGGCCGGCCCGCCCTATAGGCGGCATAGGCGATCGCCAAGGGTGCCATTCCATTAGGGGGCGCAAAAGAGCAGCTGAAAACAATCAGGAGGAATACCTCTGGTTGCATTACGTGACGATACAGCTATTCACACTAGTTTTAATATTTTCCTACATTTTAGTTGGCAAACAGATACCAGCAGCAAATGTTTTTAGTATCAATGACTTGACAAAATCCTGGGTTCAGTCCCAGGTCCTGTCTGTGTGGAGTTCGCATGCTCTCCCTGTGTTCGGTCCCGGGTCCTATCTGTGTGGAGTTCGCAGGCTCTCCCTGTGTTCGGCCCCGGGTCCTGTCTGTGTGGAGTTCGCAGGCTCTCCCTGTGTTCGGTCCCGGGTCCTGTCTGTGTGGAGTTCGCAGGCTCTCCCTGTGTTCGGTCCCGGGTCCTGTCTGTGTGGAGTTCGCATGCTCTCCCTGTGTTCGGTCCCGGGTCCTGTCTGTGTGGAGTTCGCAGGCTCTCCCTGTGTTCGGTCCCGGGTCCTGTCTGTGTGGAGTTCGCAGGCTCTCCCTGTGTTCGGTCCCGGGTCCTGTCTGTGTGGAGTTCGCAGGCTCTCCCTGTGTTCGGTCCCGGGTCCTGTCTGTGTGGAGTTCGCAGGCTCTCCCTGTGTTCGCATGGGTTTTTGCTGGGGGCTCCGGCTTCCTCCTACGGTCCAAAAGCGTGCAGGACAGGTTGATTGGTGAGTCTAAATTGGCTCTGTAGTTGTGTGAGTGTGCGCCCTGTGGTTGTTTTGGCGACCGCCCAGGATTGGTTCCTGCGCCCATTGTTCCCGGGATAGGCTCTGCCCCCCCGCGACCCCAGTTGGGATTAAGCGGTTTCAGAAAATGGATGGATGGATGGACTTGACAAAATTGTCACCAAATCCTACCTTAGGCGCCAGAGCAGCCCTGCGCATAATGTAAATTCATCGTCGGCGACTGTCCCCCCCTCCCCATCTGCAAAATTCACCATGGGGAACCTCAAAGTCCACGACCGATTTTTAATCTCAATCCAGCCCTGCGTGACGCGACCCACTCAATCGAGATCTAGGCATGTGAGTTTGACGGCTGGGTGCAGTTTCTCTGAAACGTGACATATCTGCTGTGCAGGAATAGAGGAGAGCGCTCTGCCCCTTTAAGGGACTTTGTTTCCGACTTCCCTCTAGTGTTGTAGTCAAGACCGCCTAAACCGAGACCAAGACATTGCCGAGACCGGAGGGTATCAAGACCAAGACACTGCCGAGACTTGAGGGTACCAAGACCAAGACCAAGTCCAAGACCAAGACCAAGACACACTAAGGCGAGACCAAGACCAAGACTGGTCGAGACCAAGACCAAGACCAAGACCGAAAACAGACTAGGGCTAGAATCGACATCACATTACTCAGATCAACTGTAGAGAAAAAAGGCATTGCTGTAAAGTGTCATTACTCGTTAAATCAAATTCATGTTATCTTTTCAATTATATTGTCCGTATGCCCATATGTCTCTCATTTAAAATCTCCCAGATTTGTCATAGTTACGAGACCTGATGGAAAATAATATTCTCAGCAATCCTCTCCTATAACCATTTTATCAGACCTCGTCAAGGGAAAGAGATGGGATGTACCAGAAAGATGTTCATATTAAGTCTCTTATACCAGGGACAGAGGCCTCGGGTAAGCTATGAATACAGCTATATAATGATCCTTTGCTTTGAATTGAAGAGAATGAGCCTCCAGATTGACTTGCACCTCCAAGATGGTGCTTTCTAATCAATGTAAAATACCTAATTTATTTGAATTATAACTATGCTATAGACTTCGCGGACATTTTCGGACATTTTTTTGCCGATGTATGATACGATGTGTATGATGTTTGTGGACTGTGAAGCACTGGCAGTGTCCGTGGAGAAAATGTATAAAATGTAACGTTTTTGAAATGGATGCATCTGACTGGTTGCATTTGAATTGAGGCGCGTAATAAATAATGATACTGTTCTGTGAGGATGTGCAGTTTTCTCTTTTTTTCCCCATCCCATCGAGACCGCTACAGTATGTCCGAGACCAAGACAAGACCGAGACCAAATAGAGTCGAGACCAAGACAAGACCGAGACCAAATAGAGTCGAGACCAAGACAAGACCGAGACCACAAAAAATGGCCGGTCTCGAGAACTACAACACTACTTCCCTCTACACTTAAGATCACCAAGGCCTGCAGGGGATCTTGGTTATCGCTCACGCGGACCTTGGTTAGTAGCTATGATGTGTTATTACTATAATACTGTGCCGTCGCCTAGGAAACCAGGAAAAAAGGGGGTGGGGGAATCTGTGAGTCAGAAGTTAGCAGTTAGGAAGTAACTTCACGAGCAGTGAGTGTTGTGTTGATTTTGGAGAGTTTTGGGAGGAGGAAGCTAATGTTAGTACGCGAACCCTCCCCACCCCTAACAATTCATGCAATTTTGCATGACTGATCCGTAAGACCTTGGCCGTTTAAAAAGCCGAGGTGAGCTTTCTTCCAAGCTGCCGCTCCTCCCTTCAGCCGTTTCTGCGCAGGTCCGCTCGTCTGCAGCCGCCAGCCGCGTTTAACGCGTCTCCTATCATGTTTCCCGCTTGTACGTATCAATCTATTAAAGACTTAAACTGATCTCTGCATGATGTGTAAACGCTGACCTGCATGGAAAAACATTTTATACTCAGAAATATGTAACGACATCTAGCATTCAACACTTTTGTTTAGTGATAAGTTCTACACAAGTAAAGAAACGCTTTGATTTAACATGTCAAAAACTTACATGTTTTGGGAACAAGTGTCAAATTAATATGTGTCCTTATGTTTGAAATGAGAAAATACATTTTAAATTAGATTGCTAGACTTTATTCCTGTAACAAAAAAAAGGTGTATTAAATATTTATTATATAATAACAAATGCAATAATTTAAAATCTTTTTTATGTATCAAGCATAGTGACAAAATGTGACCTTTCCTAAAGCTTTTTTTTTAAGTCTGCGAATTGATTCATATATTTTCCGGTGTGGAAATAGCAACCGACAGGAGATTCTGGACTGATTAACAAAGCAAATCTGAGCCCTGCCATCAAATTTCACAGCCTGAGAAAACTCTCCTTTACAGCCTGTGCAGTGGCGAGCTCAGCACTGCAGACCCTCTGATATCCTCCATACGTGATCCCAGGGCCAGAGGCAATAAAACTTGAGTTTCTGCTGTACCTGCCAGCCGACCAACTTACTAAATTAGTGCCCCGAAAAGCATGAAATTCCATAGATGGTATATCAAAGCCTCACCCTAGCCATTATGACATCAGAGGCCTTTTAAGTAAACAGGCATGAAGGCATTCTTGGGTACCGCGTGCGGGTTACTGCCGAGGGGGGGGGTCTGCTAATTCACTGGTCCTCGTAAAACGTCGAGGGCCGTCTGCGCGCAGCCCCACCCTCCGTGTCCCATGGCAACGCCGCCCGGCTGTGAGACACCTGAAACCGCCCGTGCTATCCCTAACACAGCTTGCCGCAAATCAAACATTTATAGCTATTGAGGAATATTCGAATTTTATTAATTTTTCCGAGGCTGCAAGTAAAAAAAAATACAAACACGATACAAATATTTTACAACAAGTGAGTAAGAAGTGTGATGAGTAAACAGTAAAGAATAATAGGGCTGTGGATTGGTAGCAGACTTTGAAGGAATTAAATATTTGTGTGTTGCGGTGCTACAAGACACATTGTCTTTTTTATTTGATTTTGGGGCCTCAAGATTCGGCCAGAGATCCGACGCAGAGCACAGAGACCATAATGAAGAAGGATGGACCATGAGGACGTTTGGGCCCGCAGGGACTGGGAGGAATGGGACTCCCAGCATCCAGGCCTCAGCCTCCCACTGGACCTGTGCCCCGCACCCTTATTTATGACCTACTGATTTATGCGGCTGCTCTTTCCCTGTCAGTGTCACCTGTTTTTCCTCAGGCAAAAGGGATATAATCATTTCTCCATGTAAATAAAGGATACCAGCCCATCCACAATTACCCAACAAGTAAAAAATTCCCGCCAAACCTTCAGTGAACAGGTTCCCTCTCTTCACCTTCAGCGATTGTTTTTCATAAGCTTCATCTCATTGCTTTTTGATTATGTCCTTTCTCTTGCTCTCTCTCTCTCTCATATCTGTTTTTTCCCTCCTCTTTAGTTTTCCTCTGCGGTCCTCCGGCCCAATCACTCTCTTACTACCTTTTGTTATCTCCTAAATCTCCATGACGATGATCTGCACGTCAACCTCTAATGTTTTTTTCCTTTTTTTTTGTCAGAGTAAGCTTCAAAGTTGGGATTTCCGTCTTAAAGCACATTTAGCTGAATAGTTTCAACACACATCTGGCTTTTAACCAAGACTGTTCAACACATTTTTAAGGACTAGGAGGTAGTGTTAGGGTTAGGGTTAGGGTTAGGGGTAGGGTTAGGGGTAGTGTTAGGGTTAGGGGTAGTGTTAGCGTTAGTCATGAAAAGAAAAAGTCCAGTATAATATTACCAGTTTAACACTGAAATAGTGTTGTTTTTTTGCATAATTCATTTTCACTCTGAAAGCAGTGTAAATGGCCCGTTTGCATCGTGTTCCATTATTCCTGCTGTTTTATTATTATTTTTTCCCTTTCCTGGAATAATAAGCCATCGGAGAGTATTTGTGTTGTTTTCCAGGAAAAGCAGGTGATACCCAGCGGAGCGGAGTGGGGGGCTGCCATGTTGAGGGGCTCTGGCCGGTTTCCTGGATGTACTCCGATCACGCCAGCAGCGTGTGGGGGGGGGGGTAGCTTTTCACCATGGGCCTGGGAGTCAGGGGGAAGCTCGCTTGGAAGATAAATTGGATGTGGGATCGCTGCGAGCCGTTCAGACATCATACGGGACCCTGTTTGGTTTATGTCCATGACTTCTAACTTCCCACAGGTACTGTATTGTATTTTCACTGGATGGCCCGAGTGTGATATATGTGAAAATGACAGGTTCCGGCCGACCCGGTGATGGACCTGCTTCGGCCATGACAGCCACCTTAGCCATGTTCCGCTCAACTGTTTGCAGCCACCAAACCATTCAAACTATGTGTTTGTTTTGGGCCCTCAAGGTTTGGGGGCCCCCTGTTGGCCACACGCAGTCACTACACAGGGGGACCCAAAGTGACTTTGAGAGTGGGACCCCACAAAACGACAAACTCTCCCCCACAGTTTGGACCAGAATGCCAATATATCCACAAACATTTAATTTCCAAGTGTTTTTTCTCATGTAGTATTTTAATAATTATGTAAATACAACATGCTGTGACTGTATGCAGATTAGGAGCATAGTACTAAAATTTTGACTCTGTCTCCTTTGACATGCATATAATTCAGACTTCTCTGATCAACTCCTGTCCCCCCTTTCAATCTACACCTGTGCCTATATATTATTTAAGTATATAGCGCCTCCTTTATGCATGTTGCTCTCCTGAGATATATATTTTTTTCCTGTCTAAAACTAAAAAATATATATGGCCGGTCAGCGAGTTCACCGCAGCCTGCAATGGAGATTAAGCCTTAATACATCCCACGTCTTTCTAAGACGCCGATTTTCACGTAAATGGAGCAAAACCAGGCGCGTCAAACGAAACGCCAGTGCTGCAGACGAATTGGGCCTCGCGTTTCACACTCCGGCTCCAGCTAGATTAAGGCCACTGAATGGGTTTCTATGACATGCTGACAGAAGCTGGTCTCAGTCGGCCTGGGGATTCATTAGAGAGAAACCCTTCGCGACGTTTTCCTCGGCCTGCACTGAGCCCCCATTCTGAACAGTTGTCCTCAGCCATATTAATCATTCCGCTAATCGCTGCCCGCAGGTCTAGAGGTCAGCCGCGGCTTCCAAAAATGCAGCTCTAGAATTTTGAGCATTTCTGGGAAATATCATATGAACTATTTTGGAGGGAATGATGAAAGCTTCCTTTCATTTGGTTCAAACAGAAATTCCAGAAAATAAAAAAAAAACATAAAAAATTGGAAAGGGATTTTCGTTAGTTTATTGGTATTTTTTACTCATTATGATTTTTGTAAGTGATCTTTTCAATGGATCAGAATCATTAAAGATCACAAATGCCAGGCAACTGGAAGAATGTTAAAAATGAGGACTATTTCAAAAATAACACCTACACACCAGTGTCTTCAGACTGCTTTGGAAAGGATGAATGTTCATGAATGTTCTGGGTACTTGGGTCAGTGATGTGGGCAATGGCAAGCAAGGAATGGCAATACGTGCTATTGAAGAGTTGAACAGGCGTAAGTGGAGCTGGGCTGAACTTGCAATGAATGCCCAGGTACGAGTGTAAGCAGTACTGAAGCAGGAGCTACACAACATCTAGCATCAAAGCAAGGACCTAAAAAGACTATTCAATGACCGGAACATTATGAACATGCATATAGGTGGAAAGTTCCAGATTCAGAAAGTACAAATCCAGACCAAGGTTTTTGTTTCAACCAACCAGTTGAGTACTTTGTGACTGTGACTCTTTATACTCAACTGGTTGGTTGAAACAAAACCTTGGTCTGGATTTGTACTTTCTGGACCTAAACTCCATCTCTGAACATGTGCATGTAATGTCTCAAGTCCTTAGGTCATTATGAGGGAAAAAACGTATCATCATAATTAAAATAATTATATGTATTCTTCTCCCTAGATGGACCAAACTCAATCATCATATTTAGATTCCCAATAAATTCATGAGCTTTTCAGTCTCTCTATTCACCATCACTTGAGCAGTTCAGATAACTTGTAAGAAAAAAGAATTGAGAAAATTCATAGATGGCACAAGGTCACTGAACAGGTTCACACGATCCAGAGCAGTATGTTGTCTGTTGTGGTTCATTGCCACCAGTTGCATCCAATCAATTTGTTGCACCAGCAGACTTCATCCTCTTACATGGACCTACAAAGTCTTTTTTCCCCATTTCTAAGGAGACTGCGTTTGGCCTCCCCTCAACAGGGCACCAAGACAATAAGCTCAAGGAGCCATACGTCAAAACGGGAAATGGCAGCAGAGAATGGAGACTTGCTTGACGGGCATCCAACATTTCTCGACTAATTACCGAAATCCCGGTTTCATCTGCCTCTAGCCTTCAGGCAAAATTACGAAGGTCAAGCCAATTTGACCCCTGCGCCCCACACAAGACATTTGTCGTCCCATAGCCATTGGTCAAGCAACTGCCAAATTCTACAGCAAGGAGAGTCGCCAGAAGCTCCCCCTAATGATTTATTTGGGGGGGGCGTGGACCCGCTGTTGGTGTGATTTCTCCACCGGGAATTAGAGGAAGGCATCCGCTCTCCTTCTGTCTTTGTTCTCTCAGCACTGTGGCGGCACTTTGAAGGCCTCTGAGCACAATGTGCCTCAGATCTCAATCTGGGTCGGCGGGGGGGGGACACCCCCTACACCCCCTCCCATGTCAGGCAGCACCCAACACCCCCCTCCACCCGCTCCCTCCCTGCTGGACAAGGCCAACCATCAGATTCCACTGGGCCTCTGCGCTGCATGACATACTGTACATATCAACAGAAAATGCCGCATGAATTACAGCGAGGGCCGGGCGTGGCGGGGCCTCGCTCTCCAAAGGACATGAAAGGGATGAGCTAATGTTTAGCGAGCTGCCCTTCTGAGGGAAGCATGGAAATAATTCGACTAACACTGATAAAATTTGTTACTGACAGTTACTTACATACCTGAGATGGGTCCGGACACGTAAGCAAAGCCAGAGCCTGCAGATTGTCGATATGTGTGTACAACAGGATGTATGTACACACAGGGCTAAATAAATCATCTCAGCTCGTATGCACATTAAAACGGCACAAGTTCCATGGCTTGCATCTGCCTTAAAAAAAATACTAGACTCGCAATCAGGAGATTACGCCTATCTGACATGTAAGTCAAATAGATTTTTAAACACCTTCCCTCTGTTTCCGACAACTTGGGCATATAGCCCGTTATTCAAGATTGAAGATTCTTTAATTGTCACATACATAGTTATACAAAGTACAACAGGCAGTGAAATGTATCCTGAACTACTCTTTTGTAGACCGTGCAAATTTAAAACTCCAATTATGCTAAAGTTAAAGTGCAAAAAAAGCTAAAATGCAAGCAGAGGAAGCATGTTCAAAATGAACGGTAACACACACGTAAACAAACAAAAAAACGTGAGCAGCATAACAGTATAACAGTATAGCAGTTATAAGGCACAAGGCGTTATGAAACAAACAATGTTAGCACTGTCGCTAAAGCAACTTCACGGCAGATTAAGTTTCTTTGTCCTGGATTGTTTACTTAGTTTAGCGGAGACACATGTTCATAATCCTCCACACCCCCTTTCTTCTTTTAAAGGTTTCTGAGAATTATTAATTCATTTCAAAATGCTTTTCAGCCCTACAAGGAATGTAATGTAATTGCTCGCCCTGGCGAGGGAAACACACGGTCCATTTGATCTTGCCAATCCTCAGAGCCCCCCCCCCCTCCAAAATCATACATAAAAATTGGCTTCCAGTTCTCTCGACTAATACTAGACAATAATTGTTGGCGATAACAATGAGAAAGCATGCATCCCCTATAGCCGAAAGGAGCCAAATTCCTAACGTGACTGTGGCTTCCATGAGCACTGATCCCACATCCGTAATGAAAATGAGATTTCTCCTGACGGATGGCCAGGACACACAGGCCGCTGGATGATAGGATACGGCCTCAAATCCCCATGAAAGTCCCACAGCTGCCTTGTCAGTCATCTAAGGAATCCACTTTTTAATCAAACAACAATAATAAATCTGTTGACCCACTGCTGACAAATTGATTTGGAAGCCAATCAGACGTGCCGTTTCAATGGGTGTTCTCCATAATACTACGCTCGGACGAAACTCTGAGGCAAAATAAAAAAAATGTATGAAAGGGATATATGGCATTTGTCTTACAGGCTGGGTCACAATAGAAAACTTTAACGGTAGAAAGCGTCGCTTGTTGCTGGAAAGTTTGCACAAATGTTGACGCAAAATCGATCATTTTTCAAGTTAATCTCACCGTGCCCGATTGCCTTTGAATGGAGCATCCCGATTTACAGACCGTATCCTTGAGGTCGTTGTCGATTTTTTTATTTATGACCCATCGCCAGCCATAAAATTCCTACTCTATGTGCAAACACCAACAAAGAAGCAATATATACAATGACTGAGAGATGGGGTTAAAAAAAACCGGTTTAGATATAATTAATGGCAACTGTGTCCGTGACTTTTGCTGCATTTTCCAGATGTATTGCTGCATATGGGCGAAACGTGGTGGCTATCAGCTGATAGATTGGGGAGTTTGGATCCCACTACACCTGAACCTCCTCATTATGACTAAAAGTGATAATTACCCCTCTCCGGTGGTGGGGTCTCTCTCGCTAGGCCACGAGGGAGTGAGCAAGGAGGATTAGCGAGGGACACATGTAAATCCGCACTCTGCTTCTGAGAACACATTCTTGCCGAAATTTTAACGCAAATGATGAACAGTTTTCGGGTCCCAGAAAAATGTTGGCTGCAGCGAGAAAGGGGAAGTGAGCAGTCCTCCGTTCCAAAAACTACAGCAGGGTGGGTTTCTTTTTCGTTACTGTTGTACGTAATCATGCATTCTTTCTTTTTTTTTTACATGTCAGGCACGCGCAGACATTTCTCTGCCCAGCAGTTCCCTGAGACAGCTGACACTGTGGTTCCGCCCGTTTTCACAGCTGGGATAATTCAGGTTAAGTTCTTTCATCTCACGCCTGATGTTGCACTCCTCCTGGGACAGGAGATTTTTATCTATTTATTTTTTTTGTTCGCAGACCGGAACAAAAGATCAACAGTGCTTCCTGCCGCTACCATGCTACACTGCATTATGGGATATGCTGCCATCAGGGTAGCTAGGAAACAATTAGCTGGATTTTGAAGATTGCAATAAATTCTTTCAATGAATCATCACTCTCAACATTCTAGTACTCCAGTGCCTCATTGAGATAATAATATATGACATATACATAAGAACATAAGAACATAAGAAATTTACAAACGAGAGGAGGCCATTCGGCCCATCAAGCTCGTTTGGGGAGAACTTAACTAATAGCTCAGAGTTGTTAAAATCTTATCTAGCTCTGATTTAAAGGAACCCATGGTTTTAGCTTCCGCTACACTAGCAGGAAGACTATTCCATACTCTGACTACACGCTGTGTAACGAAGTGCTTCCTCAAATTTGTTTTAAAATGTTCTCCCGCTAATTTCCACACATCAACAACAGATAGATGTTTCTAGATTATACCATAGTGTACCTAGAATGCTGGTTTTTCATGATACCTTATAGAGGTACATATGGCAGTGTGCCTGCTGTAAGGATCATACCTTGCTGTTACGGTCTTGTCAATCCACCAGCCTGCATCCACCCCCCCTCCCCCCCATTAAATACAGAGAAACAGGGTCGAGGTGGGATACCACGAACAGCTGATACAGGACTTCAAAGGGATATTTCTGCTCTCTGAATAAATTGCGTTTCAGGATCCGTGGCAGAGGGATTTCGCTGAAACAACCCCCCCCCCCCGCCCGTTAATCAAGCGAGCACGTGCACGATATTTGAGCAGGAAGGGCGGAAACGTGCGGCCCGTTGTGTCGGGGGGACCGCGTGCCGAGCTCTCCTGGCAGCTAGCGGCTGTGGTGAACAGACAGTAAATGTTTGATTTTTTTTTTCAGTCAAAGCAGGTGCTACAAATGGTATTTCCTCTGTGTCTAAAAACAGCAGACGGGCAGCTCAGAGTGCCAGCATGTGGCCGTCCTCGCTCAGATTGTTATTCTCAGGTCATCTGTCAGTCATTACAGGAATTTTGTCAGAGGAATTGTGTAATTATTACTATACTCTTCCTGTTAGCGTTGTTATTTCTGGTCCTGCTGTGGCTCTAACAAGTTTGTGTTCACAGCACCATGTTCTTCTTTTATTTAGGTTTGATTATGTTCTGAACACTATCGCTGCAGCGAACACCATCAACGTCACCACACAACAGAAATAAACAACAATAATAGTTTTTCAAAAGCAGCACATATGACTGAAGTAATCCCTGATTATTCAACACATCTGCAGGAAATGCAACCTCTGTTTGAGTGGTTAGTGGTTAAATGGATCTGATCACTCAATTTCCTGCCATTCGGTCTGTGACGCGCTCCATGATGCGTTACTGCTTGCAGATTCAACTCTCGCCTTAGCGGTAAGATCATGTGACTGCCACTGGGTGGGTGCTTAACTTTGTGCTAACTGTAGAGTCTGTGTA
The DNA here is from genome assembly GCF_048594095.1 of Paramormyrops kingsleyae. Classification (NCBI taxonomy): domain Eukaryota; kingdom Metazoa; phylum Chordata; class Actinopteri; order Osteoglossiformes; family Mormyridae; genus Paramormyrops; species Paramormyrops kingsleyae. The sequence goes on along the minus strand of NC_132808.1, from coordinate 32,212,336 downwards.
CGACGCTGACATCTGTTCATCCACTTACCTTGCAGTGACGACCGATGAGCGAAATCCGACAGACTTAAAACATTTGCACGTGTCCGTGGCCGACAGCATTCGCAGGTTTCCTGTCATGCTTTGGGTTGTATTATTTTGTTATTTTTATGACATCTTCTTCCAAAACACATAAATCATTTTAGTCGTCACGCTGGAACCAGAATTTTAAAATCTCTTCTTGCTCGAAATGTGCTCGTATTTTGAATTTGATTCCCTCATAATTCTAGTGTGTTCTAATGCCGATAAAGATGTGCTTCTTCACGTGCCGCGCCCACGTCAGAGCGTTTATAACCTGCTATGAAGCCACCTGACATAAAGCGGGAGGATTTTTCGTATCTTTTCCTTGACCAGACGGAGGCGCCGTTCTCAGCACCCCATGCACAGCTGACCTCGTGTCCAAGCCGACACGCGGTCCCTCCTGTCTTAGGAAGGGTGACAGGGCTATGGACACTGCCGAACGGCTGACCAAAAGCAGGGGAAGGACACTGAACACTGAACAGAGACGGATTCCCCACCATTCCAGAGATCCCAGTTCAGGCACCAGTATTCCTCCGACCTTGGGCCAGGGCGTAGCCATTGTTTTTTTTTTTTCGACAGTCCCCCCAGTCAAACCCTCTCCCTCTTCCAAGAGACCCCCGCGCTTTAAGAGAAAGCCGGGTCATGCGCCGATCCCCCCCATTTCTTGGCACCTGATTAGCACAACCGCTATTCCGAAGCAGCGTATTCACCCGCGGTATCCGATGGCATTTGGCCAGACGCCACGAAATTTCACAAAGTCTATATATAACCTGTCAAAGTCTGTTTACCACTTAATAAAATAAACCCAAGTTGCTGCTGCAGCACCGCATGCCAGATGGACACAGTGAGAAGCCCTGAATGTTTCTCTTCCTGATAGCTGCTGCCTTTTCCAGTCAATCCCTTAACATTATTTTTAAATGCATTTCAATGATGTTGTAACAGGAATTTGGCTGAAAAAAAAGCGAATCTTTTTTTTTCACCACCTCACCTCAACCAGATGCATCCCTCCATGTGTTACTTGAAGAACATTGATTTTATTTTTATTACTGGGTGCTAAATTAAATCAGATCTGAAAGGGTGCAGAAGCTGGGCTTTGGTTCTCAGCTCCGCCCTGACGCAGCCCGGTCACGGCAGGGTGTGACCCCATGAGCTACTTGGCCAACATTCCCAGACTGGCCCTGCTGTCTGTCGTTGTCTTGCATATTTGTCATCATGACGAATACGGCTTCATCGGTTACAACATATATTCACTCTTTGCACATTCTGTCACGCATGGACTTCATTTTGGCCAATGCCACTAGCAGTACAGGAGCTGTATTCCCCCAGATGCCGTGCAGCTAATACAACCTGCAGGACAAAGTCTCCCTTTCTGTGGGGGGGGGGGGGGGGACAGGGCATCGCTCGTGGGCAGTCGCAATGCCTGCGGCGAGAATGCGCTCGTCGCAATGGCGCAGGCCAAACATGGTGGCCCTCGGTCACCCGGAGCCAAATGTGGGACCAGCTGCGGCCGTGCCGAGCGGGGGCCCATCATCACCGGCCACCATTATAGACCCCCCCCCCCCCCTTCCAGCTTGAGGAGATGGACCCGCCCCGCCTGCCCCACCACTGGCAGAATAGCCAGTTATCCCAAGCACCTCTGACTCCATGCCAGGAAATGTGTGAAGTCCACCATTTGCTTTGTCAAAAATCTGAGCTCCGTAATGCCACTGTGTTTAAGAACCTGCTGCATTTGTTTGCAGGCCGTATAAATAGACACCAAGCATTACCGGTCTGTGGAAGTAAGGTTATGGCCTGCAGCCAAGCCCAGGTGAAGGCCACCACCAGCTGGCCTGGACCCAATGGACCAGCGGCTCACACGGCTGGGCAAGATGATCCCATCCCCGCCCCCCCCCCCCCCCCACCCCGGCCCTGACCACGTGTTCACAGGCTTGTTCCCTATTAAACTATTTTCATATGTGGGGGGGGTGTTATGTATCCCAAAGCCGTAATTAAATCACCAAGCAGACGTGTATTAATGGATGGCAAGGTATCTCGGCTAAAGCTAACAAACATCCGCACCGACGTCACGGGGGACGTTCGATAGCAGACGGTCCTGCGTCAGCCGGCGGTCAGGGCTTGGCACACGACCCCCCGCCAGCTGGACGCGGACACCCGGCGTGTCCCCTCTGCGCCGTACCTCTTTATCTCGCTCGGATTCATGCTACGGACCAGGCCTTCCCGGCAGGACTCGACCCGCGACTCGCTGGAAAGCATCATCCTGTCACGTGGACCCCCCCCCACCGCTTCGGTCTTGGCGCATAATCGCTGTGTCACGCTACGCTTTGCTCCCTCCCTCCTCCCTCCTCACGTACGCGCCCAAGCATGCAGTCGGTCCCTTAGCCCACCAACATGCACGCCGCGGGGGACATGATTTAGCGCCTGGAGACCCGGCGAGCCCCTCGCACCCGGTTCCTCGCCGGATCCGCTTCCCTGCCAGTGACTCCCTCCTCCAGCAGGTGGGGGAAAAAGTCAGTGAGGATCGTTTTAACTGTTTGGTACCATGGCAACAAGCCCTAGCAACAAACACGCACACGCATGCGACCCATAACCCACTGCCAAGCTTGAAGCTCCTTGAACTTCGCTCTTGGAGCAATGCAAGCCCAGTAATGGGAACAGACGCCGGACTGATATGCAAGAAGTCCAAAAGATCTGACACAAAGACTATCAGTGCCCATTACAACTGAATATCCTCCATGAAATGTACGGTCAGCTGACTCCATTCTGCAAAGGTCCGATCACGTGCTCTGGGTCGGCAGTCAGCTGTCTGTTAAGTGAAGCCCTTGGTTATTAGAGTGCCACATCAGACACCTCCCATGCCACCGACAGCACTGAAGATGCTTGCAAAAACTGAGCAAATTATTCAGTATTTCCCACATCCACGCTGATTAAACTCTTCATCATTGATCTATTTAGTGTCACCTTGCAGATTTTCAAGGTTATTGAAAGAAATGTGACACTGATCTTCACTGCAGGGGGAGGAATACCGACTAAACGTGTTTAAGCTTCGGCATTAACACGTAACATTAGGCGTACGTTGGGGGGGGAGGGGGGGTAATCCTGATGGAAGCCGATCAGCCGTCACCGTGGGCCAAGCAGAAACAAGAGTAGCTGTTTTTGAGCAGGATTTTTGAGGTGCTGGTGACATGTGACCAGAGGTTGACTGGTCGAGAAGAAGAGGAGAAGCGTGTTAGAAGCCCTCGTTTACGAGAGGGACATGATCAGGGAGGAGTGGGAACGGTTATGCTGGGGAGTGACCAGGGAGCTGCTCCTCACAAGGGGGGAGACGACTCTTAGCCCCTCCTCCTCTCTGGGCTCCTTCAAGGAGGAAGAGCAAAGCACAGCTGGGTCTCACCACATCTGCTCGTGGTTTACGCATGAAAGTGCTGGTGGGCAGGAGAGTCCATGGAGGCTTTTAATGCTTCCCCTCTGATCGACAAATTACCCCAGATACTGCAGAGCGTGTGTGTGTGTGTGTGAGAGAGAGAGAAGGTGTATCTGAAGGGGTTTTGGAACCGTCGTGCTCCTTAGAAGAACTTCGTCCGTTAATCTCGGCCAATGCATTTCTCTTGGCCCCTGGGGTCGTGAGCCGTTTGTAGCTGAAGCTTCGGAGACTCTCTGGTGGTCTGACTTCTTGGTAACGGATCGGCCTGCAGGCTCCAGTGTTTGGTGGCAGATGTTTCAGTCAGGCCCCGTTGTCGGAAAAGGCAGCACATTAGGCTGATGGCCGCTTCCTGTGCGGCTCATGCGGAGATAGTGCCCATTCTGCTATATCGATATTTCATAACATGGTGATGGAGACTGGCCAGGCTTGCAGAAGGAGGAGTCACGTTTGAGGGGCATCAACTGCAGCCCCCCCCTCCCCAAAAACCCAGCCTAGACTCCACACTCCTTCACAGCCTGTTTGCATTTCCAGAACTCTGCGGGTGATTAGACATTCCCCGTACGGGTGGGGGGGCTGGCATTGACGTTTAAAAAAAACTTCAAGAATTATGGGAAATGAAATAAAAGTATTACACACTAACAATGCCTTCAGAACCATTGCTCTCTGCCTTTCCGAATCCTCAGCTAGCACTCTTGTGGAGTCGGGTTTAGCTTAAGTGATCTTTTATTGTCTCCGTTTGCTAAGGGGGGGGGATGTGCTGAGGAGACGGTACCGGGGTGCTTTGCAGAGTTCATCATCCTGTCGACAGCCAGGCTTAATCTTATCTACCCCGGTAACAGATAGCAGAGGCTGCCAGGACTGTGGGCCGTCACAGGCCCCCGAAGCACAACATCTGCAGGGTAACACAGCGGAAGCTTTATACCATAAGCTTTATTATTTAAACAGCAATGTAACAAACAGACAAACATACAAGGACACCACAGCACTGTCCTGGATATGCAGTACTGGGTAGTATAGGAAGGAAAAATTATGTTAGATAGATAGATAGATAGATAGATAGATAGATAGATAGATAGATAGATAGATGATAGATAGATAGATAGATAGATAGATAGATAGATAGATAGATAGATAGATAGATAGATAATGGATGGATGGATGGATGGATGGACCCTACTGGTGTCTTTTTATCCAATCTGACAGATTTGAATATTAAACAGATATTGCACTGTAATTTGTGAGCACAACGTACAGCATTTATTTCTTAATAGACTTTCCTCTTCGAAACAGCCGCAACAGGTGGCTGCCCTTCACAGACAGCTTGTTCTACAAAGAGCAAGTTGATGGAGGCGTAAAAAGAATTTCCCCATGAGGGACAATAAAGGTTAAATTATTATTATTATTATTTTTCACTGTTATTCGCTTCCCTGTTGAATGTGTCTGTTTTTATGTGCTAACGCTGTAATAAATTACAAAATGTTGTTTCCCAGATCCTCACACTGGACAGTTTCCCATGCGCTGCAAACGGACTCTGACAGCCAGATTCTGCGGGGCCTTGATATCCATGACGCTATGAAAATAAACAAATGGTGCTGAAGGAGGATGAAGGTGAAGCTCCCACGTGCGCGGGGGTCGGCCCCGAGCCAGACCGCGGGCAGGACGACAGGTTGCTAAGGAACTGGGCCCGGCAACCAATAAGAATACAGGAACGGTCCAAACAAGCCAAAATACCTGTTTACATCATTCACACAGGCAGCTGTACGATTGATGGTGGTAAAACACACAGATGAGCATCAAAGGTGGGTCATGTAACTCTAGGCATAAAATTTCTTTTATTATACGACTTGTGCTGAAAAAGGAATATTCAGCAAGTACAGTAGAGGGAGATAGAGCATGAGGCTTATGCTAAGAGTGGACGAGGGCATGGATAACGCACGAGGAATCGCAGAAGAGCAGAGCATCTAACCTCAAGGTGTCAACACATAAATAAACACATCACTGCCCCTCCCCCAGCAGACCATACTGGGGTCATTCCTGCCCGACTCAAGGTGAGGTGTTGAGGTGTTCTCCAAAACTAGCCGCTAGCAGGGTTCAGGCCACAGAACGCGCAACCTTCGCACTTTGACCAGAAAACAGATTTACGGCCATCAGACATGCTGTCTCTGTCAGAATGCATTATGGGAAAAATCACTCTTACCCACATCTTACCCGCAGAGGTCTTGGTGTTGAGTCAATGCTCTTCCAGGACTTCAGGGCACCACACGAAACTTCACGTGCAATATAATCCTGATTCGACACATAAAACACGCATTACCGGATCATTTGGAGACTACCTTTACAGTCATTGAAAAATATGACACTGTTTCGTTTTTATCTCTGTTTTCTTCAGTAGGAGCCCATTTTATGATGAGAAGGTCTTAAAATAATGATTCACCCTATTCACGCCAATTGCCAGCAAAATGACCCATGAAATATCTTGGTCTGCTTGTCGAGGTTTAGGGTTTATAACCAGACAGTTTATTACAGGTAATAAGACAGGGAGGTATAATAGCAGATGATTTCACATTCATAACTAAACACAAGCCTGCTTTTGCTGCTATGATCTCAGTCATCCCTGGGTAATTTCCAGAAATGAAAAAAGCAATATCCAGAGCTAATGTTCCCGCGTGAACTTCACTTGCACTAGGAATGGCAGCCAGATATGTGGCCTAGGCATCTGAATCGGGCACCCCAGCTGGCGAAATGTGGGCACAGATCACCTGGCCAGTATTTGGGAATTCAATTACAAAATTCAATGAAAATTACACCCGTGCATTAATTCTCTCTCCTCCGTTTCTGTCTAGGTGTCCAGTCCCCTGCACACCAGGGGTGTCCACATACCTCATTCTTTAATAGAGCCCCCCCCCCGAGTTGTAGTCACACTGGATGCTCGATTAGAATCCACAGCTAGCTTAGCTTTCCAGCAAATCGAATGGGATTTGTGGACACGCTGTGTTTCAGCGTTAACAAACGAATGCATTGTTAAAGGCTGTCGAGTGAAGCTCTCAGAGTTCAGGCTTTTTTTTTTCCACTGAGATCTGGGGGTTTTTCTGGATAGCAGGAGGGCTTTGGGGAGTGGGGGGGTGGTCTAGAGGACACACTCAGCTGCTAGATTAACTCATCAACACTGCATTGCCGGGTGTCAACAGAAATGCCTCACACAGGACCGGCAAGGAATGAAGACCATTTGGAGGTCACGAGCTCGAGTCCTTCATCCTTTTAAATGTTAGTGTCAGCCATTGAGGCGTAAGGATGTAACCTTTAAACCTCTGCTAGGGGAGAAGAAAAATGTCTGTTGGACAATGCTAGGCAGACATTCGCAGCACTCAAAAAGTAATGCAATTAGAAAAAAAAATAATTGTCATTTGTCTGAGTCTTAAGTTCAATTTTTTAAGGTGTTTTTTAATAAATCTATCTGTTAGAAAAGGAATGATTTTTTTTGTAAAACTAAATCTTTCACAGCTACAACCTTAAACTTTCACTATGTTTATAATTCCTCAAAAGTAAAAAACACTACAGAAAAATAAAATATATTTTATATTGTAAATTGTATCACATTTATGTGGCAAAATTTACTTATAATAGAGAGATAAATGCTCTTTAGGTCTCATATTAATGAAAACAGCCAGTGTTTCCTTGGAAAATAAGTAAATAATGACGGCATCACATGTTGGTCATAGCTGAGTGATAACGGTGCCGGTATGAAAACGATTTACAAAAAAACTGATTGGGGAAATTGCTCAAAACTTTGGCAATAAATTCACTGCTAATGATCGGCACTGTGTGAGATGGCAGCTTCTGGCAGTAAGCAGATACAGGCTGAATCGGACGTCATTCTCCCAGTCAGGTGGCCGTCATGTGTGTTTCTGAGAGCTTTCCGGAAAAAGCGAGGGCCCGAATTCGCAGGAGCTCCTGAAACGTGTCGCCCCGCCGGCCATCACTGAGGTTTCTGCGAAAGCCGAGCCTCGCACCGCCGGCCGCGCGGAGCCGGTCACCCCCCACTGCAGTCACGAGAAACTGCTGCGCAATCCGCACTGTACGCAGCTGTCCAGAGCGGCCCAGTCACTGCCCAGTAACTCACCTTAACAAAGGGATATACACAGGCGTTTACGTTATCCAGAGTGCACAAACATCACATGATTTTATTATCACTAAGCAAAATAATACATGCCAAAGACAAAACATGTAGTTTTGTCATAGATTTTTTTGAGATGATGCATTTGTTTTGCAGTATCTGGACAGGCTTTGACAAGCTGGACACGATCATACAAAATCCGAATATATTTGCTGGACCCTCCTGTTGTTAAGCAACGTGGAGACACGAGGCGAGAGTAACAGGAATATGCAGCTGTACTGTTTGAATGAATATACATAAATTGAAATGAACTGCGAAAGCGAGGCGGCTGCACATAGGGATTTATATAGATGATGTCGTCTATTTTTAATACATCCCTGTGCCTCTGTAAAGCACTGCGAATAGCATTATGTCTGAATTCTGCTATATAAATAAACTTGCCTTACATAGTGCAATGTGTAGGTATGTAAACAAGAAGTCAGACAGCAGGGGGGGTGTTGCACAGTGTCGGATTTAAGGCGGATAACTTGTGGGATTTAAGGTAGTCTGGGTTAAATTGACTTTATCTCGATTCACTTACGTTTAGCTCAGACTACCTTATATCCGACAAGTTATCCAGCTAAGAAAGAAATCCTGCTTTGTTGGAACATCCCCCCCTGGAGCATAAGGGGGTGGCTCCAAACAAACAATAAATGGATAAATTAATAATAATCATAATAAGCTAAAGTGACCAGTGCTAGTAGAGTGACCAGAAGTCATTTTTATCGATAAAGCAGCAACAGACTAACAGCAAGGCAGGGACATCATGGGCACATCCGCACACAGGGAAGCACGGCCACACGTTCCGGTCGGTATTTAACTTGGGACTGTTAGTTAGGGCTCCTACATGGGGACTGAGGAGGGGGGGGGGCGGGCGGGGGCCGGAGGGCTTGACCCTCACACCAGCTCTTGTCAGCCGGCTCTGCGGCCAACCCCTGGGGCTGGCGCCCGGCGTGTCCAGGGGGCCAAGTTAAAAAATAGACGCCCTCAGCCCCCCCCCCCCCCCCCCCCCCCCCGCAGTTGTCGCGGTGGGGGAGAGTGACGGCGAAGAGCGTGTCTCGCGGGGTATCACATTACAGCGGTTGTCATCGGAGCACAGTCGTTACTCCTGGGCTAATTATCTCTCCGCTTGTAAACAAACAAGCTGCCAGAGCGCAGAGCTCATTGTGTGAGGAGCTCATTACGCCCGCAGCGCTAACACCGAGGGGGGGCTCTGATCTCCACGGGGTGCAGCCGTCTGAGACACCCCCCCCCCCACCACCACCACCACCTTTTACGAGATTCTCTCCTTTAATCCTTTTCCCTACAAGTCCGTCCTCATCTCAGCGCTGCAATCCACACTGGTGGCCCGAGGGAACTTCAACGTCCACATTTATTTCTCAGTAATATTGTCAAGGTGCCCAAAACAAGGAAAGCGAAGTTTAGAAATTCCATCCATCCATTCCCACATCCATCCATTCATCTTCTAATTCATCTTATCCAATATATGGTGATAGGATGGGGCCAGGGGGCTGCAGCTTATCTATATTCCTTGGGATGCAAAGCAGGGGGACACCCTACATGGTCCCTTCATATATGTGTGTGTGTGGGCAAGAATATTTTAAGGTGACACTTCAAAGACTGTCCTGTGCTGGCCAGCAAGATAGATGAGAGTCTGCTTATTCTCCAAGTAATTCTAAGTTCAATACATCATGTAGGAGTATCTGCTGCCTCACTGTCATTTATTGATCCAGTGTGGTTCTGACTCCGGAACCCGATGCACACGGACCCTGGTGTCCCTGCCATCATCCCTCAGGACGGTCAGGCCTGGGCCGTGTAACCAGCATGAAGATGAGGCCTGATTGAATAAGGGCTTCATTTGAATAACAGGCAACGGTAACTGTGCACCGCTTCCATCAATTACTTTGGTCTGAAGTGGATCAGGTGGCAGGTCTAACTGTACCTTATTAATTGCCCCTGTTCTTTGCCCCTGAGTTTGAATCCATTTAGAGAACCTGTTCCTCCATGCTCAGATATTTATGTACGCCTCGCAAACCTAATTACGCCATCCCTCGCGACGTAGCTAAACAGCTTATTTGTAAACGGGGGCCTGGTCGATGGCGGACTGAGGTATCATGCTAACTGTTGAGAGAGCTCCTGGTGGGAAGGCGTCAAATGCGAATTTAGCAGCAGAATTCGGTTTTCACTTTAGCGGAGGCCGGTCATCCATCAGAGCTAATTCATTTCTGGGGGCAAGTGCGCGCAGTGCCCGTCAATCCCCATTTACAGGCGCCTGATCCCGCGATAGCTAACTGGGTTAGCCCAGTGTTTTCATATCGAACTTGAGAAGAACGGAGGATCAAAGTGAGTTTATCCAATCTGCCAGGCGGACAGAAAAGAGCCTTGGCTGATGATGTAATTACACCCTGCTGAACGGTGCCCCAAAGTGACCGCATTCCTGGGATATTGTCCCTGCCATCTGGACACTGCGGGCTCTTTCTAAGGTAACACTGTTGACTTGGTAGCAGAAAGTGCAGGATGGCTTATGTTAGCGAACCAAAAGTTGTCCACAACACTGCAATGTTAAATAAAGGAAACATACCAGTTCTGACAGCGTTTCCTGACTGGGTTCTTAGATATCCTCCAACAATATTCTGGCCTGTGACTCTCCCCATAAAATTCTTTGGTCTTGGCCATGACTCTCCAGTGAACAATTCTCTGCTCCTGACCGTGACTCTCCCCTGTACGATTCTTTGGTCCTGACTGTGACTCTGCAATGAACAATTCGCTGGTCCCGACCATGACTCTCCCCTGCATGATTCTCTGCCCCAGACCGTGACTCTCTCATGTACAAATCTCTGGTCCCGACCATGACTCTCCAGAGAACATTTTTCTGGTCCCGACCATGACTCTCCCCTGCACGATTCTTTGGTCCAGACCATGACTCTCCCCTGTACAATTCTCTGGTCCAGACCGTGACTCTCCCCATTACAATTCTCTGGTCCTGACTGTGAATCTCCCCATTACAATTCTCTGGTCCAGACCGTGACTCTCCCCATTACAATTCTCTGGTCCAGACCGTGACTCTCCCCTGTACAATTCTCTGGTCCAGACCGTGACTCTCTCCTGTACAATTCTCTGGTCCAGACCGTGACTCTCCCCAGTACAATTCTTTCATCCCAACTGTGACTGTCCAGTGTATAATTCTCTGGTCTTGACCGTCACTCTTCCCTGAACAATTCTCTGGTGCTGTCCGTGACTCTCCACTGTACATTTCTCTGGAACAGTCTATGACACACTAATATAGAAATTTCCGGTACAGACCTTAATATTCCCCTGTAGAATCCCCTGATACAGTGACACTCCTGTAAAATTTTCAAGTACAGACAAGGAATTTTAAAGCCATGGAAAGAGAGGCCATCCGATCCCTGGATGCCATTCTAAGGTTCTTTGTCACTTCCTGGACATTTTTCCACATTCCGTTGGAGGGACTTTCCTGGGAAGATTCACTTCTGTCCTAAACTTTCTCCATGTGGACATAATGGTTCTGTCTGTCTCCCAGTAGTGCCACAGAGCTTTAGGGCTTACCAGACTGGCATCAACGACCAGGTTTTCCTGACTGTGTCATGATGTGTCAAATAAAGCGCAAACTCATACATACTATAACAATACTGCAAATGTCTTACACTCTCAGCAATCCTACTGAGGTTTTTAAATTGACCTTGCGGCATTCTGGAAGCAAGCAGGTGATCATATCATTACTGTTCTTCTCAAGCCAGAATGTCAAGAGTAATGCACCTTTTACTGCTGCACATATGTAATCGCATTTTAGTTCCCCAGACAACTTTTTGCAGTAGTTTTACTACCCGGAAATCCACAGGGGGACCACTCTGTTGTGTGGGATTGATTTCCTTTTACTGAACTCCCATAGACTATAATCTAGTGAAAGACTATTTATCATTAAATATCCTGGGGATAATGTTGCAATAAAAAGGAAATGCAGTTTGGTATTTAGCAGAAGGTACAGTATGTCACATCACAATATGTTTTTCTGGTTTGATGCCTTTAAGAAGAATAATAATAACTAGAAACTGCAAGCAGTTACTAAAGGGTCCAAAGCGTAGGACAATCGGACTGGTAGGACAGTAGAGGAATAAGGGCAGAGATCTGGCGGCCATGGTAGTAGAAAGTCAGACAGAATTAGTCAGCCATAACATGATGGAAATTTTGGCATAGGTCTAATGCGATATGACTATATATGTTCCTGGATTTGGTACAATTTAGTAAATTTGACTGCCAATAAAATTTAAGTGTAGGACAAGTAGGACAGGAGATATCGACCAAAACGTGTTGTGGGGTGCAACGGTGCCCCCCTCTGACTGACTGGGATAGGTCAGAGAGGCTCAGTAGTGGATAGCAATAGGAATCTTACTGCCAAATTTGGACGGCCTAGGACTTACGGTTTAGGCTGGGCATTCAGTTTTAGGGAAGAAAAATAATTATAATCGAACCCTCCGGAGGAGTGCCTAAGCCCGTCTGAATGGCTGGGTTAATAACAAAAATAGAAGCTTCATTGACCATCATGGGGAAAATGCCTATATGTCTCCCCAGCTTGCTTTACAGAGAACATGCTGTGCACATCGGGCTGCCTAGCTCAAGTACCAACTGAAGCTGGGTTCGAACTGGTGACCCTCTGATTACAAGCACACAGGTTTAGCCCACTGAGCCACCCGCTTCTGATGGTAAGATCGGTGAGATCAGTAGGCACTTTCATAACTGATCTGGTAACTCAGTATAGCTGAATTGGCCTAGGTTGGTCTTAGTAAGATATAAACAGTGGCCGTAGCGCTCCCGTTTGACTGATCGACACAAAATTTGGAGGGTCGCTCGGTGGTATAGCACTACATTAGTGAGAGAAATTTGGTAATGATTGGCTGAAGCATGCCTGAGATATAGCTGTCTGATTGAAATGGATGTGGCACCAGTAGAGTCAGGGTGTGGCTGGTGGCCATACCTTACCAAAAGTTTCATTTTTTTCTCTAAATCTTTAAAAGGACTGTCTCCTGATTTGAAGGACAACAGATGTATGTAGGTTTGTTGAAAATCAAAGGAGGTTAACAAGAAAAGCTGTTTTCAGACAAATATAATTTATGTAAAAACAGAAAGAGGGAGAACCAAGTTATATATGTTGTTAGATTAGTCATGACATAGTTAATTGTAGTCGCAATAAATATCAACTGTAGGCTTGACAGGTCTGGAGATATAGGCAGAAATGCAAATCGGGGTGCTGTAGCGCCCCCATCTGACTGACTGGGACGGGTCAGTGGGACTGAGTAGTGGGTAGGAATAGGAATCTTGTTGCCAAATTTGGTCAGTCTAGGACTTACGGTATACGCTGGGCATTAAGTTTTAGGGAAGAAAAATAATTATTGTTCAACCCTCTGTAGTAATGCCTGAGCACGTCTAAATTAACAATAATATAAGCTTCATTGATCATCGTGGGGAAAACGCCTTCACGTCTCCCCAGCTCACTTTACGGAGGGTATGCTGTGCACATCGGGCTGCCTAGCTCGAGTACCCACCGAAGCTGGGTTCGAACCTGCGACCCTCTGATTACAAGCATACAAGTTTAGCCCACTGAGCCACCCGCTGCTGTTGGTCAAACTGGAGAGATCGCTGGACACCTTCCTACCTGATCTGGAAACTCATTGTACCTCAATGAGCCTAGGTGGGTCTTAGATGTATATAGACAGTGGCGTAGCGCTCCTAATTGACCGATCGACACGAAATTTGGAGGGTCTCTCTGGGGTACAGTCCTACATCAGTGAGGCAAATTTTGTAATGATTGGCTGAAGCATCCCTGAGATATAGCTGTCTGATTGAAATGGGCAAGACAACAGTACAGTCAGGGTGTGGCTGGTGGCTGTATCTTACCGAAAGTTTAAGTTTTTTCTCTAAATCTTTAAAAGGACTGTCTCCTGGTTTGAATGACACCAGATTTATGTATGTTTGGCGAAAATCCGAGGAGGTTAACAAAATAACCTGTTTTCAAACAACTATAAATCATGCAAAAAGGCAAAGATGGAGAACCAAGTTCTATATGCAGTTGAAATTCGTCATGACATAGTAAATTGGACTGGCAATAAATTTCAACTGTTGGCTTGACAGGTCTGGAGATATAGGCAGAAATGCAAATCGGGGTGCTGTAGCGCCCCCATCTGACTGACTGGGACGGGTCAGTGTTACTGAGTAGTGGGTAGAAATAGTAATCTTGTTGCCAAATTTGGTCAATCTAGGACTTATGGTTTAGGCTGGGCATTCAGTTTTAGGGAAGAAAAATAATTATTGTTCAACCATCTGTAGTAGTGCCTGAGCACGTCTAAATTAACAATAATAGAAGTTTCATTGATCCTTGTGGGGAAAACGCCTTCATGTCTCCCCAGCTCACTTCACGGAGGGTATGCTGTGCACATTGGGCTGCCTAGCTCGAGTACCCACCGAAGCTGGGTTCGAACCTGCGACCCTCTGATTACAAGCATACAAGTTTAGCCCACTGAGCCACCCGTTGCTGTGGTTAAAATGGGTGAGATCGCTGGACACCTTCCTACCTGATCTGGAAACTCATTTTTCCTCAATGAGCCTAGGTGGGTCTTAGATGTATATAGACAGTGGTGTAGCGCTCCTGATTGACCGATTGACACGAAATTTGGAGAGTCTCTCTGTGGTACAGTCCTACATCAGTGAGCCAAATTTTGTAATGATTGGCTGAAGCATCCCTGAGATATAGCTGTCTGATTGAAATGGGCAAGACATCAGTAAAGTCAGGGTGTGGCTGGTGGCTGTATCTTACCGAAAGTTTAAGTTTTTTCTGTAAATCCTTAAAAGGACTGTCTCCTGATTTGAATGACATCAGATTTATGGATGTTAGGCGAAAATCCTAGGAGGTTAACAAAAAAACCTGTTTTCAAAACATCTGTAAATCATGCAAGAAGGCAAAGATGTAGAACCAAGATCTATATGCAGTTTGATTTGACAGGACATAGTGAATTGGACTGGCAATAAATTTCAACTGTAGGCTTGACAGGTCTGTAGATATAGGCAGAAATGCAATTCGGGGTGCTGTAGCGCCCCCATCTGACTGACTGGGACGGGTCAGTGGGACTGAGTAGTGGGTAGGAATAGGAATCTTGTTGCCAAATTTGGTCAGTCTAGGACTTACGGTTTAGGCTGGGCATTCAGTTTTAGGGAAGAAAAATAATTATTGTTTAACCCTCTGAAGTAGTGCCTGAGCATGTCTAAATTAACAATAATAGAAGTTTCATTGATCCTCGTGGGGAAAATGCCTTCACGTCTCCCCAGCTCACTTCACGGAGGGTATGCTGTGCACATCGGGCTGCCTAGCTCGAGTACCCACCGAAGCTGGGTTCGAACCTGCGACCTTCTGATTACAAGCATACAAGTTTAGCCCACTGAGCCACCCGCTGCTGTTGGTAAAACGGGAGAGATAGCTGGACACCTTCCTACCTGATCTGGAAACTCATTTTACCTCAATGAGCCTAGGTTGGTCTTAGATGTATATGGACAGTGGCGTAGCGCTCCTGATTGACCGATTGACACGAAATTTGGAGAGTCTCTCTGTGGTACAGTCCTACATCAGTGAGCCAAATTTTGTAATGATTGGCTGAAGCATCCCTGAGATATAGCTGTCTGATTGAAATGGGCAAGACATCAGTAAAGTCAGGGTGTGGCTGGTGGCTTTATCTTACCGAAAGTTTAAGTTTTTTCTGTAAATCTTTAAAAGGACTGTCTCCTGATTTGAATGACATCAGATTTATGGATGTTAGGCGAAAATCCTAGGAGGTTAACAAAAAAACCTGTTTTCAAAACATCTGTAAATCATGCAAGAAGGCAAAGATGTAGAACCAAGATCTATATGCAGTTTGATTTGACAGGACATAGTGAATTGGACTGGCAATAAATTTCAACTGTAGGCTTGACAGGTCTGTAGATATAGGCAGAAATGCAATTCGGGGTGCTGTAGCGCCCCCATCTGACTGACTGGGACGGGTCAGTGGGACTGAGTAGTGGGTAGGAATAGGAATCTTGTTGCCAAATTTGGTCAGTCTAGGACTTACGGTTTAGGCTGGGCATTCAGTTTTAGGGAAGAAAAATAATTATTGTTTAACCCTCTGAAGTAGTGCCTGAGCATGTCTAAATTAACAATAATAGAAGTTTCATTGATCCTCGTGGGGAAAATGCCTTCACGTCTCCCCAGCTCACTTCACGGAGGGTATGCTGTGCACATCGGGCTGCCTAGCTCGAGTACCCACCGAAGCTGGGTTCGAACCTGCGACCTTCTGATTACAAGCATACAAGTTTAGCCCACTGAGCCACCCGCTGCTGTTGGTAAAATGGGAGAGATCGCTGGACACCTTCCTACCTGATCTGGTAACTCATTTGAGCTGAATTGGCCTAGGTTGGTCTTAGTAATATAAAAACAGTGGCCATAGCGGCCACTGTTTCAGGACTCATGACTGCCATTGTACGTGACTGACCTCAGGCTGCGTCCTAGTACATACCTTCCAAATTTCTGTTGGATTGGCCGAGGCAGTCAGAAGATATTGGCAGTTTTTAGTTGTAGCGCCCCCTATGGACGAAATGCGGCCCGCCTTGGACCGTGCCCCCAAAATGGTGTAGGGAGGTAGGATTTCAAATTTGGTCAAGGTAGGCCAAGGCACGGCCAAGTTATAGTAGTCAGACCACAATGTGTCAAATTTAGATATTGTTTGGGCTAGGCTAATGGCCGTAGGACATAGAAATGTCTGAAATTTGTGGATGATTCTTGATCAGCTCAGAGTTCTGATTCGTTTGACACCTCATTTGTCTGATTTGGTAGGACAAGCTAGGACTGTAAGAAAAAAGTATGATTTGCAAAATATGCAAATTAGCAAAAAATCTAAGTAGGCGGAGCTTCATGGTCCCATTGACTTTTTGGTAGGGCATGGCTGTCTGTATCAGCAGAAAAAAGAATTTCGGTTGTAGGACAAACAGGACAGGAGATATCGATGGAAACATGTTGGGGGGCGCTACGGCGCCCCCTATTGGCTGAGTCGGATGGGTCGGATAACCTGAGTAGTGGGTAGGAATTCCAATCATCCTACCAAATTTGGTCGGCCTAGGACTTACGGTTTAGGCTGGGCATTCAGTTTTAGGGAAGAAAAATAATAAAAATAATAATAATCTTAACAAAAACAATAAGGTTCCATAGCACTACGTGCTTTGGACCCTTAATAATCCATCTTCTGAAAGCGCTTGTCCTATTCAGGGTCACAGGGGGTCCAGAGTTTATCCTGGAGGCTACAGGCAAAAGGCAGAGAACATCCCAGGATGGGGCGCCAACCCATCGCAGGTCACAAGGCAGGGAACAACCCAGGATGGGGCGCCAACCCATCGCAGGGCACAAGGCAGGGAACAACCCAGGATGGGGCGCCAACCCATCGCAGGGCACAAGGCAGGGAACAACCCAGGATGGGGCGCCAACCCATCGCAGGGCACAAGGCAGGGAACAACCCAGGATGGGGCGCCAACCCATCGCAGGGCACAAGGCAGGGAACAACCCAGGATGGGGCGCCAACCCATCGCAGGGCACAAGGCAGGGAACAACCCAGGATGGGGCGCCAACCCATCGCAGGGCACAAGGCAGGGAACAACCCAGGATGGGGCGCCAACCCATCGCAGGGCACAAGGCAGGGAACAACCCAGGATGGGGCGCCAACCCATCGCAGGGCACACTCACACACCATTCACTAACATATGCACACCTATAGGCAATTTGGTAACTTGAATTAGTGTCAGCATGTTTTTTTTTGGACTGTGGGGGATAACCGGAGAAAACCCCACGACAACAGAGGGAGAACATGCAAAATCCACAAACATGGACCCAGGCAGAGACTTGAACCCAGGTCCCAGAAGCCTGAGGTAACAGTGCCAACCACTGCACTGCCCCAATAATAATAATAATAATAGTTAAGGGCTTGGGGTTAAGGGCTTTGCTCAAGGACCACAGACATGTGACTGCTGAGACTGGGCTTAACCTTCCAATCACAGACACAGCAGCTTTGCCCGCTGAGCCTCGCCCTGCCCCCTATAACAGAGGTCCAACGACTGCTCTGTCATCGACATCCTGCCCCCTCCCACCATCATTTCCATTAACATATTTAGAGAGGCATACCGTTGACCTCTGCCTGTCTTCCCCTCCCCCCCTCCCCCAAACCCCACCCCACAGCAGACCCTGTGGCTGAAAACAAACAAACGACTGGTAAAAACAGTTGGATTGGAAATCCCTCTCTGGATCCCACGCCTTGAGAAGAAGAGGCCAATATGGCCGCCTGCCCCATTGAAACCCCAGCGGCATCTACACCCAGCATGTGTCACTCATGTGGCGCCGTGCCCATCAAGCTCGACCCCAGGCTTCGGCGGGTCGAGCTGTTAATGCCGGCCTTAAGCATCTGCTCTGCCACTGCACGCGACTCCGACCTATTTTCGCACATTTCTCGCGACACACTTCCCCTGCGCAAATGTGCCCAAATGTGTTTCTGATACATCACATCCCCATTCCCAGACGCTCCTTTCTGCAGCTTAAGACATTTGCAACTGGCGTCAGGGCCAAATAAATCACGGAATATCAAAGTGTCCATGTAACCATTTCTGTATTTCAACACATGTGGATTCCGAACGTGTCTGTCGTCAATGTGAAAAGTTCTCAGGAACACATTTTTAAAAACCCACCTTCCTGGCTTAATCCTTGCCATATGTGGCATCGTTTTTGTGGGACCAGTTCTACCATGCCAAACAAGGTGATGCAGACCCATCCTACTCACCAAGATCATTGCCGTAGGCCACCCTTAAGGACTCATGAACACATTTACTGCAGTTAGTATGACCAGTGTTGTAAATCTGAAAAATTCTCAGATGTGGTGATTAACTGGATTAATATGAAAACTATGGACAATTACTCTTTGTAACTAGTACTGCATATGTCAAGAATAGATGGTAAACTGTGATTTAAAAAAAATAATTTAAAATTTCTTTCAATCAAAATCTTATCTAATGCATTTACGACAAGCATAAGTGCAAATGTAGTGGGAAAATGCGTACACGGCAACTGTATAAGTAATACATCATGACTTTGGAAATTGGCAAAAACATCACAGGACTTTGCAAATCTGTTAACCAAAGGTAACCAAATCCAGACAGTCCATGGGTTAAGAACGTCCGACTTAAAGACAACTCATACTTAACGAATGACCTATCATAATGTCTATTATATAAAAAAATCGGGTTAAATACTTTGTGAAGCTTGTGAAAACATTGCAAGGCTTCAGCTATTCGTCAGCTGGAGGTACAGTACTGTACGTACTTTTATTATCGCTGTATAATTATCGTCATTATTATTATGTACTGCATTACTATTTTTCCGACACTTACATATTCGACTTAAAGACAGACTTAATTAGAGATCGAATCTTGTTCGTAACCTGGGCACTGCCTGTACCATTTGTATGACTTATGTAAAGTGGATATCCATGTTTTCACGCAAAAGAAGGAAGGCATAGGTAGCTGAATGGCATATTGGTATTTTTACTGTATCCTGGACATGGCCCCTTGAATTAAAAGGCATTACAAATCGTACCAGCTGGCCATAACCTTTCCACGGTGCGCCGTCGCCCCCCGGTTTCGCGTGACTTGTGAGTCACCCATATTTGTAACGACTGAGAATTAGCTTTATTTAACCATGTCTGGCAATGCCACGAACAGCCTATCCATCTTGACTTTTAAGATGCCCCACGCTGTCATCCACGGTTTTAAGTTCCCAAAGCGACTAATCCCAATACCACTCCCCATATATCTCCTTTTGAAAGCGGAGCTCACCTCCCTGCTGCTTTGCATTTAGGCTTTGCTTTCCATCTAGCTTTTAAGCTACCTCCTCCAGCCTCTGTAACGTTTAGACCCCGCTGGCTCAGCGTCAGGAGCCCCCCCAGCCACCGGAGCGCCCGCGGTACCCCGAACCCCCCTGCCAGATCCCCTCCTGCTTACCCCCGTCCTGCGCCCGGTGACCGCGGCGTAAATCAAATGATTAATCGGCTGAAAAGGGGGAGGGTCATTCTGCGTTATCCTCTCCCGCGTCGCGTCTATCTTTCCACCGAGTTCAAAGCAGACTAACGCAGAGTTAGCAAACATAAACTGCCGCCAATATGCCATACACCGATACCCAGCGTAATAAATGATGAAGAAGAATGCCCTGCCGGTGAATCTAATCCAGGAGACCGGTAACGGCATCTACAGAGCTGGCGCATGTAGGTCTTGACCAGAGCAAAAAAACATATTTTAGTGATTTCGTGTCAGAGTATTCTTCACTTATTTATTATAGAGAAGTCGCTTCATTTGAAACGCTTTCCCTGCAGTATGTATGTATTTCTTCATTAACCCTATATGTAATATTTTCCATTTATTTCTTATTTATTAGTATTAATGAGGATGTTTGCATTTATTACTTAGGCCTTGGTGCTATTATGGCACATTTTGTATTTAGCAGAAAGTAATGCAGTACTAACCATAATAATTTAAGTAATTGCTATTAAAATAATACTTTCATTTTTTAATTAGCAGTTGATAATGGTGATGTTATGACCTCACCCTAACCCTGACCCTACTTTTTACCTATGCTTTTTGGTTTCGAAGTACGTTGACAGATTTTGCCATGTTAAGCCGCACCTCTGGGTTACAGATGAATTATGATGCATAGCCTACTTATCAAAATATTATACTTATTAACTGTTCCCAAGGACACAGTGCATGTCAAGCCCGCAAGTGACTTAGCAAGCAAGAAGTGTTACCACATAATGTTTGAGAAAAACGAAAATTGCTGATCCACCGTAATTTATAGTTTGATTTAGCTTTTCTCGGACCACCTCTTAAAGCATTAAGAATTGGCCATTTGAGACTCCACTTTAAACTCAAAATTGATAGATAGATAGATATATAGATAGATAGACAAAAATAAAATTAAGATGCGTGATACATAGGTAGCTATGTATATAGGATTTAAGAACTAGATATTTACAGAGAAATTATTTTGTTCTATAGAACATAATATATTAATATCTATATATAATATTTATAACACAATAATCCTGTTCATCCTATGCATATCAAAATAAATAATAATAATAATAATAATAATGAAATCACTTAACCTATTGAATTCCTGCATAAAACAAAACTCTAATAAAAATTACAGCCATAAATGAAAACACTGAGCTGTTTTTCTCTAATGGCACTATGTTAAGGTAACCGGTGAGTGTTGGAATAGCCTCGACTGCTCATGTAAATGAGCGTAATATCTGGCTTTGTTACCCCTGCCAGCCGCGCGGCCATGACAGTGCTCAGCTGGTGAATGGCCACATGCGAGGAGGGGGGCAAAAAGAAGCATTTTGAGACCATCAGTGACACCCTCCAGCTGCCCTACAGTCTAAAATTACCCTTATACAGCTTTTCGGTGCTGCAGATTGGGTTTCATTTTGCAATAATTTGGGGCCAAACCTTTTCACGAACGGACCCCCACTCAGTACTTGTTACTTCTATTAGAAAAAAAAGAAGAAAAAAAAACTGACGCGGTGCTTTAATGTTTGAAAAATGTGGGGAATTTTTATGGTTTATTAGGGATCTGAGATGAGATGGTACCAGACAGCAAGGCACACGTGTGGATTTCACACGGCTTGTATGATGACCTTTTTCTTCTTTTTTTTTGTTCCCAGTATTGCTGTAGATTAAAGTTATTTGTCAGATGGTAATTGATTATGGCGTGAGACAAATGATACGTCCAACATCAGAGATCTGCTGTTGGTGTCACACGTGCGAAACAAAGGAGAAACCCAGTGAGCCGCCATTCATTGGCTTCTCGGGGGGGTAATATAAGATGGTGCCGACCATGTAGAGCCATTCCCCAATTCTAGGAAACCTGCCCTTTCCTCCTCCCGTTGGCTTAAAGATTAATGCTGGCCGTTTCGGAAAGATATTCGTTGTTTCCTTCAGTGAGGATCCCGCGTTCGTCCACGTGGTTTCCGAAGCGTCCGGTTTAGGAATGCAATTCCATCACGGCCGTACGCATGATTAATCGCATGCTGCGATCGTATGATTAATCGCATGCTGCGATCGCATGCTGCGAATTCCGCCGGCAATACTAAATCGCGAGGAATCTGCAACTCCACGGCTTTCAAGATGCGAGGATTAAAGGTTCGTGTTCCAGCCGTGCCCCAAAAAAGGTCTGGCCGAAAGCCTGCTCGGACGAACAGGCCTGTGGGTCTTACTGACTTCCAGTAACCTGAAGGATGCAGCGTATAAGCCCACAGTGACAATGATACGAATGGCTTTTCGACACTCGGTGCTTGAAGTATGCCTGTAACTCTGAGAGGATAGATAGTGTGATATGTGTATTATTTTCCAAAGTGCAGCATAGATTCCAGTTGGGAAGCAGTTTATCTGCATTTGATATGAATTTAAGTGGGGGGGGGGCACCCTCTGCAACCTTGTCAACCTTCATTTGACTTTTATTGCAGATAATTAGTACGACCAAATCCTCCCAATGATAAAAATTGATGATGAAGTGCAGTTTAGACATTATTGATTTATCAGTCTTAATTGATCTACTGTTATAATTTGAGATAAGATTTTAGGATGAACAGCCAAAGATTGTAAGGAAGCTTTATGATTCTCACTATTATGGTGTCCAATGCACATGGACATAATTACAGGGTGGTGGGTGTGGTTGTAAACCCCCCCCCCAATACCCAATAATCAAACCTGGCCAATACAACCCCCCACATCCAAATAATCACAAAATGGGTGGATACCTGAACCTCCCTAATGTTACGACCCATGCCAATGCAAAAAGTTGATGTTTGCAAAATCATTTCTCCACAAGGCTTATTTTTGTCCATTAGGAATAGCTTACTTACCAGTGAAATTTCAGCCTGTAAAACATTTAGAGTTCGCTGCATTCGGAACATTTTTGTTCATATTGTTATTATGCACATATGCATTCTTAGCTGGCTAAGCGGTTAGTGAATAATAAATCAACGATTATGAAGCAGAAGATTATAAAAGTAAGGTGAAGTTTCTGTTTTATTAAGGATGAGGACCAGAAACAGTTTGTTCTTCAATTGGTCGCAAGTCATCGCAATAATTTTCTGACTCCGTCGAAGGAAGTGCTAATGTTGTAGACCTATAAAGGCATGACTGTTCTCTGCTGGTTAGTTCAGATGACAGAATAAAAGAATAAAGAATAAAATTAGCCCTGAGGCGAGCTGAAATCTGTTGGTTTGTTTCTTTAGACCATCCCAGTGTAAAGTTTAAAAGACATACATACAAAAGTATGAAATATTAATATTTTTGTAATTGTAACTATGATTATGGGAATAATGCTATACAACCTGATTCCTATTGTCAATAATTTCACTCAGTGATCTTTGCATGGAGATCAGAGGCCCCATATAATTATATAGTATTTGATTACATTTACTTGTTCTGATCTTGTTAATGGATATTAGCATTGCTATTTCTGCACAGAACTCTGCTTTCTGTTACCGTGAAGTTGCAACAATCGTGTAACGAAAACCTGCTGTGTTTTATTATTTTTATAGATTTTGCTAAAAATCACAGATGGCCCTTCAGTCAGACGCCAACATCAGACACGGGATCTGAAATCTAACACTCCGCTGGCATCAAACATAAAGTTGATTTTGCGTTTCATCAAAAAGAACAAAGAGAATTAAGTGTTGAAATTATTAATTGTTGCATGTTTAGGTCAGGACATTTTGAAATTCCTTTTTGTTAGGCTTTTGCTACAAAATGTGTTTTTTTAGCACAAATTATTTTAAAGAAAAATTATACAAAAGTTAAGTAAATTAAGATGACCTCTTTAGCTATTTTTTTCAATGTAGTTTCACACACATATTGTGCCGTTTCTATCCTTTTACCTTAAAAAAAGCATATATTTAGAATATTTATGTCTCTGTGCAAACAAATGCTGTTGAACTAAAGAGCACTAAACATCTGCCTGTAATCTGTTGATGTAAGAAATGTTACTTTTTGTTGTCCCTTATGACCTTCTACAGGACTTCAAACTGACAGAGGACTGAAAAGATGGTGACTGTCACGGATACAAAACCTGCCTGACGATCTCAGCATGAGGGCAGCAGAGCAATATGACCTGAATTGCATGGAGTGGGGGGGGGGGGACTCATGTGCCTGCATTTGGGGGAAGGGGGGGGGGGCATCACTCCTGGGCCAGCCGGGGCCTGGTGCATGAGGCTTGAGATGTAAATTACTCACGGCGTAATTGAAAACGAGACTGCAGCCCATGTAAGCCAGTTAATCCATCGGAGATCATTATGTGATTGTCAATAGCCCAGGAGCAGCTGTGGGGGGGCGGGGGGGGCTGCTGGAGGTGTCTCGGGAGTGAGATGATCCGACGCCTTTCCAGGTCAGAGGTTAATGAATGATTATTCCTCACTTTGTACCACTTCAGGATGCTGATCCGAGGGGAGTTTCTCCTGCCCTGGAGCGCACAGGGGACCGGCACTCAAAAAAACATAACAGGCAGACAGGGGTGCACACTCTGCAGTAATAACTACTGCGGTACTAAAGGTCAATTCATGCTTATGAAATAATTTTTTTTCGCAGGCAAATTTTACTTAGATGCACAGTATACTTAAATGAACGACTTAAATGGAGAAAGTCAAAATACACGCATAGAGTACAATAAAGACCGACTGTGAGCATCGAGGATTCATTATTTTAGGGTTAAGGCTTCCTTCTTCCCACGGTTTACATGCTCAGGCAGCACACAGGACGGACCCATTGGCACAGAGCTGATGTAATTAGGACCTTCAGTTTCAGGAAATCAGGGCCAGTCAGGTCAGTCGGCGGAGCTCCCAGTCTGGGCCGGTTCGTAAGGCCAGGGGCGAGAGTCTGGAGGAGTCCCTGTGGAGTCATACTCTCAGGATATTCTCAGGAAGAGCGCAGGTCCCCAGATGGAGGATCTACGCAAACGGTCTGCTGCCCATGTCGGGGAATGGCCAGCCACGTGAATGATGTCATTGAGTGTCATGCCAGCATGGCTTTGAAGGACCCCATAGCTCTGATTTTGGTGTTCTCTTCATTGCCAGAAAAAAGCTGGTAATTGATCAGTCAGAATTTTACTGTCTAAATCCAGGTGACATGCTTGCTTTGCAGTAGAGGTTTACACATCTACACATCATATATGTATTTTCAGTCCTGAAGTCCAAATTAACTCAAACAATTTGGTGTATATATAGCACTGTATAAAAGTGTTAGACAGTTAAAGAAAATGATGGTTAAATAATCTTCATGGTGGTGCAACACTATGATGTCATTTCAAAACCTCTCCTAAAGTCACCCCAGTATGTGTAGCAACCAAGTCAAGTCAAGACAAGAGATTTATTTGTCACATACATACAACATGCAGTGAAATGTATCTCTGTGTCACCCTTATGTGGCTGTATAAAAATTAGTGCTGGGCAAGTTAACGCGTTATTATCGCGTTAACGCAGTACTTTATTAACGCCGACAATTATTTTATTGCGAATTAACGCAGTTTATTATATTAGTAGTAGTATTATTTTGAAAGTCTGTTGCTCGCTGGCTCTGAATCAGAGCATGTGAGCGGAGTGGAGCGGAGCGTGAGCAAGGAGCGGAGTCGGCTGAATTTGGTCAGAGCGCGAAGCGGTTTTTTAATTAAGGCTGGAGCGGTCACTCTGTCTCTCCAATTTCGCTCCGATACCGCTCACACTACGATTCTGAGGCGCGCCCAAATCTACCCAGAATTCATCTGTACAATTATCAAGACTGTTACACAAATTGGAACGAGATGGAATTCGCAAAGTATTTCACAAAGGAAACTGATAAATCATACAAGTGTACTATTCTTATCAAACGTATAGATGACAATAATGTAGAGCAAGAACAATAATGTGGTGAAACTGTTTCAGTGAGTAAAGATTCACTTTGGAATCACTTTACTCAGAAACATGAAAGGGTGCTACACGAACAGGCGGAAGCCAAAGCAAAACGCCAGCAAGTTTTATATGGTTGTAGCATATCAAGTCTATAGTAAATTAAAGTATAAAAGCCTATAAAGTAAAGATCGGTAATAAAATTAATTCATTTTGTCATTCAAAGTAGGTCTAATAGGATTTTTTAAATTTCACGTAACGCTGTCAGTGAAATTTTATTTTATAGAGAGACGCAGCAGCAGCATCAACAGAAAAAAATTGAGAAATTTAAAACGTGCATATATATTTAGGCTATTAAGCCCACTGATTCCTTTATTTTTAAGCCTATTTTTGCGTGGAATGCCATTGCCAAACCTGTCTGTTGTTGTCTATATGTTGCTTAAAAATAAATATTTTCTGTTCTGACTGGCAATGTTGCCGTTGCTCATATTTCTTTATGACATAAGGCTTCGGTTTAAGGTGACTTTTGTAAGGCATGCAGATTATTTGTCCCTCTTTTAAATTGGAGCGAGCGTGGAGCGATTTGACTGGAGCGGGAGGAAATTTTAGTGGAGCGAGGAGCGGTGTTGAGCGGAGCGGCTTAGTGCGAATTAGAGCGGAGGAGCGGGCGGAGCCAACAGCCTCGTGAGCGAGGAGCGGAAATTCTCACCGCTCCGCTCCGCTCACATGCTCTGCTCTGAATACACCTACAAACCATGGGTCACAGGAGGGGAGGGATGTTGATCAGTACTGGCTTGGAATGGGCTTCATCACGCGTTTCAATCAATGAGAGCATTTGGGGTGGGGCTAAGACTGCTGCATTGTTACATGTGCTTTTATTCAGCACAAACTCAGCACCAATAATCTGAGACCACTTAAAATGTTATTATTCTATTTTTTGTTAAAATCTTTAAACATATACTTTTCAAAAACCTATTTTCAGACATGCTGAGAAATTGTAAAAAATCACATTATAGACATTTCTAGGTAAGACTTTTGAGCTCTGAAGCTTAGACACAGGGGTTGGCTACACATAGGTGAAAGAGACATTCTGAAATTTTATGTGGTTTGGTTACTAAAGTGTTAGAATTTTGGAGTGACACTCTTTTTCCTCAAAGCCAGTGGCTTTCACAATGAATATTGATTGAAACGCAAGAAAGTAGCAACAATAAAATCCCTTTCACAGTTTATTGGAATAAAAAATGAAACTGTGACCATATAAATATAGAAAGCGATGAATATGATGCAGTGACTATTATTAACACTCGGGACGAGGGCATCGTCAACCGCGTATCTTTTTTGTGTATTTCAGTTTATATCTCGCTGAAATCATTATGTAGAATCATGAAAAAAACACTGACTAAATCTGTAATCGGTCTTCTTTTCAAAACTTCCATTGTTGGAAGTATTAAAGTTTTTTTAATTAGGTTAAATAGGAAAAAAGGCAAACTGTACCACCTTTCTTTGTCTTACTTGCATCAGGAGTGTATAGGACTGCTCTCAGCTGAAGATCGCTATTCACATTCTAAATAGGATGGGTTTGAACTGGCGATCTTGTGATTACAGGCAGACAGGCTTAGCACACTGTGCCATGGACACAGGTACAAGAATCGCTACTGAAAATGGCAACAATTTCTACCTATATATATTTGAAAAGTAGACCGTCTAAGGTTTCTGAGGGTGTTTTTTAAATGTGTATATGACAAAAACTCGCAGTCTTATTTAAATGATTTGGCGAAATTTCTGTCAGGCGGGACCGCCGACCCCAGAGGGTTAAAATAAAGTGCACAAAACACAAAACAAAACTTTTGAATTTATTATTAATTTATTATTAAATTTTGCGCATAACATTGCGATTAATCACGATTAATCAGACAAATCATGCGATTAATCACGATTAAAGATTTTAATCGTTGCCCAGCACTAATAAAAATAGAAAGAAATAAAAATAGAAAAAGGTAAGAAGTAAAGTCGGAGTAAAAAAGAGAAATTACAATATATAAATAAGTAAGGAACCAATACACCATCCAATACACCTTATTTTTTAACAAGACCACTTGTTATTTAACTAATTGTTAATTAATTAATTGGTCTGGTGGTGAAATTTAAGTAATACTTGGAAGGGCGGAGGTGCCCCTGTGGAGCGGCTTGAGAGCCAAAGTGGTGTTTATCTAACCATCCAACAAGGTACCCACAAGGTTTTGGAGAACAGATGAAGAAATTCTTGCTTAAGTTCTAATGTTAGTTTTTTTTTTCCAGAAATACATACTTACTATCCAGATAATTAGCCTGAAACATGTTCTTTGAGACTGCCTAAGACTATACACACACACACCACTGACGTCTATACGAGTGTACGCGACAGTCGTCATTCAGTAACATATATGGGAAATTAATGCCTGAAATGACACATTCACACCGAAGTGACAAAAACAATGAAATACTACGCGATGCTGAAATGATGAATAGTTTCCTGGGCTGCTTTGTATCGCCAGGCCTTGCCCAGAAAGACAGAAAAGGACAATAACAAAGAAACATCGTGTCCCAGACTATTGTTCTGTCAGGGCCTGTTTGAAGTTGGTGGGACTTCCTGTACAAAGTTTTTATAGTACAGTGCGAAGCCCTTTGCTAACTTCCCCTCGGACCCTAAATCACTTATCGCATCAAAGTGTCGCGCTCCGTTCCCGTACAGCTCACACGTGACACTGAGGGCCTTGCCAGGCTGGAATAATGACAAGGATGCAGACATAGAAAACGCCTTCCTCTCTGGTGAAAACGAAAAAAGTGGCAAATTCAGACGTATGTCATGTGGATGTCACAGAACAATGTATAGCCACAGGATATTACCCAGACATGCTGGATCGCCCATTGCTATTAACGGTGCCGGCTCTTCAATTAAAGCTTTCGTTGTGCACATAGGGGCTAATAAATAATATCCAGAGGTTAACAGAGGTTATGTGTAGGGTTATGATTTTGTTTGCAGTTATATTCCTGTTAAATTAATGATATGGACTGTTGAATACTTTAAATCCAATAGGTTTTGGTAAGGGAAAGAAGGAAATATGTATAACAATTATATCTGGAGTAACTAGGATACATCAGTTTTATGCAGATGGCTATTTTTGGAATTAATGTGGCACATTAAGACGTGGTATAACATTCTGGGCAGTTTTAATTAGCCTGCAGTTTTTTCTGTACTTTATTTTTTCTTGCAGTCATTTTTGAAAGTGCTGATTTATACTTCATTTATAAATCCTTCTGCATCTATGCTCGTTTTCCTGTTTCCGTCTCCAGACATTGTCCCTTGGAAAGAGTTAATAATATCTGTCATTTATGAATGCAAAATAATTGCATGAAAGCCAGATTCCTGCAGCTATATTTATATGTGTGTAAATCTCACTACATTTAAATACAGACGATATATTTGTAATATCAGTGTCATTCACAATGTTATCATATTGAACACATAAAAATCATTACCTGTTTTCCAAAGCACCTTCTTTGAACTGTCTCAAAAGCTGTTTCATTTTAATGCCCGATAGCTTATATATTCCAAATAACAGCCTTCTCAATTCTTCTGTTGGCATGCTGTTCGTTTAAAACTGCTCATGAAAAATTATTTATGTCTGAGATAAATTTAAAAGGAAAAACGTCCGTGTATTTTCACCGGTTTCACCAATCGCTGTGTATTATCTCATTCAGTGTGAAGAAGTCATTTCTGTGTGGGACAGCGACTTGTCCTCACAACACTATTTAGGCTCGGTGTTTATGGCGGGAAAAAACAAACACTCCTTTGAAGTTCACTATGCCTGTGAAAAACTGAGAGCCTATTTGATACCATTTACACATGCTACTTAATCACAGGTGAATGGCAATTAACCTTTAGCCAGTTAACTGTTAAATGAGAATTAATTGTTACAAGCGAGTAAAATGCTTTTCTTCCGACTTCAACCTTGTTCCCACCCTAACTACTATACAAGTTGAAAGTTTTATAAGTTATAGATTTTTTGCTAAGTGTCTTCAGGGACACCTCAGGTCCTCCTCTACATGTTTTACAATTTTATTTTTATAATTTATCTTTATAATTAAAAGAAAAACTTCTAGCCTCGCATTGAACTTTTTTCCAAATTCCTTACGCATGATTTCTACATTGTGCAGTGTAAATAATACATAATGTCCTATTACTTACAAACTACCTTGCAGGTACGTGTCGTGAAGGACTAGACTTTGTAACACTCATTAGTGATCAACTTACATTATTTCAATTAACCATAGTATACAATAATCCATAATATTGATTTATTTATTGTAGTTTAAACATTGGTGTAATTAACCATTAACTCCAAATTGTTAATCAATTTCTGTGTAACGTGTTACGTTTGAAACAGCACACATAGGTATCAGTGGTATCACTGTGTAACTCCTCTTGTCTCTTTGCATATTCAGGCTGCATCACAATTGGTTTGAAATCCTGAGTTTAAGTTATTTGCTAAGGTGAACTTTCAAAACGAGCTCTTTAATCTGGCCCTGGCTCTGAATCTGAGTGAAAAGATAATGAAATTCAAAGGCTAAAGTAATTCATCAAATTTGCGTTGCTGTATCAGACCAGTCGAGAGGAGAGGACTTCATGTATTATAAAGCAACAGAACAGAGCAGTCACTGAAATAACACACTGTAATAACACACTGAAATAACACACTGATATATATAACACACTGATATTAAGCTGCGAAGAGCCTCACAGTTTTTAATGACTTTATCTTGCAGTAAAATTCTCAGCATTTTTCTCTTCTTTCCCGGAGGAGGCCGGCAGGATGTGAAGGTCTGTCTTCTCGTAAGGACCTTGGCCCAGCACTTAATGGATGCCACCGCCAGGCTGACCCCCATGGCAGCGAGAAAATGGCCGGATTCGACTCCCTATCGATTTTCTCCAACGCCAAAGCTGTGTTGACACACATGCTCTGCAAAGTGCAGGTATGCTTGCAGTGGGAATATGGGACTGTGCTTAGTTTTATTGGCAAGGAATGATGTACAGTTCTGGAAAAAACATCGGATGCCACTTCCCTGCAAGATCATTCCTGCCGCTACCCAATTTGAAGATCCATAGTTCGCTCATTTTCCAATTAATAATAATAATAATGCATTTTATCTGAAGCGCCTTTCAAAGTACCCAAGGACACTGTACAGTAAAAGCAAAACATAAAATATAAAAATAGTTAGACTATAAACAACAAACAGGTAGCATGTAGAGACAAAGACACATTGATTAAGAGAAACACCAGCGTCAGACTGACATCAACCAAAACAACATAAAATAAATACAAAAGAAAATCGCAAAAAAAAAATATATTGTTGTTCATTGTGAATGCTAACATCAATAAAAACACTTATATTTTATGTCACGTCATTCATAGTATAGGTATTTTAAAAGGCATAACATGTTTGATACATGTTCATACGTCTACATTGCACAGGCAGAGTAACTATATTTTTGCATTTTAAAACGTATTGGTCAATCTGTTCTTCAGAATGAAGTAATAGCTTTCAATCTACAATTATTCCGCCATATAATAAGTGATGTTACAATGACAATTACATTGTAATTGATAGTCTTCTCCAGTTATATAAATATTTTTCATGCTTACCTGAGTACATTTGCAAATTTACAATAACGTTGAAGTCAGTGTAACAAGGTTTTGTGTTGTTGTTGCTGCTGCAGTTGTTTACAGACTGACAGGCTAAACATCAAAAGTCAATCTGCAGCTGCTGAGTGAAAAAATAAAAAATAAAAAAACAGAGCAGAATCATTTCACCCTGGTCGGTTATCATGGAGGCGCAGGAAGCTGAACCATTGTTGACGTCAAAGATGGATGCCCCCCCCCCCACTTGCTTCATTTAAGTACCCTTCCCTGGAGTTTTCAGGGTAATAGCCAGTAGGACAGGAAAATCACAGGATAGGATACCACGCGCCCCCCCCCCCCCCCCCTCTAGCTACTATTAAATAAATCCTGAAAAACATTGTATGGAGCATCCAAGGCTACCACAGTGGCTGTGTCCTGTGCCTGCTTCCCTTCTGGAAGTCACACCTTATCCCAATCTCTTCCTTCCACTCCAAGTGTCGGTGTTTCGTCAGGAAGGGGGGCCACTTGGGCGGGGGGGGGGGTATGGGGGGGGTCACAGAAGCCGTCCACAGGGCCCAGGGGAGTCATCCCCGAGGGTCCCCAGGCGAACCCCGCTGCTTGTAGGGAGAGCCGCTTCCCTGTCCCCATCTGTGATGGCATTCCCTATTGGAGTTCTCAGAAGAGAATGTTTTCCCACTTGTTTAGGTATTTTCTGGTAACGTTTCAGTTTTATGCTGCAAAGGCGACGCGTGAAAACAGTGAACAGTTGATTCCAATTGAACAATAAGCTCACTGCTCCATCACAAGAGTTAAAACACAATCAAAGTTATTTTGAAACACAACAATTACTGAATATGAAACATGATAATAAAGGAACATACAGTACATTCATTCATTATTTTCCTAAATATTTCTCTGCATTTAATAAAACTGTACTTGAGACATTAAAAACAGCTTTTGGGTGAAACAGCAACATACTTGTTCTGTTGACATACAGTACAATATATCTTAAGCTCAATTGTCTGTTTTGCATAACATCGTTTTATTAGAATGGTCTCAACACAAAATAATAAACCAAAGGGTTACTGTTTGAGATCCTGAAATGGGAAACGATCTCGTATTCTTAAATGGGTTGCTATCCTAAATTGCTCAGACTCTATTCCTGGGACCAAAAATACTTTAAACTTTGAAATCAGAACCTTCCCTTAATTCATATTCCACATATTTCCAGACTAGACTGTGCTGATCATTAACATTCGTAGAATTGATTTTCAAACTGATTTTCAAATTGATTTTCTCAGTTATTTTTTATATAGATCAAAGTATTGCAGCCCTTATCTGTTACGGCATTGGAAGGGTACTCTAAATGTCCTAATCGGCAATCTCTAATTATAATACATACCTTTCTCTGCTATGCTGTCTCTCAGTCCTATGCTGCCCTTTATCAATCATTAACTAGACATTTACACTGCCATTCAAATGTTTGGGGTCACTTAGAAATTTTCTTGTTTTCCATCAAAACACACATGAAATGAGTTTGAATAGGAAATATTGCTAAATAAATAAGAAATGGGTAATTGACACAGTTGGAAATACAGGAGGTCCTCAGAGTACAACACAGGTCCGTTCCTACGACAGTGACGTAACCTGAATTTTGTTGTAAGTCGAAACGCGCTTTTTCTGATCTCTTTGCAATGTCTAATTTCACTTCCATCGTGATGGCAAACAGAACACTTGCACTTTTAACAGTCTAAAATGGCGTAGGTAAGCGTACTGGGGGACGCCAACTCCCTCACTCATACGACACGTTACCGCGTATTCTTCCACCACGCCCAACCGAATTAGTTCGCCCACGTAGTCCGTAAGTACGACGGTAACACTCACGTCTCAGTTTTTTGAAGTTTTTATGGGAGTGAGCGTAGTGAACGTCATATGTTCACTACGTAACCCGAGGACTCCCTGCAATCATTTTTGAAAACAATTTTGCTATCGTCAAAGAGTCCTCCATTTGCAGCAATTACTGCCTTGTAGACATTGGGCACTCTAGATGTCAGTTTGTTGAGGTAATCTGATGAGATTTCGCCCATGTTTCTTGAAGCATCTTCCACAGGTTGGATTGGCTTGATGAGCACTTCTTACATACCATTCGGTCAAGCTGCTCCCATAACAGCTCAATAGAGTCGAGGTCCAGTGACTGTGCTGCCCACTCCATCATACACAGAACACCAGCAGACTGCTTCTTCCCTAAATAGTTCTTGCATATTTTGTAGGACGTATTGTCTCCAGTTAAGCATCATCTACAGGGTGTGGCACGGCATTGTAAAATGGAGTGACGGCCTTCCTTCTTCAAGATCCCGTTTACCTGTACAAATCTCCCACTTTACCATCACCAAAGCAGCCTCAGACCATCACATTGCCTCCACCATGCTTGACAGATATTGTTAAGCGCTCCTCCAGCGTCTTTTCATTCCATCTGCATCTCACAAATGTCTATCTATAGCACTTTTTTTCCGATCATCCTCTGTCCAGTGTCTCTGTTCATTTCCCCGTCTCAGTCTTTCCTTTTTATTGGCCATTCTGAGATACGGCTTTTTCGTTGCAGTTCTGCCTATAAGGCCAGCAAGCTGAAGTCGCCTCTTCACTGTTGACGTTGAGGCTGCTCTTTTGCGGGTGGTATTTAATGAAGCTGCCAGCTGAAGACCTATGAGACGTCTGTTGCTTAAACTACACCCTCTAATATATTTATCCTCTCGCTCAGTTGTGCACCGGGGCCTCCATCTCCTCTCCTCTTTCTATCGTGGTTAGAGCCAGTGTGCGCTGCTCTGTGAAGGTCCTACACACCATTGTAGGAGATCTTCAGTTTCCTGGTAATTTCTCATACAGAATAGCCTTAATTTCTCAGAATAAGAAAAGACTGCCGAGTTTCAGAAGAATGTTCTTTTTTTCTGACTATTTTGAGCTTATTATTGATCCCACAATTGCTGATGATCCAGATACTCGACTAGTCCAATTTTATTGCTTCTTTAATCAACACAATGTTCACCTGTGCTAACATAATCGCAAAAGGGTTTTCTAATGATCAATTAACCTGAAAATGATAAACTTGCATTAGCAAAGGCAACATTCCACTAGAACACAGGAATAATTGTTGCTGATAATGGGCCTCTGTACACCTATGTAGATATTCAATTAAAATCAGCCGTTTCAAGCTATGATAGTCATTTACAACATTAGCAATGTCTACACAGTATTTCCAATCAATCTGATGTTATTTTAATGGACATTTCTAAGCGACGCCAAAGTTTTGAATGCTAGTGTAAATGTATTTATTTAGCAGGTGCTTTTGTCGCAAAGCGATGTAAAGGTGATAACACATCACAGGCAGTCAAGGAGTCAACTTCGGTGCTACAAGACTGAACTTTGAATGAGTGACCAGTACAAGGTCAAAATAGTATTGGAACAAGAACAAAACAGTGTGAGAACTCAACAATAGAGCAATTATACAAAGTCATAGAACCAATAGAATCTAGTAGGAACTAGGGCTGAGTACAAAATACAAGAAGACAGTGAGCCAGCAGAATCAGTGGAAGGACGAGGGCTGTTGAGGCGATCTAGGAAGAGATGGGTGTTAACATGTTTCTTGGGGACTCCAGATGGGTTGTAGTTGGGTAGTTCTTTTTCTCATTGAGGAACCAGCGTGAAAGATTCAAGACTTTTTCACAGAATGGAGGTATCACTAACCGTCGAGAGGGAGATGAAGCAAAGGTTGTGATGCGCAACTCAATGTGAGTAGGTCCTTCTCCTTTAACAACTAGGGACTTGAATTTGATGTGAGTAATTATACAGCTAACCGATGGAAAGAGACACAGAGGTGTTAGAGGAATGCATTGCAGCTGATTGACTACCAGAAGTGCTACAAAATTTTGAATCATCTGCGACACATGCTGGCAATCCAGTAAAGAGTTTCAGTAATCTAGTCACGAGATCACAAGTGCCGGGACAAGCTGATTCTGTAATATGAGGGATACGGTGTGATCTTCCTTATATTATACAAAGTAAATTTACAAGGGAAATAGCTGCAATGTGGTCAGCAAAGGACAGTTAGTCATCCGTTATTACGCCTAGGTTCCTAGCAAACCTTAACGGAGACAACATCAATGATCTTAGGTGGAGAGTGATGTTGTGTTGACAGGCAGGGTTGACAGGAAAGACTAGAAGGTCTTGGAAAGCTTCATTTATTTGAGATGGCTGCGATGTCAGCAAGGCATGTGGAAATCCAAGCCGAGACTATGGTTTCCTCTGGAGGAAAGGTCAGGTGGAGTTGGATGTCATGCTGCAGTGGTAGGGAGATGCCATGTGGCGGAATGATTGGACCTAGAGAGGTTCTGTAGAAGAGGGACCAAGAATGGAACCTTGAGACACATTACTTGCTAGCTGATATGACTTTGACACCTCAGCTTAGACACCCGGAAGGATCTACTTGAGAAGTGAGACTCAAACCATCTCAGAACAATCCCCATGAGAGAGTGCACTGGAGGGTCTGATTGTACACCATGTTTAAGATTATAAATGGCTCCAGCAGAATAAACTGGGAACCAATGAAGAATTTCAGCTCCTTCAGATTGCAGGGTATCCAAAACAGTCAAGAGGTTGGTCTTGGTGGAGCATCTAGCTTTGAAGCCAAACCGATGAGGGTCCAGAAGATCATTCTGTGTGAGATATTCAGAAATATGACTGATAAGTGCAAGCTTAAGAGTGTTAGACAGAAATGAGATAATAAAGACTGGTATGTGGTTTTCAGCTCATGATTGATTGAGTGTGGGATTTTGAGTAGAGGAGGCATTGGAGTCTGCTAAATGGCACGCTTGACAAACGTCGACTTTTATGAGCATATCAGAACTATGCAATATCCCCGAGTCACGCCTACGACTTCAGCAAGACCTTCACATAACACCAACTCAAACACCAGGCACTGCTGCAGTTATTCCACTGCTGCCTCAGGCTGTTGCTCTTTGCACTATTAATCACTATTGTCCATTAAGGGAGTTCCTGGCTTGACTCCACTTAAAATCACTCCCCCCATTTGAACTAACATAGTCTCACTCTGCCAGCATCATACAGCACTGAAGATAGAATTTAATTAGAGTATTCAATATAATAAGCTAATTGAACCCTGATGGCAACAACTCCTTGAAGGTGTTTATGACCTTTGTCAAGTCCAGCCAATAGCAAAAACTGCCCTTTATTTTGACTCATGTCAAATAAGGTAAACAATAAATAGTTCTGATGAATGAGGGGCATGGGCTGTATTTACATTCCATGTTACGCTCTTCCCAAATACTTTGACTCCTTGAGCAGCGGCGTACGTAACAAGCTCTTGAAAGGCGATTATCCTTCGCTCCGTCACCATCTGTGGTGTGCGGTAACTGACAAATGAAAACAGTCACGGAAAATTCAGCCCGGGTGCGGGGAACGCCGTTCGTGCCGGAGTTTTTCACAAATTGGGCCCCAGCCTTCATTTGCATCTCTGGAGTCACAGCAATTACTCGTACCACAGCCAGACCTGCTGGGCTTTCCGACTCGACCCGTCCGTGGGGCTTAATTAGGGGGTGCGACTGCTAGTTGGGAAGCTGTTTTTTTATACTCTAGCCATTCTTTCCCAAAACAATTCCTGATAAGATTTCAATCAGAAGGGACCACAGTGACATTTATGGCCACAAAACAGTTATTGTCCCCCCTCCTCTTTCCTTCAGGCTAGTAGCTCCTAAACCTGCGCCCGCCCCTCCCCCGCCACCCCTGTCAGTTCCTGTCCCAGTCGCGGCTGACCCCCCCCCGGCTCCCAGAGATCCCGACAGGTGTTCCAGCTCCCCTTAATGAAACATAAAGGGCGGCAGGATGGGGCCGGAGGAGCCAAATCGGATCTGTGCCTCCTTTGTGCTGCTTTAACAACTCAATTAAACACAGGCGAGCATCTGCCGCAGTGCTGGCGGCTGCGCCTCGCTCGCTGCGCCACTCGGGTGTGTCCATGCGCGGGTGTGTCCATGCGCGGGTGCGTGTGCGTGTGCGTGAGTGCGCAGTAACCAAAGGAACTTTGGGCAGCGGAGACGTCAAACTGGGGCTGAATACGAAGTATAATCTTCAGAAACAGCGAATAAACGGATAAGACTTTCACAGAAAATGATGTATCTTTCATTCATTCATCCATCTATCTTCTGTACCGGCTGGTCCTATGCGGGGTCGCAGAGGTCCGGAGCCTATCCGGCGTAAGGCAGGGAACGACCCAGGATGGGGTGCCAACCCCATCGTAGGACACACACCCCCTTCACATGCAATCTAGCTCAGAAAAGTGCAATTTAGGGAATTTTTACAGTAAGATATAGAAGCTGTAACATAGGGAGCAGCAGGCCGAGATGTGCAGGGGGAGATGCAAAGACATCACCCCTGTGGAGGGTAAAAAGGAGAGGACTGAGATGGGGGGGGGGTCGCAGAACAGTAGGGGTTTGGGGGGGGGCATCCCAGACTGGGACTTCATTCATCACCGGAATCAGCGTGTGTTGTAATTACTGTGTCAACTGAATGTGCTGCTGCCTGGGAGGGAAGCATTTGGGGGGGTGGGGAGGTGGGGGGGGGGGGTCCATGGACACACCCGCATCTTCATAATCATCTCTATCCTGGATTCGCTTCCTCCTCCGCCGCTCTCATCTGTCATGCATACCTCTGCTGTCAGGCAGCTCTGTCATGCAATGCCAGCCCGAGGAAAATAAAAACTAATCACCCCCCCCCAAAAAAAAAAGAAACCAAGAAGCATTTGGGCAGTGAGATTTAGTGCTGGCAAACAAGGGACAGTCGGGAAAAGTTTTGTTTGCTTTAGACTATCCAGTAGCTTATGGAAAAGTTAGCGACTATTAAATTAGTACAATTAAAATAGTCATGTATGAATAAAATGGCATATTGCTGTATTATTTATTTTTAAGCCTAAATTCCAGCTTCTTGCATGCAGAACATAGGAATCAGCAATTATGCTAAAGGGATTTGCATACACAAGCTGCATGCATGTAACTGTGCTCACAAAAGAAGTGGCGAACTATGCACAACATAGTGTTTAGGATGAAGCATTCTGACGGTTTGATAAATGAGGATTCAGTAACTTCCCCTGATGGCAACCTGCAGACCCTTAAGGGGCAACTTAAAAATCAGCTTATCTGTTTGCATGATGTGCAGATATAAGCTTGTTATTTATGTAATAAACTTCCCATGCAGAGTTTTCAGTTCACTTATTAAAACTATATTAAACATTTTATATAAAAACTCTTTGCAAACGCCTAAAGAAATTTAGAACTTCAATCAAAAATATTTGAACTTTGAGTTTATGAGTTTACTCTCTTGTCTATAAATGCAAGAATTTTTGGCCCACAATTGTGCCCATTTGATCAGTGGCCAGAAGAAGCTCATCAATCATCAGTAGATTACTAGCAAGATATATCAATCATAATATGATTACATCACGCAAGGGTTTTATTGGAGAATCTGGAGTGGCAGGTATTTAAAAAGTCATCAGAGTTATGAAAACGATTACAAACAACGCTCCCATCCCGTCGTCCAACAAATTCCATTTATTACGGGCATCGAGGAGGACGACCCTGATTTGCTTTTTAGCTATTTTATTTATGATTGGTTTTTTTTCCGCATGGCAAGTGCAGAGATTTGGGGTCTTTCTCGTTTCCTGGGAAGCGTGACCTCGATAACGACGGAGCCGGCATGTTTAAAAAAGCATTAAGGGGGGGTGGGGGGGTGTTTGTGCACTCTGCCCCTGTCCGCTCGCTTGAGAAGTTATCTGACAAATGGGAAGCCGGTTCCTCGCACGTCTTCGCCACTGGAGCGTGTCCCGCAGCCATATGGGCCCGGAGGCTCCGTGGCAACGCCAAACGAGACGTGGAAATAAAGCCGTCCGCTCGGCTGGGCCGTCGCTAGGCAGCGCAGGGCGCCGCGGGCGTGACGGCCGCCACCGGGGTTCAGGATTGGTCACTCTCCAGCACGGTGTGACGGGACCCAATGGGAGAGCGGCGTAACACGCTTTCTTTGGGGTTTCCGTCCCGCTGAGAATTCTCCGTCTCACATCTGGACATTTCTATAACCGGGGGGCACCTGGCAAATCGTACCTATTAGCTTCTGCTAAAGCTAATACAAACTCAGCAGCTGGAGTTGATCGAGAGCCTGCATCTGCTATAAATGCCTTGATTTTACCGCTTAGTAGGGCATTATTCTACCTGAGCCAGGAGCCCGTCGCTCCTCAGCCAGCATTTGTAGAATGATCTGGAAATCAATAATCAATCACACATTATAACATGATCGTTTCATTGCTAAATCTATTAACCTTGAATCGCACATAATTGAGCGACCAACTGTGACCAGTTGTCATTAAATGAAATTTCATTATGACACAGTAGCCTTTCCTCTGGAGTGAGGTTCAGTGGGTTGATCAGTAGACTTCTAGTCATATCAATTAGGAAAATATACTTCACACATTATAGAAAAAAAATCAAGAATCACCTTAACAACATTATCGGTCCATGGGAAGATGAAAACCTCATGGACGGAGCAATGCAAACGTCACACGCAAAGAGTATCGCTATCAGGTGGAAGCTTAACCTTCAGCCATTAAGGGGCGATGCCACGATCCAGTCAGCTAAACAAGCACACCAGTTAATCGCTCAACATATAAAATGAATAATTTCAAACGCATTTATCAAAACAATTCAGTTCCAGTACTGACCGAGGCCAGCCCTCGTTAAACGGTCTGTAGACAAATTAAATAATCGCTCTTCCGCGATTTACACCCGGTCTTTTCTCTCTCTTTTTTTCTTTTCTCTCTCAGAGGCAACTGGGAAAATGTAACATTTGGTGCCGTATGGTGGCAGGTTATTTGGGAATAGTCATGAATCCTTAATGTGGCCCATTGTAACTTACGCTTTCCCAGTTAATTACCACTGTGACATCAATAACAGAGACGGATTCGCAGCTGCCAGGTGCTTCGGTCTTGTCCCTGCGAGCAAAAACAGCAGAAACAAAATGGCTCGATAAATAAATACGTGAATGCAAGAACCACTTTGAAATGTGTGTCTGCTAGTGGAATATTAAGAACGGGCAGTTTACCTGTAAAGGAAGCATTTTTTTCTCCTAAATCTTATCCCTGGTTCAGAGGTTTGGTGATAATGAAGATACCAGTAACTGTGAGTAGTTGAAGTCTGACTTGGATGGTACATACCAGTGTGAAGTATTATGCATTGTTTATTATGCAAAAATTATTCCTACGAAAGTACAGAAATGTCATATTTGTTATTTTTGTCATTCCACTGGGAGGTATTCAATTGCACATATTTATGTCACATTAGACAGCATTACTGCACATTCCTGGCTTGGCATTAAATTCAAAATATGAGTTATTCAGCTATTTTAAATTTCAAGGTCCCTTTATGTATTAGAACATCAGGGTTCAGCCCAGAATTTCCTTTTTAGTTAATTTTTCCCACGGATAGACAGACACAACGTGTCATGCTCTATAGAATCGACTTCCCATTAAAAACGGACTCACACGTTTTAGATTGCAGCCTGAGTCATTTGCATTCTTGGTCCAACGTGGAGGAACTGCTCGTTACATGGGTATGGTAATGGACCCTCTATTACTGCAAACAGCCTGCAGCAAATGCACACCAAAGACATTTTCCATAGCGGCCACTACAACAGCAACAACAATAATAAGTAGTATTCTAATAACATAACGATAAGTAGAATTCAAGTAATATTATATACAGTAACTACACAAAGACACTTCGGTAACACTTTACTTAAAGCAGTCATGTATAATGCACTATAGATACCTTCATAATGTATTATAATGCATTCATAAAGAATTATAAACACGACTATAACTATTTATAAAAAGGCATAACACATTATAGCCATGTTTATTATGCATTATGACTGCCAGTCTAATGTACTGTCTCAGTCCCAGGGTAGCAGCTACTGTTGTCGGTCACATCTGCTCGTTAGAGGACGTTTAAGTTTGTACAGCCCTTGAATAGTTTTAACTGATAATTGGATGATGTGGGACAACGGCTAGAGGTGACGTCTAATCAGTGACAGCAAGACACACGGAGCTGCCAAAGGCTGCGCTACATGATTCATAGAGGAGCAGATGTAGAACATCCTGTCCGCTTAGCGGTCTGAATGCCAATGCTTCCTCGCCCCCCTTCGCAAAGCCAGTGCGTTTATGCAGAGTCCCCTCACTTTTTATAGAGTGCGTGTTTTGACTGACTGATAACCAGACACTTGGGTCCTTAATCTGACACCTTTTGTTGGGGAATTGAAATTAGCTGAAGGCCGCCACACAAATGCTGTTTGTTACTCACCACACCAGCATGAACGTAATGAGGAGAAGCACGGATGACTTACTAATCCAGATGGTCCCGACCTAACTTACATTTCATTTATTTCGCAGGCACCGTTCTCCAAAGCAACATGCTTTTTTGAGAAAACTAGGGGAGACAGTCAATTGGACATTTGGGAGTTAGAAGCCTTGCTAAAGGGGCCAATGATGACATCACTCTTCCAGCCCGGGGATTTAAACCAGCAACCTTCTGACTATGCGAACAGTGTCCAAACCCACTGAACCACACACTACCTCCAGCAACCAAGAGATTAGTCTGGGATCTGCCAAAGAATTTGTGTGTGTGTGTGTGTGTGTGTGCGTGCGTGCGTGCGTGTGTGTATATATATATATATATATATATATATATATATATATATATATATTAGTACTTGTTTGATATGATGACATTAATGTTGGTTTTCTGTCAGGGTCCTATGATACCAGATGGAGGGCAGTTAAAACCACAGGGGGCAATGAGGTGAATTTGTAAGGGGCATTTACCACAGAAAGTCACTGGCATTAATTTCAAGCTGAAATATTATACAACACTATAATGGATGATTTAACTTTTTTCATTAAGTTAATGTTTGCTTGCTTTCCACTGGAGCTGTAGAATTACAGCATATGTCTC
This sequence comes from Paramormyrops kingsleyae, assembly GCF_048594095.1. Taxonomy (NCBI): domain Eukaryota; kingdom Metazoa; phylum Chordata; class Actinopteri; order Osteoglossiformes; family Mormyridae; genus Paramormyrops; species Paramormyrops kingsleyae. Next base: position 32,169,971 of record NC_132808.1, on the reverse strand, counting down.
TGGTGCCCCAGAACATGTAAAACATTTCACAACATAATTTTTATTGAAATAAATAAATAGCAATATTTTTCGGTTAATGATTTGCCAACTGCTACTTCATGCTGCCAGGTTTAGGGATTCGAACCCAGCTTCATATGAGTCAAAACTGCTACTTCATGCTGCCAGGGTTAGGGATTCGAACCCAGCTTCATATGAGTCAAAACTGCTACTTCATGCTGCCAGGCTTCATATGAGTCAAAACTGCTACTTCATGCTGCCAGGGTTAGGGATTCGAACCCAGCTTCATATGAGTCAAAACTGCTACTTCATGCTGCCAGGGTTAGGGATTCGAACCCAGCTTCACATGTACAGTTTGCATCTTCTCTCCACATCATCTGGGTTTCTTTCTACAGTCCAAGGATACAAAGTTAGGCTAATAGGCATCTCTAAATTGCTCAAAGTGTATGATTATGTTAACATATTTTAATTTTTTCAGCACATACATTATATCCAAGCAGACGTACATCTTTGAGACAGCACGGCCAGATGGAACCTGATGTAGCCATGCTCAGAGCCTTGCTCAAGGGCCCAATGGTGAAGTCACTCTCCTGGCCCTGGGTCTTGAACCAACAACCACATACAGCATCCTTACCCTTTGAGTCCCCCAAATGCATCAGTCTGTGTGTGTGTGTGCCTTGTGATGCACTGACATACTATCTAGGGTGTGTCCCTGCCTTCTGCCCTCTGCTTTTAGGGGCTTGACTCCACAACAGCTCCCTAGATGACTCCGATCAGGATAAACATTTGGAAGATGGATAGTTTTTCTCTTTAGTTTTAGCACGACCGATCGGACCTTCCCAAAATAAAATGGTTAAAACACCCAAACAAACATGCCCAAGCTTGTTCTATCTTAAATCTTGACAGTCACAAGATGCCAACCAAACAGAAACTGATTAATAAAATTTTACTTACATGGATAAACAAACTCGAAACGTAAACACGCATACACACAGACATATTAATGTGGTTTTCCCTTGGCATTATATGCCATGTCTGGATAATGTTTTTTAAAGGCTGGGAATTTTATTTTATTACTGAAATCTTTATAATAATATTATTTATTATTACTATAATTTAATTTATTTATAGAATTATTTTTGGGTGGAAATTTCTCACGTTATGATTTTTTGATAGAAATTTTTTAAAGCTGGCAAGTCTCAAGCATTTCGCAGGAGAATCACAGATTTGGAATGATTCTCCCGCAAGCGCTTTGATTTCTCACGCATCCACAATCAAAAGCAAGTTTGCAGTAGCATACAATTAGGCTACTACATGCAACTGTTAAAATGCTTAGCTGACATGTAATCCATTTGCACTTAAGAATTGTGTATTTTTTGTCTTCAATCGGCTGAAAAAATTACCTGAAATCAACCAGTTGGAAAGAGAAATCTTCAGAAATATTTGGAAATTTCTGAATCTCCAGCAAGGCAACCCCCCAAAAAAGCAAATTCTCCAGCAAAATTTAGCCAGTCCACCAGCAATCTGGCACAACACCCTTGGCTGGTCTGGTCTGGAAACTAGCAGCCATACCGCAGAGAGGGCGATCAGGGGGCAGGCGGGGTAAGAGGTAATCAGTATCAATAGGTGCTGAAACCAATAAGGTCAGGCGTAGGAGCACCGCCGGTGGTGGGGAAGAGCCCTGTGACTGTCTGCCGGTGAGCAAATCGAGCCATCGGTGAGAAAGTCTCCCGGGTAGCTCTGTCAGGCACCATAACCTGCAGATTCCTCTTAATCAGCAAAGTGACGAGAGATAATTTAAAGACAGTCCGCCGCTGACAGGAATTAAATTGTGTTTTGATTTTCTCATTAGCCTATTCTCAAGTGTGCCTCGTTATTGTGTAATTTTATGTCACTGACACAATATGTCATTTTCTTTTTTGGTGGGCGGGGGAGGGGCAGCTAACGTCACTACGGCGCAGTTTTCAGGGACAGGCGACTAAAGGCCAGAGGCACAGCGGCGACACGGGGAAAGGTGATCGGCGCGGCTCATTTCCCCAATCAGCCCGCATTTAGGGCCGTGTGCAAACTAAGGTTCCGTTGTCCACTTAGACTCCCACAATTCCCCACTTTGCGGGCAAAAGGGGGCTTCTTTTCATAGGCCAAGATGGTCCTTTACTTACACAAACACTTTTTCTGTGACTGACCGCTGTATTACAGTGTATTACAGAATATTAGGGTGTGATTAAATTCCACTTTCTCTGGAAAGTGTGTCTTGGTTGATGATTTATGTTGGAAAATAGTAAATGAAAATGATTTTTTGCATTCAATGTATGTTTGCCTGTGCTATACATGGCTTCCAGACGTACAAGAGTTTGCCCCAAATAATAATAATAATAATAATAATAATAATAATAATAATAATAATAATAATGATAACTTAATATGATACAGTACGTAATGTAATATATAATACTTTATATAATAATATCATAATTGTCTAATCTATATTTAATGGTGTTTATGCACAGTGTGATCCATTGCAAAACATTCACAATTCTTAGAACATTCCAGATTAATACAAAACCATTTGTGGTTTGTGGTTGTAAAATGAGAGCCAGCCGGCACAGCGACGCTGTTTATGATTCTGATAGATCAGCCGAAGTTTGTTGCATTCTTTCACAGTATTTTATGCAGCCCATCACGTCTCCAAGAGGCATCATAAATCACGCAGTTTAACGTGCTGGATTTTAGCCCTGGACTTGATGTGTTCCCAGAAGTCTTTAGCAAGCCAAATGTGATCGCCGTGACCTCCGCTTTGCCCTTGACACCTGTTGTCTGGAATCGCGCAGCCTTGTCAAGGTACGTCTGTGTGAGCTGTGATACAAGGGCCACGAAACGCACCAATAGCTCCTCTGATGGATGACTTTGTAATCCATCGGAGAAAATAAAAACGCTGGACAGCACATTTGCAGTTGTCTCGATTTTAACAACTTGATGTTGCTCAAAACATTTTTTTTCCCCATTATTTTTTTTTCTGTGCATAAACTGCATCGATAGCTAAAAACACCTGCATGTAAAACATACAATGTAAGGAAGTGTTTAAATAAAAATATTAAAATATTGACACAGGCACTATTCTGTTAACTGATGCAAAATGTAAAATAAATAAATTCAGGGCCATTCCAATATATTTCTGTGAAATGAGCTTTAGTGTGTGGTTATGAATATCAGGTACCAGCAAAGACCCCAATAACATTATTCACTGTTATATTTCTGCACCTGCAAATTTACCCACCTGTCTTCTAAGGTGCCCTTCGGTGATAGTAAATAGCTAATCTATCCAGCATTCCAGCCGTGCTGGATCCCCGTGACATTCTCTGTGTTCACATCTCCTTTTGCACGCATGACTGGGGACAGAGAACCAATGTTTTTATTTCGCCTTCAGATACACCCATATCCTGTCCTGACGGTGGGTAAACTGGAACCCAGATCGCCTTCCAAGGTTCCTGCAGAGGCTGCTGTCAAGGCACCCTGGACGAGAGCCCAGCCGGCGCCCCGGACTTGGCTCTCGATCACCTCCTCACATCCTGTACTTTAAGTCTGACATCATTCAGACACGGGGGCGAATGACACCGTCAGGCCCCATAGAGAATTACTTACACTGTAGTGGCTGTGATGTGCCGTCAAGTCTAAGCCCAGTCAACACGCTGCAGTCAATAGGTGCGAATGAACCAGCTTTGTCCTGAAATCTACCTATTGATTCATCTGTCTGTCTGTCCTCGGAAGATCTACACACACACACGCTCAAACTCTTCTTCCCCGCTTGTAGATTTGAAGACGCCATCTGGGCTGAGCAGAATTAATTGGGGCTCCTAATGTTTGTGACAGTGCTAATTCATTCAGTTAATACAAACCAATAAGCAGAGCTTGATATCCGTGCGTCTCTGCGCGACGCCACATGTTTAATGCGGCTCAACACATGCCGCGGGATTCCGCTGTTACCGCCCCTTACCTTTAGATTTTCCGGAATGTTCTCATTTCACAGGAATAAATACGCTACCTTTATTAGATCAACTGAATGGGAGAAAAAAAAAGAAAAATATAGGCTATATATATATATATATATATATATATATATATATATGATTAATATTTAATGCCAATCATAGCATCTTTACATCAGAAGTCTGTAAAATGGCAGTATGAGAGAGATTCATAATTGTGAAGAGACTTGCAATGCAGCTAGTGAATTAATTATCTAATTAAATTATTATACCAGGTACAAAAACAGTAGCGGTACTGATTTGGTTGTAATTATAACTTTATAACTTTTATGGTATGGAATGGAGTGCACGGATTTCTTATGGATTCAAAGAAAATGCAATTTTTATTTTACCTAAGTATGAAAGCAACGCCCCTATAATAACTACTGGGAAAAAATGTAAATAAAGAAAAATTCAAAAACGACTCGTCCGTGTTGGGTGTGCAGTGGAGGAATTGAGCTCTTTGCTGAGGACATGAGTGAATGATCAGTGGATTGTTTCAGTCTCAGACTGTTACCACAAGCTTAATATGGCTTATTGCAAACGAAGGGATATTGCAAACTATGCAGAATCGAACTGAAACAATAATTGAGAGAGTTCCGGTTAAAAATAATAAGAAAAAACGCCCTGGGAAAGGAGCATGTTAGTCCGCTGTGTGTCGCTTTCCCCCTGGGGTGTGGTAACATGTAATTCTGCAGCCATGAAAGCATTTGTGTCTCAAGCCATCGTTCGGATTCCCATCCCATTATTGCACAGCGTGGGCGGGGGGGGGGGCGACCAGAGATTTGAACCTAACAAACGCTTAGCTGGGTCAGACTCTCTGCTCGGTGGCCAGCGATTCGAGGCAGGGGGAGGCTCGCTGCCATTTATATCTGGCTTAATCAGTGTGGAAACGCATGTAACGGGACTTGACTCGGGCTCACATGTGCGTGAGGCGACCGCCGATCTGTAATCGCCCTCCGCTGGGCTTCGCTCGCCAGTCTCCTTTACTCCATGATCTATTGCCGCCTTAACTCCCGTGATCTATTGCACGAAACTGGCAGTAACGGATGAGAATGATCTACTGGAAAAACTCTCTCATTTGTCTCTGTCACAGCTGGTGAACTAGAGGAGACATTAATGGGGGAAGACGGCAGCGGGACGGGATATAATTATGTCTCCATGCTCCTACGTGCGCTTTCGCTGTATGGAAGCATATTAGATACAATAAAGCAAAGCATTTGCTCTTCATCTGCCTCCTCCCCCCTCTCTTTCTCTCTCATCCTTTCTCTTGCTCCCTCTGTCTCGATTTAATAACCGATCTTCAATTTCCCCCCTTGCATCTCCCGGTCCTGCCGTCGCGAACCTTCTCGGTTATCTTTCACACGCCACTGCTTACTGGCAGAAGACCTTTTCTACGCCTCAAAATGTGTACTAGCATCTGTGCCATTTAAAATATTAATGCACGGACAACAGCCTGTGAATGGAAATTAATGATCAGCTAGCTAATGTTGCCATACAATATGATGATGATAATTGATATGTCGATTGCCTTATAGATTGCACATCCCAAATTGGTATTTTAAACTGGCATATGGAAGGCAGCCTGAATCTCTCTGGTGGGTCCAGAAACAAACCCCCTGGTAGCTAAACCTGTGTGTAGGATGGTTATTAGTTACACACATGGAGCATGATGGGAAAATTGTCGCCACGCTGGTCTGTTGTGCACACAGATGGTATCATGGCTGCCATAACATCACAACAGGCTATGGAAACCCATGAAATGGTTAAAAAAAAAAAAACTTTAAAATGAGGCGTGACTGTTGGTCACCTTCTGCTCAAGACAAGCCAACCACATGGCAATTGTTTGTGTGTTTCCCCTGGAGTGAAAAAAAAAAACATTTTTGATGAAATAGGACAACAGTGTTTAACCTGTGGTTTCCTTCCTCCCGCTTCTATTTAACTTAATTTATGAGCTTGAAAAGCGTAACAAAAAAAGTTACGATAATGGATAAAAGTGCATTGTGGGAAATGTAATGCAGAACACCAGGGGACTTGCCATAATGTTTCCTCCCATGATTTGGCTCCCGGTTCAGATTGATTTCGATGTCCTCTCCCCGTGGTCCGGTTCAGTAAACCAGACATTGGACCGCGGCTCCGGACAGCCTGTCGGCAGCATTCGCTAACAGCTGCGAGCGGATGAGCCCCCGCAGCGAGGCTGCAGCCCAGACCAGCATGGACGGCCCTGGCTCGTCTGGGGCCGCGGCCCCGAGGACGGGCCAAACGCGGAGCGCACCTGGGGGGTGCAGCACAGGCGTATATGCGCAGCCAGATCCCATGCTGTGTAATGCTTCTTCTGAGGGATAATATGGGAAAGATTATTCACTGGTGTAGCCAGGGCCAGCTCTGGCTATAGGCAGGATAGTCTCCTCGGGCCTGTAAAATACCTGGGCTGCGGGGGAAGTGCAATGATCATCAGTTTTCTTGGTAGTGGGACCCAAGTAAAGCTGCCCCCTGAATAGGCAAATGTGAGCCTAGTTATAGCAGCAGTGTCTGTAGGTGACTCAGAAATCAGTTTCTGAAGACAGCTTGCACTGGGTCTGTGAGCAGTGTTTGCTTTGGATGGCATCTGTTGTATCAACCCTCCTGTTTTTATAGTCCTGTGTCTCGCACTTTAAGTACTGTGTCCCTCCAGTCATTGCTGTCTGTAGGTGGCGCTCTGGTCCTGGGGGAATGTTATTTCGCCAACTTGACTTGAGTTCTCTCCACTTTAGGTTGGACGGGAAGCTCCGACGTCACTAGCTACAGGTCTCCTGTTGTTGCCAAGCCTGGTTCCACGCACCCACAATGAGCTGACAGGAGAAGCCATAATTCATAGAGGGGCCGACCTTATCACCAGCCAATGATGTATTTCGAACTGGTGAGTGACAGGAGAGGGAGCACTCTGGGGCCAATCAGCTTTGAGCTGGGGCCGTCCTCACCCCCCTTGTATATGCCCCTAATCAGCTCTGGGAAAGACGCCCTGATATGGTGAACCACAGAGCCTGGCTTGGTGGCAAAGTGGCACATGCCAGTCTGACAGCTTAGCTTGTTGCCAGCCGCCTCAGACTGTCACAGCAGTTCAGCGAGAAGCCGACGGCAACGGCACCAAACAGCCACATTAATCTCCCTTTTCATTACAGCCGGCACAGAAACGTGTCAGAGCTGATTAAACTGCTCCTCTTTCCCCCCTGAGCTGAGCATCTCCTGCTCCTCTAAGCTTTTAATATGCTGCTGCATAACATTTACGGAGAAAATGTACGTTTTATAAAATTAAAAAAAAAAACTCTTTAATTTCCACAACTATCCCCTTTCTGACATAACTGTAAGGGCGATTTAATGCAGGGGTTTACCAGCCTGAAACCCAGGGCCCCCCGCTTACCTTGTTTAATAAAATTTTATCCCCACCCCCACCGGGTTGACAGCATCACCATTGTGGAAAATAGCATAATAGTAGAGGCCTCTGACAACTCAGATGTAAAGTCCTGAAATAGCCCAGGGCCCCCACACCATGCTGATGTGCCTCTTCATAAGGCCATAGATTACACTGGACTAAAGGAGTTACACTGGACTGAAGCAGTGCTTTCAATCAGGTGTTAATTCGCTAAGTGTCCATGGATCGTCTCCTATGGTAAAATGCGATGACATGTGTAGTAATTATGTCATCAGGCTGATTTCTGGGCCCGACTCCTTATGGGACACAGTGGGCCACAGGAATGTGACTGTGACAAACACGTTGCAGGGATCCTGTCACGGGGTCCCCGGCGGAGCAAGTGGAACAGATGTCGGCGCGTCTCATCTGTCAGAGGGAACAAGCCGGGCTCCGGCCCACGCGGAGATATAGGACACACCGACCCGCGGCCGCCGGCACAGCGCCGGATCCTGCCAGATCGGGCCTCAGCCGGCGCGTGGAAAAGACCGACCCGTCACACATGCTGAAGCTGTCCGGTAGCCAGCCTCGATCCCACAGCCGTAAAGCAGAGCCAAGGAAACTTGTCCGGCCATGTTAACCTACAACCTAGAGCTCTGAAGGAAGATCTACTGTAACCATGGTGCCTTGAGGTCACCTGACGACATTACATCACCACTGGAACATTGGCCTGTAGACATCGGCCTGGAGTCCAGCTGACAGACACATCAGAAGTGACTTTCTGTCTTTTATTACATTATCTATTAATTTCTTTTCTTCTTAGGGCCTGTCAGGCTTTTCTGCGAGTGTTTAAGTGCCATGAGATCAATATTTGATGCTTGAGAATTTGTCTATTTGAATAATCAGAACAACTGTTTAATCGATTTAGCATGTTCTACTAACTCAATATATACAGAAGTTACAGCAGTTGATTGACAGTTAATGAAATTAATTCAGCTGAATCAATAGAATCCTATACTGCATGTCAAAAGGGGATGTCAGGATCGGCAAATTTGGGAAGAAAAAATTCATCTACCCTTTACATCCATTAATGCACATATTTATTTTATACTCCTCGTCCAGCTGGTGAGAATCTTGGGGGGAAAAAACAGTTTTTCTGGATTTTGTTGTGCTTTAATCTCTCCTTTTTATTTGTCTGTAAAACAAACAATTGTTACGGAGTTTCATTTAATTATAAGGCTTGAAACTAGCAATGTTAAGTTTTGAATGTGTTTTTCAGATTTTATTGTGGGATGAGGTCCCAAGACTACTGAGAGGAAGGCAAGACCGCTGAAGTTGTGAAAACAAGAAAATATCTTTTTCCTCAACTTCAGCGTTTACGTCTCTCGGGGATTTACGCCTTCTTTGTTTCCCTCTTGGAATTCACGGCGCTCCAAGAGAAATATATGGATTCTCGGTCTTCCCGGCTGGTGCCTCTACACAACAGCCTAAATTTCCTACTGGATAAATAAAGTATCTCTATCTATCTATGCATCCATCCATCCATCCATCCATCTATCAGCGATGACGCTGATGCACCTCACTGGCATTCCCAAGGTGTGAACATATCTCACTCCGGTGCCAAACGTCCTTCCTTAATACCCGTCACCTGGACCTCTTACGCCGACCTGTGTGTCCTCAGAGATCAACAGTCAATTAAGCCCCTCCTTGCTTATTCTCAGAGAGCAAAAAGAAGCACAGGCTTGGCTCCCATTCTGCTGTCGGGCTAATTGGAACCAGGGTCTGTAAAAATGGGAACTTTAGTAAAACATGCCGTAAAATCCTGAAGGGTAACCATAAACTAACTGATTTCTTTCATTCCTTTGGAACAGGCTCTAACTGAAACCTCTGTGTAAACTTTTACGAGGACCCCTGGGGTCAACCGTAAACCCGTTAATATAGATGAGATATGAGTGTGACTCGCAGGCCTCCCATTTCGCTCATTTTTTGTTTTTTCTGCATTCTTAGGAAGGGTCAAGTGCTCGGCTTCCAAGGCGAACGGAGTCTATTCAATGCCGCGGTGTGTAGAAAAAAGAGAAAAAAAACATTATGCTGTCGAGACATGAAACCACAGAGGAGTGTTATGCGAACGTGACACCCCCCAGCAGTGGTAAGCACCCTGCGCCAGGGTCACAGCCGGGGGGGGGCGTGCACTTTCCCCCTTCAGTGTCAGAAACACGGCGAAGGTGGCGACAGGAGCGAGTTTCACAAAGGCAGCTAAAAACAGGCTTTGGGAAATATGGGAGATATACACCCCCCCACCCCCAGCATTAAGCGCTTTAATCATCACAACATTACAGGGAATGAAATAGCCTTTAGCCACGGCTAACACAATTCAACGGACTGAGAATAGTAAGAGTGGGTTTAACTGTCCGTTTCCTGGTTAAGAAAATAAACACTTATAGATCACACCCCATTGTGTCATTAAAGCGACCCACTAGGGATTCTGTTTTCATGCCAAGATATTAAGTCTTACTCCATAATGGTTTTTAATAATTGAGTGTTTTCTGATTGCTGCCATTTCCACTGGACCCCTGGTCATTTTCATGACACCATAATAAAACTATCACCAGGAAGGTATACATGACTGCTTTCCAAAGGTATAATTAATCTGTCATCAGTGACAGACACATAGCCTTCCCGGTTCCATGACCAAACTGTCACCAAGATCAAAATTTTATTTTTGCATAGTATATTTCAGTAGATAACATTTTTATTGAAGAGTCTTCACAGCTGCTGAAAACGTTCTGCCTGAATCCTCCGTGGGACTTTGAGAAAGAGTCAAAAATGTCCATAACTGCAGGCTGACAGGAGGAAGTCCTTCATATGACCTTTGAACTTTCAAAAGCCATCCTTCATATGACCTTTGAACTTTCAAAAGCCATCCTTCATATCAGCTTTGAACTTTCAAAAGCCGTCCTTCATATGACCTTTGAACTTTCAAAAGCTGTCCATCATATGACCTTTGAACTTTCAAAAGCCATCCTTCATATGACCTTTGAACTTTCAAAAGCCGTCCATCATATGACCTTTGAACTTTCAAAAACCGTCCATCATATGACCTTTGAACTTTCAAAAGCCGTCCTTCATATGACCTTTGAACTTTCAAAAGCCGTCCTTCATATGACCTTTGAACTTTCAAAAGCCATCCTTCATATGACCTTTGAACTTTTCTAAACTACTCCTTCATGTGTTTCAAGTACATGATGCTAATTCTACAGTGACTTAAAAAAAAATTATAATTGTTTTTGGTGAAGTTAAAACACCAATCCAGCAAGAGAAGGAGCAATTTCCTGATGTTTCACAGCAGATTTACTATAATTAAATCCGGCACATTTTAAAGAAATGATTAAATCAGTAGAGCAATTTATAATAGCATATTTGTGTATAGTAGGACATTTGTTCTAGCGTTATTGTTCTCAGATAGAGAATCGCGAGGAGGAACAAGTGTGAGCTCACACGGCGTGGATGACTCTAAGGGAGCTGTAAAATCGACTCAAAGATGCAATTGAAGATGCCATTCATGGGGACTCTTCACGGAGATTCAACCTGACTGTCAGTGGCTGATAAGCGCTGGGAAATAAAGCAAGCAGCAGGAAAAGAGACTGCCTCTGACAGCTGTCTGATGCTTTTAGCCGCGACTTTATCCCGAGCAGCATGACAAGTCGCCTGTTACCTACCGAAGCTGTCTGCTACTGTGCAACCGAAAAGGTAAACATTTTCACGGCGCATAAATATTAGCGCTACACCTAGATTGGACCCAGTGGGGGAGTTTAAGCGGCAGAAGCCTTTCTTGTACCTTTGCATAAATGGGTTTCTTTAATTGTGAACAGTTAAAAAGACACTGATATCTTGCTAGTGACAGTCGACAAATCACTATTATATTCATTACTAGCCACCAGCAGCAAATTTTTAAAAATGCAGGAAAATTAAAAGATTATTAACCAGTATTAAGGAATTACAGAAACTCAAATTTGTTGCAATACTGTGCGACAAAATAGCAAGCAAAACTATAGAAATAAAGCAAACAAACTCATTCTTGCTTAGCATATTCTTTGTTCGTTTAAAACGTTGGTGTTTTTGTAGACTTTTTGGAACATCAGTATGTTTGGTTGTCCACTTTGGACCAAATCAATGAGCCCCATTCAAAAACAATGGAAGGGGAACAGAGCATTACTCCATGGCTTGGACCCAGGAGAGGAGCTGGGCCCCTACTGGGCCCCTGCTGGACCGTGGCAAGTCTGTTAGCGAAGAAATTATGATGTCACTGAAAATCCCGACAAAACAATTTGTTCATTTTACAAATGATAATGGTTTTCTGTCCAGTGGCCCCGGGCGAGTGTCGAGCACGGAAAACTATCCTAATTCGGAGTGTACGCGTCTACGGCCGTCCTGGTCACAAGGGCAGTGCCCTGCATTTTTAACGAGGAGCAAGTCATCTCCAGTTACCTCGTCAGCCACAGTCCAACTACAATTAATCTTCCATTTATAATTTGCCATTACAAAAGTCATTAAAAGCCAAGTCTGATTTGGGCTTAGGGCATTTCCCCTGGCGGAGGGTGTGAGATGCAGAGTGGGCCTCCACCTCAGCCCCCCCCCCTCGGACGAGACCCCGGTGAACAGACACATACTTAAAGCTGGGTGAAAAGATCACTGTAAGGAAAACAAGCATGATTAATGGGCAAGTTGAGGCAGTTCTTTCATCTGACCCGGTTCACGTCTATGGTGGGTCATTAACCTGAAGGACAACTGTCCAATCTTTACCTGAGAAATGAAATCCCTGAGTGGGCATTCAGGCAAATGTTTTGAGTCCCCAAGCTAAAGATTAATTAAATTATGACATACCAAATGGCCAAAAGCAGAGCCGTGTAGCATCATGAATTAAATACAAAGGGCAGGAAACAAACAATTGTTTTTAGCTAACATTGTTACGGCATCTTTTTTGTTTAGTAACTATTTAAGTCTAAGGTACTCTACACAAGAGGCATGCAGGCGCTAGATGAAAAACGGAAGGAAATGATGAGCGAGACAACGAATGAGAAACCGGAAATAAATAAACAATCCTGCTGACGGGATGGGGGGGGGAGAGAGACGTCCACAGTGGACGAGACTCCTGGCAGATGTGACGCCCACAGCTGGCCAGCAGTGAAATCACATCTGCAATGAGGGTTTATAACCGGTCTGGTGGGTCTCTGTGACCAGGCCCAGGTAACCGTAAAGGAATTTAGGTGGGGGATCACCTCTGGTGATAATTTCCCATTGAAATACAGACTGTATGTATGTAGTCATAAAATTGGTACTACTGGGACTGAAAATATTTACTTACTAGAATAAGTGCAGCTCACCTACATTTTGAAGATATAAATCAAAATGCTGGAAACCTGTATAACTATTAATATCACCTGATATGGGGCCAATAAAGTAATATTTCTCTGAATTATTCAGAAGTTCATTACAAAACCCCTAATTAAATAACGATGCATTATCCAATTTTCCCATGTGAAGTGTAAATTTAATATAGTAAATTGAGTCTCTTTCATGCTTCTGGCTACGCAAAGGTGGGCAGCTACTCCCTGGATGGAGAATTAATTGTTCATTAACCTCTGACCTCCGTCCACGGAGTCGGCCAAGTGTCTTCGCTGCTGTCATCGCAACCCCCAACTGGGCTGTCACTGGGATTCCATTTGCCCAGCAGGTATAAATTGATTAACACATTTTGTGGTTTCATCCAGTCCCTCAAACATTTATCACAGTATCAGGTAGTTCACTGAGCCAGACTTCACCTACAGAGGGAAGCCGTCAAAGTTTCCCCAATGCGTTTATTCCTTCCGCACGATTAGCATTAACAACGAAAAAAATATAAATAGCTTATTTGAGGTGAATGACCCTAAGTCTTCATGATACATGGACAACAAGAACTGAAATATGGTGACTTTGGTTTTGGACTTTCAGTCACTGCATTTGGACTGTAAATGCGCTCGGTGGTTTTACGTTGCGTTCGGGTGGCCTGAAAACGCGAGGGCCGGATCTGAGGAGGCATTTGAGAAGCTTTATTGATTTTCTGGAGAAACGCAACACATGTTCTCACAGCGGAACTTTGTTAAGGGGGTCAAGCTTTCTGGACCTGTGGTTCTTCGGAACGGTTCTGTAGCTTGACCCATCTAAGGGCGGTGAATTTCCCCAGTGCATTTCAAGTTAACTGGTTTCCAGTTAAAAAACAGAAGTGGCCACGTGTGACATTGACTTTTGTAGTTGGTCAGCGTTGTCAGACACGATTACCTGAGTCCCTCACAGTGGCGATATACGTACAAGCAGGCCTTTCTGTGAAGTTTGGTGAAACTTAGCGTAGGGTAAAATCTAACCAAATGTCATCCTGGGTGTTAAAGCGTTTACCAGACATCGCCACAGTGCACAGTCCCTGTAATAAACCTTCCTGGCTGTTAGTGACCGAATGACCTTTGGTGCTTTACAGTCCTCCTGACATTTCGCAGAAGTGGAAGAAAGAAGACAACAGAAGAGGGAAATCAACATCATGCTGTTTGTTTTCTCCACTATAGAGAGCGTTTTATTGATTTTAACCTTTAGTTCTCATAGAGAGGTCAATACTCCATGTTTGTTAACACTAACTCAATATTGTTCCATTTAAAAACTTAATAAGATTTTGATTATTTCTATTAAGGATTATAAAGGAAAAAGTAACAGGGTTTTGTATGGCTCATAAGTATGTTGAAGGAAAGGGAACAGTTTGGAAAAGTGTATTAAATATGGAAAGGTGTATTATAAGGCACACAGATATTCAGAGAGGTATGGATTTTATGTATTTTATAATTTACCTGGACCCTGGCACAGAGTATTCTTGGATAATATATAAATATATATAAACTTAGGTAATGGTTATAATTGCAATTTATATAAACAGTAAACAGAATAAATAAGAAAACAAAGAAAACAGATAAGTACAGAAATCGATTAACCAATCAATCAATCATGTGGAAATTAAATGCCATATTTGGCGGTTTAGGGAAGAAGGAATTGCTTGTAGAAGGGCTGAATCGGATGGCATGAAGTTAGTCTGTTCCAAGTTAAATATAAATAGCCGATACCGATTGTGTCAGCAATTAATTTATGCTAACAATAGGTGAGTTTGAGACGAATACTCTCACCTTATTTTCTAATTAGTCCAATCGATCCAGCGGTAATCTGCATTATGAAACAGGTGCGTTCGGGGGGTCTTAATTTACTTGCCAAATATCTGTTTGGTAGCTGTACATGTATTTCTTTATAGAATTTATAGGCTAAGATGTACTTTGCGTGATTATTGACCAAAACCTCACAGAAAATAGTTTTCACCTTTAGAAACGTTGTTTAAGGTTTTAACATTACCATAGAAATGAGTATCGATTGGCTGAACCTACGTTTTCTTCGCTGTGCGTTTCCAGAACCATGCAGCACTGTCTAAGAGCAAGAATATCCCTGTCCAGGAGGAAGGAGATGCTAAATAATTCAGCAGAGTGAGATTAAAAATGGATCCCAGCGTTTTATTAAAAGGAGGTGTAATTACTTCAGAACGCCATGTCGGCGTTTCAATAAAAGCCATAATCCGGTTAGAGGCTGTATGCGTGTAATTGGGCGAAATGAAACAATACGCCGCCTGCAAAGCGTCGCTGAGACACAGATTCACCGATCGGGACGCTTCGCCTTTCCCTTCCCCTGATTTAATAATGGACTTCGGAAATTACTGCTGAATTTCAAAAATAAAACGGTGCATAAGGGCGCAGATCCTGGGATATTGCTCTGCATCGTGAGCTATCCGGTATATAGGCCTACCTCCTTTCACATTCAATGTATTCCTGTCTAAAACTGTTAATTCTAGAGGGTATGTTAAAGTGGAGCTTCTTAAATGGGATCCTCACCTTTCAGTAAGCTATGAACTCGCATCTGCGTGTATCGTGGTAGTAATACGTCAAAAACAACGTGTTACTGTTTGATATTAAACGCTTTCCACTACTCAGCCGAGAGGCTTCATCAGTTCCCCGGTATTTCGATAAAGTCCATTTACTTTTGACTTGCAGATATATCATGACCTGGGTGACTGAAAATGGTGAAACATGGTTATAATGAAAATAATCCCCTTGTCCTTGACCTCAGTCATATAAAAAAATAATGGTACTGTATAATGGAAAATAATTTTTATTTTTGTTATTGGAGATGATGATGATGAATCATAAATCATAAATAATAAACAGAAGTTCTTTATGTGTGCCTTTTCTGAGAAACCTTGCATTTTCACTTCAGTCGTATCTCAAATTTATTTTTCGAAATTTAAATTTTGGTCCAGTAAAAATGTTATGATGTACTTTGTTTAGCTTATTTTATTAATTTGTCATTTTTTGTGGCGGGAATCAAACTTTAAAGTCATCACATCTGGCAATATTGTGTTGTAACCCATGTATTATTATTTTAAAATCTAGCTTCTGAAGTACCCCATCAAGGCCAAAATGGTTTAATCCCCCCCCCCACCCCCCCGTGCTCTGATTGCCTTAGGCCTCCCCCCGTACCAGCGGCTACAGACAGTTGTGAGTTTTTGTATATGAACTGGGCTTCCTCTTTCCACACACACTACATCATACACGGAGGGAGTCGCTACCAGATGGTTAAGCAAACACATCGCCGGACTGCCCATAAGTCAAATCCACTTAGCGCTAGCGTCGACCTGTCAGCGTATCTCTCACTTGTCCTCCGCACTCCCACCTTCTGTGCTTAAGGAGGGGGGGGGGACAGAAAAAAAACACAAAATAGCCATATTTAAGGATCTGGAATAAATTGTGCCCTGATTATTTAATTTTATTTAATCAGCGCACTCATCTATCGCTGTCTGTTTCCCCAGGTGTGTTAAATAAGGGTGGCGAGTAAAGGACAGACGAACCGGCTGGACAGGCGAGCGCCTCGTAAGATACAGTGCTGTTTAATTGGGGCCCTGGTGAGAGGGGGCCATGGTGCTGGGGACCGGGGCACAGGTTAAGAGTTTGGAGGTCACAGGGTCATTCCATTTTCCTCTCCCTCCACCTCATCCAATACTAAAAGTCTCAACGGTGTACTTGAGGGGGTAATTTATTACCCGGTGTCCTGCCCGAGCAGCATGGAGCTGGTGGCAGAAGGGGTGGAATTATGTTTTCCCTGCAGAGAGCGTTGAGGCATTTACATCAATAAGCCTAATTTAGTCCTTTAGCTGTTTGTGTGAGTGCGTGTGGAGCGTAAGGGAAGCTTCTGGAAGTTCGGGGGATTCTTGAGACATGTTCCAGAATCGGAGCGCATCTTCAAAGATAGATGATTCTACACCTCATGTTGAGATGCTTTAGCCACTGTATTTTTTGTCTTGGCCCCCATGAAAAATTACTCTTCTAAATACATTTAGCGATTTTGTTCCGTATTTTTGTACACATTAACTAGTCCCTTCAGCTCGCCAAATTTCATCGTAGTTGATGTCCTGTACTACTTTTTTGAAACTGGCATCCCTACTTGGGCTGAGTCCTCCAAAGGATCAAGAAGCTCTCCCTGTCTTCAACTGCAAAACATCGCTTGGAAATATCTTTGGAATACCCGTAAAGGGTCTAATTGCAACTCTGTGCCCTGTCCCGTTTTAAGAGTCGGCTAGCTATAGTTCTTAAAGCTTTATATATTCTCCCAAAATTGGGATTTTTCTCAAAACAACTGCACAACATCACTCGGAAATACCTTTGGAAAACCTTTAAAGGGTCCACTTGTGTCTTTGTGTCCCGTATTGGATCCATCTCCGAACAACTACAAAACATTGCCGGGAAATATTTTTAAAGTCCCCTCAAAGGGTCCATTTCTACGTTTGTATCATATTACGTTTAAGAAGAATCAGAGCTTTATGGCCGGTTCCGGAGGCAGTAGTGCAGTAGTGCCGGGGTCAAAGACCAATCACTGCATAGAATACTGAAGAGGGTTTTCTTGTTAAAACCCAGACCTGGGTGACCCAAGAGGTCCGAGGCTACCTCCTTATCTGGATTTACTCCCAGGCCACCGGGGCACCTACAGACACCAAGGTGCTCTCCCCCAGGTTCACTCTGTCGGCTCTCGTGTGATAAACCAGAGACTCTCACGGAAAAGGATGTGGCTTAAACGCTCCGTATTTATCTCGCCGATGAACTGCTGGCCCCGCTTAGATAGCCCCCGCCAGTCCGCCATGATGCAATTCCCCAGCTGGCTGTGATTGATACATCCTGGCCCGATGTCGGAGCAGAGGCCCGCAGCTGTTTGTGGCCGGGAGAGCGGATCATTTTTTCCACTGATGGAGATGTGTTGCTCCAGGCAGAGACCGGCGTAGGTAGACACATCCGGTACCTGGACCAGGGCAGCTGCGGGGAAGCCTTCATGGCAAGAACTACATATGGATTCCCCGACCCTCCTTCCACCTGGCTGTGATTTGCTGGATATCAGACAGAGGATGGGTCAGGTGACAGGTCACGGAACTCCTCATTGGTGGGTTGATAACATCCCTAAAGCTAAGACAGATGGGTGTCTGGACTACAGTCAATGAAAACCTCAAGTAATAAAGACTGATTTTAAGCATCTTTGCCCCGTAAAACATCTGCATCCCTTCTGCCAGCCTACGTTAAAGTTGCTAAGGTTGAAATTAAAGGGTGTTTGATTTGGTCCTTAGTGCTTCCTGTAAAAAATTTCTAATTTTTATCTAAAGTGTTTTGCTCGTAAGCCAACTCGCATGCTGAATGAAAAGGATCAGATTAATTGCGTAGCTGAATCACAGTGTAAAAGATCAAGCGTTAATATGGAGAAGCCAGTTATTTCCTATACAGCTAACAATGAGTCGCCCACGGTTGATTTGTTTACAATGTGCCAGTCGTCGTAGCTGCCTTCGCTTTGCACAATAAATCATTCGGTCCCGGACCATAGCTACCAGGGGGATGTGCATTCCCAATATGTAATTTGGCTTCTTTCACCCCCCCCTCCCAAAAAAGACATTTGCATTTACATTATAAAGTTCTGCACCTAATATCAAACTTTCTCATACATCCCTTGGTTGGGTCCATATGCTACAAATATAGAACTATTGACCAAGTTTCTCCTCCGAGGGCCCAGCTACAACCCACGCCGTCCGAAAAATAACCACATTTGGAAATAAATAGCGGAGGCGTATATGTTCTGTCAATACAGGCATCAGCGCGCCGGAACCTGCCTTAATATTGTGCTGTGTGCCAGCTTAATTAATTTATATTGAAATCGATAGCTAAACAGAAACACTGAGCAAAATGCCCTGACAGAGGGAAATTTGGCGCTGTCCTCAGAGAATGGCTTTCCTTAATAAGGTTTAATATACTCGTGACTTGTAATTAACCATCAGACCTGCAAATCACTCATTTCTCCGCTGGGAGTTCCTTAGGAAATGCAGTAGTTTGCATTAGATAGTCAGTGATATTACCAAACGCAGTTGAATGGAAACAGTCATACAATATATACTTTCTTTATAAATGACATAAATGTCAGGATAATTACCATTAAAATGAATTATAATGCTAGAAATAAATTGCCCTTGTGGAATAAACCCTTTGAGTGTAACTGAGTATTCCTGTCCTGCTGCTCTGTTTTGTATGAATTACATAAATATCAGATTCGCTTTTTTTGAAAATTTGTTATATATTATAGGTGATATTATTATGCTGATACTCTGTTAATTTTGTTTCTCAAATTTGTCGGAAATTTCTCGTGTTTTTCGAATTCACATGCATGCCACTGGCATGAAAATGGAAATGGTTTGTGCTTTTGTTGTTAAATTTATCATGCGGCTCCTTGTTTTAAGGCAAGGCCCACTGAGAGAGGTATTCATGCTCTATAAACTTCAGGCCGTCTGTTAAGGAAATCACCATGTGGTATTCACCACTGGGTAAATCAGTTCAACTTGAAATAATTTAACTTTAGTAAAAAAAAAAAAAAGAGTAATTCACCTTTAAGCCAGCTTATTAATATACTAGGAAGGACTGAGCTCAGTATCATCGTATGGTAAAACCGCGATCTCTCCTGTGGTACTGTATGTCTGCATGCATTGTTGAGTAGCAGACCTCCAGAGAAGGTGTTTTCTCTTTCGGTGGGGCAGCTGGTCATCTCGAAGGCCCGGCCGGCTGTCCTCATGCAGAAGCGGCGAAGCAGACAAACTGATTAAATTTATGTGGAACAGCAGCAGGCCAATCCGATTTCCCATCTTTCCCAGGGAGCCCGAGTGAAAAGCGCATGACAACGGCTATGAAAATTTCATGCGTAATGTCATTTCATTATTTAAACAAAAGCAGATCAATCAGCAGGTTTCCATCATATATCACAATTTAAGGTGACCTTCCCTGGCCTTCCACTAGTAGACCTGACCAGATCATCCTCTGATGTGCCCTCCAGTGGCACGAAACGGCACGATTTAACATGTGCTGTGGGATCCTGCAAAGACCATTGGGAAAACAAGGTAGTGGGGGGGGAGGCATTTCAGGCCTTTCTTGTCTCGCGAATGAGCGAGTCGGGAACACGGAGACTAGAAATGGACGCCATCGATCCACCCCTACATTCCCTCCCCGGGCCAGAGAAATCATTAACCCCGCTGACACGGAGGCGGGGAACAACATCACTGTATCTTTCAAAGGTTAATTAAAAATCCAAGCTGGGGAGGGAGGAATTGGGAGGGGGTGGTTATATCCAGAGCTGCGCTACAGGCTTATTCCGACAGCAGGATGCGATTCCTCTGTACACAACTCACCGAGACTCGCGGGGCGGACAGTTCACCGACTCCCACTGGGAGTCAGTCCCTTAATTCACTTACTCCGACAGCAGAGATAGAGTCTCTCCGAAGCCATACTTCAGGCCAATCGGAAGGATCCTTCCCGTCGTCTTATGGGAAACGGAAGACTGGGTGTTACACGTGTTGTCGATATTGGGTTGCTATAGTGATCCGAGGAAACTTTGACGTTTCCGCTTTATTTTCTCAGTTAATCAAAGGCGCCACTCACTGAGTTTCCAGGCTCGGACATGAATGGATCTTTTAGAAGTTTTAGCTTAAATTTAAATTTAGAGTGAGCATATAAATTGTCATACGTACTGAATTTTTGATATCATTTAACATAATAATGAAGTTTTGTGCTTTGATATATAGGCAATTAAGGGGTGAGAAACACAAAAAAAATAAAAAGAGAAAATAATTAATACCAAAACTTGACTCTGAATAGGTATGTCAGTTTATCCCATTACTTTCAGTAAGAAGCATCCGGAAATTCCCCTTCAGCACATGTAAGTCACCTATATATATTTTTTATATATGACAAAGGTTCTTGTGGAGGTTAGAGCTGGTTAAACGCTTCAAACGGCAGTCGATCCCAGGGTCTCCGGGAAGGTCCTGCTCACAGCACAACCCCCAGCTAAATCTGCTCATTCAAGGAGGGGGGGAGGGGGGGAGGGGTGGGGGGCATGTAAATCAGCCATGCATGGGATTCACACACAGGTTCACCTGCCCTGGGTACGATCATAGCATAAATATGGAAAGGAGATTCTGGAACACTGGAATGTGTGTGTTCACATATCACGGGGAAGCGCTAGGTCTGAGCACAGGGTGATGTCTTTATCCAGAACCTTCCCTTGTCTGTGGCATCTACCCCATGAGTAGTAATCCAGGTGAGGGAACCTAAATGTGTCTCCAAGACAAACCGGGTGCTGATCCCAACCCCAAGAGTCAAGAAGTGAGTACAAGACGTAATCATGAAGTCCCACACGTCTCATGAGCTTCTACCTTGAACTTATTGTACTCACTCTTCTTTTTTAATGCCTGTTATGTGAAGAAAACGCTGGTATCTTTTAAAAAGTAAAAGCATAACCCACAACGCTGAAAAGGCTGCAAAGATCTCCATTCTTGTTACGGTACATTCATCACATTGACGTGTCGTGACAGCTTTGACTTCATGACTTGTGGCTGTTTACAGCATATTCACTTGTAAGATATTATGACTTGTTGACGGCCGGCGAAATATCTTGCAGCTACTATTCTTCCAGCTGTTTTTTTTTGTCGTTTTGTGGTGAGAAAGTCCTCGCTGTCCGTCTGCTTTTATCATCTGTGCGTCACCCTTAAAAACAACGTCTCTTTAGAAAAAATAAGACATTACTCTTGTCCTGCGTTGATGGGAATTTAACGCCATTTCAGAAACCGATTTCAGCAGCGCTGTTCCTGAGGTTTCTGAGACTGTCTACATGTCAATGAGAAATCTTATTGCCACTTTTCCGGAAACTCCCGGAAGAGTCTCTAATCACATCCTACCAATAAAAATGTAGGCTTGAGTGGCAGCTTAAACAGACATCCTGAACGCTTACCTTTCTCTTGTATCCGTCATCGTGGCTGAACATGGCTTATTATAAGCAATCTTGTAGGATCATTTATTCCGTGAAGTGATGTAACCAAAAAATGTTCTAGTGTTCATCATGCCCTATTAAAAGTCTTGTACCTTTCACTCCCCAAAATCAGACTAACATTTAATTTCAACCAACAAGTTGCATATAAAGGATCACATTTACAGAGTACTAAACTGGTTCAGTGAAACAAATCTTCATCTGGATTTCTACTTTCTGAACCTGAACTGTGCACCTCTGTCACTCCCAAATGGTTGTTGTAAGCTGCACAGAGCAGATTGTGAATAACAGCTCTGCTCTGATGTAATGTACAGCGTTGCTATGATGTAACATTCAGCTCTTCTATGATGTAACATACTGTGGTCACCCCTACAATCTGTTTTCAAAGTTGGTGTGCCCTCCACAACCCATCATTCAGTAACCTGCATTAGCTAGCTGTGCTCGTTCTTAGAAGAGACCTCGATGAGATGCTAAGCTACACAGAGACAAGAGGCGTGAGGTTCATAGTCTCTGGGATTACATTGCATTGTTGGGGTTAGTCCAAGTATTTTCAGCTATTGTAGTTAGGTGGAAATTAGCGGGAGAACATTTCAAACTGGATTTAAGGAAGCACTTCTTTACACAGCGTGTAGTCAGAGTATGGAATAGTCTTCCTGATAACGTAGTGCAAGCTGAATCCTTGGGTTCCTTTAAATCAGAGCTAGATAAGATTTTAACAACTCTGAGCTATTAGTTAAGTTCTCCCCAAGCGAGCTCGATGGGCCGAATGGCCTCCTCTCGTTTGTATAGTTCTTATGTTCTTATGTTCTTATGTTCCCATGTGGATAAACCAGGCAGCGATTGCCAGCACAGAGTAATCCAGCCTACAATCGATTTCTGAGCCTTTACGATGAATGAAAATTATTATATTGTATAGGCAATGCGAGTATAAATGTACATAATACAGGCTACCAGACGTAGGGTGTATAGAAGGTACACAGAGAGGACTAGGGCAGCAAGTTCACCATGAGCCCCGTGCTGTTGTCAAGACCTCAAACTCAACTTGAGCCCAAGTTCAAAACTGAGTCAGAGTTACCGGGTTTGAGTGGTAAGACAATGACCAGTGACTAATGCGTAAGGTTTCCTGAGCCTAGTGCAAGTGCAATAAGTTATAGGACAGGTGTTCGCTTCCACAAAATCCTGCAAATATAGTGTATTCCCTGAGAAGGTGGTCTGAGGGAAATGCTCAGTCATAAAAATAAATGTAATTCTGAGCACCTTTTTTAAATGTTATGTTTAAATAAATTGACGTTAGACTCGCTCCTCTGAGCCATCCCTGTGCTGACCGCTCCGGGATGATGCATCTCTGTATACTCTTTTATACTATTTTATGTTACTGAAGTTTACTGTTTCTGGGTAGAGCGGAGATTTTAGTTATGTATCACAGCCTTGGGAGTTTGATTCGTGAAAGTAAAGTGAAACTGCGATGGATTACGTACAGGCTGCACCAGCAATGCGTGGGAGTCCCTTCACAGAGTCCGAGTTCAGATTTCAGCGATCTGCAACTGTGACTCGTAAGATTTTAGAAATGTGCCGTACTGTCCAAACGTGTTCAGAGGGCCCAAAATTCAGTGCGCCCCTGTGAATCTGTTTTTATCACTGGTCTAATATTTCTGGGGGGGGCGTCGGATGAGACTTTGCAAGACTTTAACAACAAATTTTATTTATAAGGAAACGCGTGTCACTGGGGAGTTGAAGCATAATAAAGTGACTGGGGGAGGATAATGGCCAGAGATGTTCTGCTTCGGGACGCCATTTTCCTTACTGCACCCATAAACCGATGCGGCGTGCCTGGGGAAGGACTGGGGGGCCGTCTCATTTATCTCGCGCTTCGGAGGTGAGAGATTGAGGCCGCAGGTGTCCCGAGAGTAGAGTACAGCAGAAACATAAGCTCCCCCCCTAGAGGAAACCTCCCCCTCCTAGCCGCACATGTTTAAATGTGAGTTATGCAACCAAAAGGGTTAATTCACCCCTCAGGTGGATTTAACATGTAATCGGGGCTCTTACCATCTCCTATGCCTGATCGCTAAATTAAATCACAAACTATACATCGTTCCCAGAAGCGACACACGTATGCTTAGATTATTTTAAGATGTGGATTGTGTTTCTGTGCATTAAACATAAAGTTCACCAACATTTATTGTAAAATAATAACTCTGACAGCTGAGCTGTTGTTGGTCGCAGGCTGGAGTGCTCCCGTTGCAAATTTTCACAATCGGTCCCGTTTACATTTCGATTCCCCATTTTTAAACATCTGTCACATCGTATTTCCCTAAGCCTGTGGTATTTATTGCGCTTGCAGTTTGTGCAATAAATGTTATGTGAAATTCTTACTGAATGATGATTTTAATATTTTTTAAATTGATCTATACCACATTTACAATATAGGCAGTTCTTCGTTTAAATCCAGAAATTGCATCAGTAATGTAATGTATCTAATGAACAGAAAGTGAAAGGAAAAAGGCATTTTCTGTATATTGCTGGTATATTGAAAAGCTGGGATCATTTCAGCGCTGTCCAATTTGGCTTCGTAGCCTGTCACGTGTCCGCACTGGCTTGTCACATTCTGGCTGGTCAGAGTAAGACATAAACAGCTTAACAAAATTACAACATTCATAAATCCCTCTATTGAAGAAGCACAAATGAAGGAAAATGCAATCTTCCCCCTGTCCAGGCGTTGAAATTCTTTGCAGCAGTTCTTTTTGATGAATACGTATTTCTGGGTCTGGTTATTGATACGCTCAGCCCCTAGATGTGGAGATTAAATGCTCAGCCATCTTAATGCTCTATAAGCACTACTGCAATCCATTGAGACCTCGGTGTGATAAAAAAGGCAGAGATGAGATTATTCTCAAAATTTCGGCAAATCGCCGCGTTTCTTTCTAAGCTAAACTGGTTACGTGGAAAGTCAGCACTCCGGCGAAAGTCGATTCTGCTGCTGCCTTCCTTTATTGCGCTGCATCGAACTCGTTTATTGCTGTGTTAGGTGCCTAGTTTTTTTGGGGGGGGGGGAGATCCTGCCTTCATTACTCTTCCGGTGCGGCCCAGAGATCCACATTGAAGATCCAGTTGTACTGCAGCAGTGATCACTGTACAGTATACCTATGACTGGGCCAACACACTAGGGTTTTGGGCTGAGCAAAGCCATTTATATATAGAGCTTTCAGCATTGGTATGAACCAGATCAGCCGGTAATCCCACTACCCCCTAAAGAGACACAGTACTCCCGCAGTATTAGCAGGGACAAATCCCTGCTGTTCAAACCCAAATCTACATCACGCACATGCATGCATGAAATATGGTCGTCATCGAACACCAAAAAAACAGACAAGTTGTTGACCATGTAAAGGGTTAAGGTTTCCATGGCGATTGTGTCCCATGACTTTGAACCGCACTATGGGAGGAGGGTTGGTGTGTTTTTCTAACAGAAGAGTTGTTGTCCCACATCTCTGAAGGGGTCTGAGGCTGTACCATTCAGCTAGCTGGTTAAGCTGAATCGCCTTCTCACCGGGTGTCTCGACCCTGGATTCGCTGCATCTGTCCTCCTTCTGTACCGAATCATAGATGTTCAACCAAATAGTTACTTCACTATTGGTTCAAATACAAGAACTCATAGCCATAGGTAGAAATTGTCGGGATTTTAAACTGGATTTGAGAAAGCAGTTCTTTAGAGTATGGTGGAGTATGGAATAGCCTTCTTGTTAGTGTCGTGCAAGCGTCCTTCAAACCAGAGCTAGATAAGATTTTAACAACTTTAAGCTAGTAGTTGAATTCTCCCCAAACCAGCTTGATGGACCAATTGGCCTCCTACTGTTTGTAAACTTCTTATGTTCTTATGAATGGACACACTTCACATCTTACCTTGTCGCAATAATAACAATGCGATGCTTGTTCCAAAGAAACCGCACGGCGGGCTTTGTAGCCACCAGAGTAAAGGTCTAACAGATTGGTACCGCAGGATCCAGAAGCGGCAGTCCCCACCAAATAGGTCCCTGCTGTTTTTCTGACTGTTTGGAACTGTGTCAGCGTGTGCTTCTTGTGGTCACAGTCGTCAGTGTAAATTTTTAAAATAAGCATAAGTACGAGGTGCGGCACAGGGACCTGCGTTCTAGCCTGCCCCCTTCAGGCCTGGGGTAGGAATGCCACCCTGGACTGCGCCTGTCTACGTCTCTGAAATCTGCCTCTTCTCCTCATGTCCCGTGTGTTTTCCCACACACCGGAAAGTTCCGAGGTGGCAGAATTGGAGTTCCGGTTTTCCCGCAGTGTGGGATCTGTTTGCGTGCGCCCTCTGATGGAGGTTAGGATTTTGTGTCATTGGGATCAAATCCCAGGGTCAGCAGAGTGATGTCACCACTGGGCCCCTGAGCCAGGCCCCCTAACCCACTGCTTCCCCAGGGACTGTCTGATCATTGCTTTCGATAAAAGCAACGGCTAAAAAAAATAAAATGTAAATGATGGCATGGATCCCATATACAGTGTCTGCGTACCCTGGCCTAGCTGTCTGGGATAGGATCCAAGCTCACCACAAAGATGCAGCGGATAAGCCTGACAATGTAAAGCTTGTTCATCTTAATGACAGCAGCTTTAATCCGTAAATTTTTTTTCATTGACAGCCGCTTAAGTATTAGTAGCCTGACATTAGTCGTAATTAGAATTCTTCCTCGCTCACTAAAACAAATACGCCTCAGATGACGTGAAATCAGACGCGTGATGAACGTCAGCCTGCCGCTTACACCACCCTTGCGTCTTTCTCACCGGTCAGCCTCCAGCAGCCTGCCCCCCAACCCCCCCCCCCCCCCGAGGTGCTTGCATGTTTCAGCGATGTGGTAAATGTCGGCGTGTCACGGGGAGTAACGAATGGATCGAGCCTGGCTGCGGACCCGAGTCAGGAAGAGGGCCTCTTTTCTCTCTGGATGGGAAATACCCGCTGGCTGGTAGCCTAATTGCAGCGGGGGAACGAAAACTGTCGGCGGCCTGTGGGGGCCACCCGTGCTTTGGTTGGAAACGGGAAGAACGAGGAGGAAAAGTCGAGCGGGCCCTACGGTAGCGGCTAGCGGCGATAAGTATCTCCGGCGTGGGAGACCGGCCTCCCTCCAGCGCTAAGAACTGACCTAAGTGCAGCATTTCGCCAAAACAACTCCACCGTGACACCTGGCAGCTGATCCAAGGTCAGCTTATCCAGGGAGAGACCAGAGGATGTCCGTCTTGCCCCGTAAATAGTGGAAAAACTCAGACTGGTGCTGGACACGCATCCGAAGGTTTGTTTCGGGAGGGGCGGCTGGCCGGTAACGCCTCGGCGTGAAGTTCTGTGTTTACGACGTCCCGCCGCTGGAACAAGACGTCGTGTGACCATATATTTCTGAAGTCACTATTCATTCCCCTGTTAATAACGTCTCCACTAGAGCTGTCCTTTTTCACCCACCTCCCCCCCACCCCCCATACGGCAAAGTAATTAAGTGTATTCTGCTAAAACTATGAAGTGAAATATTTTAATCTGTCTTTTTTGGAAGGCTGGCCCGCACACTCGCATGAGGAACATATCGAATGTAGCTACAGAACTCCTCTGGCATAGAGAGTGCCAGTATTAAGTCATTGGTATTAATCGCTTTTGTTTCTAAAATAGAGCCCCCTCCCCCCAAAACTGCAAAGGATCAGTCTACTAAGCCCCGGATTTCGATCGCAATGCCGAACACAATACCGCGCATTTTACCTGCGACCGCAGCCCTTCCAGTTATGACCGGCGATAAAAAGTGGGGTTCCCAATGCGCCGGGTGAGTCTCCCCCCCTCATCTGCAGGGAGCCCCCCCCCCCAGGTCCTGGAGTATACCAGCCTCAGTAAGTCAGGGGAACAGAAACATGGAGACGCTGAGTCCCTCAGTGGAGGCATCGCTTACCCCGCCGACGGAGTGTGAGCCTATTTCTGGTATTTATGATACGCGGTGACAGTGTAGCTTATGAACTCGGCCGAGCCGAAACCTTCCTCTGTATCTTCACTCCCCTCACATTCACATTCCCCAACTTTTCTCTCTCTTGTTGTTCTCCTCTCCCCACATTCCTGCGACAAGTTTTCTTTGCACATGTGCCTCTTGAAATAAAGGGCACGGTATTGATCGGCCAGGGTGCGGGGGGGGGGGGGGGGGCTTATTTGAAATCAGACCAAATTGTGAGGAAGCGTAGGGGTTAAAGTTCTGTGACTGATAAAACTTCTTTCCTTTGGTCTTTCTTTCCTATCTTTCATTTGATATGTAGGGTTGTCTGTGATTTTTGTCTACATTTTGTTTTCATAAAAATCCATTTTACTTTTATTTTTGTGTCCTTGTAACAATGCATTGTGTAAGAATAGTGCATTATGTAATAACGACAAAATGTAACAAATTTTCACTTCCTTTTGTAATAGCACCAACATTTTGTAATAATCTGTTGCATTTTGTAATAATCTGTCACATTTTGTAATAATCTGTCACATTTTGTAATAGACAGCTTGGACACAATATGTAACACATTTCCCTACTTTCTGTAATAAATTATTACATATTGCAGTGGTTATTAAACTTATACGTTATTATTCCACGTTTTAATGATGAAAATGTAATATTGTGCATGTAATGAACAAACAAAATGGATGCATTCTTTGACACTTTGTTGAGTTATTACCCAATGCATTTTTGCAGTCTTTTTTTAACACACCTGTCAACTTCCAATGTTGCCTGTAGGGATTAAGACAATTAGCTTGTTTTGTAGATGCTTTTATCCAAAGCAACATACATTATTTTTAAGAGAGCAGCACCAGACAGTTCATGTAAACGCGGATTTGGGGCCGAGCTCAAGGGCCCAACAATGAAATGACTCTGCTGGCCCCAGGATTTGACTTGATAACCTTCCAGGCACAGGATGCTAATGTACACCTTCCCCCCCTCCACCACACAATGACAGCATCTTCTGAGTTTTGATTGCAAAATGTCTGAAAGAAGCAATTATCATCTGAGAAATTGCATCCCCAGGACTGCAGAAGCCAAGATGACTGCTGTCTCTGCTACTCCATTCATGGATCATTGAAATTGTTACTAATGCTGCTGAAATCAGTAGCATATAATGGAATATTACAACCAAATATTTCATAGTTTATTTCATATTTCAGTTTATTTACATTTCTGCTTTTTTACACATGCTGCACAAGATCTCCTCACTGTATCACGAATTAGCAGAGAATCTGTGTCTTTTTCTGGAACGCTTGCAGAACCAGCTTGCAGAACCAGCTTGCAGAACCAGCTTTTTTCACGTTAGCACTGTATTTCACTATTTTGCCTGACGCTAGCGCCCCGGGCCGCCCTGCTGGGCTACTCAGTAGCTCTGCACAGTAGCTGGAGAGGAACCGTTTGGTTTGTTTGGAAGACACTGGGCGGATCCTAACAAGGAAGCCCACATGGCCGAAGGGAAAGACATTTTTTCCACACGAGAGCGGCTCGCTTCCAAGTCTGGAAACCAAAAAAAAATATCTTTAATCGCTTAGGAGAGCTTGTTACACAATCACAAGAATCACATGACTTGGCATGTGCATAAAAGACAACATACATTTATGGCCATAAAATTTCAGTACAATAATAATACATTTTATATGCTGCTATTGTAGTTGTTTAACGTCAGAGCAGCTAAGCAGTGCACTTAATGGACAGTGTCTCTCTCAAAGATATCGACGTGCATACATCAAAGAATTCTTCGAATTAAAAACAAAAAAACATTTACCATGAAACCAAAGTGTTTACTACAGTACATATAACCACATCGTGCCTCTAACAAGTTAGAGTTAAAGTTTGGCTCAGGGGATAAATAAGGATATAGATTTAAAAGCGCTGGCTCTTGTATGTGTGTATCACTGTCCGTGTGTGGAGTTTGCGGCACGCAGGTCAATAGAGTTCAACTTTCAATGCTGGATATGTACTTATCCTAAGCAGTTTGTGACCTTGCTGTTACACTCCTCGGGGAACCACCCCCCCCCCTTCCCCATCCACCCCCTGCAGATGGATTTTTCATTGCATTAATCCCCCAGATCAGGTGGGTTTTGTCAAAGTGTTAAACTTTAATACTGCGGGTCATTTATCTTTACAGCGAAAGCCGGAGTCTGTCAGCGGCCAGACGAGCTATTTCCTCATTGTATTTGGAGCAAAGTGGTTCAGGGGAGAGCGAGAGGGCAGGCACTGATCACAGCTTAATTAAATCCTGATGTATGGGGAGGAGAAGGTATTCCGAGTCCCAGCACCCGACCATCGCAACTGCACTACTCCAAGGAGGCGGGCTAGGGATTGTTATTTATGAAAGGATTTATTTTTTACTACACTGATGCACCTCTGTTGCATTTCAAAGTGTGTGTGTGTGTGTGCGTGCATGTGTGTGTCTGCATGTGTGTGTGTGTGTGTGTGTGTGTGTGTGCGTGCATGTGTGTGTCTGCGTGTGTGTGTGTGTGTGTGTCTCAGTATGTATCCATGGGTCCAATATATTTATAAAAGTCTGACTACGATCAAAAAAACAAAAAATGCCAGAATACTTGTATTTTGTTTGGTTACTTATGGCTAAGGTTATGGCTGGGTTAGGGTTAAGGTTGTCATTGTTGGGATTAGGGTTTTACCCATAGAAATGAATGGAAGGTCCCCACTAAGATATCTGGTCTGTGTGTGTGTGTGTGTGTGTGTGTGTGTGTGTGTGTGTGTGTGTGTGTCTGTGTCTGTGTGCAACTGTGTTTGAAGCGATGGGATTGGGAGCCACAATCTTGGCAGGAGACAATATACTTGCAGTCATTTCTTCCTGCAAAAGCTATAAGATTATTGGAACATCGTTCTCCCACGTATTTATCTTCATCCATGCAGATATAAGCTTTGAATGGAGCCCAAACAACATCCTTCATGTACAAAAAAAGGAATAAAACCAAATTTAAGCTGGATAATGTTACAAATAAATTAAGTCAGATATCAGTGCGTGATTGCTGCCGGCATTATGATTTGTTTCTGCAGTCCTTCTTGTTCACAGTCGCCCCTTCAGTTACCTTCGGTTTATTTTTTTGGCAATCCCTCTTGGTTTCTGCTATCGTTTGGTGTTTCCACTGCAACAATAGTACGTCATTCGTAAGAATTAATTTAATGGCATCAACGGTCCTATTAGCATGCAAATACCAGCAAAACCAACATAGAGTACGTTTAAAAACCAACACATTATGATAAACGTTTAAATGTATAAATGTTTGCAGTGTCTGTATCTTCAGACGAGACGGAGAGTCCAGGAAACCTACAATTAGAAAGCTATTCACGTTCTGGTCATATTTAGAGTATGGTTACAATATAGTCCGTAACATTTCCTTTAGGGTAACTACAGCACATACAGTATCTATGTTTTACTTGTTTTGGGTGTTGTAAAAATATGCCAGTTTCGTCCTGTGTTTGTGGAAAAATAAGGGATCATATTAAGGAAACGTATGTGAATTTATACCGAATCGTTACCGGCGGGAGACGTTCGTTTCGGTAACTCGTTTAGTCTCTAATTCATAGTGTTACCTTTAGGGTTGTGTGAACGTTTGTGTTCCTTCCACCAGTTCGTTAGGATCTGATTGATTTCATACTATTATGCGTAATTTTAATGTAAAATGCACGCCTCTAATAACGTCATTGACGACAGCTACTTAACTGGTCTTGCAAATAAATACGTTATAAAAGTTAGGTAATCATAAACACGGTTTAGGGTAAAGGGGGCTACATTTTTTACTTATGCAAGAATATGTGTTTCGTTCTTTTTCCTGAAGGGTGTGTGTGTGTCTTCGCCTTCCTCTTGATTACCCACCGCACTTTTCCGGACCGGTGCCAGCGACGGTCCTGTCGGGCGTCACCATCCGTCACCCCCGAAGAGTCAATCGGCTCAGTCACGTGATCTGCCGGCGCACCTCCCCAAATCCGATGGTGCATCTGGACCAGTGTTTCCTAGTCTATAATAACGCAGGAGGAAGAGATTGGAATTTCAGTTAAATAACCACGATTTCACAACAAAATTAAAACGAAATTGTTTTGTGCGACAAATTTAATATTAATAAAGTCAAATTTAAAGTACTGTATTTTTTTTTCTTAAGCATACCTAACAAGTATGATCACGGATATGTTTTCGCTTCAAGAACTCAGATGGAAAGCTTCAACAGAATAAAACAATCTCCCTATATAAACGCATATACGAAATCGTAAGAATTGCAGAAATGTATCCAATTATAAGTCGTTCGGGTTGACGGCATATTAATAAGACTAAGAACAAAAACTCCTTATACACAGTTACTTAGAATAACTATGGTATTTTATACTCATCAATTAATATTCTGGTAGAGTTAATTAGACTTCATTGTGAGTAGCTATTAGTGTAACATTGAGCGTAACCCTGTCGAATTAAAATGACTAGTGGGCCCGCTCACGTTGTTTCCTGCAAATAAGTAATTAGCCTAAGTGGTCCATATTTCGACCCATTCATTTTAATGAAGACTTTAAAAATAAGTTTGGAAGCTCAGCCTAGTAGCACTTGAATTGGCTCCTTTGCACGAAACGTAGCTTTGGACAAAAAACGTCTGATAAATAAGTAAATAAATGTAATTGTAAAAGGTTTAGGCGAACAATGGCCATTTCTGTTCGAAGTGACGATCATATTTAGCATATTACGGCAGCGTTATTTTATTCATTCATTTTCCTATAAATGTACATCATAAATCAGCAAGACAGTTCAATTTGATAAAAAAAATAAGCAAGGATTTTACGACGAAAAAAAAACATCGTTTTTACCTAAAACTTTTACCTGAAAACTTCAACGTTTAAAATAATTTCGCAGAAAGACGCACGATCTGCTTCCTGTTCTACCGGGCTAATAATTTCATTCAGAATTTTCGTGTTTAGTGAGTGTGCATTAAACCTGTCCTTTAATTGGATCAGGATACATTTCCACACTTGCCAATGATAAAAAAAAAGTCAATGCGGTTATATTATTTTTAAAACAGCGTATCTCTATGCTGACCTGTTAATGGCCGTGTGCGCGCGTGTGCTTGTGTGTGATGCACGCCCTAGTGTCCTCTGTCAAAAACTGAAGAAAAAAAAGATAATAAGCAGTAATAAGCTACCGAGTTGTGTTTTGGTTTGATCATTTATTTATATATATATATATATATATATATATATATATATATATATATATATATGTGTGTGTGTGTGTGTGTGTGTGTGTGTGTGTGTGTGTGTGTGTGATTATTTTATTGCCACCAATCGTCTGAAAGTCATGATATACTATTTGAAAGTGTTAGCGTCTGTAAATATTATTATAACAACTTCCTTTTGTTTATATCACCCTACATCGTGAGTTTACGCCTTAGAATCCCTACAATAATTTTTTTCTAATAAAATTGTTCTCCTGTATAATTACTCTTGTTTATTTTGCTGTTATTATATGGGTGTTTTGTGTTTACAATAGGTATATACGAGGATTTGTTCAAAATGTTCGTATATACCTATTATGTGATTATTCTAGTTGCTATATAGCATTCTTGTAAATACACAACATAGGTTAAATTGGTTAAAGTGTAACTGAATTATTCTCGCCCCAGTCATATGTATCCATATAATTAGTTCCTATAATGGAAAGCGCTTACTCCGTCTTCGCGTGATCCCTTCATGTTAAAGGCGTCTCTCGGCAAACCTTGTCGCGAGCCAAATTGTACGCGCAGCCTATTCCTCTTACTTGTAATCGGGCTGACAAATTTATTTACGCTGTAGGGTATTTTTTCCATAATACGCGGACAAAAGGGGGAGGGGGCAGGTGCGAATAATGCGTTTGTAATGAGATGACACTGTTTCCTATTGGGTATTACTGGACCTATTAGCATACAGTTTAAGATATGCCGGTAAATTAATTCTTAATTTAACGCATTATTTTCAGCCAAAACCGCAGATCACGTTAAGTCCGTGTAATAAATATAGGGATTCTAGCACAAAGAAGAAACATGATTTTTATGCAATTAATGAATAAACATATTTCTGTGATCGCGAGCCTCTAATGGATAAGCAGTTATTGAAGATGGATGGATAGATTCCTTTTAGTAGTTTATCTAATGAGTCATCAACAGACTGGCGCCACCTTTTCTCGAGGGTCGTACGGTCTGGTGCTTCTCCTTCAGTGTCACATTATAATACGACCTTATTTGCAATCTGAATGATATTTTCATTGTCTGTCCCGCTGTAAGTACGCATAACTGCAAAAAAAAATGTAATCCTAATTCGCCAATAGAGCGATTTTGCCTTTCGGGACTTGCCATTATTTTACAGCTGTGCTACGGTCGTTTTAGAGCAGTCACCAATAAAATATACACTGACGGCTGTGTTTGGCCTGTCACTCATTCAGCTCGAGGTTTAATGCACTGTCAAGATCAGCAATCTATTTATTTTTTATGAGAAAGGTACGAAAGGGTTATCTGGCAGGAACTTACAATTTATATGTTTACATTCTACTCATTTATCTGACGCTTTTATCGAAAGCGATTTAAGGTAGATTAAAGGGCTAGAATTTTATGTGAGCTCTTTGGGATTTGAACCCAATTCTTTTGCGTTGTTAGCAAAAGGGACTACTTGTTGAGATATTAAATTTTGTAACTTTCAAAGTTCATATAGGTCTAGTAACGGCATGTTTTATGGCGAAGTGCTCAAATTTCCAAGGATCGTTTATTTAGACTGCATGCAGATACCAACACAACAGATAACGTTACCGAGAACCATAATTCAAAACGTCCTGAAAAAAATCTAAATCTTACAATGGTTTAAATGCTTATACTGTAAAATGAAACAGGAAACACAACTGTTCGTATAGTCACGAAATACGGTAGCCTAGTCTTTAGTGTAGTCGATAGGTTAATCAAACAAACGTGTCCTTTGATTCTCTTTAGTTGAATGCTAATTTTTATTTAGCCCCATCCTTGTTGACATTAACATTTACTACACCACCCCCCAAAGACAAATACAACGGTGTGTGGGTATGTTTATGTTTCTCGTGCATCCAGGTTCCCGGCCTCCATCTTTTTTTTTATTTTAAATGGACCCCCGAGGAGCATTAGGCTTGACTAACACCGCGCCCTGGGGGTTTCGAGTGCTGTGATCCGCGGGAGAGAATGAACTCCGCCGAGGTGAGAAAGCCAAGGAACCGTTTGGCCTAGTTAGGGGCTCGCGGTGCCCTGCTGGGAATGCCAGCGTTTGTCATTCAGCCGAGGCGAAGACACAACAGGTACTAAATACCGCAAAACGTGACAATGCCAAGTGCAATACGGAATGCCGCGCAGTATGGAAAGGCAAAATTTCAGTTGTCAAAAGACTTCGCCGATTTCGTTGCTTATATTTAAGCTCAAAAAGGTAAATATCACTCACCTTTTCCAACTGGTATTGCGTTGTATTCATGTTATCTAATTATGTATCTATTATGTATCCATTAAAAGAAATCGGAATATAAGTGGCATAATCATTTGACACATGGGCCTACCTACATTCTAAGTGGTTGTTTACCTTGCATTACGTGGCTCTGTGATTTCGCAAATGTAAAGATTTGGCTCCTCGTGGTTCTTAATAATAAATTTGCGAATAATGGATTAATGGCAGATCACAATAAAGGCCATAAACTATCATCCTCCTCCCGCAATCAGCCTACCGCGAATAAAAGGTGGCAGAGAGCTGCTTGCGCAGTTACACGAAGTTAGACACTGCCCAGCCAGCTGCGCAGTCCGGCTGCACGGCGCCCCCAGGTCCGGAGGTTACAAGGAATCGCTGCAGGACTTCTTGTACAGCGCCTTACAATGCAATTAAGGCATACATAAATTTAAAAGTGACTTTTTAAACTATTATAAGTCTGAGGCGCCCACATTTTCTTAAATTATTAATATATAATTCTATATTCATACTTTAGGCCAGTCTCCGTGGCTGTATCCATAACTGTCTCAGTGAAACAATTCAACCTGCAATTATTTTTTGTTCTTTACATCACTTTTCTTAAATATACGACGAAGGTGATGACAACTACAGCAACAACTACAACAACAACAACTGCAGCAGCAGCAACAACAACAACGACAATAATAACATTCAATTTCATTACATGGCGTATGATGAGTATTGTATTTTCCTCTTACTGCAATACCATAAGTTTTACGTGAAATTAACTTCCTTATTGGCAAGCTAAAGAAATAGAGCGATGACGTGAACTTGACTTTTATCCAATACTTACCGAAACTGCGCAACAGCAGCCCCGATTGTTTCGGTGATCTTATCCTCCATTAAAGGTGCCCCTTTCCTCAGATTTTATGTATCAAACTGAGCTCATCTGGCCCAAAGGTGAGCCATGGGGAAATCTGGGTGGGAAATATCAGCGGTCAATCATTTAACAAATGTAACTAACAGCATAATTATCGAAAATTTGTCACTAATTGAACTGTTGGCCTAATTGATATTTACTGCCGAAATCGATTTCGCTGCTTACCGTGCGCGTGTTTACCTATTACAAAAATGTATATTCGGCGGTAAATAGCTGCAGTTTAGCGAATCTTAGGAGAATGCGTTGTATATCAGAAATAATCACGCTGAAAGCTGACCCCATAATGTTCCATATATTTTACAGACTGCATTCGTCTTGCAGATGTACGCAGCTTATTTGAAGCTGCCCCGTGTCATGTTGATATGGCAAGGAGTGCAGCTGTTTTATTTAGTAATACGGGTTAACAACTGGTGGAGACCTGGTGTTCTGAAACAGAGATCTGATTCTTATAGTTCATGTGTGGAACGTTATGGAACTTAAAGTGATAAGAAGCCCGTATCAAATATCTGCAGACAATTTCTCTGACTGCTTTGATTCGTTTCTCACGCAGCCAAAGGATTTGAAAGTCAGATATTAAGCAAAAGAAAGCAAGACTGTGGCTTTGAATTAACGAGTGTCCCCTGACATCATATTTTTCCTTTCCCGAAACAGGCAAAAAGCAATTTCACACACTCGTATGGCACCGCTGTCTCGTTTTGCTTGGATTAAAAAGTTAAATTAAAATTACATATTATGAAGAAATACAAATCTTCATTCGATGATTAATGTATTATATCTGTATAAAACAAAGCGTGACGAAAATTAGAATATAAATGCCCATCAAAGGTTTGAACTGTATTTAATATAGGCCTATTAAGAAAATATTAATATCCCTACGACCTGTACCAGAATAAGCATTTCCACGGATGAATTGATACATGGAATAATATTTTTATCAATAGGAATATAATCTTTAAAATTTGTTTAAAGTAATAATATTATATCTACTTACTAATTCTAATAGCAATTATTGTTAATTAAAATGGAACAATTAGTTTAAAAATGTTTAACGATTTGTACCTGATGTTGTAATAATATTCACAAGACTAATTATGATACAGGTTAAGTGTGGATGAACAATGAAACTGGCTTAATTAGTCTGCGTTAAACTACCCCAGTTAAGCAAAGGTCCCCGAGACCAAAACAGTCTTCATCGTCAGCTCAAATATTCAGTCACTGCAAATGAATGTACGCCAGGAATAACAAGACAGACAAGTTAAGCGCAACAAGAGACGCAGGGAACAAGTTCGGAGAAGGAGAGACAGCGACAATGAAAATAAAGCGCAGCTCCCGTAAGACTCGATGATTGATGAAGTCAGCTGTGCTGTTTCTAATTAACGCTTAAATTAGGCCAAAGAAGACCTTTCGAATTAGCGCCGCCCCACCGGAGACCGTAAAGATCATATAAAACATGTTTTGAAAAGAGATATTGGCAGACTTAGTTTTAGCATCATTAGTGCTTACAGGATTTGAGAGAAATTTCACACCATCTCTTTCCGCTCAGAAAAGCATCGCCTGACTGTCGGTCTCTCTATCGCTGTAGTGAGCTTTGACCAGGGCCGAGTTTCCCGAAGCCTTCTTAACGCTACGTAGTTCTTTTAACATAGAACTGAAGAATGCTTCAGGACACCTACCCCAGATCTCCAGCGTCTGTGTGTGTGTGTGTGTGTGTGTGTGTGTGTGTGTGTGTACCCATATGCACTTGTTTGCTGCAAATTGGCTTTCAATTGTATGTTAAAATGTCAGTTTTTACAATTGTCATTATTACGTTGTTAAAAGTAGAACTTTTATTATTAGAGTAATAAAGTGTACTGATAGAGTTTCCCCCCTTTTTTATAAGGTTTTATGGGATTTCGCCCAGGTCGCAGACATGCCTATGAAAAACTATTAATATAGTATAACAAAATTTTCTACAATAGCCAATAAATTCTCTTTACTTGCTCAAATCGATAAAATACCGGTTGTATATAGGACAACTTAAGTTTGATTTCATGTACTTCTATATTCTAAGAAACATGATATAAATAAGAAATTTAATATGAATAGTTTTTTTTATTCATTCTAAGTTCGCTTGAGGGACAGCATAGGTCATGTATGCCTGATAATAAAAATGTTATAATATTTAATTATATAATTAGCGTTTGTGTTTGTGATACATTATCTATCTGTTTTTGATAACTATCTATTGGGTTAATAGGCCTACACTTAATTAAAAAACCTTAAATATCTATTTTTGATTCTTGATTAAATCGCGTCATCTCCTGACTTGCCCTGACGATAACCTGCAATTCTCTGTCTCAGTGCTTGATTTTAGCATTACCGTAAGCGGGTATTTACCGTGTCAGTCGTGTTTCTTGAATAAATTATCCTTTGTTTAATAACACGCTCTTGCCGTTGTTCCTCAATGACACCCTTGTCGGAGACACTCTCCATCCAGTGTAATAGAATCTCGTGCTGTTTTAATAACTCCCGTGTTATTTGGCCCTGTTTTGTCCTTACATGAATGTCACCATATGGTGTTTTTGGCACGGGTGACGTTTCTGCGGAGTCCATTCATCGCTAATAGTTCGTGTAAAAGAGTTATCTATCATTTCAATCGATCATTAAATCTACGAGCAGATCAAACGTCGGTACATTTTGCACCATATTCCAATAGACTTGAGCTAATTCACTACTCAAAAATAATGCATTTAGCTGACAAGAGCGACACATGCAACAGAAATAAGTGACCAGCCTTGATTTGGAATCTTTCTGCGCTTTTAGACCTAGAAAGACCACGGAGCGTTTTGTAGTGTAAATAATTATTTTTTGATTCGGTTCAGTTGTACAGATGTTGAGAAATTTGGTTCCAGGGAATTTATGTAGTCAGAAAAAAATATATAACTTGGAGTAATATCGTCGCGCAGGCCATTCTGCTTTTCAGCTGTGCTTTCTATTCTTAGCCACAAAACGAATGAATTAAAAACGCAGTCTGTCCATGACGGGTAATATTCGAATTCACGTAAATATACCTTTTTATAAAATGTATTAATTGAACAATGTTTTATGGGGTCAGAAGTGATGTCTTTAAAATTACTTGAAATTGTGAAAATTTATTAATTGATGCTACATTCCACATACAACACAATAAATCTTTTACATCTGAAGACAACGCGCCTGCACGTTTTAAAAAGAACTACGTCCCAATTTTGTCTGCACGTGCAGTGTGAAGCTGAACACACGTCTTCCATATTAGCATTTAAGAAACACGTCGTTTGCAAACTGTGAAAATGGTGAAAGGAATGTAATACCGCGTTCGTTTTTGTTTCTTGGATAGTTGAGAGAAAAAACGATATAAAATTTAGTTCATGGTGCTGATATTATTTCATAAGTATGATATGGTGTTCTAGACAATATTATTGGTGTTCTAGACAATAAAGCATTGAATCTGAGTAGCATACTACCTGTAGTTTGCAGTGAATATATTGTGTATTCCATACTTTCATTTAAATGTATTGTTTGGGTGTGCCGATACAAACTAATATTACGAACGGAAAATGAAACGGGTGATGGTTCCTACCTGCTCTCTGCGCCCAGCTAGACTCCAAACACTCCAGCACCTAACAGTCAAGAGCGAACCTCAATGCTGAACCTTGAATTCAGGTTTTAAACACCACCATTAACAGAAGGACAAGTGACGCGGAAAATTTAATTCGGGGTCCCCGCTTAACCTGTATTTTTACTCGGGCAAGAACTGAAACAGAGTTTTATTTTCGCAAAACTGAAATATCGTCGAGTTATTTGTAAGACGTTTTATAGCGTTTCACTTCTGTGTAATTCAAAACCGCGCACAAATCTCCCCTTTCTCTCATAATCATTTCCAGGTTGTCTCTGTTTTTATGGTGCATTAGAAAGAAGATGAGCTAATAAATTTAACTAACCCGCCACGGACAGTGCTTTCATCTGTTCGAGATTGTCCGAGTGTTCCTTCGTCCCATTTTTCTATCCATTGATGGAGAAAGCAAAAGAACGCCGACACGCTTCCCAAAAACCAATATAAATAGTGCGAAAATTAATATTTCTGCCTTAAATGCTTGCCCTTGCCCAGTGAAACACTTGATGGATGCATAAAACAGCCTTTGACTGGGCTGCGCTCCGTAGGTATGCACGATTAATCGTATATTCATTTCAAAAACATTCGTGAGACGTAGCATTAATAATATTGTGAATATAATACTATTTTATTGTTGCAACGATTGGTTATCTGGACCAGTGTCGTGTGAATTAAAAGTCAATCTTTTTTTAATATTAAATCATTTGTACATTTACTATACATAGAAAATATAATTTCTCTTGTTACTACAGTGATATTGCAGTTGTTGTAAAAGCCTTTCATTTTGCCAAGGTTTTTTCAGACCGTACTGCGCTTGCTCAAACAGTATAGCTTACACAGTTTAATACTTATAATGCCTATATCACAAGCGCGGGTTAAAAAAACAATAAAATAAATGAAAGTGATAACATTTCGGAATGTTATTTCTTGGTTCATCACGTTTGCCAAGAGATTATTTAACATCTGTTCAAAAGCTATTCACAGCGCGTTATGACGTAACTCGTAGGTTTTATAAACAGGAATCTTTACTCTCCCTTTTCAGTGAAATATACATGGGCAGCACGTGGTTCCCTTAAGTGGAAAGTGGAGCAGCAGATGCATAAACCTTTCAAGCCGTGTCTCGCTTTTTTAAATTTGGTAACGCCGGGGAAACTCCTCCTATTCCTGCGTCCAATTAATTAATGTGGCCTGGCCCTTTAAGACCCAGCGCCGGGTCAGTAAATGGTGTAGAGTTTCTCTAATTGATCTTCGCCCAATCAACAATAACATAAGTCGTTAGCGGTCGCTCGCTTTTCTAGTTCTGCGAGACGCTTTTTCTTTGTGGCAAATCAGCCCTGGGCCAGCACCGTTATACTTTTTAGCGATTTTAATGGAGTTCCTCAGAAGACCCACGGCTTTCTTAAAGGGAATACAATTCTGATTCTGCTGTCTGTAAAACCGAAGTCCGGCTTGAAGAATGGTTCTTCTCGAAAATCATTTCACTTCAGAGAAGCTTTGAGCGTGCGACAAGGGGGTGAAGCGAAGACGCGAGCAGATATATAATCGGAAGTTTCTATGACCTTTTGAATGAAATATTATCTACTGCTATTAGAAATAAACATTTCGAGGGAGTACGATGACCTCAAGCAGAGACATGAAGGCAGGATCAGTGTTGCAATCTAGCAGCGAGGAGAGGAGAAGAGGTGCTTTGGATCAACTTCCACCGCCAGCTAACTCCAACAAACCCCTCACTCCGTTTAGCATTGAGGATATTTTGAACAAACCGTCCATAAAGAAGTCGGCTGCCAGTCTCTGTCCGCCGAGAGTTTTAGAGAAAGTGACCGGATCGAGTGCCACCAGAAACGGTATTAACACTCCGTCTTCCCCGCTGTGTGCTCTGGAAGAGTTAGCAAGCAAAACTTTCAAAGGTCTGGAAGTCAGCGTTATCCAAGCCGCCGAAGGTATTCATTTTAAAAATTATTTTCTGTTAATCGCCCATATCCGATCCGTGTCGCTTATGAAACAAATGCAATGCACGTGTATGGACTGCTGTACAGGAATGCGTGTTATTTTCCACTGGCACTTACAGCCAAGAAGAATGCACGAGGGCCTGTATGAAAACAGCAGGTCTACAATACGCGTATAACTGTAATATTTATCAACATTATGTCCGTCTAATATTTAAACTCCCAGGTGTAATTCCTTACAAAAAAATAAATATAAAAAAATACAAAATTCGGCCTATGAGTATAAAATCAACATAAACAAAAAACGGTACCTGTACAAATGACCAACATCAATGTTCAGAGTGGTTAAATACATTATTATTTAAGAAATCTTGCATATAACGAAGTAAATATTGTATATAACGACCTAGACATCTTGGTGTAGTTTTTTTTTTTTTTTTTGCATCAAATTTAAATGAAACCTGATAGGAGTCGGTTTATAACTGTTATTTGACAGTTTCTTGTAATGGAATTTTTCATAATCAGCTGTATTTTTAGCACTGTAAAGTACTGTTTCAGAAACAAATATTATAACCAGTACTTATAGCTGGTTTTAATTATGGAGAATAACATGCTCCTGTAAAATTTAACGCAGGGAAATGTTTTTAGATTCATGAGGTATTACAAACGAACACATCCAATGTTACTTGTTATATTACTGTATTTATAGTATGTTAATATTAATAGCTCATAGCTAGCGTTCGAGTTGTGTGGTTCTGTGTAGTTTCTGTAAGATCGGCCTAAACAGGACCATTTTGCATTGCCGTGACAGTTAGCAAAAATACGGAAATGTGCGTATATACAATGTTTTGAATTATTTGCCGCTGTGATTGCTTGAAGATGTATGCTGTGTGCTCGAAGGCCTGCAGCATGTCCGCCTGCTTCCTCTGGGAGTTTAACGCTCCTGTTTGTTTTCCTTTAAGGTCGTGAGCATCTGAACGCGTTCGGCCAACGTCAGGCCTCAAAAAAGAGGAGAAAGTCTCGCACGGCTTTCACGAACCATCAGATCTATGAACTGGAGAAGCGATTCTTGTACCAGAAATACTTGTCCCCCGCGGACAGAGACCAGATTGCACAACAGCTGGGTCTGACCAACGCTCAGGTCATCACCTGGTTCCAGAACAGGCGGGCGAAACTCAAGAGAGACTTGGAGGAGATGAAAGCAGACGTTGAGTCGCTGAAGAAAATCCCACCGCAGGCTCTCCAGAAGCTGGTTAGCATGGAGGACGCTGATGACCCCCAAGGCGGCTCTGGAGCCGTATCCCCCAGCATATCACCGTCCTCGCAAGGGCACGGGGTCTTTCCGCAGTCGCCTTTCTCATCCAGAGACCAAACCACCGACGAGTTTTCAGAGGAAGATGAAGAAATTGAAGTGGACGATTGAAAGTAGGCCTGTGTTATAATAGGGGACACTTTCCAAATACTGCACGGACAGGGACTACTTTGGGAATTAATGTTCAAATGAAGGACGTTTTGGTTGAAGTTTTATTTATATAAAGGACTGTAAAAAAAAAGACATAATGAGATGCTTCTGTATTAAGCTTCGGCAAATACCGTGGGGAATTATGATGAAAATTACTTTTCTAAAGTACCAAATTACTTTGATTCATGGTACAAGATTTCAGAAGTGTGTATGTACGTTTTGTGTTTCTTTTACTATGTTCATAGGGAAACACTTGCAAATTTGCCTCTTTTGATAAACCATAAATCACACTCATTTTTTATAGCTGCTAAGAAATCATCTCTTCAAAATTGGTGTTTTTTTCCCTCAGATGTGTGCATATAAAGGGTGCATATTTTAGGAGAAGAGTATGTTATTGCCTTTAAATACGTAGCTGAAACAGTGGGTTGTTCATGCAGAAATAATTTGTGGGAATTTTAATTGACCTTAAAAATAAGAGACCCGTAGGTTTTTTTTCCTGCCCATCTCACTTTAGTCTTTAAAACTAACCAGACTTCAGACGTGGACCTGCAAACAATCACCTAATCTATAGGTATGTTCTGTATATAATTTAAATAAAACGTTTAATGGAACCTCTTATTATGGCAATTTTATTGTAACATTCTATTTAATCATTATCTCTGTAAATAAAGGGATTATAATATTTAGCGTTTCCTGACATGACGTGTTCTGTGAGCCTCGGTGTGCATTTCTGATTGTCATTTGCCCTTGTATGTCGTTCTGCGTTAAATGGTAAGGACCGTCGTGCTTAATAAATCTAACTTAAGTCTCGGGCATTGATGGGTTATAGAAATGTCTTCGCGAAGATCTTTTAAGAGTCGACAGAGAAGTCTAAGCTGCTTGGGTATACAACCTAAAATGTCGATACAACTGTTTCAAGGTGAATCACTTTTGTGTTCGTAAATGTTAAAAGTATCAAGTGTTTTTTTTTTTTTTTTTTTACAAAGCCCGTACAAGTAAGTCTACAGATCAGTCTACAGTCTACCAACAGTGCCACGTTTGATCTTAGCGTTGTGGGACTCGAGTCTCAGAGGCAAGTAAGCATGTCTCTCCCTCACGACTATCAGTTAAAGAACTGTTGTTGTCACAATATGGTTCGGACGGGCCTGGTGTAAAATAAAGCTGTGACCGTGCCGATCCCATATGGTTTATGAATTTTCTCTTAACACAACCTACTCGGCGTGATTTATTAGTTTAACCCGCCTTTCCGTACTTAAACACTTTCCCTCTGCCGGCAGCAATAATACCACGCATCTGTGCCTCTTCTGTGCTTCTTTTAATTTGTGTGTTAAAAACGCCTATGAATAGCAATTGATTAGCGAGAGGTTCCTAATGAATAAATCTCAATAGGAGGCCAGTAGAAAGGGAGGTCTATT
Organism: Paramormyrops kingsleyae; assembly: GCF_048594095.1. NCBI lineage: Eukaryota > Metazoa > Chordata > Actinopteri > Osteoglossiformes > Mormyridae > Paramormyrops > Paramormyrops kingsleyae. The sequence continues at coordinate 32,125,259 of NC_132808.1, read as the reverse complement.
GCCTTTATCTGCTGCCTTCTCGTTGTCCAGGCTGCAATCTGCTGGCAAATCTTTTGGTCCATTAGTAACATTTAACCAGATCAAGGAAAGCTGTTTGTGGAGGAGAGAATGACCGAGCTCCTCTGAACACAATTGACGCAATCGGTTGGAATCGCCAAAGGGTTGAAAAGTCAAGCAGTTTTTTTTATTGTTGCGTTGTGAAACGGATCCAAGAACTAGCCATAAATGAGTTTTCGCCACAGAAACGAGACCAGGCTTATTCTTCATGTAGGCCTCTTTTATTTTAAAGTTTACTTTGCGTTACATATAATTCAGCAGATTTTTTTCAGATTCGACACATACTTTGTCGGTGAAAAAGTAATTGAAATTTCTGTGGAAATGAGGTTTCTGTCGGCCCTGTCCTTATGAACATTACTTAACTGAGAGTATCACACACTTAGAAATAGTTGGACATTTCAAAGATGCTGAAAGATCCAAACTGCAGCTTGCAGATTTCCGGCGCCATTATTTCAGTGTTCCACCATACCCCGAATATTTCTCTTTTGTATGAACGCGCAACAGATTAATATATACTAAATGTGTATACAATGTTTTTACTGTTGCCTTCGTTGAACCGTGTAGCATTTAATGGCCAGCCGGTTAGACGCACAAGCAATGCATTCACCATAAACATTATTTCTCAGTAAGTAAAAATTTTGTTGTGTATTTGTTCATTTGATTCGTTGTCATGTTTGTCGGACCCGAGCCTATTAAATGCACGTGCATTTAATGCAAAAACACACTGCATCCACGCAAGAGCCTGCGGGTCCGCTTATGCTGTGGGTTATGGGTGAGTTATGCTGCAGTATTTAACTGATTTGGCATTTGTCTCTCTGTGATAAACGTTTGGTATTGTCAATTTTTTCATGTAATTGTCGGTGTAAACAAAAATCATTATGCAAAAAATCGAATGTTTCATGGAATAATCCCCCATTGTTTGTTTGAAATGTCTGAACTATAGGTATATCCGAACAAAAAATATTATTTGATGAATTGAACTAATACATACGGATAATCATATCGGCGCATGATTTTATACAAAAATGACCACTTGGCTTCGATTATTATTCTGCATGAAATATGAATTGTATCAGTGTGCCTGTATGGTTTTGGACGCTATTGCTGCCACTATTTATAATAATTTCTTTCACAATGAAAACTTAATTTTAACCCGGAAACCATATATAATTTCGTGTATGAAAACCTCTGTTTAAAGTCGCGCACTATGCCAATAGTTCTTAACAATAATTTGACTGTGCTGGTGAAAATATTTTTTGTGTTACTTACCTGGAACCATTACGTAGTATAGGCTCAGTTTCATTTTAATTGGTTTGTATTTCCTATGTAACTTTCATATTAAAATGTTGATTAATTTTATATTGAAATGTTTAATATACGGCACTGTCACTTTTTCTTTTGAAGTGTATTATAAATCTAGATTTTTCTCTTAAAAATAACGGTATGGCTCAAAAACACAAAAAACGCCAGTTTCACCAAAAACGTTGTTTTTAATTTTTTTTAAATCACAACAGCAATAACGATTTATCGATGTTTCCTTAAATATTTTAACAGGCCAAATTCTCTCTTAACTTTGAAATATATATGCAGAATTTAAATCAACGTTATTTTTTCTTTTAAAATGTAACAGTATTGTACATAATTAGAGAAAAATAAAGTGTCGCTTTATAGTATGAAATAGAGATAAACGAAAACAGATAATATGCAAATTGTGTAAATCCGCCTGTTTAAATAATTGTTCATTTCATCGAAAGCATTATCCTACATGATAAACAACGCATTTCACTATATCGCTGTCACGCCACTTATTCTAGTACGCAGCATCTACGCAAGGAAGGGAAAAAAACAGCCCAAATGAATGCCACCAGGTAGCATTATTAATACATTTTGTGACATTAATTACATATTTCACATATAAAAGTGCTTCGAAAGTTTCTCGTAGGAATTTCCTGATTTCTGCCTTCGCTGTTCCCTGAAATCCTGTTACTGCGCCTGTATGGTGAACCAAAACCTAATTTTCTGGATGGTTAATTACATCGTTTCTTCCCTGACATCACTGCTTGTTGGCATTAATTTGGCTTAACTAGTGATTAATTATCTAGCTTTAGAATCATCCCACTTTGTTTTCGAAATGTCTTGATTACTTGCATTGCGTCTTCTCTTTATGCATGTCGTCACGCGCCGCTTAACACACAGTTTAAAAGTTTTATTTGTGAAACACTGTAACACAAACGTTGATTTGTATTACACAATATAACGTGTTAGTCAAACTATTTTATTTTTAAACGGCCTTTTCCGACATGTAGCTGAATTCGCAGCTCAGAAAAGCATCTGATCAACTGTCAGGTGCTTCATAAACAATGAGTTATGAAAGCCTAAATGTAACTTTTTTGTAAATAAATGCACGGTACTCCATCGCAGCTACTGTTCGAATGAAAAATATTAAATTAAGTTATACCGGTAACATTAACCATACGTCCTGTAATACTAAGGTAAAAGTAAGAATTTCTTTATTTAAGATATAAAAATGTGCCACGTGTTAACTCCTGTTCTTAAACGCAGCCTCATCTTCACAATAAACCAAAAGTATATACAATGTCTCTATCAGTTGGGGGAATGTGCGGCATGCTCCGTCGTAATATCACAGCACGTCTTTGTAAGTTAATTAAAATCAATATCATCCTATAAAATTGGTTACTCTAAAGAGATTGCTCGCTCCCCACCTAAAACCAAGACTTTCTTAAACTGAACACTGTTTCCGCAGTTTCTTCTTTAAGAAACTATTTACAGTATGCCTTGACTTCTACCCGGGGAACACGAAGGTAGGCAGTAACTCCATCAGAAGCGCCAAGCGCGCCACCTTGTGGTATCTTCAGAAAATGTCAGCTTTACAATGGAACGGCAAACATTGTCTAGGTGCCGTTTTCCGTTTCTGTTCTATACCGTTCACCAACCCAGTGATCAGTCCCTTTGGTCCAGATACGATGCTAATATTTCACCCAGTAGAAAACAAATATCAGCCACCACAAAACACTTCCTCGTTTTTCAATGAAATAACATCTGATTGTAGGCTGTTGCGGTGCAGAAATGACTGTTTCATGGGCAATAAAAGCTAACCCAAGGTGTAAGGTTGGCTTTCATAGGACATCAAGAAGACATTACTAACTCATGAAAGAGAAACAAAAGCTAAACTTTCACAAAATTTATTTAAAAATACAAACAAAATCTAAGTACATTTATTTACACATATATACAGACCTAATTAAAATAGATTATCTAAAATACAAATATGTACAACCAACAGTGCTGTTTAAAACAGAACCAATCCTATCTTGTCTGCTTGTCCTTGATTGTGTAGTGAAGAACCAGAGGTTGAGCCTGTGAGAAAAGGAGAAATTAAGCCTGAGTTTACACTTTTACAAAGTGAAACTTTCTTAAAATTACCAATATATATTGCACATCTGCTATGATGGCTTTAATATTGAACAAGGTTACACAGCGATGAAAAAAGGAGGGGGGAAGAATTCTGGCAACACAAAATGCATTTCTGTTGGGACAAGTCAAACTTGTGGTTTATACGTATGTGCAGTGACAGAGCATTCGTGAATAGAAAAACAGGAATGATACGCAGTGAAATAAGACCATTTTTAACAGGGAATTGGGAATGCCCTAGACTCTGGTGAAGGCCATCGTACCTTGCCAAACCAGTGCAAGAGCCACAGCTGTTTCATGGTCATGTGATCAGGCAAGGACTCATTGTTGAACAACATCTGGACCTGCAGAGGTAAGAGAGCACATAAAAAAAAATTATATAAATATATTTCAAGATTCTGACCAAAGATACTGGGCTCTCACTCACCTACCCACCCATCATCAGATCTACACATCTACCCATCTTATAACTGTCATAACTCAGTCTGGGTCACAGGGAAACCTAAACAGGCAGCATGGGATGCAAGGCTAGGATCCTGCACAGAATGGCAGCCCATTGCAGGCCGCCGTGAGCACGCGCACACACACACACACACACAACAGGTAATTCAGAGATGTCGGTTAGCCTAACTGCATGTCTTTGGACTGCTGAAAGAAACCCATAGAAATTTGGGGGGGGGGGGACATGCAAAGCACCACACAGAGAGAACTCAAAGGTAGAGGAAACAGTGCTACCCTCCAAGCCACCCACAACACTATAGCAGAAAATTCCAGGCACCCGTTTGCTTCTTATTGTACCACAGAGGCCGATACATCGTGCCACAGTCATCACAGCCAGCAACAAATCAGGCAAGTGTGGCACAACTGGTGCGACAATCTGGCAGCTCGGCATGAATCACTGCAGCAAACCAGTGACTGACCTGCTGCTTCTCCACGCTGAGCCGCTGACACAGCACCCGCCGCAGGTGCCGCACTTCTGCCCGCGCCGAGCACCGCACGAACTTCTGCTGCGAAAACGCAAGTGCAACAAGTCGTCACATGGGTGCAGCCTGCCCAGCGCAGCTTGGCGTTACAGAAAGCAGTGCACCATAAAAACTACATGATGTGAAATTTAACGACGACAACAACACTGTAAAGTCCTCCTTGTTCTTTAAACAGCCCCCGAGATATAATCAAATTTAGCCAATCTGCAGGAGTCCGTCAAACATATTTGATAGGTTGTAATTTCTTCTTCATTTAATCAAAGTGCTGTGAGAAGAGGTTGTCCCAAGCAATTGTGCTATTCAAAGCTTTCACTCTGAACACATCAATATAGTGAAATCATACATTATAAACTGATTGATTAAGCAGAAAGACTGAAGCTCTTCATCACTCAGACCTCTACAGCTAACATCACCCTGTCCTTCGCAATCCTCACACTCACTACCTCTTACTCCCCAGACGGGGACAACGAAAATTAACATGGAGAACTAACAAAAATCATTGATGAGCAACTGTCAAAAAAAAAAAAATTAATTTCAAATATGAGTTTAAATAGAAAACAGAAGCCTACGTGAAATTTAAGGGGAAGTTTCAGCAAACCAGATCTATAACGATCAAGTGAAAAATTAACCTGCTCCTTCTAAAATCTTTAATAGCTTGGATTGATCAATAGATGTCCATAATCACTGTTGCAGACAAAGTACTCAGTAATTAATAATGCAATGTAAGTAACCGCAAACTCAAAAGCACACTGAATAATCAATTTGTTTAGATGAATCCCAGGAGACCGTCTGATTACATTCTATACCAATTACAACAAACCCCAAATACGATCTACATACATTTTTACTATATATATGCTTGGTCACTCTGAATGACAAAGACTGCATTTTACAAGCAGATACAAATGACCGACAAAAGAAACAAGTGTAAAGCAAAATTCAAGCCAGTGCTGCCACCTACTGAGGAGGTGGAAAATGACAGCATGAACTACACTGCTTCTCAACAATTACCAACATCAGCAGAATAACTAGTCAAGCATCAAGTATTACCAAGTCAAAATATAGGTATACGCCACATTCTTCAGGCAGAACATGCAGCTAAATCTATTATAAACATCTCAACACCTTAGTTAACAGTTTATGCTACTGCAAAGAAAACACAAAAGGTTCTCTGTGACAAGTCTGCAAGATTGTTTCATTTCGCATATTTATGGTTAACTACATGCGGATGGGCTGGTCGCCCACGGCAATGCCTGCGACAGGTTTAACTTCTGAGACATTAAGGCGGTGCTTGCCTGGAAAGAGTGACATCATTTTGTACACACTTCACTTGCGTATTTCCACACATTCGCAAGAATGACTGATAAGACTAAGATGAGAAAGCAGGCAAATCGATAGAGAAAAACACAATTTAGAGCAGGGCTGTGTGAGCTGGGATGGAGCTCTTACCCGTAGAGTCAGCTTGCTTTTATCTCGCCCTGTAGATGACGACGAACTGCAGAAACATGGGAAGAAACTATATTTTATCGCACAGTTGGGCACAACCAAATACAGATGAAACTTTGGCAATGATCAGTTGTTTTAAATGGCAATATGTTCCCTGACACTCAATTGCACCACAAATGAGAAATACCAACCGTATTGCATTTTTGGTGTATTCCATTAATCAAATCAGACTGCAGTATGTAACTGTCATTTTGAATGTGCAAAAAGAGAAAGTCTTTAAAACTGCCACTGTGGCTATTCATTTGGCAACAATTTTTTTCTTATTTTGGACATTGAATTTTTAAAAATGCAAGGCCGATCAATACCTCAAGAAGCATTCACTGATGATTACAATAATTTAAATGTAAAGACAAATTCAGTCTGTTTGACTGGGGTTTCTGCACATTTCATGGTGCAATAAAAGTCAAAGAATAGCTGCGTTTTTCTTTATGACCCCCCCCCCCCGCAACCATTAACAATGCAGGTGCAACCCAGCCCCATCACACATAAAGGAGACACGTTTACACGTGGAAGGCTGGGGGGGATCAATAGTTAAGCTGATTCTTTTTTCTGCAACCACAATCGATTGCTAGCCATTATTTGGTGCTGTGCAAGGTAATTAAGAAAAGTAATCATGGCACGGTCAATGAAGCACAGCACTGTAGAAGATTATTCACAACTATTGACAAAAGACTAACTTTTCAAACAAACACAATTATCCCAGCCATTAACATTTGGGGCAATAGTGGAACCTGACAAAGCGAAGACAAACGTGAAGCACTTTCTGCCCTCCTTTCAGGGTCCTCCATTCACGCTGAACCTGTCTCCTACGACTGAGACCTCCATGAACTACACAGCCTCCTAGACCTCGGGGACTCAAATCCTCAACCCTTAGACAGCACATTGAGGAACAGATTGGGTGCATGTTCTGAGAACAACCAAACTTACAGCTTGAATTACAAAAGGTTATAAAGCAACTACGATCTGACCCCATTTATAAGTGTTTTAGAAACAGCATTTTCAGCTCATTCACTGTACCAAAAGCTGTGCTTTCCTTAAAATATGGTTTGGAAACTCATATAATGCCTGTTTTCTGATGCATACAGAAGTGATTATAATTTCACTTATGCTACAACCAATACGAAAAGCACCATATTACCAAAACAAAATCTGAGTTATGTGAAACGCACATTACCTCTGTCTTTCCAGGCAGAGAGAGACCTGCTCATCGTATCTGTAGAAATGGGCTTTGGAGTGGTCAAAGCTAGTGTAGGGCAATCCTGCCATGTCAGGTTCTGCATCTGAAATGGCAAAAAAAAACAAAAAAAAAAAAACACATTACTTCAATCACTGGAACACCATTTCCCTTTCTGCTGCAAAATTTCGTAAATCAAGAAACAGTGCAGACCAAAGCAGGACACTTACCATCGACAGAGGACTGCACAACTCGTTCCAGACCTCGGGACTGGTAGAACTCCTTTATCCTTTTGTCCTCACCTGTGACATGGAAAATGGAAATGGAAAAATCAATTGGCACCAGATCCAAAATATCTTTCTTAGTCCAAACAGTGAAGCAGGTGCAGTAAGGTTTCCAAGGGAGGATGGAGAGTAAATTAAACATCACACAGGGTGTCAAAAGGACATGTTCGACACACTTACTTTCCTGTAGTCCTGGAACCAGCTTATACACAATGTCCTGCATCACTCGGTCAAGTTTCAGGTTCAGCAAGGGTTGCGTCTCATGGATTTTTATGTTGCACATTGGACAGTACTTGCTCGTCTGCAGGTATTTCACGATACAGCTCTTACAAACTGCAGGACAGGGGGAGAGGGGGTAAAAGCTGTATGCAAAAATCAAATCAAATAAAATCAAGGTCTAAACATGACCTAAAACAAGGTCAGCTATTGCACAAAATACTTAATTTTTCACACGGCGATGCCTCACTTACACGTATGTAAACACTCTGTAATGGTTGTGGCATCAATGAAGTACCCAGCACACAGGTAGCAGACAATGTGCTCATTCAGATCTTTTATTTTTAACTTCACCTCCTCCTAAAAAAAAAAGTTACACGTCAAAAGTTTACATTTCAAACAATTGAAAACATCCACATCAGTGGAGTTGGTCAAGACCACTTTCCTTGCCCCCTTCTTACTCTGGTTTTAGTTATAAGCATTTCTTTTTGGAGATGTGATACAGTGTACACTTCCACTAAAACGCGAGTTTAAATGTTTTGTTGTGCCTTTAGTTACGCCAAAAATGAAACGAAAAGGTGAATATAAATGAAATGATCGGGATTCAAAAGTTAAGTAGGACAGCACTGACTCAAACCGGGACGTACTGATAGTGTTGATCGTGAATATAAGGCGTGGGAATTAAACCCTTTTTCACTCTAAGTGCATATTTTACTGGCATACGGGTGAAGATAAAAGGCGCTAAAAACTATATCTCGGTAACAGTAGCATGACCTTTTCCTGTTATTAATCAGCGACCAGACATGTCACGATTTATGGGTGATGCTTAACAGGCGGGTTTTCCTGCGACGCACGTGCTACTCCACGCGCCGACGATAAAAACAGCTTAACTTAAAATAAATAAAAATGACTGTCCATCTTCGTAAGGACGTCGACTGACGGAGTGCCCCCAAGTCAGAGATGTCATACGCGGGAACGATGGACGTATTACAACGACACTAGCCATTTGGTTTGGTTTTAATAATAAATATATAGAGTATTGGAATAGTCGACGACGCCGTCGAATTTTAGAGAGAACGGAAAGGAGCGCCGCGCTCGCCATCCCGCCTGCCGGCCGGCCACATCTCCCTCCGGCCCCGGCCCCCAGTCTCACAGCTAGGTGCACACGCCGCGCCGCCTCAGACCTGGATAATTACCCGAGAAGAATCTCTTGGAAATCACCGCGCCATTATTTTCAAGGAGGAATCGCACATACACGCATTTCTCTCAAACCGGGCCGATTTAATTCCGGTTACGACAAGAGTTAAGTTAGTAATTTACGCATAAGAGCTCACTGCGCAGGTCTCGGCGCCGTGCGAGGCATGGGAAGGCAGAAGCGCTCCGCTCACGCCTGCGCAATTACAGACCGCGAGACTGCCGCTGTCCATCGCTGCTCCGGCTCGAGCGGACCGCGCGCGCCCTTCCCCTTCCCCTCCTATTTATACGCGGTTCCCGCGAGCCCAGGCCGGCCGGCCGACCGCCACGGCCGCGACTGCGACTAGAGGGTGCGGCGCGAACCTCGTTCCTCAGCGGGTCGAGCTTGTAGACGGACTGCAGCTGGTTCCTCAGTCGCATAGCTATCGCGATCGGTCCCTGCGCCGCCATCTTTGGCCGGATAGGCTCACTTCCGGATAAGGAAATTGTTGTCATAACAACTAGAGCGATCGGCACGAGATGGACAGTGCACCGATGCGCAGAAATTATCCTTCGCCGCTCCGTTAGTGTGTTACTTTTTTGAGAATTTTAAATGAACTTGGATGAATACACATCCAGTGTATCTCAATCTATTTACATTATGCTACCGTTTCTTTTAACCTGTACAGTGTACTTTAGTATGAATGAATTTGTAGTTTTAAAACCGCTACACGGGTCGTTACATAGAATAACACCCAGTTCATTACACTCGGAGTACGTTGCAGTGTTAAAACATGGAAGACTTAAGTTTGTTTTTGTAGTTAAATTAGTCAGTATATTCTACTTTCTTGTTCAAGTGAAACAGTAATGTCCTCATAAATTCATATAAATATCACTTACAGAACATTACATACCAGTCCGTGTGATTTTTGTAGTTGTCACACATGTTTCCTGCTTACGATTGTGAGAACAAAGATTTTACACTATAAATGTGATATCCAGACTGACTAGCATCCCGTCCAGAGTGTTTTCCATGGAAGTGCACTATTGTGCCTGGGATAGGCTGGAGTACCCGACACACTGACCAGAACAAGCGTTTAGAGGCTGGGCTTCACTGGCCCCCTGGAAAGTGTAGCGTCTGGCATTTTCTCAGGGAGCAATGATTGGGCAGGCAAAGTGTATTGTGGGGTATTCCCCGGCTGGCAAAAGTTATATTGGGGACCACCTCCCCCACCCGGAAAATGTTATCGATCGTCATGGTATCGTCAAAAGTTGCCGTGGGGGACCCCGAAGGCCACGACATCGCAGCCAATTTTGAATCATAGTCCAGCCCTGGTTAGTGGATGGATGGATGGATTGGTGTGAAGGATGAATGGATGGATGGGTGGATGCTATTAAGCGGACGCCAGCGCTTTCAGTGTTACAGTATGTTGTCATGCTGCCAGTAGATGGCAGCATAGACATAGGACTCCTTAAGTGTCGCATACGGTTCGCAATGCAATTAAACGACGCACCGTACATTATTTGAAATAATAAAATATATAACGTCATCACGTTTCTTTAGTCAGTAGTAATGTCCATTACAATGCCTTGATACCAACTGTACCGTAATGCCGCTTGCTACACATATGCTGGTTTGCACTAAGGTCAAACTAAACGAGGTCGTGAATAAAATACGTCAAGTGAACAGAACCACAGATTTCCGATAGTAGGCTTTATCAAGTGGCAGTATTTATTAGGCACGGGCTGCATGAAGTGTCTTATTAGGAGTGACATATCACTACAGTTCTAATGAATAAATAACTTGCAGTTGCACTTGGTAGCTTTATTTAGCTAATATTTTATGTAGTATGTCATAGTTTTTATGGTATAATGGTGTGCCTTCCGGGCAGGTTATAGTCATGTTAAAGAGAGATCTCACCTTTCCTGAAAACACAAACATGGATAGTATTGCAATTAATTGACGGGCTATGAGAATGGAGAGATTTTTCACATATGACAGATTCCTGAAATAACTCTAAAAACACTAAAAGAAAATTCTGTTTACTCAGCTGAAAGAACCTGGACGTCGATCTGGTCCAGATAATTTACTCTGGCAAATATACGTGCAAAATGTATCTGAAGAATTGAGCTGATCATTCACACCCCAGTGAGCAATTACAGTGGTGGCACTGTGTAAGTTGTCTTCACTGCTGGCGGTTTCCTCGTTTGTGTGAACAGTCTTATCTACCAGCTCTTGCGTGGTCACCGGTTATCTGATTGACAGCACTCTGACTCCACGAAATATCCAGATACCCCGCAGGCCAGGAGATGCTGGAGATGTGAGTGTAGCAAAACACTTTAGTGGGGTAAGCGAGAGGGAGAGAGAGGAAGACTGCACCAGGCGTCTCTTTTTCTTTTATTACCTCACGATGCACGTAGACAAAGAGGGCTTTCTCCCTCCCTCTGCCAGCCTGCAAATCCATTCATCGTCCTCGTCCCTTTTCTATAGTTAATCTGATTCAGACACCTGGCAGCCTAAGCTATCAGGCTGGAAAAGATGTAGGCAAATTCACTTGACATATTACAGTCGGAGGACAAAGGATTTCATCACTGGTTATTGTTGGCAAAAGAAAGGAGGACAGAAAACAGAGATATACAGAAGTATCGCTTGAAGATAAACCCGTCGATATCTAGGTTTGCTCCTTGATGGTAGTAAATATTTTCAAGGAAATGAGGTCCAGATATCATCTAGCATTCTTTGGAATAAGAAAAACAGAAAACCTGAAGTGTCATTCAGACATTTTTATCAATCAGCATCTGTTTTACTGGGTAATGTTTTGTAGTGATTACTATCATATACTCTCAGTGCTCTATTAGGTACACCTGCTCGTCAATGCAAACCGACTGCTCCTCCGAACAGTGAATCATGTAGCTGCAACTGAATATATACAGCATGCAGACAGGGGTCAAGAGGTTCAGAATCTGTGCGGCTAAGCGTCAGAAAGTCTAAGACTGTGTGACTGCTGAAGTCAGACACTGCGCTTCCAGCATCTCAGAAACAGATATTTGCACACTACAGTGTCTAGAGTTTACAAACAAATGGTGAAATGCAAAACGACACGCCGGTGGCAGTTCTGTTGGCAAATACTCCCTGCTAATGAGAGAGGTCAGATGAGAATGGCCAGACTCGTTAAAGTTAACAGGAAGGTCAGGAGTGCAAAAATGACAGCTCAGTACTACGGGGGTGTGCGGAAAGGATTATTTAAGACTCGTCGTCCTTTCAAGTCCTTCTCGTGACTAAAGACGCTGCTGTGTGCTCCTACGTAGCGGTACCTACTCATATGATGCCTTTTACGTGCTTTTCTGTGTTGTGTTTGTTACTTAGAAATGAAGGTTACATCCTGCTCCTTGCCAGGCTGTAATTGATTAGCAGACCTTTGTTGTCTTGTCATTAGGGCTCTTCTGTCGTTTATCTACAGAACAAGGCGGCTTATATCCAGGACGAGAAGAGCTCGTAAGTCATTTGTCGCTCTCCTTCTGATGATGATTCATGTTCCTCCCTGCTTTCCAGTGACTCGCTGGCCCTCTGCCAGCCTTCAAAAGGACAACATCTGGTTTGGGTTTGTTAAAAGGAAAAAAAACCCTGCAGACTGCTGATCCAATAGCCTGTACTTGCTGATTACTGGCCAACAGCAATCAGCAAGTACAAGATATAGGATCAGTATGCTGCATTTTTTAGGTGTAATGTAAGAAATACACGGTAAATGTATTAGTTTATATTATTATTCTATATCATATTATTTATATATTATCTATAGCTGTATGGGACAGCATGTTGCTCAGTCTCTGCGCCTGTGATCAGAAGGTCGCCGGTTTGAGCCCCGCCTGGGCACGCCTACAGGTCCTTCAGCGAGGGCTTTAACCCCCCCCCCCACCCCTCCCTTTCATGGCCAGCTTGCTGTCACCCACAGAGAGGAAGTTGGGGGAGGCGTAAAAGAGAATTTCCCTATGGGGATCAATAAAGTCTAATATTATTAAATATTTATTGCTATATATTTACTAACTGATCAGAGAGAAAATTAATTTATCCCTTGCTAAAGAAATGGCTGTATTTATATGTTTATATGCTAGTGTTCTTAGGACTGATGCGGTGCTGTGTGACTTCTGGCTGCTTGCACCTCCTGCTTGCACCTCCTGCTTGCACCTCCTGATGCAGCTTTTATCGTATCTGAAGCGCCTTCGTCCTCCATCATGATGAGCTGCTCACCCACCTGCAAAGTGCCGCTCGGCTGGGGAGGTGCAGCCCGGCTGGGGAGGTGCAGCCCGGCTGGGGAGGTGCAGCCCGGCTGGGGAGGTGCAGTGGAAAGGATACTGTCATCCCAGGTGCTGCCGGGACAATCGGAGCACACGCTAATTCAGTAATTAGTCTCTCAGTGGCACACTAATGATGGGGCCCTGGGGCCCGCATCAATTGCAGGGGGGGACCATGCGGGGGGGGGGGGGGGGGGGGGTACTCCGCTGCTCTCCAGGTCACCTCCCTGCCAGAAGGAGAAAAAAAAACCTCAAAAACCCAACGATTTTCCGACCTCTGACCGTTGGATTCTCGACACGACAGTGTTAAATAGGCAGACGTAGCCCCCCAGGACTGACTGCCTGTGTACCATCCCCCCACCCTCTCCAGCGAGATGCATGGCTGCTCACCTGGAACCCGTGGCTTCCTGTCCCCCAGCATGGGACGACCCTGAGTCCAGGCAAACCAGTGACACCACTGTCATTAGTGAATGGTCACACGTGCAGTAAGTGCCACACATGAACACACAAAGCAGGTTTTGCGGGACACACTGTTGCTAACGAATTGATTTCATTGCTCACCTTCTTGCAGACACACAAAATGCAAGAAAACCATGAAATATATGTAAATGTTATTATCATTTATGTTATTAAAATAAATGTTAATTTCACTTAATAAAATGTAATAGTTTATTAAAATAATATTTCAATAAATATTTTATTTCATATTAATGCAACAACAAGAATAACAATAATCGCAATAATTATTGTACACCTACTTAATTCCCTGTTCTCATCATACTTCTATTCATGGCTGGAGCAACTGTAACGAACCCAAATCTCCCCCCATGATTAATAAAGTTTTCTGGTTCTGCTTATTATTGTGTGGAGCTGATGTCAATCACAGCCCTCCAGAATGCCTCTGGAATATCCCGAACCCGATTCTGGTTATTCACACTTGCCTGTGCCATGTTGTGGTGATTTTACGCTGCTCATCCATTGCCTCTTTCATTCATATTCCAACTGCTTATCCAGCAGTTTCTGGGGATTTTTTTTCTCTTCCCATGTGTAGTTTACGATACTGTCCAGCAGGGGGTAATAGAGGAGAGGATGGTGCAGCCTGTATTCTAAGCTGGTTTGCTGGTATCCTTGGTTTAGATTGCCTTTTTTTCTCTTGTTATTATTCTCATTTTCTCCATCAGTTTAAACCCATTTCCTGTGTTTCTCAGTGGCCAAAATGGTGCAACTGGGCAATTCTGCATGCAAGTCGGGGCTGGGGAGGTGCCCTCCTTGTTTGCCTGTCGGACGGGCTCCTCGGGAGGATCAGCGCTCGCCCAGGGGGTCCGGTCAGGTGCCAGGTCTGAGCTGAGGACCTGTTATGGCAAGCTGAATGGGGGTTCTCCGTGGCTCGGGGGGTGGGGGGCACACAATGCACTTTCACACAGGTATTTATGAGTATTCATCTACAGCACATGGGCTGTTTTTGTGTTTGACATTGCCTACGTTAGGAGAAGGATGGATGGAAATCTAATTACAAGTTTTAACCAGAGGGGGTGGGTCTGTTATCCTCCCCACCATGGCAGTGTTTCTGTAGTCAGCATTTATAATTTATTTTGTTAGCCGATCTGTTGGTTTATCAGACATTATAAGGCTGAGTATTAATATTATATAATAAGTTTGTATAAGGTCAGGATAATGTGGTGATGTTTATCATTGAGGTAAAGCTACAAAATAACATTTTTGCAGACCCTGACCGCACAGAATCGCCTCAGCTGAGTTTTAGGTTGTTCTCACGGCGTCAGTCCATGTGGCCACCACAAGGGGCACCACTTCCCCCATCCAAGTGCCCGGAGCCTGTAATCGGGCTCCCATCTTATCTTCATGGGCATTTAGGAGAATGGGGGCATAGCTCGAGAAGTGCCACCCAGAAACTGGCAGGGTGATGTCCCACCGAAATGTCCCCGCGTCCAAGCGATCGAGCGCCGTATCGTCAGCACACATCAAAGCACAGCCCCCCCCCCCCCCCCAAGAAGATATGTAACATGTAACAAGTGCCCCCTTCTGAGATAGTGGCCGCTTTGATGGGTTGGTGTGGCTTCTGGTGCCATCCCCCGCCTTCCGACAGCGAGGGGGGGGGGGTAGGGCTTTGATGGCCCCCATTGAGCCATCAGCAAACGGAGCTGTTTGGGAGACGGAGGTGCACAGTCTGTCTCGCCTCCTCTCCAGCCTCCCCTACATGCTGGTGCCTTTTCATCTGGTGCCGGTATCTCCGTGAGTCGCATGCGACGGCCGATCGCTGTCTCTGATCCGGCTCCCGGCCCCCCCCTTAAAGAGGAAGCGGCCCCTTTCGTCACCGGCATCCCAGGGATACCCTTACTCAGCCAATGAGATTCTCCACTGTCACCATGCCTGATAAGCACCCACCTGCACAGACATCTGTGTACCAGGTCCCCACAATGAGACGTCGTTTCTCCAGAGCCACTGTGCCATTTGGGATGAGGTAATGATAAGTTAGAATAAAAAGAATAAGTCTCCCTATAAATGTCATAAATAGTCTTGTTTTGGGTATGTAGTACATGTCCATCCATCCATCTTCCGCTGCTTGTGCAGGTCGCGGTGATGGGGGACGTGTGGACACAAGGGGGTGCTCACTGTGGACAGGATGCCGGTTAAATTACATATAAAGAAGAAAAATAAGCATTAAAATATTCATACATATGCATTGAAATCGTCTTGTTTATTCATGTCATGCGGTGACGAAAACCATGTCGAATCAGTGCAGACTCAGCCCTGTCGGCATTATTTTTGTTGATTTTAAGCTTATTTTATGTGAACAGCGAGACTTTTTTTTTTTTTTTTGGCTGGACAGATCCATCTTCCTGACATGGCAGGACAACGGAGAAGCAGCGAAAAATATCACTCAAATGTAGGGGGTGCATAAACAGTTTCTTTGTGTTACACGGGGGAGGGTCCCGCTCCATCACTTGCGTCGAACGGAAAGTGCGCGTGTGCGTTTGTTTGCGTCCCTCGGCGGGACAGCGAAAGCCGCGACTACTGCAGCACCCTCAGACAGATAAGGCAGCCCCGCGCTGTGCAATTAGGAAATCGTTAGGGCCATTCATCAGCACGCTGGCATTAAAAGTTGCCGGCTTAAATAATTACAGGGAATCAAAGGCTAAGTGCTGGGAGATCAAAGACAAGCATTCTTGGGTAATCCTTTGGTGTTGCAAATCTTCGGTAATCTGGCTAGTGTCCCCCCCACTGTTTGACATGTATTTACTGTAGGAGAGGGGATGGCGCTATCAATTACGGTCCCAGCGGTCCTGTGTTTACTTTGCGGGAGTGAAGTGTCGAGACGGCCTTGTGAAATATGGCGAACCTGCCCCCCCCACCCCCAAGCCGCTGTTTGCTTTTCACAGGCCAAGGTGTGTTACTGCCACGCCTTCCTGTCTGTTTGGGGGTCTTCCCGTAGCGTCTGGGGGATTAGGCGATAGGCGAGGGTCTGGTGGCCTAACACAGTTTGTCCAGACAGTGTAAACCTGGGGGGGGGGGGGGGTGACAGCATTGTGCAAGAGCCTCAGTGACTGGCCCTTTCCTCGCTTCACCTCTGTATCGATCCGGAACGATTTGGAGGGGACAGGTTTAGGAATGAAGAACGTGGAAACATCATGTAGGATTCACTCACGGAATGAATGTTAGCAAACGTAATACAGGATTCATGCCTTGAACAATCGTGAATCATGAATATGCACGGAATGTATCCCGACGCACAATGTTGGATGGAACGATTGTGAACATACAGAGGATTCTCTCACAGAATGGATGTGATCCATAAAAGGTGATGTTGCAGAAAGTTAAGTAACTTTAAAATATATATGATAAATTTTTGGAAGGAGAAAGTGATGCTTGTAAACCAGGCAGCATGAATCAGAAAATAACGAGTGCATTACTAGGTGGAACGAATGAAAAAAAACTCCATCACATCACTTGTCTTTATAACTGCTATGAAATACGTATAACACCACTGCAGCCCTGCCCTGATCTCTGGCCAGTTAGGGTCCTGCTGTAATTATAGTGTTCTAAAGGTTTTAGCAAAGGTGTGATTCAGTTTGTAATTAGTTAATTTGTTTGTTCTGACAGAAATCCTGCTGGCAGATGAGGTGAAAGGTGAACCTCTGGATCGTTCATCTGGACTATCGTGACACAATGCTCCGCCGAAGAGTGGTGTCGGTCCTCGATTAACTCCACAAATTTACTGTGTGAAAAATGAGCTCTCCGTCAGCGCGAGATGTGTGGAGGTTAACCAGCAGCTTGCCGGAATCTCCCTGGCACCAACGCAACACGGCGGATGAGACCAAATGGGAGGAAGGACGCAGCCAAATGGGATGAGTGGGATTGAGGATTCGCTCGCAGCTTGATTAATGACAGGCCAGTTCTGAATTCAGACCTTTAATTTCACCGTGAGGTTTCATAAGCGGGCGGATCAAAGTTATGAATTGATTTAATGTCAGAGACAGCTAGGGCTGTTTTATGGCAAATAATTGCACGGAATAATTTCCTCTCAGGAAATCTCTGGGGTCAAGTCAAGTGTGAAAGCTAACACGCTAAATAGGTGAGTGTGAAATGTAAGCAGAAAAAATGTTAAATTACATTTTCACTCATTTCCCACTCTCCAATTAATAGGTTTAAATGATGTATTTCATACTACATATTAATATATAACATAACCTATATATGTTATATATTAGGTGTGTGTGCATGTGTGTATATATATAAATAAAATGTAATCATATTATATGAATAGGTTCAATTATATATATATTTTATATATTTCAGTGAGTGTATTCAGTCATCTTGCTATTCTTTTTATATTTATATAACACATATGTTCAATAATTCAGGTCGGCATGAATGGAAATTCATTTTCCATGGCAGTAAGCAGGGGGACGATAAGGGCATGGATACCCTGGCAGGTATGGGGGACCTATGCATTACTGAATTATAAGTAAAATTGAGTGGGAGGGGGGACCAAGGTGATCATTTTCACTAGCTACGCCCCTTGGTGGTATTCATGTCAGTGTTGGCGATTCATTTGAATACTGAAAAAAAAACCCTTGCTATATACTACGATTATCGCAGAATAATTGGAGATGGCGAACCCCACATTGCATGTTCTCTGGTGCTTACTGTGTGCAGCCCCCCCAGCTGCAGAATAATCAATGGTGTCCGTCGGCCTGGAGCACAGCCCCTTCCTGAAACCTTCACTGTCATCAAAACGCTCCTGTGATCTTCTCCATGTTTCCTCCAGCAATTGGGGTTCAATTTATCATCAGGAAACCCCCCCACCCAAAGAAAGACTCAAAAGGGGAACAAAGCGTTCTCATTCGGGCCTTTCGGGGGCATAGAGTGCCTTCCAGCCGACTGCCCGTTAGGACTCTCCTGTGATTGTATCTGTTACCGTGATCTTCCGGGGGGGAACGCCCCGTCTCCACAGGGCGGAGGCTCATGTGGCCCCAGCACAACCATGACCCCACCCAACCTGGCTGCCAACTCATCTTTCTCCTGCCACACGTCAAGTCAGGCTTCCTCATCGAACGCTGTAGTACTGGCAACTAAAGCTCATTCAGTCCTACTGTAATCCAGCACAAACATTTTGCTAAATTTCAGACAACGTCCACAGAAAATGGAAAAATCTGATCTTCAATTGGACCTTAAATCCTGTGCGGCTATTACAGCGTCAAAATAACCGGCCGCTGAAGGGCGGGGCGGGCGAATGACACTCAGAGGTAGAACCCAGGGCACCTCCCTTGTGTGATTGCAGATGGCAGGAGCTCAGGAATGTGGCGATACCCGAAGAACCCACATCAATGAATAATCACCGAAATTATGCAAAATAACCAGGAAAAAAAAAGATAAGGACAACTGATGTCACATAATATCCATTTGAACAATAACAAAAGGTCAAGCAATCACTATATCTGATTTTGAACTAGAAGCAGGTCGTTTATTTAGGTTAGATAGTAAATGAATAAATGAGTTAAATTGCTACCACACTCTAGATTACCTACTGACTGGCGAGCCCGAACAAAGACTGCCCTTCTGCTGCCTTACTCTAAACATTAGCATCAAGACATGGGTACGTAAGTGTGGGAACTAGCCCAGATGTGTTGATACCATGACTCCATTCGCTGTACCTGCCACAGAATGCACCAAGTGCTTTCCGATGCCCGCAGGTGTCCTTTGCAGGTGAAGAAAAGGCAGAGCCCAGTTATCCTGCCATTTTTCCCATTTCCCATTGGGGATGGTGTGCCCGTGACTGGAGAGTCACTGGTTCGAATCCCATATTCAGCAGAGTGATTTCAGTGCCGGATGATTGAACAAGGCCCTCGAACTTCAGTCGCTCAGGGACTGCTTTCTCAAAAAAAGTATGTGACTTTGGATTAAAGTGTTTGTGAAATAAATGAAATATGTATTCTCTCCCAGTGAGGAATTACAGGGGCCTCTGCACTGAATGGACAGACTCCCCTCCCCGACAGCTATGCATGAACGAAGATTCTCCAAGATCTCAGCCATCTTCCACAGCTACAGAACACAAGCTAATTCACATTCTCTAAATTTCCTCACCACAGATGGACAATGCCGGACTGCCGAGACCAAAAGCAGATCCCCTGTATGGGACACACCCTGTGTTCCCTGGAAGTTCCATATTTTCTCCTTTTGACTTTTGGCCAGAATAGGTAGCTATGAAATCCAGCAGTGCTTTTTGAAGACATTGCACTGGATCTCCAAATGAAACTATATTAAGCCAGAATGTATCAACATGTTCATTCTCTAAGAAGGTCACTGTCCATATTAATAACTGAGACCGATATCGTTTAATCTTGCATATTTCCACCACATCTTTCCAGTCTGCAATTGCTCTTATTTGCTGTCTTTCCGGAAGAAACTAGGCATGCATGTACTGTTACACCCAGGAGAAAATCACAAAAACATCATCAAAGATAAGCAACATCTACTGTCTGTCCTTACTGCGCTTGGCACGTCCTTTACTGTGAAACCCTCCCCTTGTCACCAGCTGTCTGCAGTTACACTATGGTCCTGGGATAATGGTATTTTGTGCCACTGTAGACCAGTATGTGGATTGTATGATAAAAGCCCACTTGACTTTGACTTGACTTGACTTAGAGGACAATTGTTGAACGGGGGTCAGTTGTTGAACAGACTTTCAACACACTTCAACAACTAACCCCGGTCACATGACCCTCCAGCTAGATTAAGACTCCTAGCAACAATTCTGAAGCTTATGAAACATGTCATACTAAAAGCACACAGATTAATGAGTAAATAGATACCAGATTCGATCAACAATTGTCCCCAGTCTCTCCCACTAAAGAGCTCACAGATCGCGGTGGGAGGGCAGGTCTTTGCGTGTGTAATTAGCAGGATGCCGCTGGCCTGGTGTCACCGTGACTCGTGCTGCCCGCTCCCCGGCAGGGCTGGGGCGGATGTCTGTCAGCTGACATGTGGAAGTCCGCATTAACCCCGTCAGCTGTCCTGTGCCGCACACCCACCCGGCTAGCGTTGCAGAATCTGGAAGCTGAAAAAAGAGCATATGGATTATTTTTTAAAGCTGATTTGTTCCTGGTGAAAGCTGTGGAGCATGTTAATTTGTTCAATGTGTGAGCTGAAGTGTTGAAGAGCAGGAATGGAATTAACTGGCACCAGATCCCTCAGAGTAAGTGGCTGGTGAGTCTCTTATAGTCAAAAAACAAAATGTGTGAAAATGTATTTGGCTAAATGTAATATTAAATACAACAAGCAGTACATGATATGTATATTGCATGAAGGAGGCCTGAATTACGCTCTTGGGTTTTTGGCAGCATGTTACAGGCCACCGTGAATGTTTTTTTTTTTTGTGGTTTTCCTTTCCAATCTCCAGTTCTGGGTTCCTACATCAGAAATCCACCTCAGGAGTTTGTGGTGCAGGTACCAGTCCCCCGTAAAATGAGCAGTGCAGGTGTCTGAGAAACGTTAAGGAGCAGAGGTAAGAGAGTGATTAAGGACGACTTTGAAAAGCCGACCGGAGAGCTGAGTTTGCATCCTGGGCGGGTCGCTGTGCTTGTACCCCAGAGTGAGACGCCTTACTCGAATGACAGCGGGAAAAAAACCAATCCAGCTGTGCCGATGACGTCCGACATGCATCCATGAAGCGTTACAGACCTCCCCGCAGTCCATGCCTGCGTGTATATATATATATATATATATATCTGCGCATCTTAGCAAATTTACCAACTGCAGTCATAAGGAAGACTTGCTTCATTAATAACAGAATAACTCAAGTAATACTCACAATACTCAGCTATCACCCGATTTTATTCCCATTGAAGTGGGAGTCAGATGTGTTCAAAGTAAAGCCGTAACTGTTACGCTTCCTTAGCAGGAAGCGATTAGCATTTAGTTATAGCCGTCATCCTGCAGCGAAGGGTGTGGACATGTGTGAACGTAAGGGAGAAAAAATCCTTAATTTGCCGCAGTTTGCTTTGTGTAGGTTTGTCACCTCTATGGGAGTTGACCCCTCCCATATCTGGACCATAATTTATACCATTCGGGCCCCCCGTGTCTCTTTCGCAGACTTTAATCGCCAGCGCGGCTACGACACGCAGCCAAGAGACCTCTCAGCCATATTTGGATGAGGTGTGTGTGTGTGTGCATGTGCGTGTGTGTGTGGTGTATCTATGCGTTTGTGCGTGGGGGGGGGGGGGCGTCAGCACAGCTGCGGTGCGATTTGGCAGCCCCTCCATATGACATAACTCAGCGCGCGGCCCTCCGCCCGCAGCTGTGACCCACTGGAATGTCTGGCCAGGGGACCATTGACAGAGGTCAGATGAAAACATCCACAGAGACCAACACACCCGCAAAGCACGATGGGTATTTTCTTAATCCCTGCTATTTCCAATCAGTTGAGATATGCTACAGCACACCCACTAACTCAATTATGCATGTGTGTGTTTTTAATAAATGCTTTTTTCTCGAATTATCAGTGCTGTCTTAATTAGCAGGGTGCCATGCACCGCTGGGATTTCCACATTTAAGCCGTGATGCATGATGACAGGGATATCACTCCATCTGCATGAGGGTACACAAAAGTGTCACATTTCGTGGCTCTGAGTGGCTCAGCAGGCTCCGGCGATTGGAAGGCTGCCGATTTGGGTCTTAGCAGAATGATCACACGTCCTAGGTCCTGTATGCTGGCTGACCCTGTGCTGTGACCCCCCCCAAGCTTACTCTCACCTGTATGTGTTGCTCATGGAGCGCAACAAGGTGTAGGCAAACAGAAGCATTCTAATGCACCTGTACTTGTGCAAATAGCAAATAAAGCATCATTTCATTTCATTCACTTGTAGGTTAAGCTCTCTGTACCTGGAGGTTGTTGGTTCTAATCCCCAGAGCCAGAAACCTATCCTGAATTTCATGTACCCAGCTGTTTAAGATGGGTTTGAGGGAGAGAAGCATTCCAGTGCACCTGTGATGATAGCGAATAAAGCATCATTTCATTTCATTCATTTGTAGGTTAAACTCTCTGTGTACCAGGGGGTTGTTAGTTCTAATCCCCGGAGCCAGAACCCTAGCCTGAATTTCATGTACCCAGCTGTTTAAGATGGGTTTGAGGGAGAAGCATTCCAGTGCACCTGTGATGATAGCAAATAAAGCATTATTTCATTTCATTCACTGGGGCTGCATGGGAACGTGTGCCTGGTGCTGCCATAACCAGCCATCGTAGTTTTAGCTTCTGTGAACCGAGGTGCCTTCATGCTACCCATGAGGCTTAGGGACTGCTGTTCCCAAAAGGTAATGGGGGAAGCTCATTGGATACTTCTGTTGTCATTAATAACTGGGTCCATAGGTGCTCTTAAGATGACTAATAGAGCAAATTATGGTCTGTGACATCTCTCCAGCAGGTGGCAGTGTGAAGTAATATCACGGAGGAAAACGGGGTGTCAAATGCACCATCTACCATCAACAGCTTGTATGTGGAGTTTAGCACGTTAAGATCAGCTTAATCACTGTATAGAGGTCTATGTAAGCCTTTTAAAAAAGGACTACAAAATTAGGAGGCAGGAAGCTGGCGATCTGGATGATGTCATCGAAGATGACCGGGCCAGTCAGTATATGAGGGGGGCATCTCAATGGGGATGGTCACATGGCATAGTGAATGAGAGCACGTCCCTCTACATGCACACAGTTGCCGAATACCAAGGGTTTCGCTCATGTCCCTACCGGTATCGTAGAGGTACAGTGAGCGTTTAGGATGGTGGGGGCTTCGGGGCTGATTTGGTCCCTACAAATGTCGAAACCACACCTATGCCACTGGGCATCTTTGGAATGGGCTGCAGTGACACCACGCCACGTTCATCCACATCACGTCATCAGGAAGAGGAGTCTGCAGCTGCAATTGGTCGACATCCATACCGTTCATCGTGATCGTGGGAGGCCACTGCCCAGGGGACACCGCTGTGGTCCGCTGTGGGGGGGGGCACGGACTCATCTGGTAACGTGAACTGACAGACAGAAACTGAGTTGCCGAGTTTCATTTACCTCAGGCAAACATTAAACGGCTCATTTCATTTACAAGTGAATACAGGTGGCGGTCTTTTGCTTGCAAATTGACATGTTAATGCATTCAGGTTCAGAACTGAGGAAATATATCTAAAAGAAAAGACTAACAGCACACTCAGAGAACTGGTAGGTATTGTAACATTTTTGTACAATATACAAGAACATTGTGACTGTGAGCATGCTGGATTGGAGTGTAGAATATATAATACCATAAATAATGTGCAATCACTTACTGTATCAGTACTACACTATACAAACTTGGAGTGTCTAAGTAATTAATCATTGGATATTAATTGTATTCAATATTTTAGAGAAGGGTGAGGTTTTTCTTAAGGAGTAAGAGAGGCAGTCTGTAGTCCTCATTGTAGGCAGAATCTCATGCAGACGAGTAATCCCCATTATAGAAAAGTCTCTTTCCCATGCCTGTTAGAGCAGCAGCTACCAATAAGGTTAGGAATTATGTATCTGGAGGTTGTTGGTTCTAATCCTGGAGGCAGAAACCTAACCTGAATTTCATGTACCTAGCTGTATCATTTGGTATAACTGTATAATCACATCTTTTAAAGATACCAATTGAACACCAAACCATAAACACAAACAGAAGATAGCCTGTTAGTAAAACATATGGCAGTAGAATGGAAAAGTTGCCAGTTTAAGTCCCAGAATGAGGCTCTGCAATCATACCCTTCAGCAAAGCACTTAGAATAAATTACTCCAGTAAAACATTCAGCTGTATAAAAACTGCAAGTCCCTTTGAATAAAAGTGCCAGGCGGTGGACTGTATGTATGTAAACATCATAAATTTGTGTGGATAAGGAAACTGAGATAAGCACTTGGTCACTGTTCAATTTCAATTTAAGTAACTAGTCACAGATTCAAATGGCGAGATACGAAAGTATGACTCCGGTGTAGGGTGTGCAGTGTTTGTGTGAGAACGTAGAAACGGTAAACAATACTTTATGATGAAAATATAGCAGGGGGCCCTTTCCAGACAAGAGTCTCTTCAATAGCATAAACATTTACGAAAACAGAGACGTCGTATTCGTCTTCCTCCAATCACCTTAAAAGACTTCTAGTTTGACAGAACAAATTCTAACAATATTTTACAAGGCACAATAAAAGGTCTCACACGTGGGAGTTGGACTCGCAGACTGTCACACATGCAGCAAAAGGGATGGTCAATGAACCTGGATACTGTCACACTGGCTACAGGTCCGGGAACGTCGCGGGAGTACCTAACGCTGGGGGGCGTATGATGAAACCAGTCCTGGGTTTTCAACAGAAACAAATAAAACTGCCTTATAGTTTTATTGGGTGAATGTCCATGATACAACTAAAAGGACCAAATCGAATGTACAAGCACATAGGTAGTCAACTCAACATCCTGAATGAAAACTTGGATCTTAGTCAGTGACATTGATGTTGAATGTACATTGATGTGGTTAAAATACTGTATGGGAAAGTGACATGGAAAATTTGACAAGAGTTAATAACAATAAATAATAATAATAATAATAAACAGAAGCAATTGTCTGGACCTGGTAACTACAAATTGCTGGAGCTCCTGATGGTCAAGACCTTCCAGTAAAATGTGCACCTCATACAAACATAACGAGACTAGTGGTCTTTCTCACCTGCACTTTCCCTGTGACATATAAAAAAACACGTAAATGCGTGTATTACTTCACCGACATGCTAGGGTGCCCAAGACGTCTAACTCTGTGGCTGAAATGAGCTTGGTTTGTTAATCTTATTCAGAAAAAAAACGGAAAAGAAAACTATGCTGTGGACTCAGCCTCTGTGACAGACAGATCCGAAACTGAAGTACACGCATATTTGGGATTAGCTTCTACAGGCAAGCGCCAACTGATTGCAAGTAAGGACGCCGACTGGGTTTGTATCCAGAGAAAGCATCTCCTTTTTTAGGGCACAGAGGAGCTCTATCTAATACCACGATCACTCGGCTAGCCCCGAAATACAGCCTGCCACGTGAAATGACATAAAACGGAATTTTCTAGACGTAAATAGAAGAGCTCTTAGTTTTAAAGAAAAAAAAGAATCTCCTTTCCATCCACGAAGCCCCGCATTGCTAGAATTCCCTCTGCCAAAACAGAGGAAGCGCAGACTTTCTCAGAAGGAACCGCTATGACCCATCATAGCGGTTACCAAAAAAAGCCCACATCTCCACCAGCGAAGCCCCTCAAAATACCGCATGCAGAGGGACGCCGAGCCCGCTCGCTATGAACTCCCATCACTTAACATTCTTTTCATTTCGTAGCTTTAAGGTTCTTCCACAAGCATCTTCTCATCTCCAAATGAGTCCTCTGCTACCTGCCCACTCTACCACCTGCAGTCAGAGCAGTCACAATAATTTTTACTGCTAAACCAAGCGATGATTATCACAACAGTGCAGATATACAACAGAAAAAAAACGACCAATTAAAATAATATTGTAGCATAGTTACCCAGCATGCTTTGCAACACATCTGTTAATTAGTGTTAAATGTTAGGAAGAATTTATTATTTATTATTAATTAATTATTTATTTTTAAATAAATGTAAAATAAATGTTGGGTTAATTTAAGTGTTCTAAATTGGGTTCTAAATAGTAATCTATCAGTTAGCAGGGTCACCGTGAATGTGAGTTACATTCAGATAAATGATTCGAGCCCCATGTTATACTGGTTGTGGGGTATGACTTTTCTCTTAAAGATCGTTATTTATGTTAGTGAGCTTCTGAAAACCTGTATCTGAATAGAAATGTTGACTGGTTAAATGCTCTATTACCTGCTGAAGTGCAGGACTATGCTGTGAGAAGCATGACTACATCTGTTCCACGCTAAAGACCTGGCAATGCTTAGTAGCAATCATTTAAACTCTTAAATTTATATATAACTTTAAAGGTGTTAGTAAAACTTGAATGCCATGCTGCGTTTTATATTTGAAAGAGAAAAGGCCTTGTAAAATATTTTCTTGAGTCCAAGCATGAATTCCTTATATGGAATGCTAGGGGTAAAATATGTCTGAAGGCAGATACAAGCAAGGGAGGACCTCAGATTGCAGGCTGGGTGGGATGTCCGTCAGCTGTCAGTCACTGGCTGGTTTACCCCAAGGGGATGTGATGATGAGGAGGGGGCTGCAATCAAAAGCTCTCGTCATCTCCACTGAAAAGATGGTGAACAGCTGAATGAGGATCATAGCTTTTTATAAGTATCATATAATATCATATCCATAAAACGCTGAATTGAATGAACCGTGGTGGAGAACAGGTCCCCCCCAAATGTTTCAGAAATGTCATTTATTTGTCACACATTACACATACTAGTGAGTATTGCAATGGGAGTATTGAATATGTGTATTGAGTTTACCATTCATATTTCACATCCGAGAATCAACCCCCATCTCACCTGGCTGTTATTATCCATTGTGTCTGGGCTATAATAATTAACTGTATCTGGGCTATAATAATTAACTGTATCTGGGCTATAATAATTAACTGTATCTGGGCTATAATAATTAACTGTATCTGGGCTATAATAATTAGCACAGCTCCTCAGTAAGTCTCCATTCAAATGAGGGAATCAATAGTCTTATTGCCGGCTTACAGAGATCAGTGGTGTGACAAAGAAAAAAATGCATGACTGAAGGTAAATCAGAAGGTAAATCAGAAGGTAAATCAGAAGGTAAATCTGAAGGTAAATCTGAAGGTAAATCAGAAGGTAAATCTGAAGGTAAATCAGAAGGTAAATCAGGGATCCAGTGCCATTGTTTGAAATATGTCTTTCAATCTCTTATCTGAGTCGTGTAATTTGGAGTAAACCCCTTAAAAGGCTTTCCTGAAGGATCTGCCCAATCTCAGATCTTCCCTCTGTTACCTGGACAGCATGCTTTGGTTATCATATCAAAAAGTGGGTGGGAATTAAATAAATATTTTGACCTTTTCATAAGATAATATTAACATACTTGTCTGATGACCTAGTTTTGGCAGAAATCCTTGTTAAAAGGTTTTGGAAAACAGTTGCTCTCGAACTCCCTCGTCCTCCGATCTGCCTGCACCGGGTCGACTCAGGACCTAATCCCTCAAACACAGGCCTCATGTCTTATGCTAAACCTTTGGATCGTGTTTCTGGAGACACGGAAGAACAGACCGCGAAAGCCGGCCAGCCGCGTGCTGAACTTCTGAGGCTCTGCGCGTGTGGGGCAAGCAGATCCTAAAAACATCTTGTTTCGAGCAGAAGGTATTTGATGTATTTTTTATTTATTTATTTTTTTGTAGATTGGATCCTGTCCTATAACAACCAAGAGAAGCGATAGAGAACTGAATAACACAATAACAGAATAGAGAACTTCACACACGTAGTACAATTAATACTTTTCAATAAATCTGTTTTGTTTTATTAATATATCACAATTTTTTTTCAATGGACACAAGTTTTTATGCCATTTGCAGTTCAGCTTAAAGGAGAGATATCAAAATTTTATAGCATCCAGTGTGGTTCACGATTTCTATGGGAGCAATCCACTTTTTTTTCTTAAATAATGAACTTTCATTTCTGTATCTTGTTTTCTGGTATTTGGCGCAAAGCCAGCAGCTGACAGCTCTGTACAGATTCCAGTCACCGTCTCACCAGCACCTAGATGAGGGATTCCCAGCCCAGTGCTCCCAGTGACAGAGCCCGCTGTGTTTGAGGGGCTGCGGTTAAACGGACACCTGATTCATACCTGAAACTCCTGGTCACATGACTTTGTAGTTTTAAAAAAAACTGCTGAAGAATGAACATGTAGATTCCTGAGCTAATGTCCCTCTGCAGACCTGACATTCTGCACTATGCTACGTTTTACTGCTGCATTCCAGTAATTATTTTGCTGATAGTACCTTCTAAATGATAATGGCCGTCTGTTTTTTTCCTAGTAAAATACTGCTTATCCAGCATATTTTCACAATGATGCATTTATTATATGCTTTAATTTATAAAAGCTATGCAGCCATTTTAATTCAGTTTTAACCAGTCTTTCACTCAAAAGAGGGAAGATACAGAATCTAACCGCAACTTTGATGCAAGGGTTTTAACGACATAACCATACACAGCCTCTGTCCAAGTTTGGATGGGGTTACATTCCGATTAACCAGACATAATGCAGAGAGGTTAAGCATAAAGAGCATAAAGAGTCACAGTCACAGAGTACTCAACTGGTTGGTTGAAAGTAAATCTTGGTCTGGATTTGTACTTTCTGGACCTGAAATTTCCACCTCTGGTAAGGCGAAAATATCGTAAGGCGAAAATGCATTTTGATACAGCACGCCTAAGCTAACAAACATCATAGCGTAGCCTAGCCTACCTTAAATATGCTTAGAACACTTACATTGGCCTGCAGTTGGGCAAAATCATTAACACAAAGCCTATTTTATAATAAAATGTTGAATATGTCGTGTAATATATTGAATAATATACTGAAGGTGAAAAACATTTACTCACCGTAAAGTCAAAATATCGTAACGTAGACCATCGTTACCCGGGGAGTGTCTATATTTATACAGGGTCATTACGCAAAGCATGCAAATGAGATCCATTGGCAGCCAGTCAAATCCCTTGCTTTTTCTGCCATTTTGGCCACTGTCCTTTCCACATGGGGGGAAAACCGCCCAGCCTCACGCATCTGGGCCATCAAATAGCAAGTCAAAAAATACAGTGATCCGAATCAGTGGGCTTTGGACTCTGTGATTACTAAAGCCCTCCAGTGACCCCATAACGGCACTGGGAAGTCAGCTTTCCAGTATCTCCAGCTTGATGATGTCACAGGATGCCGTGGCGATAAATCCGCTCATCGGAACCGACAGGATATTAGCGATCTGTCGGAGGTTCCGGGAATGAGATGCTCACGCGGCTTAGCGGGTTGCTGTTAGCGTAGCCATCGCTCTGACAGCAGTGTGTCTAACTGTGGAAAGAATTACTGTAACATCAGTGGAGCGAACAAGTGTCCAATCAGCAACAGCAGGTAATGATTACCATCCGCCCTCTGCTCCAGTCTCATCAGTCCTAGTATATCCTTTTAGATTTCACATTATAACACTCTTTTGACTGTGTTTATTACACATCATTTATATAGACATTTCAGAATTCTTCAGTTTATTTACTTGTGGGGCAGTGTGTGGCTGAGTGAGTTAGCATTCTATGCCGATGATCAGTAGGTTGTTAGATCAAGTCCCTTAGAAAGGCCCTTAAAACCCAATCACTCTGGACATCACTGCATGCTGCCTGTCCCTGCACTTGCCTAAGTTTGCCCACACCTGTACGTGTGTCCATACACCTCATAAAGAGCAGGATGGAACAGGCAGAGATATGACTTTCCCACGGAGATGAATAAAGTATAACTGTTCTATTTCATATGTATTCCAAGCTAATGCTTTCCCATTCAGCAACAATCTGTGGCTGTGATCGTAGTGATTGATTTTAACGGCGTGAACTTGTAAGCCGGCAGAGTGATTTACAGAGACGTAAACGTGATTACGGGCCTCCTGAATGAGGAACGAGTACCTTTCGGAGAGCTGTGATTCAGTCTGCCAGCTGGGATCGCAGCTCGGTGCGGAGGTCTGCGTAACCCAGCCGAGATTAGCGCAGCCTTGGCCTGACGACAGAGCCGGCTCCCGATGACGCACCCGGCTGCATCACCACCCCCAGGTGCGTCAGCCGCGAGCGTGGGAGACGCCAGGGCCAGACGGCCCGTCCGATAAGAGGCTAGCGGCGGCTGAGAGCACGTGTGCACAAACACCACACCCCGCCGCCTTCAGACTGTCAGGGTGGGACGGGAACCCAGAGCCTTCCGTGTGCGGGCGAATGGCGGCCTGTGTCTGAGAGGAAAACACCTCCAACTACTCCACATGCTTTTATATTTTTATCGACCCTTATTTTTACTTTTGCTCAATTTTTGCCCACCAATCTGGTGTCTAGCTTAATGTCACAATATGTCCTGTTCCTGTCTCAATATTTACATTCAATGTTACTTTTATTTTGCACTTTGACCAAAAAGAATTATATTTCACCTCGATGTAAGACCCATGCATCATATACCTGAAGTTGACAATAATCGTACTTCGACTTTGATTTGTCTGTTTTTTCGTTTTTGGTAATTATCTGTGATGGCACCCCGTACCTGCCTTGTACCTGTAGCTTCTGAGAGAGGCCCGTAACCCTGCAACAAGCAGGTATCGAAAATGGATGGATGGATATGTTTAATTATTCTTTACATGTTTGAGTAGTATCTTTCTTTCTATGAGGTCTTTCCTGAGCACAATCCAGGATGGAAAAAGCTACATACATACATGCATGTTTGTGTACGTGAGAAACAAACCCTGAAACCAGACCTCCTTCCAGACCTCCTTCCAGACCTCCTTCCTCTCCAGCACGTTTCTGATACTAGTTGATAACCTACAGCGATCCCTAGACATAAAAGTGAAATAACTGTTATCTATTAGTAATTAAATGTCTCCTCTTAATACAGCTCATACATAACTAGTATCTATAATTCATAATAATGGTAAAATTCTCACCCCACCCTGATGAAAAACGATACTTAACAAAGGTCCAGAATATCTGAATGGGAAGCCCTCAAGCTTTTATATACTATCAGGTAATTAATGTGTGATATATTGAAGTATATATAACTATAACTTATTTTCACTAAGGACATTACATGACCAATTCATGACTCTTGCATGTTTTTAATGTAGGAGCCTCTAGCTGCAGGCGACTGTCTGTTTCCATGGAAACCGCATCACCTGCATCACCTGCATCACCAGGCATTTGCCAAACCGGCTGAGTTTGCTTAATCCCAGCAAGACATTTTGGCCCCTAGATCACCATTTGGGAGCTGAGTCGTGCCCCCCACCTCTGTGTGTTTGTGTGTGTGTGTGTGTGTGTAGATTGCATGTTCTCTTATTGTGCGGGTTTCTTATTATAGTCCAAAGCAGAGGATGCAGTGTGAAAGCACAGGTACCGCTCGGTACTCACCTTGTGATTCACTACCGGTAAATTTATGATCATCGGGAGTTGACTCTGTCTTCAGGTTAGTACGCGAGAAATGTTCCCAGTACTCTGAAAAGAAACTATGTACTGGTGAGTACCGGCCCACTTTAAGCACTGGTCCAAAGACATATAGCTTGGTAAACTGGTGTTTTCGAACGCATAGTTGGGCTGCATTCAACCATTACAGCACCAAGCAACTGCTGCTTCAGGTATATTTTGATGTGCTACGTTACATTCTTAAGGATAAAACTGATTGAAAGTCAGATTTGTAGGCTTCGGTATGGAAGGTGAATCGTTGAGAGTTTACAAAATGAGTTTGGGGTGTTGTTACTGGGCTTTTCCCAGTTTGATATGTGGTGCAAACCAAAGCATTGGCTTATGGCTGCTAATCGAGTGTCATTTGTGCAAAACCGTCTGCAAAAATGCTATGAATACATGAAAGATGCCCATCCAGACGCCCATCCAGACGCCCATCCAGACGCCCATCCAGACTCCCATCCAGACGCCCATCCAGACGCCCATCCAGACTCCCATCCAGACTCCCATCCAGACGCCCATCCAGACTCCCATCCAGAAGCCCATCCAGACGCCCATCCAGAAGCCCATCCAGACGCCCATCCAGACTCCCATCCAGACGCCCATCCAGACTCCCATCCAGACTCCCATCCAGACGCCCATCCAGACTCCCATCCAGACGCCCATCCAGACTCCCATCCAGAAGCCCATCCAGACGCCCATCCAGAAGCCCATCCAGACTCCCATCCAGACGCCCATCCAGACTCCCATCCAGACGCCCATCCAGACTCCCATAGTGCCCACTGTTGCACATGGTCTGGGTGTAGCCAGTTTTACTTTTTTGACGTTTTTAAATATTTAGGTGACCAGTACACCGAAATCTTAATACGTAGCCTTGTCTGAAACACGCTACTTGAAATATTGTCATTTTTTAAAAGTAGAAAGACACCCCAGGTCTGATGTAGCAATTAGCCAGTGGCTCGTGGCACCATATGCATTACTGTGAGAACCGCAGACTCCATTAATGACACACTTACGTTTTGTAAACATGAGGGAACGCTGTTTCCTTCGCTCCATTTTGGGGCAACATCAAAGGGTCTCCTCGGATATTAACAGCTGGGACGTACGCTGAGGCGTCTGAGCGAGATAAGTCAGGCCGACACTAAGACGGCACTTTCATGTCAGACTGAAAGAGCATCGACGAGCCCTAAATCAGCGGTGGTGTGCGTGCTTGTGTATATGCGAAACACATTTGTGAAATATGTTTATCTTATAGGCACGATGTTCCCTCGTGACCTGAGCGTCGCGACCCAGGTCTGACCCCAAAGACCATTTTTGTCATGTGGGGTTAATCTCTGCATTAGAGCTCAGTCAGTCATTTTGGGTTTCCAAATGTTATAAATAAACTCTTAAATATATTTGAAGTATGGAAAAATAAATTGCAGTAGCAAATTCTATTTCCTTGAATGCAGTAGAGTCATATCATCAGCTAAAAATGATCTATACATCCATATGTTAATACTAAATGCGTGAACGACGAAGTTGAATAGTAACGCTTAGTGTTCTAGCTACCGTATCTTAAAAGGCATGTTGTAAACCTGTATCAAAAAATTGATTTTTAGGAAATAAAAAAAATCTTAGGAAACATCCAGAAAAAGAGCAGAGGCCAGTAACGCGGCCTTTGGTGGGATACAGTATGATGATGTCGTCGCTGCTGATTGTTGACAGGGAGCATCAGATAGGAGTCAGTGAGGCAGCAGAGTCCCGGGTGCGGAAAGCTGTGCTGATGGGCCTCATCCAGAGCACTGCTGGGCCCTGACTCGAGGTCAGTGAGGCAGCAGAGCCCCGGGTGCGGAAAGCTGTGATGATGGGCCTCATCCAGAGCACTGCTGGGCCCTGACTCGAGGTCAGTGAGGCAGCAGAGCCCCGGGTGCGGAAAGCTGTGCTGATGGGCCTCATCCAGAGCACTGCTGGGCCCTGACTCGAGGTCAGTGAGGCAGCAGAGCTTCGGGTGCGGAAAGCTGTGCTGATGGGCCTCATCCAGAGCACTGCTGGGCCCTGACTCGAGGTCAGTGAGGCAGCAGAGCCCCGGGTGCGGAAAGCTGTGCTGATGGGCCTCATCCAGAGCACTGCTGGGCCCTGACTCGAGGTCAGTGAGGCAGCAGAGTCCCGGGTGCGGAAAGCTGTGCTGATGGGCCTCATCCAGAGCACTGCTGGGCCCTGACTCGAGGTCAGTGAGGCAGCAGAGCCCCGGGTGCGGAAAGCTGTGCTGATGGGCCTCATCCAGAGCACTGCTGGGCCCTGACTCGAGGTCAGTGAGGCAGCAGAGCCCCGGGTGCGGAAAGCTGTGCTGATGGGCCTCATCCAGAGCACTGCTGGGCCCTGACTCGAGGTCAGTGAGGCAGCAGAGTCCCGGGTGCGGAAAGCTGTGCTGATGGGCCTCATCCAGAGCACTGCTGGGCCCTGACTAAGGTAGCGCTAAAACTAGCTTAGCGCTAACTCATAACTTAGGACTAAAACTGGAATACCTGACAATTCACTGGAGAGTTTAATGAAAGGTGTTCAGTTATATTGCTACCAGTACAAACCTGCTATACACCTGTAAAGAATATTTGTTTTGTAAAAAGACGTACACTCTAAAGTGATTCCTCTTCAATTCGTATGTTTTGATGCATGGTTTGAAACACAAATTTTCTTTCCTAAATCCATTCTCACTGCTGGTGCATGTGGGCAGTGGTGTTACAGACAAGAGGCCACCATAGTGAGCGGCGTCGTTCACGTTTGTGCCGTCACCGTGGTTTTCCCACGACCGTCACGTCTGCGCACCCGGCTGGTGGATCGCGTGGTTGCCTCGGACACGGAAATGGTGGACCTCAGCACATACTAAACCAGAAAAGTGATAGGAATGGTCAAAAATGTCCCCTGGAAGTCTACGTGTCCTCGCCGCCCAGATAAAGCTGCCTGTCCCCGCCCTGAAAGGTCATGGACGTCCTGCGTGATGACTCAGTTTCACATGTGATTCTCTAAACATCTCGTCAGGCTGTTACTAGCCCGATGACGGAGCGGGCGGCCAGAGTGTTGATCGACCGCGTAGCGCATGCCAGTGCCTGCGCCCGTCGCCGCGGTAACCCTGCTCTGGGCCACCCTCGGAGGCGATTTGGTTCGCAGACAAAGGCCTGTGTTCGACTCCCACTTTTTTCTAATGAAGGGAGGCGAGGAGGAGGAGGAGGAGGAGGAGGAGGTGATCGCTGGGGACTCGCACCGTCTGAGGAGCGGCAGCTGTATCCGGTCAGTGTGCGGGACGACGGCAGACGCTCTCACAGCCCCCTGCCCCCCAGCGGCCCCTGGGGGGGAGCAGGAAAGGAGAAGCTGGCTGCTTTCTTACATCCATTAGGAAGAAGAGCGTGTTATTTTACATATCAGGACTTGGATGGACAAAAACAGTGAATTATTCATGGATGTCAGCGGACGTGCCAGGAGACTCGCTCACGCAGAGGGCGGGCGGGAGACTCCGGGGGAGTCCGCCGGCCCGGGAGCTGTGGGTGGCCTGGCTCTCCCCCCCCCCTCGTAGCACCGTCCTCCCTCTCCTGACATGAAAACTGAGAGGCTGCAGTGGAGTTGCGGTGGGTGGGGGGTGCGAGGGCAGACAGGGCTTCTCAGCAGGTCCACCAGTGACCAAGACTGTCATGAACAGGCCCAATTTCAGGACCCCCTGGGCTAAATTTATCATCTGGACCCTACCTACAGCATAAAATGCTGCTGTTAAAACCAGGAAAAAATCTGGGGCCCCCTACACCTCGGGGCCCTGGGCCCAGGTTAGTTGGCCATAAGTCCAGCCTTGATAGGGCATTTAATGTCTAACCCCCCCCCCCCCGCACTGTATTTATTGTTTACATACACATTGCACAGTATATAAGCCCTTGTGTCCAGGCCCCTGTCCCACCCTGTCCCGTGTTTTGCACTTTACTTGTCACGAAAACCCTCCCCTTGTCACTTGCTGTCTGTATGTCACACTATGGTCCAGGAGGGACGCTATTCATCTGTATATGGATGGTATGACAATAAAGTCCACTTGACTTTGACTTGACTAGACTTGACTTGAGTTGATTTGACTTAACTTTTAGGATGCCTTAAGAGGACCTTCAGAGGACCTTCAGAGGACCTACATGGGACAAAGGTTGCTGTTGCATGTAAGCAAGGTGGATCCAGGATAACAGGGCCCCCGCCCCCAGTTGTTACCATGGATTCCTTGCCTGGGGCAGAGATGACCCTCATCACACCCAGAGCCTCCAGCCCGCATCCTAATCAGCAGAGACCACAGGAGGAGGTACAGTCACAGCCTGGGCTCGCGGTGTCACATGGCATGGGAACGGGCCCGGGTCCGGGGGACCTCTCGCCGACGAACGCGTGTCGCCTACGGTAATTCTGTGCGGGAACAAGAAAACAACGCTATTGAAGGCATAAGCGGAGAGGGAAAGCGAAAAAGCCCCTTTGAGCTAATCATGTGCTGCAGCTGCTGGGAGATTAGGTTACAGGAGCTTGGGTCTGTGCGCAGATTACCTACACGCCCTCGGCCCACGTCCAGACTCCAATAACAGAATATGAAATGGCACTGCACTCCCAAGCAGCTTACAGTGCCACTCTGCTTCCATGGCCCATGATAATTACCATCAACATGAGCCCTAAACTTTCAGCGTAGCCAATGGAGTAGAACCAACTCTGTATAATACACCCAGGACCCTGTGTCCACTGATATAACTAAAGTGTGTGTGTGTGTGTGTGTGTGTGTGTGTGTGTGCGCGTGTGTGTGTGTGTGTGTGTGTGTGTGTGTGTGTGTGTGTGCGCAGACATGTGGTAAAATGGGGCACAAAGTGTGTACTGACAATCAAAATATGCCGTTATGTTTAATGCTGTTGAAAACAATAAATGACAGCACTACTGCACTGTTAGACTCTAGTCAGCCATGTACTGTCTCTCTATATTTGTATTATTGTTAGCTTTTATAATACGTGTCATTGGTGAAGAAAGCACACAGACTTTTGTTGTACATGTACGATGAAGATATTCTGTTCTACAAATCATGATGCCTTCATTATTATTCATTATCATCCTTTCATCCATCTTATAATCACATCTTATTATCTAGCGTTGGGTGGAGCCGGTCTGGAGCCTATCCCAGAATGCACAGGGCCAGACGCAGGGGAAAATAACTTTTGAATCATCTCCTGTCGGGTGTTTTGTTAAACACGACACTTTATAGCAACCCTGGAGTTCGTCAAGCGATATCTGTCATTTTTCCATTTTTTTTGCCGTGTCGCTTTGATATGAGTGAGGAAAGGTCTTCACACCCAGAAAAAACATGTTGTGGTGTGATGGCTGGACCCCCTCCCCTGATCATGTGACCCAGGGGGGCCCATGAAGCGTCTTCTTTATGAGATGGACAGGCAGAGAAGACGGGACTAAAAGCATGTTTATAAAAGGTAGTGTTTGCTTTTGGGTTTCTAAATGGAACCTGGGGGAAAAGTTAACCAAAAAAAAAAAAACGCAATTGATTCCAGGGACACCGTTCTCTAAACAGTGAGCCGTAATTCCGTCTTGTGCTTTTAACATGAATTAATGTAAATTCCAGGAGTTTTTAAGTCCGCCTCTGACGCTCCGACTCACCGGCTCTCTGGAATTTCGTAGGGGTGTGTGATTCTCGCAGTAATGGCATTCCAGCCTGGCTACATTACTGCTGTTTCCCAGCGATCAATCATAGTCCTGCTTTGGCGTTACAAGAGAAAGGGAAGGGGGGGGGGGGGGGACGGCTGTCATGCCGGGAGAAGTTTGGGCAGATCTGTGTTCTCATCTATATCTATGTTCTCATCCAGCAGGACAGGATGGGTGGTTTTCCACAGCGGATCGTTCTAGCGGAATCCCTGGATGCTCACGGTGCGAGTGGGGAGATCCGTGACTCCAGCGATTGACAGGAACACGGCGGCCCTGAATTAAACTTCTTAAAATCCCAATAAAAGTCATCTTCCAGCACTAGTGTGGCTCTCGGCCCGTATAAAATATGCTAGCGGAGTGTAAGCTACCCTTCCCCTGTAATATATCCGGGTGTGTCTCCATGGGAGTGAGCTCAACGGCACCAAGGCGCTACAAACACCACCTCGCATTACCGCCACTCCCCGTCTGCCTGCCCGCTTGCACTGCAGTATTTAATCTCAGCGAAACTAACAGCTGAGAGTCAGGTGGGATGGTCTGTTTGTCCTCCCTGGTCCCCGTCTCCATGCGTGACATCACCCGGGGAGAAACACATGCCGTCGGACATCTGAAGGGACGAACGGAGCACAGACGCCCCGGTGGAGCTGATGGGGTGAGAGAGGTGTTTTGGGCAGGGTCTAGCGGTTCTTGACAGTGACATTGTGCATACTATTATATTCCCGTAGGCTGTAAACACATGTGCCCCGGAATGGCTTGAACCAATCAGACAGAACAATTTTAGTCTGTCTTATGAATGTTTCTCTCTGCAAGTACATGGCATCCAAAGAGAGACTTATTTTACTGAGCATTATGAGGGAGAGTGTGGCTCAGCGGGGAAGATTACTGGTGCAAATCCCAGTGGTGACAGAATGATTTCACTGTTGGGCTCCTGAGCAAGGCCCTTAAGCATAAATATTGGTCTCTTACAAGTGTGTCTCTTTGCTAAATAAGTCAGATATAAATTTTCATCATCACTTACATTGATCTGTAAGTTGCTTCTAAGAAAAACAA
The DNA here is from genome assembly GCF_048594095.1 of Paramormyrops kingsleyae. Classification (NCBI taxonomy): domain Eukaryota; kingdom Metazoa; phylum Chordata; class Actinopteri; order Osteoglossiformes; family Mormyridae; genus Paramormyrops; species Paramormyrops kingsleyae. Next base: position 32,086,750 of record NC_132808.1, on the reverse strand, counting down.
ACAAATAAATGAGCATCCAATGAAGAACGTCTGTGATTGGATTTTTTTCTGACTGTATAAATTCACCCAACTGGTGTGCTTTCAAAGTAACATTCCTTAAACAAATTGCTAACTGAATTGTTAAGATGAACATAATTACACTCAGGATTGAGACATTAAGCTGTTTTTTACTGTGAAGCACTACGACGCACAAAAGCCAAGATTGTCACTGTATGTTGACACCGGCAGTTTCCCAGCTAAAGTGACAATTAGCCGTAAAGAACGACCGCTCCGTGTCTGAGGAGGATGACGGACGACGCGGATGTAATTTCGGTGACTCACGACAGGTCGCGCCCTTGTGAAGGAACATGTCAGCAGCCAAGCAGTGCCGAAGTCCTACTGAAATCTATTCAACATATTAAACACGGAGGCTAAAACTTCCCAGGCTCAGTCGCTAACTGGCAAGCAAACAAAAATGTCTAAATAGATGAATGCTGAACATAGCATCTGCGATTTGTCTCGCGCTACTACATTGTTTTAAAACATGGGCCCAATCAATTCAGGTTCTGTGCTGATAACGCTGACAACGCTAGAAGTGTCTAAGTGTTGTTACCACTATTAAACACGGAGCCTTCAAGTAAAAAACTAATTCTCTAAACATTTACATGTCTGAATAATTGAGCTTTAATTATTTCATGTTTGCATACATTTTCGTTAATTTTAGATTTATGACACCCTGCTTTTAATCCGTTTACCTTGCATACTTACTTGCATTCTTGTGTGTCTAACCCCATGCACTCTTTTCTTTGTAGGAGATTATTTTAACTAGAAGATCATTTGTAACATCCTACACAGTCTCCTGTCCCTATAACACACCAGTATCACCCCTAAAAATACGTAGAATGGTACATTCCGAGTGTTACAAAACAGAACAAACCATCAGAGGTGGAGATTTCAGGTCCAGAGAGTACAAATCCAGACCAAGATTTTGTTTCAACCAACCAATTGAGTATAAAGAGTCACAGTCACAGAGTACTCAACAGAGTACTCAACTCCACCTCTGCAAACCATAACGGCCACCTTTCTCGACTGTAGCCATTGGTCAGTTGTCCCTCTGTATTTTCCTCTCTTCCTCCAGGTCCTAAGCAGACTCTTCACATTCCTGGTTCCCCTGGCATCCAAATCCATCCCGTGTGTTGCCTCATCATCTGTCTGGGGGAGGGTCTGTTTGCAGGACCACTCCAGTAAGCCCTAATTTCCCAGCCAGGAAAAACACTGTCCCACTTTCTTGTTTGCTCTCTGGTTCATCTCACTTACATTCTCTTGACCCCTGAGTTTACCATCCAGTTCTCATTCGACACCACCGACACTTAATCAACCAACAGGCAAACACTGATACATCCCAGGATCCGATTTGTTGAATGTCAATTCAGTTTCGGTATTGAGGGCTACAGGTCACCAGAATGATTTCAATATCAAAACCTATCAGGATTTTAGGGGAATTAGATGTCATTAGAGCAAATGTACAGCATATAATTCCAAGGTGAATAAGGGACCCTAGCTTTAGTACATCAGAGTTTCAGTTTTGAAATAGGACTCATAACCCTACATATGGTTGCCAGATAATGTCTCACATGGAAGACATGAGCGGTGTGGTAATTACAGCCCATCGTCAAAGGTAGTGGCTGGCAATACACTAGCGGCTCCAATTCCAGGCCTGTTGTAGGTGGATAGAGGTCTTGCATGATGTAATCTGATGTAACCATTCTGGAATTGGGCTCTATAGTTTGTTTCATTGCTGAACACTGGCCACGAAGTGCATGCCCATATTCTTGTGTTGTGTACCTTACAGTCCATTATATGGCAACCCATACACCTAGATGGGAAATCTGGAAACGGGAAATAGGATGCTTCCTTCTTCCGAAATGCTGCTGTAAAATGTAATGAATTGAGAAATCATGACCTCGCTGTTACAGTCTCGGGTGGCAGTGTGGCTCAATTAGTATTGTAGCTTCACACCTCTATGGTTGTGGGTTTGATTCATGGCTCTAAAGCAGTGTTTCCCAATCCATTCCTCACGGACCCAGAGACAGTCCACGTTTTTGCTCCATCCCAGCTCCCTGCCAGACAGTCCATATTTTTGCTCCCTCCCAGCTTCCTGCCAGACAGTCCATGTTTTTGCTCCCTCCCAGCTCCCTGCCAGACAGTCCATGTTTTTGCTCCCTCCCAGCTCCCTGTCAGACAGTCCATGTTTTTGCTCCCTCCCAGCTCCCTGCCAGACAGTCCATGTTTTTGCTCCCTCCCAGCTCCCTGCCAGACAGTCCACATTTTTGCTCCCTCCCAGCTCCCTGCCAGACAGTCCATGTTTTTGCTCCCTCCCAGCTCCCTGCCAGACAGTCCATGTTTTTGCTCCCTCCCAGCTCCCTGCCAGACAGTCCATGTTTTTGCTCCCTCCCAGCTCCCTGCCAGACAGTCCATGTTTTTGCTCCCTCCCAGCTCCCTGCCAGACAGTCCATGTTTTGATCTACCGGGAGCTGGGAGGGAGCAAAAATGTGGATCATCTGTGGGTCCCCGAAGACCAGAATGGGAAACACTGCTCTAGGATCAAACTGATGTCACTTAGATACCCAGAGTATGTGTGAGTATGTGTGAGTATGTGGGCATCCTGCTCCTTGGGACCAGTTACAGGGTCACCATGACCCTATGTTGAACCGGCGTTTGTACAATGTATAGAAAATTTCAAAAGTGGGTGTGTCTAAACGGCACGTCACCAATGCATTTCTCCATCAAGAAAACAAGGGTGTTCAGAGAAAAGATACCGCTTAAAGTATGCCAATGAGATCCACTATCTGGTGAAAAACATTGTCTCATGGTCGTGGCTGTTAGATTCACCCGTTACTTAAGTTAAAAATCTACTGTACAGCTGGGAAAACGTAACCAATACCATATCGCAGATTTTTCCTCTCACATACCGTAGAAGGACTTAAAATTACGTAGGAGTAAACGCTGAGCTAACCCTTGCCTTTGAGTTGTAGTTTTATCACTGTCTTTTAAGGGAAAGGCACTCATTGCTCATAAAAGACAAATCTACTTGCCGTAACTCTAGAGGTTACGTTGGAGGTGATGGAGTGATAGGCTACATAACACCGGGCCACCCATGCACTGTGGGGGCTGCAGTTAGCTTGGGGGTTTATGGATTCTAGTTCAGGAGGAGGCTCTGCTTTTCTGTCCTTTAGAGGGAATTTAGCCTACGTTGCCTCTAGCATGTTAGTATTAGTACTGCAGAGAGGTATAAAGATTAGAAGCTATCTAAGCCAGTCACCGAATAAGATTTCAGGAACACATTTAATGATTTTTTAATGAGAGCCTCTGGCTCCGTGAATTAAACATTTAATTTCATCCTATTGTACTTTTATCAGTTTTCTTCCACGTAAATGTAATTTCATTTGCTGATGACGTAATAATACAAGCAAACTAAAAAGAATTCCAAGCGGACCAACAGTGGGTCAGGGTCAAACAAGGAGGTGAATTAAGTCACATTAAGTTCACATTAGATTCACGGTGGTAATTTAGCCTTTCTTCTTAGGGCAACTGGACTGGACCCCTCGTTAGGAAAGGATAGGATGACCTTCAAGCTCGACACAACTTCCTGCTTCGGGGCAGGTGTTACTTTAGTAGGATCTTGGAAACCGGTCCGAAGAACCGGGCCAGGGAAAGCAGTCAAGTATGATTTCTAAGTAAAATCCGTCCAGCCAGGAGTCTTGCGAAAGCGTTTTTAGTATGTGTGTGGTTGGGGGGTCAGACATGCCGTGTCTGGCAGCTCCTGTGTCGACTCACAAGTAGGAAAATACCGCTGTCACTTTCTGTTTTCTTCCCACTCCCGAACTGACTTCATGTATAGGATCAGACTGGGACGTGCCTTTGCTCAACCGGTAACACAGTAACCCTCTTTGGTCGCCCAGCCTCCAACGAACGTATCACAGAACATAAGCGAGATGTGTCTGGAGCTGTTACACTTTCTGTGTCATAAAAAGTTTGGTGCGTTACATGTAATCTTGTTACCATTTAAAACATGGACATCTTTAACTAGAAATGAAGTGAAAACCCCTAGCAGAGTGTGATATATGATTGTGAGAGAGAAAACATAATTAATAGCGAAGCAAACATTTCACAAATGAGTTTTGCATTTTGTGTATGGGGGCAGATAGATTGCATATCGTTATCCCCATAGTACAAACCACATATTAAAACCCATATAGACTACCCACATTATGACTCACATATTACAATCCACAGACTACAACTCATACGGAATATTCCGGATACTTTTCCCAGCACGGCATTAGCATATCATACTTCTCAGGAAGAAATTGTCCAGTCTCTGCCTCCCTTCCTTCTAAACCAAACCCTTAAACATGCATCATTTAAACAATGGTCCAACTTCATCTTGCAGAAGACTCTGCTGGACCACAGTCTGGCTTGTGACTGGCACATTCCAGCAGGCTGCTCTGATTACTTCTCACCATCTTAGACTTATCTCACAACATCTTAGACCTGGCTAAAATGGACCTGATTTATCTGTCGGCTGAAATGGTCACATCTTCAGCATCTCTCCATCACCATCGCATACTTCGTGCTGCTCAGCTCCCTGGCTGCCAAGAATCCGGCCATCTGGATGAACATTGCGCCGTCGTTCCCCGAATGGCGTTCTGCACGCTCCTACCCCGGCACTCTCTGCACTCCTTTGCCCGAGATCCTGTTCTAACTTGTCTGGGGTATCACTGAAGCGTAGCCACTCCTCATCTGGTCTCCAAACTCCGGATGATATGCACTCTCCATCTGTCTATCACTATATCCCTTCTTTGGCTTCCACATGCAGACACACCTAAGATGCTGGTGTTGACCGATGGGGTTACTGGCAGCATAGTGTCATAATGCTTAATGCCCAATAAACTACTGGGAAATGCTGTTTACATCTGTACAGTGTTTATATCTGTCTACATCTCCTGCACTGTCACTCTGAGTGTTTGTCTAATGTGAAATGTTTATGGCATATGTCATGTTACATTGTGTTGTTATGTTACGTTACGTTATGTTACGTTGTTATGTTACGTTATCTTATGTTACGTTATGTTAGATAGAAAATGTATATAGTAGTCATCCCTCTGTCGCTCCTCCCCTTAAATTATTAATAATTATACAGGATTTTTTTTGCATGTAAACTGCTGTAAATGTAAATGAAAATGTACATTATCCCAAGGCTCTGTCTTTCGCACTGTAATGTCTGTCCTGTCATGAACATTTGACTTGACTTTGGATCACTTGTGGCACCTGCACCTTGGCCAGAATATGTTATAGGTTAGAGACCCTTTCCCCTTTTCACAGCAACCCCCCCCCCCCAGGCCAAAACATCATTAACGTCTTACAGTGTTGCAGTGGTGTGAATTCCCAGTCACAGTGATAACTGCGGATCTCAATCTGCTCGTCTAAAGCTTTCCCCTCCCCAACACACATGTACCGAAATGCTTCCGTTAAACGCCCTGCACCAGTACATAATCTCCAAACATATCCAGTTAGATTAACTTATATATTCCATTTCTGCTCAGTTTCTGTCATTTCCAACACTTTGATATTCCCCCAAGCACCCTGTAAAATAAAACACAGCATAAGAGAGAGGGCCTTTTTTTTGTTTATTTAAATTAAATTCCCATCCATGTATATTCTGTCCCCAACTTAGGCAAAAGAGTCAGGTGCTGTCAGTTTTGTCTCAAAGCTGTGCTCCTCTACAAAGGAAAAGCTCCCCAAAGCCTGAAAGGGTTCCATACATGAAGAAGCGAGGAGAATGGTACAGAAGTAAAAAGGAACTGCAGAGAAGCGAGAATATTTTTTCTTCCTTCTCCTCTTTTTGGCCCTGTGTTCAGTGATCCAGTACAGTGAGCACAAATGCTACTGTGTACCAGTGTAATGTGCTCAGGAACCCACCCAGCTGGCTCAACTGGCCTGAAGCTTTTGGGTATTTAAATAAAGGCACAGGTTTGTACACATGAGAAGGGGAGCCTGTTTTTAAATGCACAGACCATAGGAAAAGGGTTCGAAGGCGGCCCAGCTGATGGCTGGCCGCTGCCACTGATTCTGTCCTAAATTTCTTTGTCGAATATCTGCGCCGCGCGTCTGAGATGTGCTGCCGTCGTAATCCCACCGGGATCAAAGGGAACCTCTACGATTTATGGTAATTGAGGCTAGAGGCGGCATGGTTACAGTCATCTGCCCGCCCTCGCTGTTTTAAGAACGAAGGGCTGTAAGCCCGAAGATCAGAGAGTGTTCTGTTCGACAAAAATCACCTGATGTTTCCAGACGTTCGAAAAAGGCTCGAACGCTCGCCGCAATCACATCTTAAATGAGATCCTGTGGTTTAGTTATTGCCGTTTTATTAAATATGCACTTACAGCTGTGATAAATGATGATTGTTATATACGTGTGGTGTGATTTAAGTAATTAGGAACACTTCCTACGATATCGGGTAGAACATCATGTTATGTGTTCTAAAAATAGAGCCCAATTATTTTTCAATTCAGAATTTTTCTGCATTTTAATGTGTTTTGTTGTAACTCCCCCAGCTAGGAGCGCAGGATGGCCATGATTGTAATAAAGTCATACAACAGAGAGCTTCATATTCCAGCTCCCTTGTTTTCTTACGTTTAGGCAGAAAATCTCTGAATGATATCGAATGATCTCTTAATAAGACTGAACATCTGTTTACAACCAACCCAGTCGATTTATAATGTTACACTGCATAGTATCGTAAGCCAGAATGTTTATTGTTAGTCTATTTTTACCTTTTACTTAACTTTTTATTTTTGACACCAATATTTGAAACTTGGAATGTGTCATATGGTATTTTTATTCGCAGCTACAGCCACCAACAGACTTCTTGTATATTTTATATACATAAATCATTTTAATGAATGAGTATTTTATTGTAACGGTTTACGTTAGGACAATCACTTATGAGTGTGTGGATACTGGGAATGTTCTCTGTCACTTCTGTTAGCAATCATTTATCTTGAGTCATTTAAAGTTACATAATACCTTAAGTCTTTTTATTTTAGGGTTGATATGTGGTCTGCTGTCAGATATACTGTAGTCAGTAGGGTACAGAGTGAGGTATCCGTGTAATAATAATATAATAATTATATAATAATAATAATACATATCGATTCAGGGCAGCCTATGGGCAATCCACTGGTTTTCCTTGAAGGATTGCAGAGATAGCCCCTTTTCAGTTCAGGTGACTCCTTTTTATTACAAAAGTAACATTTTGGAAAATGATGAAAATCCCATCACATTTTATTTGATCAACGTTACAGAAGGAAAACACTTTAATTTAGCATGTGACTTCATACTTATAGCTTATTCTACATTTCTTCCAGTATTTTTTTAGTCTTTTGTCAGAAAATGATGAAAGTGTCCAAGTGTCACTTGATGCTTTTCAGCAGAGCAGGATGTAGGAAACTCAAAATCTCTTTTTTTTTTTTTTTTTTTTTGTGAAAATAGTTGCTTGGGTGGGTGCTGTTGTTTCACATACCTTGAATGTATTGCAGGAGGTTTCTGTTGGACCTTCAGCTCGACAGCGTGCCATTAATTTCATCTTCCAGGCTGTCTTATCAAAATATTTTGTTCGCAACTTTCATCAAAATATTTCAGTAACCTTGGAATCTGTCAAAACATTTGGTCATTTTGAGTTTACCTGATGCTTGGTTGACTAAACGCTTCTTTTAAATATTCCAGCGTCACAGATTACAGCACAGTGGGTTGGAGATGAGGCGGTTTTATTTAAGCTGAGACTGATTTGAGCCCCATTCTGCTGTGGTGGTTAAACAAAGACTGAGTCTTTTCCTTTTGGTGCGGCTGTTCCTGATGAGTACGGCTGGGTGCTGAAAGGCTTTTGACCCGGATGGCAGGCATTTGGTTGTGGAGTCCATTCACAGACACCAGCTGAACGACACCTGCTAGCAGAACAAACAAAGTCACACTCAGAGTTCAATAACTACAATGAATCTATACCTAATATTTTGACTAAAACAGATGATAGGGAGATATGAGTTTTTTCCTTTTATTTTTCATTTGCTAAAATTATTATAATTTAATATGGATTTAGCATATTTGGAAAGTATGACGTAATGAGTGCATTTCAGGCTTTTTACATGATACACGATAAATGCTGCCACTGTAAAACTACTCCGGCCCCGAAACGTCCCCGTTCTGTCAGTTCTGACGGCGAGCCGCGGACATGCGGCTGGCCAGATTTCGATACGCCTGAACTAATTCTGGGCTTGCTCTCTTACAGACTCATCATTGTCTCCACATCTCTCTCCGTGAGGATTCTTCTGGTGCTGAATAAACACAGGTGAGTTCGCACTTTGACAGCGCTGAAATATCTCTATGTTGTATAAACATTACATCACCTTTCCTATAAGCGTAACCTGGCAACAGGCCAGGTGTAGTTAGCGTTCTCCGCATGCGGGCGGTAGACCCCACCGGCTGTTTCCATACCCAGAAAGACCCCGATTCTCATGCGGCCGGGCAGATATAAATGAATGGGGTGAAATCACACACTCCGTGTAGCGTGACTCCCCACCAAGGCTACTTTGCTCCCCCCGATATACAGTTTGTCTTCTGCGGCATGATAATCTGACATAGCAAGGGGGGGCATTCAGGCTGAGTGGGAGTGCACCTCGATTGGAGAGGCGTTTGCCAAGACTCTGAACAGCAACGGAGGGAAAGGTGAGAGGGAAGGAAACTGTGAAAATTCACATCTTGAGGGATTAATTCCCAAAAGAACACAGAGTTTCCTTTGGAATCTGTTAATATACATTTTAATGTTTTAGTTTAAACATCGTTAAATGTTTTGTTAGGGTCATTATCCCACCTCATTAATATATCACGATTTTAATGCAATACTTTTAAAAACGAAGACTATTTTATGTTTCTTCTTTTAAGTAAATAGCCACGTTTAGCCATTTTTCAGATTAATGCATGTTTATAAAAGAATGAGCTCACAGATTATTTTTTTAGCTAACTGCAAAATAAGTAATGAGGAAATATATTGGTTCTAAAAGAAGCGATGTGAAATTTAACACAATCACAAATTTACTTTTTTCCTATTATAAAAATGCAAAAACTCATTCAAAATCTAACTGAGGTGTGATGGGTGAAATGAAGCGAGCTCTCTGGAAACGATGTGAAAATGTTCCGAAGTTAGCCGAGTAACTCAGAGCTGACTAGCTTGTCAACCTCAGTTCCCGAAGGTTGCAGCAAATCCACAGCTACTCGCTAAAGGGTGTCTAGCTAACTGCGGATAAGATCAAATCTGCAGTGTGGGACGGTGAAAGATTATCTAGGAAAAACAATTGGACTCGTGAAAAAGTGTAACATTAACATAATATTCAAGTAGAAGCTTCACACTGATGCAGGCTGTGTGTGTTGTAAATCCAACTGAAAAAACTAAGTTTTTAAGAATATACCTCTCCATTATCCTTTGGGGAAGATATGGAAACAGTCTACTTGACGACCGATATGCCTGGAATGGATCAACATGTTGTTTTTGTTTTTAAGATCAGTGATTTATGGCTCTTTGACACCAAGCTTGCTGGCCATCTCACATACCTTACAAAACACGAGCTGGGAACATGCATACCCACCTGAAATTCAAGGCAACCTGACGCATCTCCACACACTGGCGATTTAAGTTCAAGGGAGTACAATTAATCCATTAATCCCGTCTCCATAGCTATTAAATCAATTTCACAATTAGACCGATGCTATTTTTTTTGTTTTAGAGCCTTCAGTGAATTGAAGAAAATTTTAAGAAGTGACCAAAGGCCAAATTTCTAATAATTTATGCACAAATTCATAATGCATAATAATTGTATGGCATTGTATGGTGTAAAGCATTAAAAACATGGCTACAAATATTTCTCAAAAGGCATAACACATTATAGCCATGTGTATCTCATCTATAATGCACTATAGATACCTTTATAATGCATTAAAATGGTTGGTATAAGCATTGAGGATGCTTTGTACTGCATTATAAAAGTATCTATAGTGCATTATAGATGAGCTTCATAAAGCATTCATAATGCATAATAATCATGGCTATAATGTGTTATGCCTTTTGATAAATGTTTGGCGACATGTTTATAATGCTTTATGAATGCATTATCATTTGTTATGAATTTGTTTATAAATTACTAAAAACATGGCCTTAAGTAAAGTGTTACCGAAAAAGTTTCTCTGCTCTCGGTGACCTTCTCTCACCTTCAAGAATCCCTTATATTTTGTCTCTTTTCCATGCCTATTAAAAATGAAACGATAACCAGCCAGCAGAATAAGTGTGAGAAAACCCGGGATGCGGTATTCTGACCCGCGACTTAACACGGCATGACTGAGAGATTCTCTGTTTATTTGAAGTAGCTTAATATAAACCAGACTTTACTAATGTGAGCTTGGGAGCAATCTGGACGAAGAGGATTTAGGCCTCGTGTTGTGTCTTTGTTACAAATGATGTGGCTTAACTTACGAAAGGAGACGCAGATGTAAATATAATCTGGACTCGCCCAGACTGCGGCGCAGAGTTACACACATCTGCAGTGCTTTTCTGACACCATTAAGTGATACTGTTTAATACTGTTATGGTTAAACTGGCTCCATTGCCAAGAAATTTAAGAAAATGGATTTCAACTCTTCACATCTCCCAATATATAGCTTTAAGGACAGGATTTTGCTCCCGTGCCAGTTTGACATGATTTTTTTTACATCTCCAGCAAAGTCGAGTACATCTTATGGAACAGATTATACTTTCTTTCCTTTGAAATGATACTTTGAGATAACATCTATATGCAGTTATAAATAAATGTTTTGTTTGGAGAATTAATAAATACAGAATAAAACAAGTTCTTAACTGATTGTTTAATTTTTACAAGACATTTATTATACATTTTGTTGCATTGTATGGTGTAATGGAATGTCAGAGAGTTTCTCGAATGAATTTTACATCCTTGCATCTAATTGTCTTCCATGCCACCTATCCAGTACGGGGTCTTGGTGGGCCCCTATCCTGTCGCAGGAGACACTGGCCAGTGCACACATCACATATAATCCATACCCAGGGGATTTAGGTATTAGAAAAGTTCCTCTATGTTAAGAAACCGATGGCTCAAGAAGGACAAACTACATGTGCTCAGCATGAACATCCATGCATGGATCCATACACCTTCTAACTGCTTATCCACTACAGAGTTGCAGGAGGACCAAGAGACTGTCCCAGACAGTGAAGGGCACAAGGAAAAGGTCCGTCCTGAATAGAATGCCAGTTCATCAGAAAGCGCACACACACACACACACACACACACAGAGTCCACATAGCCATATCTTTCTGGGGACTCCATTCATTTCTATGACCATAACCATAAACCAACAATGAGAACCTTAACCCAGGCCTAACCTTAACCATAAGTAACCAAACAAGATGCAAGACATTGGCCATTATTAGTTTTTTGATTGCCTCCACAGATTTCTATAAAATTGAGGTTATCCTTGTGGGGACTGAAAAAATGTCCCCACAAGGTAAAGAATTACAGGTTTTTATTACATTGTGGGGAAATCCGGTCCCCACAATGTACTACCTACTCTACACATACACATTGTGGATGCCAACAAAATAATGAAAAATAATCATAATATAAACAAAAACTGCACTGCTTTTAAATTCCTGTCTCTCCTCATCTGACATTTGTAGAATAGCCATTATTATCACTATGCATTCTTTTACTGTGACATGTATTAATAAAACATCACCAAATAGTGCAAATCATACAACTGCAAATTGCAAATACTATAGACTTTTCAAATGAAAACACAATCATCAGAAACACTGGAAAAGCTTTATTTAGGTGGTAAGCCACAAGCTGGGCTTTTACTTGTGTGGTAAACCACAGAGTAGATCTGTAATCATACTTGTAGTCATCCACCACAAGTTACCACCCTCACTGAAATGGGAAAGTTCACTGTAACGACACCAAATGGGTGGAGACCAACAAGACATCATGTCAGGATACACTTGACAGTATCACTGCATGACTCTCTGAAAAGTAAAAATAACACTGGAAACTGCATTGCAGTAAGAAAAAAAAGCACAGTGCCATAATTATGAGATTTCATATATTTGAACTATCATGCAATAATATGAATCTCTAAAATGTATTTTTAATTAAAAAGAGATCGAAAATGAAAGTTTTGAAAGTGGTTAAATTAAAATTAAATCATGTTTTTCAATATGACAAACTGCGTATATCAATTATAAAGATGATATCATGTTATTGGGGCAATATGATGGTGCAGTGGTTAGCACTGTCGCGGCACACCTCTGGGACCTGGGTTCAAGTCTCTGCCTGGGTTCCACGTGTGTGGATGGGTTGGCACCCTTGTGCCTGTAGCTTCCAGACCCCTAGTGACCCTGAATGTTATTGGATTACACTTCTTCTGTGACAGCACATCAGAAAGCTCCTTCTCTGCCCACTGTTCTTGCAATCATTCTGTTTGTTTCCCTTTTTTTTGCTTGTATTACATAATTTTATTGTTATGTTATGGGTCCTTTGTTGTTAAGGCTACAGTGTGGTTATGTGTGGAAATGTTGATAAACATTTGCAGAAATGATTCAGTTAGATGAAAACCTCGGTCATTTGGCACCATCTTCCTCTTGATAGTCTGATAATGATTGGAATTCCATTGTTTATTTTTGCAACAGTTGAATCATGCAAGAAAATGCCTTTGCCTCTTTTTGAGCCAAACTATGTCTTGCAAGCTCGTATTATAATAATTCAAGACTGACAATGTCATTAAATTATCTGCTCTGAAGCAAAACATTTCAAGCTGCAAAAATTCCAAATAAACTAATTGTATTCAACTACTACAAATACTAGGGCAGACCAAAAAATAATTTAAATGTCATTAAAATATTAGAAAAATCGTTGAAACTATGTTATACTTTGGTGCATAAACTCTTTAAAACAGCCAGGATATAAACATTTTGCTACAAAAAAATGTAAATTTTGCATTTTTGCTACGACTACTGGAATAATCAAACATTTGAATCAGACAATTGAATGGTGATACCTGGCCTCTCTCATTTCCAGTTCATGCCGTTTGGATGCTATGATGGACCAGCTCGATACTGCAATGTTCAGTGTCGATGAATAGGGTATGGATGTCATATTGTATCTAGTATCTGATGCAGCAAAATCACAAGCCTCAATCCTAGGTTACACATGACTCTTACCACCCAGAGAGTGAATATGTCAGGAGACAGACTATCCACCTAACTTGCAGTTGTACTCAATCAAGCTGTTAATAGCAGGAGTAAATGAGGGCGTCACAGTGTGCTTTGCAGTGAAAAGATTGCATAACTGAGGTGTTTATATTATATAAAATGAACTCCTAGTGAAATGAATCAGCTCTATTGGGAAAGAGTTTCAGAATGTTCCAAAGCAGACGGGTAGTTGTGGGATATTTCTTAGCTACAACAAAAGCATGTATAAGTTTGTCTCTGCAGATAGTGTTTCGACAAGAGAGCTAAATGAATAGACAAATTAGTGACCAGATATTGTAGGTTCTTGTCACTGTACCTGTTCATTCACGCTTCACACTGGATTATTTTACTCACCATCATCAGATGAGATGGTGGGCTCAGCACCATTGCCGCTGTAAGAAATGCCCCAAGTCTTTCAGGTCACCAGATGAAGGTTCATCTCAAACATGAAGCATGGATTTAAACCATTAATTGGAAAACAATTAAGCTCTGCAGTCTCTTTAGATTGAGTGTGAGTGGAATTCGTTCTGTAACCCCCTCCAGTGGGTTATCAGGGAAATGCTCTGTGGATGAATGAGGTAACAACATACACAGAAACACGGCTTATTTTACTGTTGCATTGTTTAGATTTCTGGTATACATATTCATCGAGCGAAGAGTGTATATATACACACACACACACATTTATATCTGTATATATTTGCTTGTGACTTTTTTCCTTGGACGTTTCCAAACTATCAGTAACCTGAAGCTGCTGTTTTTTCTCCAAACGACATTGTTCACAATGTAAAGTTGTGTTTTTTCTAACCGGAATCATACAACTCAGACATCACATGGGAGGTCTTCGGCCGATTTACAATGTAGACATAATAGTATTCGCTAAGCATGTCTCTCTTTAAAAGTACAACTTGACAGTGCCTGGCATATTATGCCATTTTCCACGTCTTTCCGTTGATATTTCACCGTCCTGCTAGGGAACGCTGGTTAGCAGGTTTCTGCGTCTGTTCCCATGTAGTCGCCCTTTTGCGTTTCGTTGTCACCAGGTTGCGGATCATCATTTCTTTAATCGTCAGTAGCTAAATTTCCTGTGCGGAGTTTTTAGATTTTTCTCAGTACAAATTACAATGCCTTTAAGGTAAAGTAACCATTTCGGCGTTATTATCTGATGCAATCCGCATCAGAGTGTCCCCGGTCCTACCAGTCCTACCACGAGCTGGTAGCCAGTATCTTGTAGGAGGTTCCACTTGATGAATGCAGCAGACTGGATGTTAGGAGCCCCTGCATATTTTTAGAGAGGAGACAGTTGCCTTACTGAAGCATGACTGGTAACACCAATGGCTCATAGGTCCCCTGCTGATAGACACAGCTGGCCTCCTCTGGGGGGGGGCTGGCTCGTCCGGCCCTGACGCCACCTAGCCTTTGTTCTCTGCCTCCCCCAGCACAGTTGGCTGGTCACAGGGCCTCCGTTCCCTGCGCTCCTGTGTAGGCCACCGGCGTGTCGAAAGCCGGGCGCCGGATCATCGACACCCAGGCCGTCACCACCGGGCACCTCAACCCAGGCTCTGAAGACTCCCTCGTTCGTTCCTCGTTCGTTCCTCTCATTTCCACGTCCGTAGCTGCCGATGTTTTAAGTAGAAGAAGCGGTGATGCTACCATCATGGCTGTCACACCTTCGACTATTTTATCGTGCAATTCCATGCAAAGGTCCGTTACAAATCCTATTTGTACCACTGATAATATGCTATGTAATTCTGAAACATACATTATATGTGAATTTTGAGGATTTGTTATATTCAACCCAACATGAGGTTACATAAGAAGATAAGAACATAAGGTTATATGAAAAGATATGCAATTTGACTCATCGATGCTAACATTGCCCGTGCTCTGAAGCATTTTGTTTGCCAATAAGTGTCCTAATGTCACATCCGGAACAGTGAGATTATCCATTTACATTTCATGCCGTATTGACCCCTTGAGTTCTAATTGGTTAATGATGACTGGAAAAATCAATGCTATTGATCTTTATGTTACGCTGTATAAATCGCTGTCATTTGCATTCATGTTATATCCTCCTGAGAGCCAAGGAAAAAAGTGTCCTTCAGTTTTAGGTTAATTGTAATTTTCAATGTCTTTCGAGGAAATAAGACATCTTTTTTCAAATTAGTTTTTATTTTTAATTTCATAGCATGCCCTCTTTAGCGTACAGCAGGAATAAATATGTTTCCTTACATCAGTGAAAAGATAGATGCAAAAACAAAATGTCCACTACAATGGACATAAATGAATGGGTGGGGTCTCAGGAGGATATAATAGTATTATTAAGTAAAAAGTTCTTGAGAGTTCCGTGGTGCCATATGCTGGCAACATTTATTTTGTCGATCTCTTAGCATAGCAGTTACACTCATGTAAAATCGGCAACAGTATCGTAACTCCCCCAGAATCCCTTACTGGGCCTCAGCTGGCCCAGTGTCACGCTACGTGGAGCGAATGGTGAAGTTTGAGCAGAGCTGCGGAGCCGTTTGAGTGATGGAGCCGCGGGAAGGATTTGTTTTGACCCCTGCAGGTTCACAGTTATCTGCCCGGATCAAGGTTTCATTTATCATGACAAATGCACCATGGAATAACCACCGTAAGCCAAAAGGTTCGTGTGTGACCTCACTCTCCACACAGGTTGTACTCGTGAGATGGTGAGACGTGCAAGCAGGCTGGTTAGTGGTTAAATAGCTAAATATCTTCCTAAAAAGTTGGTATGTTTGAACTGACAATAGCTTTAAAGTTCAACATGAGAATTTTTGGGTTATATTAAACAGCTGGATGGCGGCAATAGGCCCCAAATATCTGTCAGAAGAAGCACGACAATCGCTACTCGCAAGACGGGGTGGTGTTGTCGAGCGAAGCAGTGCTTTGCTGTAAAGTACTGCGTCTGTCTACCCACCTGCACCATGCCTGCATGAGAATCCTGCCAGCCCATGAAGATAACTGCATCTCGGTAGAGAGGCACTTTGTTAGGTTAGTCCTGATTAAATGTTGGCTCAGTACCATTTCACAATCAGTCTGCTCCAAAACAAGATGCAGGCCCAAAACCCTAATACGGCATGTAAAAGAAAAATATATTTTATCTTCTCTAACATTTGATCTTCATTGCCAATTGTTTCTCTTCCAGATATAAAATAAAGAGATCCCCTACTAGGTCTCTCCCCATTGTAGCTTTTTGATCTTTATTTCCTCTAATTATTGTTTTGCCGTAAAGGAAAGGAGAGGCTGGTCGCATGCATGGGGGACTTCAGTAAACACTTAAATACCTCATTTACTCTGCCTTGTATGAGACCAGTATGCTTACAGTGATGGAAAAGAAGGGTCATTTGCACGTCAGATGTTCCTCCAGCCCGCTGGCAAGGATTTACCCAGAGAGCTATGGGACGTATCTTATCAAGGGCTGCCCGCCCAAATCAAAAGTCAAGAATATCTAGGGCGAAGTTCTGTTTCCAGGTGCAGCGTCCAATAACTTGAGGCCCCGGTTTTGCTGGAGCTTACAGGTGTGGAGCAGATGCTTGGGCCGGAGAGACGCAGGCGGGGAACGCCTGCCAGGTTCCGAACATGGGGAAATTCCCCAGTGGGAATTCTGCGCAGATTTTGCCGAACGCAACTACTGATGTGAGTTCAATGCATCGGCATGCTTTTCAGCAAAGCCAAGCGGAGCCAAGTGCTAGTTAGATCTGAAACACCACCTGTCAGGGGAAGATACATTATGGTGTTTTTAGAGAAACAACAGTTTGGGTTTGGTAACACTGCTGAAGGTGCAGGTGATGATCTATCTATTGAACACTTCTGAGTGTCAGTGATCCACAGCAGCGGTGGGAGAAGAAAGCCTTGATCTATTGACTTATAACTATCGGCCCTTGGGTGAACTGTAAATGGCTTAATATTTCCGTGTGTCAAGTATCATATTGCGTAATAGCACCGTTTACATGGTCACATATATTTCATCAGGAACGTAATCGACATTTAACGTTGAACGATTAGTAGAGTTTGCTCCTTTTATTATATAAGGATAACGAATGAGAAATGATCAGAATCAGAAAATTTTTGTTGATCCCCGGAGGGAAATTATTTTTGTTGCAGTTGCTCAACAGCCAGTTAAGGGAAAAAAAAGGGAGAGCAAGTAAAGTGAGTACAAGTAGTACAAGAATATTGCAGTAGCCAATAAAAAAGCAATAAAAAACTGTGAACAAATAACTGCAGTAAATTACCCAATGTGCAGTGTAGCTAAAATAAATTCAAACTGAAACTGTACAAGTATGTGTCCTTCAAACAAAGTGGAGATGGTACTGATGACATACAACATGTGCCAAAAACACGAAGTGTGCAAGTATATTATGAGCTGTATTATATGCTGTGCAAAGAATACTATACACTATATCATACATACTAAGGTATTAAACACTATATGATACACAAGTGCAGATCATAATATAAATGTCTCCTTAGAGAAAAGAGATACAATGTAAGCTGAACGTGTCACATGACGTATCCATCTAGAATGACAAAACAGTTATTCTAGAACTCACCTTTTGAATGCCAATTACATTGCAGTTATAGTTGTTCCTTTGTACGTTAAGGAAATGGCAAATGTGCTCACTTGAAGAGATGTTTAATTTATGCTTTATTTTATCGGACCTTTCTAAGTTCAGAACTTCAAAGTCTTGAACCAAAGTCTTCATGACACTGATTACTTGCATGGTGCCCACTGACTAACAGTACCAAAGTCACACCAATAATATTGGGTATTTAAAAAAAAAATTCTGGTAGGAACATAAGCAGTGGTGATTTTGTCGCTATAGATAACTTCACATCTGTGCCTCAGAATAGACTGTACCTTCGTGATTTATCGTTATGTTAGCTAGGTTAATATTCTCGTAGGTGCCATGTGCTGAAGAGGACAGCCACATGTTCTAGAAGGTTCTCCATGGCCTTCACTCACAGGTGCCGTTTTCTTTGCTAGTACCGATTCTGCACACTGGGGTACTTAAACTTCAGTATATCCCATCTCCCCCCTGCCCCCCCACCCTAGACCGGCCTGCGAGGTTCTGTGTGGGGTCTGGCTGTGTGGGGCATGTTTCCAGGCTCAGCGGATGAAGAAGGCAGCTTTTGTTTACTGTAAACACATGGAAACTGGTCCGCCACTGAGGTCAGGGTGAGGTGTGTGTTCAGCACTGGGACACTAAACTACCTCTAACGTCTCACTTATCGCACACAGGATCACAACTGTGTCTTTATAATTTAGCAAAGAAGAAGAAACCCCTGAGTTAGCATTTCGGTGATATCTCACCAGGGTGACATGGATATTTGGGTTTTCTTACCAAAACGATTGAGCAGGTTTTTATTTGAGTAAAGTTTTCCCACTTGAATCAATTTTGGATAATGAATTGTAATTTTTTTAATATTTAATCTGCCCACTCATACTAATTAGCATCCACATTTCACATTTTCTTAATATTTATTTTTCAAATTTTCTTTCAACTATGTTCTCTAACTTACTGAGTTTTATAGCCAAAGAAACCCATGCATATCTTCAAGCACATACAGTATACTGTACAGGTTATTGGCAGAACCCTCAAGGAAATGGACTCTGAGGAACATCCCCATCAGGTACAAAATCATTAATGTACCCCCAATGGTACAAAAATGTTTTTAAAAGGTACATTTACCCTTCAGAGTACAGCCCCAGTGACAGAAAACGTACAAATTGGTATCCTTTTTTCACAGTTTACAGGTACTGAGGAGTAAGACTTTTTGGTGAATAGAAGAAGACAGGAGTAGCAAAGGAGCGACAAGGATTGTAGAGGAATATTCTGAATAATTGTTTTTAATAAGTATGGTTTCTACAGCTGAATTGATCTATGTAATTATCCCTGCAGTTAAAGTTTACACCACAAGTGTGAATGCATCTCTTGAGAAGAAAAAGTAACTCTTAAGGAGTATCTTTCCCAATTCTGACAATGACTAACCTAAACCTCGCAAAAACAATATGACAATCAGCGGAGAAAAACGGCGTCCGTTTGCTCTGGGGGCTCTCATCTAATCTTCAGAAGGTTTTTCGACATGGCGACTTGGCGAGACCCTTTCAAAAGCCTTCTGGAAGCTGCTTTGCAGGTCAGTGGTCAGGGTTCACCTGAACAAAGATTTATTCTGTTTGTCTAACTCCTCACCTTGACCTTCCGCCTTGTCCAAACATTTTAAGTGATCCGGGGAAGGCGATCAGAGTCGCCGACGGTAGTGATGTCGAGTGAACTCCATCGGGATGCCCACTGCGTGAGCGTCCGTGAGAGCGGACATGTTTGGTTAGCCCTGCGAGGGAGCGGAGAGACACTCTGGAAGTCCGGTAGTCTGAATCGGGGTGACTGTCAGAGAGCATCGAGGGCCGTTTATCACAGCCAGTGCAAACACATTAATTATAAGAGTTTACGACACCTCAGCTAAACCCCCCCCCCCCCCCCCCCCCTAGGGGTGAACAGGGAGGTCCTGCACGACATTCACCAACATGCAGGTTCCCTGATAAAAAGAAACACTAAGTGTTTTTTCTTTATCTGTCTGTCAGGCTGATTATGAGGCACTTATGCATATCTAAAGTTCCAATTATCCATCCTACTGCCTACTGCATTCATCCACCTATAAAAGCAGGAGAGAAAACTTTGTTAATTGCCAGTTGCCATTGTGCATCACTAAAATCGCTGCCACATTAGTAGACAGGTCATCGTTTTTTAGGTTTCCTGTGGTCTAAGCTAGAGCATTGACATTGTCACCATACATATCGGTTACAGAAGAACAACAACAATTATGGACTGTCAAGTAGGTAGGCCTTCATGGTGTCGAGGCATGTACGTCTCGGTGTAAGTGATCAGTTAATCTCCTGATTCCCGGAGATCATGCCAGGGTCATAGTGTGGTTCTGCAGTTCGAGCTCTTGTGCTTGTGACTGCCAGTTCAAATCCCAGGATCAGGCATATTATTTTACCGTAGGGCCTTTAAGCGAGGCCCTCAAAACCAAATCTGACCCTGCTTTCAATTGTATCATATTGGATTCAAAGCGTCTGCGAAATAAAGCCATTGGATGACGTTTCTAATGAAGGCCTCTTTACATTTTGCATTTGGCCTCATCACAGGGCTGCAGGAACATCAGACCATCCCAGGTCACTTTAAGACGCCTGCTGAACTTGGACGTGGGTTATGACCTGAGCTCCGTCTGAGCCACAGACAGCGGCGTAAAAAGGACAAATCCCTGCGCTTTGCATCACTTGTGTCAGCTGTGGAAATAAGTAGCACTTACCTTCGATTACGAAACCACACCTCTGATTAGACACTAGGGGGACAGGGCCGCCCGTCCTATTGGCCGGTAGCGACGGGCCAATAGGAGCCCTGAGGTTCCCTGCTGTTCCCTGCAACATGCTGAGCTGTAGGGGGGCACTCTCTATTTGTTTAAAACTCACAGAAATCCCATTAGGGCCCTGATTCCTCTCATTTAGAAATTCCAGGGGGACACAAAGGGGAGCCCTGGGAAGCGACTCGTTGACAGGGACACCGATTATCCCCGCGAGGACACAGGCCAGCTTGTTTGTGCTCAGGGGCATGTCAATTCGCTGGACGACCCCTTCATCAAATCCATTCAGCGCAGCGAATGGGGAGGCATCTTAATTGGTGTTGGGCAAACAGATTTTGTCACGAATTCGCAAAGGATGCTAAGTAGCTGAATGTTGACGTTGTCCAAGGCCTGACCTGAGCGGCAGAGCCATTCGGAGATACCATTATGCTCCATTACTTTGATTAATCGTCCCTGACTCCTCTTCGACACTCACGGGAAACCAGGACACCAATTAAAGGCAATATTCTGGCAATAACAATCAGAGTAAATAAGAAGTGAGAAATGATATGATAGCAGCGAGGGGTAGATCTCGCAGGAGGGGGGTCGGCAGGGCTTGGGACAGGGCGCTAAGTTTGTTTTTGTTTAGCTTTTGTTTCTGTGTGTCCACCCCCCCCCCTCAGTCTTTCATCCTTTGAAAAAAGGAGGATTTTGTTAGGGAATCACTTGACATCATTAGTTTTGGAGGGGAGCCATAATGACAGAATGCTTGTCTTGGCTTTTGAAAACATGTGTCAGATCAGCAGGCCTGGACTGCTCTCTCGACCTCAGGTGCACAGTCCTGGAGCCCCCCCCCCCAGCTCACCTCTCCTGGGAGGTGTCCTCCTTGTCCGGGGGGGGGGCTCCATTGCGACGAGGCCTGCTCAGCGACGATAGGCCCTGCAGTTCCTTACGCCGGTGGAGCAGCACATAATGACCCTCAGCAGCCCTGCCAGGTGAAAATGGACTAACTGGCGAGATGAGATTCATTTTGTTCCAGGGCTGGGAAACCTGATCTATGGCCGGTGTGGGTGCGGGTTTTTGGGATGGACCTTTCAATCAGCCAATAATAAAGCAGTAGTTCTCAACTCCAGTCCTGGGGACCAACTGTTATTGGCTGATTGAGAGGTCATCCCAAAAACCCGCACCGGCCCTGTGGATCAGGAGCACCTGCCCTGCCTTTACACCCCCAGAACGCCAGGGTCACAGACAGCCGCTCTCACTTACAATGCTGCTGTGTGTTTTCCCCAATATGACCCCCCACCCCTGCTGCACATGGTATCCTTACGTTGTATGCAAGCATATAATGTACATAATTAATCATGTTTGTCTCATACCTCACAGTTAAATTGAAACATTCTCTCATCCAAAGATATATTTTTTTTTGTTAAATGTGTCATTTTCTACTGAAACGTGTATTAGAAATTGGAATACAAAAAGTGGTGAATACTTTTAGTGTAATCTACTAATTTTTAATTACTGATATGATGAAGGTAGTTAATATAATGTTAATTTTCCTAATAGTATTAAATTAAATCTGGTGAACAAACCTACCTCTGATAGTTCATAATTGTATCATGTGACGCAATAAAATTAGCCTATATAATGCAATATGATTTAATGTGTTTAATGCAGAATTTATAATGAAATTTGGTTTTGGAGATTGTTACGGACTCAGGGCATCGCACAGGCAGGAAAAGAGGTGACAATCCACTACAGGCTTCAAGATAAAGGGGGTTTATTGGGGAAAACGAAACACGAACTGGGGGAAACTACAAAGAAAGGACCACAAGGGGTCAGAACTAAACAGGGGAACAAACACTGATTAATAAACTAAAGATACCATAACTTAACACAAGTGGGGAGCAGTACTTGGCAAACCAAGCAGAACAACATTAGCACAGGCATCTAATACACAGACATACAACTACAATGAACCATCAACAAACAGAACTAGAACAGGCTCTTAAATAGACACAGAAACTCAGGACAAACAATGGCCAGGTGTAAATCATAATCAGATAAACCAATCACAAAAGGAGCAGGACAACGAGCGACAGGTGGAACAATTAACTAGCACAGAATTAGGGATAATACATATACCCTAAAACTAGAGAACACTAAGCAACACTCTGGGATAATCTACAGAAGCAAATAATACTAACAAGACCAGAAGTGAACAGGAAACAAGCAGGGCAACCTATAACCAGGAAAACAGAAAAGAAAAGGAACAAAACCAATTCATATACATAAACAGATGATCCTGGTCCATTGGCCAGCCTCGAATCCATGACCAGTTACAATCTCTATGCTACACACTCAGCCCAATGAGTTATGCAGCAGTTCAGGGAATAAGCAAAACACGCTAGGATTAGACACAATGGGGCTGAAAGGCAAGAGACAGGGAGGAGGACAA
Organism: Paramormyrops kingsleyae; assembly: GCF_048594095.1. Taxonomy (NCBI): domain Eukaryota; kingdom Metazoa; phylum Chordata; class Actinopteri; order Osteoglossiformes; family Mormyridae; genus Paramormyrops; species Paramormyrops kingsleyae. The sequence continues at coordinate 32,063,588 of NC_132808.1, read as the reverse complement.
GACAGCCAGCAACCCCTGCTGGCCAAACAGGGAGGGAACACTAAGGGCGGGGTCGGGCGGGGTCGGGCGGGCACCCACCCTGACAGGGGATGGGTAAGTAAGAAATCCAGTAGGTGTTTGTGATGACAGAACTGGATTTTTAGGACATCCTAAAGTTCCTTTTGCATGCTGCGGCCTATCACAGCCTCTCAGACGCAGCCGCTCACCGCTATCCCGGCCTCTCAGACGCAGCCGCTCACCGCTATCCCGGCCTCTCAGACTCAGCCGCTCACCGCTATCCCGGCCTCTCAGACGCAGTCGCTCACCGCTATCCTGACCTCTCAGACGCAGCCGCTCACCGCTATCCCGGCCTCTCCGACGCAGCCGCTCACCGCTATCCCGGCCTCTCAGACTCAGTCTCTCACCGCTATCCCGGCCTCTCAGACGCGGCCGCTCACCGCTATCCCGGCCTCTCAGACGCAGCCGCTCACCGCTATCCCGGCCTCTCCGACGCAGCCGCTCACCGCTATCCCGGCCTCTCAGACTCGGTCTCTCACCGCTATCCCGGCCTCTCAGACGCAGCCGCTCACCGCTATCCCGGCCTCTCAGACGCATCCGCTCACTGCTATCCCGGCCTCTCAGACGCATCCGCTCACCGCTATCCCGGCCTCTCAGACGCGGCCGCTCACCGCTATCCCGGCCTCTCAGACGTGGCCGCTCACCACTATCCCGGCCTCTCAGATGCAGCCGCTCACCGCTATCCCGGCCTCTCCGACGCAGCCGCTCACCGCTATCCCGGCCTCTCAGACTCGGTCTCTCACCGCTATCCCGGCCTCTCAGACGCAGCCGCTCACCGCTATCCCGGCCTCTCAGACGCATCCGCTCACCGCTATCCCGGCCTCTCAGACGCGGCCGCTCACCGCTATCCCGGCCTCTCGGACGCGGCCGCTCACCGCTATCCCGGCCTCTCAGACTCAGCTGCTCACCGCTATCCCAGCCACTCAGACTCAGTCGCTCACCGCTATCCCGGCCTCTCGGACGCTCTCAGTCACTCACTGTAGTGTCACCGTGTTGCTTGATCAGTGACAGCACACATCAAAGGGGCAAACACACCATGCAGGATAAGGAGGCAAACTGCATATAATTACTAGCGGAATACGAATGCTGATTGGTGCATGTGTGACTTAGCGGGTTTGCACTCTGTGCCTATGAGTAGATGGTCTCTGGTTTCAATCATTGGCAGAGTGATGTCACCAGTTGGGCCGTTGAGCACAATCACCCCAGCGTCTGTCTGACCCTGCTTTCTCAATTCCACGTTGCTTTGAATAGAACCATCTGCTTAGTAAATAAATAAAACATAAATAAAATAACACCAATTCCATTATGCTGTGTTTACAGTGTGTAGTAAGTAGCATCTCTCTCTATGGTAGCCTGTGTAAGCTAATGGAAAATACCCCAAATAATGTATTTAATAGCCCAATGGAGTGATTGTTGGATGTGATGCAGTTTCAGCAGCAGTGTTAAGTGGCTGCCCTGTTATATCAGAGAGATTCTGGGAATCGGCAGTGGGGGGCACACAGCTATAAATTACTGCACTGCATTTTCCTCTCATTGTTATTTACAAAAAAATGTTTGCTCAGTTATTACAGATGGCTAAACTCAAACGTTAATTAAGACCAGGATCTGTGCAGAGGGAGAGCAGAGGGTTTGTCAGTGGGAAGAGATGGGGAGAGCATTGGGGGTTCGGGGGTATGGCTTTGCAGGTTAGGACACTGTGCCTGTCGTCAGAAGATTGTTGGTTTGAATCCCAGGGTCAGCTGGGTGATTTTTACTGTGAGGTCCTTGAGTAAGGCCCTTTCCCAAAAATGTATGTTACATGCTAGATACATTAAATGGATCTGAAATCATTTTGCCAGGATGACAGGGAAGAAACCACTTCATACTAATTTGTAATTCTTATTTTGCAGTTCCCTGCTGCATAAGGACTTTTGGGCGCTCAAAAGTGCTCCTGAACACCTGTTTACTGTAACACTGTACCTAGGTCTTCCCTTGAGCACAGTCATTCATCCATCCATCCTACCATCCATCCATCCATTCATCCATATTCAATCGAATCAAAAACCTTAATAGCATAGATTTCATTGTAGAAAAGAGACCATATGATAATGTATACAGTAGGTTGTCCATACACTAAATAAGACAAAGTAATATTGTTCATTAGCTCCCAGCTCCTCTGGTTTGCATGAGCCATTTGTTCAGCTGGCCAATACTTATAATTTAAGGGTATAAACAGGGTCTATGTGTCATAGTGTGTGTGTGTGTGGGGGGGGGGTCTCTGTGGCTGTTTCTTTGCTTGTTTTAGGGTATCCAATGACCTTGAAACAATATTTATAAATTAGAACTTACTGCTCTACTTCATGCCAATACGAGTGGCAGACTTGCAGGATGGAGAACAGTTGTAAGGATCTTCAGTAATCGGTTACGGGAAACAGGTGACTCAACCAAAAAAGTGCCTTCCTCTGTATAGCATGTGTTACATGAGCTACATGCTAACTCATTGTCAGCTGACCTGCTGCTCTGGATTCTCAATAATATTGAGATCTGATAAATAGGGCAGACTAACAAAGAAGCACATTAACTACTGAATCTTAAGTTTACTAGTAAAAGCATAAATAATAAAAAGTAAAAAAAAAAATATTGGTCCACCTTCCATAGCAGTTTATCCAGTACACGGTTGACCAGAAACATACATGATGTCTATAAAAAAGTGTAAATTACACAATAAAACTTCTGCCCTTCAGGTTTCTCAGGTTAGTGACGCCATTTGCATTAATGTGTATTTAAACTGTTACGTTGTCTACAAAAATAGAGATTAAAGCAAAAACAGAGAAAAATGGACACATCCTTTCCCTTTACTTCAAATTCTGAAAATGTGATTTTTAAAGATCCAGTTTGCAGAAATATTACAAATATAGAAGAGAATAGTAGGAGAGCATAGAAGAGCAGCTGCACTATGCTGATGGACATAATTCTGCAGCTGCTGTAGCCGGACAGCAGAGCTTTGCACCTCTAGTACTCCTATGGTTATCTGTTACATGAGTCTCAATACTACTGAAAAGTAATGATACTCACCCTTCAAGATGTCATCAAAGTAGGTTTAATCTTATAGACGGTGGGTTGAAGTGCTTGTGTTACAACATAAAGATGCATGAACGAATTTCTGGTTCATAAACTCATATTTAAACCCTGATCCAAACAGCTATATAGTAAGGCTTAATGTATTATTATTATTATTATTATTATTATTATTATTATTATTGTTGTAGTAGTGATTTTTTTTAAAGAAATATCCAAATAATTATTTTAAGTATCTATAATGTCAGTTCATTGTCCCTCATAAAATGTATCAAAATATTTCTAAATGTTGTGTTCCGCTGATACAAAAAGTTACCCCCCTATTCACTGTGGAAATGCCTGTTTTTACAGACTCGCCTTTTCACACAGAGACTGCTACTCGCCAGACTGTGTTGGGAGATTCTGCTGTTTGCCCTGATCCTCCTCCGCGGTCCTGTGCTGTGGTCAAATGAAAGACCGCGTTAGCGCTTCTCCCCCCATTCGGCCGCGGCCCTTTTCCGACAGAGTAATCAGAGGGGGGGCCACGCCCCCCAGTCAGTCTCTCGAGCGCGGTGACGACTCAATGCTTCTTTAAAACTCTGGGCACCGTCGCTTCTTTGAAGGGAAAATTTTGGCCTTGAAATAGTCAAGGGGGGCTTTTAGCATCGGTGGGAAAATGCTGATTAATTGTGTCGTGGTCCTGTGAGAAAATACGCCCTGTGCAATGCACTAATTATGGGTCCTGCCTGGGGAAAAAAAGGGGCAAAACTTCCAACAAAGGCTCATCTCATATCTCAAGACAATGAGGGTCTGAGAGAAAGAGAGAAAGGGAACTAATGAGGTGTGTCACCTGGCAGCTGGCGGCGACGGATTGTTGAGGACCGCTGAAGTTTCACCGGACGGGTTCTGTGGAGGCGCACAGCGGGCCGTGCCAAGCCTGTGAAAAGATACGCATGACGGCCCAAATCTGGATCGCTCCCCCCATCTCGGCCAAAACGTCCGGAAACAAAAGGGCGGAAAGAAGGATTTTCAAAGAAGGACACGGAAAGTACTGTTTCACTTTACCTTTGGTGACACCTACTTGTGTTCCTCCACTGGAGAAATGCATTGTGGGTATTTTTTTTGTTGTGCAAAAGTTTGACATAAAAACTTTGCTTGTTGGACACTGTCCAAGTAGATATAGTAGATAACAGTTGTGCGAATACACCATAACATTACATTTTTCTAAATGTATATATCAAGTCTGCTCACTATGGGATTTCAAGTTGATAACCTATGATACCTGTTGCATTTCTGATCAAAAATAAAATACTCTCCAGCATCTAAGTATGCAGGTAGAGATCTTGTAGCTGCAGCTACAATGTTGCCTTGTGCAAGGTTTTAGCAGTAAAATGGTGTCAGTCCATATCTGTCATTGTCACTGAATATACATTGTTTGTACACATATACAGTGTTTGTACGCATACACAGTGTATGTACGCATATACAGTGTTTGTACGCATACACAGTGTATGTACGCATATACAGTGTTTGTTTGTACGCATACACAGTGTTTGTATACATATACAGTGTTTGTACGCATATACAGTGTATGTATGCATATACAGTGTTTGTTTGTACGCATACACAGTGTTTGTAGGCATATACAGTGTATGTACGCATATACAGTGTTTGTTTGTACGCATACACAGTGTTTGTATACATATACAGTGTTTGTACGCATATACAGTGTATGTATGCATATACAGTGTTTGTTTGTACGCATACACAGTGTTTGTATACATATACAGTGTTTGTACGCATATACAGTGTATGTATGCATATACAGTGTTTGTTTGTACGCATACACAGTGTTTGTACGCATATACAGTGTATGTATGCATATACAGTGTTTGTTTGTATGCATACACAGTGTATGTATGCATATACAGTGTTTGTTTGTATGCATACACAGTGTTTGTATGCATAAACAGTGTATGTATGCATATACAGTGTTTGTTTGTATGCATATACAGTGTTTGTTTGTACGCAAACACAGTGTTTGTACACATATACAGTGTATGTACGCATATACAGTGTTTGTACGCTCCCCCTGTTACATCCTTAATGCTAACGCGACACGCCTTGCATTGATTTGTGTGCTGTGCCACGTGCTGATGAATTTCTGTGCATTTCATTTTGTCATTAACCTTTCACCTTTAACCCTTTTCTACCCTGCCTTTGATTTTTCAATCTCATAACATCTAGCTACAATACGGCCTTGGGCAGCATCATCTTCAGTCATTCCGGAATATTCTTTGTGCAAAGTTGAGTCTACAAGAGTAACAAAGCTGTAATTCTGTGGCTAAATGATTCTCCTGTGCTCTCGGAAGTTTGATTATAAAATAGCACATCTTGAAAGACTGTTAACTCTGAAACTGAAAAAAATATATCAGATCCCTTTAACGTTTTCCACTTTGTTATAACAATACAATGAATATGCAGGATCCACCGTTCCAGAAACATCCAGAAAAAAACACATCAGATGGTTACTAATACATTCCTAGCTAATTGAATTTGTTTATGAATTAGATATACACTACAACTATAGAAAGACTATTTCAAAATTTAAAGAAAAAATGTATAGCAGTCATAAATATTTGCATATAGCTTTTTCTATGTTAATCAAGGGTGCTTTTTTGTCCAGTCTTCTGAGTTAAGCATCGAAATAAAAATGTAGCATTTCACAGCAAAGAATTTCTCCACCATTTGACACTGCAACCTTATCAAGAAAGTTCTCAAGGTCGTTGCATTAGAATCCTTTTGAGCAATGACCAGCAGCTCCAGGAAGCCTTTTGATATGCTCCTCACCACCGGCCCCTCCTAGGCTAATGGCAAGAAAATAACAGGAGGGCAACACTGTTTCAAACTGGGAGCAGATAGTCTACAAGTCTGACGAATGAACAGTCAGTTCCAGCATTTCACCAGAGCTGTTCCTCCTTGAATAATCCCACTTTAATGACATAGCAAGGAAATCTGCTGACTGTTTATAACTTTCTGGTTAATGTTTGTTTTCCATATTCAATTTGTCCTCAATAGTTTAACATTTTTATTGTGTGTGGTACGATTAATAATAATACTAACAACAATTATGATGATGTGCTGTTATCACTGCAAAGGATTGCACAAATAATTCTCATCATTTATGGTACAAAACAGAGCGATTATATTTTGCCCATTTCATCATCCATTGACATACATATTATATTTTCTATGATGCTTCTGTAGCGTCTGAAGCAAAGCTAGACGTAATACAGACTCTTTGTCACAAGGATCAAATAGAAGAACACAAGGAGTGCACAGGACAAATATCTGTCACAGATGGAAGAATGCCAGGTGAACTCGCGTACTTAACAGAATTACATACGTGTGTGTTTTGTTCCCAAATTACAGGACAGAAACCACGCTCACGTAGATGGCCGGCCTACGTCTTCGTTGGAAATAATAGTTGTAGGCTGTGTGTTTATTTTACAACTATGCCGTTATTTCCAGCGTCTTCTATAAATGTAGCAGACCAAACAGAATTCAACGAACAACTGAGTACAAAAATATTATTTCATGGTCCATTTTGGTTAACCACAAAAAAAAATCTGAGGCAAGTGTCATTTAGACAGACAAACACTGTGCTGCATTTTGCCCAGTGTGACGCGGAGTTTTCTGTTGATATGGCTGCTTATTAAGTGTGCGGTGGCTGACGTTTGCATTTCCAGAACTGTGTGATTTTTTTTCTCATGTGCTTAACTCATGTGACACCTCTAACGCTGGCCAATGCAATAGATGCCTTTTTGCTCACTTCTTATATTTTGTTTCAGCTTTTTTTCCCCCCTACCGTTACAAAAGATCGCTATGGATTCTTGACTCTCTTGGACTTTCCCCCCTAGTTTAACAGAAAAAAAAAAACAACTTATGTGTCAGTTCCCAAGTTAACAAATGTGGGAACAGAATTCAGAAAATGAGTCGCTGGGTGAATGAAATGTTTGTAAAATGCAATGCTACTTTTGGAGGTGTAGAAAAGTAGCCTGCAATTCAGCGGTGATCCTCTATAGAGAATGCCACGATGACTGTGTGATTTGCCAAAAAAAAGGATTTGAAGTGTTTCATCTGAAAATTATTGGTTCGGTTCCAGGACGATTCGCTGGTGATCAAAGGTCAGGGCAGAGAAAGGCTTAGCAGGAGGTCGAGGCCAAACGGGTTCTGCTGCTAAAGGCGGGCTTGCCGGGAAACAGGTGCATTTGCAGAACCAAGGCTGTATAATTAGCGAGGGGTTAGTGCCGTGCTGCATGGTTTCTTCTGTTTGGCTTTCGGAGGAACTGCTATTCGCCAGGAGTTCAAGCATATAAAGGTGTTGTTATAAATAGACATGGAACGCTGTTGGAAGCGGAGTGGACTAATTAACAGAAGAAAAAAGTTTCCCTGCCAGTTTTTCCAATTTACAATCTGCGAATGTTTCCAGGGGCAACAGCAACTGAGGACTGGACATATTTGAAAATTCTCCACTTCAGCACCATTCTGGTAATTGTACTTATGCCATGAAATTACACGTGAACTATAAGTTTATTTCTGAAATTATACCTGCCTTGTATAACGTAGACTGTATGTTGCATATGCTGGCAATATTTGTGTCACAACCAATAGGACGTCACGATTGATTAATATATCTTTATCGTGGGGACTTCAAGCACTGTATATAGAGCATGATGTTTCTCCTGTAGTTCAGAGTGAAGCGTGGTCATAATTCTGGTAACAAAACTGCTTCCCAATGCCTAGGGGTGTTTCTCAAATTGCGTACTTTACCGTACTTGTGTTCTCAGGTAGCGTTTTACCTCATCTTCCATTGCCGAACAGTTTCAATACTGAAGGACAGTAGTATGGAGAATGGTAAAAAAAAATCTCCAGATGTTGTTCTCGCCCCGCCTCCAAGCATCAAGGATACATTGGTTGCATGCTTGCCAAATGAGACCAATCCCATGATTCTTTGCACCCCATGGTCATTCTTGGGAGGCAAGTTAGCAAGACTGGTCTAGCAAAGACCACAAGTACGATCACTGCGCATCAATTTCCTAATGTCCCCCCGCTTAGAACAGAGCTTCAGTTAGCATTAGCTAAAGAAAACTAGCATGTTTGCATCATGGCCCAGATTTAATTAGGCAAATTGATTATTAATTTAGAAAAAGCTTGCACTGCACAAAACCGTCATGGGTCTCTGTCTCTATCTGTCTCTATCTCTATCTCTGTCTCTATCTGTCTCTATCTATCTCTGTCTCTATCTCTGTCTCTATCTCTATCTCTGTCTCTATCTCTATCTCTGTCTCTATCTGTCTCTATCTGTCTCTGTCTCTATCTCTGTCTCTATCTCTATCTCTGTCTCTATCTGTCTCTATCTCTGTCTCTATCTCTATCTCTGTCTCTATCTCTATCTCTGTCTCTATCTATCTCTATCTCTGTCTCTATCTCTATCTGTCTCTGTCTCTGTCTCTATCTGTCTCTATCTGTCTCTGTGTCTATCTCTGTCTCTATCTCTATCTCTGTCTCTATCTGTCTCTATCTCTGTCTCTATCTCTGTCTCTATCTGTCTCTGTGTCTATCTCTGTCTCTATCTCTGTCTCTATCTGTCTCTGTGTCTATCTCTGTCTCTATCTATCTCTGTCTCTATCTGTCTCTGTCTCTATCTCTATCTCTGTCTCTATCTCTGTCTCTATCTGTCTCTGTCTCTATCTGTCTCTGTGTCTATCTCTGTCTCTATCTATCTCTGTCTCTATCTCTGTCTCTATCTCTGTCTCTATCTCTATCTCTGTCTCTATCTATCTCTATCTCTATCTCTGTCTCTATCTGTCTCTATCTCTATCTATCTCTGTCTCTATCTGTCTCTATCTCTGTCTCTATCTCTGTCTCTATCTGTCTCTATCTCTGTCTCTATCTCTATCTCTGTCTCTATCTCTATCTCTGTCTCTATCTATCTCTATCTCTGTCTCTATCTCTATCTGTCTCTGTCTCTGTCTCTCTCTGTCTCTATCTGTCTCTGTGTCTATCTCTGTCTCTATCTCTATCTCTGTCTCTATCTGTCTCTATCTCTGTCTCTATCTCTGTCTCTATCTGTCTCTGTGTCTATCTCTGTCTCTATCTCTATCTCTGTCTCTATCTATCTCTGTCTCTATCTGTCTCTGTCTCTATCTCTGTCTCTATCTGTCTCTGTCTCTATCTATCTCTGTCTCTATCTATCTCTGTCTCTATCTGTCTCTGTCTCTGTCTCTATCTGTCTCTGTCTCTGTCTCTATCTGTCTCTGTGTCTATCTCTGTCTCTATCTCTGTCTCTATCTGTCTCTGTCTCTATCTCTGTCTCTATCTGTCTCTATCTCTATCTATCTCTGTCTCTATCTGTCTCTATCTCTGTCTCTATCTGTCTCTATCTCTGTCTCTATCTGTCTCTATCTCTATCTCTGTCTCTATCTGTCTCTGTCTCTATCTCTGTCTCTATCTGTCTCTATCTCTATCTCTGTCTCTATCTGTCTCTGTCTCTATCTCTGTCTCTATCTCTGTCTCTATCTGTCTCTATCTCTATCTATCTCTGTCTCTATCTGTCTCTATCTCTGTCTCTATCTGTCTCTGTCGCTGTCTCTATCTGTCTCTGTGTCTATCTCTGTCTCTATCTGTCTCTGTCTCTATCTGTCTCTGTCTCTGTCTCTATCTGTCTCTGTCTCTGTCTGTCTCTGTCTCTATCTGTCTCTGTGTCTATCTCTGTCTCTATCTGTCTCTGTCTCTGTCTCTATCTGTCTCTGTGTCTATCTCTGTCTCTATCTGTCTCTGTCTCTGTCTCTATCTGTCTCTGTGTCTATCTCTGTCTCTATCTGTCTCTGTCTCTGTCTCTATCTGACCTCAGTTTGTTTGTGGTGACACTGTTATTATAGTGGAGGCTTCCTCTTATTCTGTTATAGTGTCACCATGATGATTCATTTGGGGTGTGAAATGTGAGAGACAATGAAAACATCAGCTTTATATTATCAAAGTAGTGAACTTGTTGGACCATAACGGTATAAATGTGTGTGGTTTTTAAATGCGCATTTCTCAAAAAATTTACGAGGGGATTTTTTTGGCCTTTACGCCAGTCAGCATTTCTTGAACATAAGCACTGAATTTACTGGAATACAGTACAGGAGACTTTTCATTTATTTGTTTTTTGTGCATTAAAAATATCTGATTAAAATGCCACAGTGGATGGGTCAAAGACTGAGACTGATGAGCACGGCGGAAGAATAGCAGCATTTTAGGCTGAGAATTCAGTTTCAGATATAATGCTGCCATTGACCTTTTATCCTTTTTTGTTCTAAAATGCGGTCAGGTTGAGACTTTTAAACACGAGGACAGGCTATTGTCCAGCGTAGGTAGTTACGCTGTAGGGTGTCCGATAGTATCAGCAGCAAGTTAAACAAAAGGCATTTTTTCCCAAAAACTGCCATCTTTCTACCTGACGGCTCATGTAAACACCATCCTCGCGCAAAACAGTATTATGCCCGTCCGAGAGGCCTTGGAATGCAGCAAAACATCACACATCTTCTCACTTTTTTAATGAGCCAGGAAAAGATTTTTAAATAAACGTTTGTCAAAAGGAGGCTCACGTGCAGAAACATTAATTTCTTGTGATGTCACTTACTGTTCAATGCAGCCTGTTCTCACCAAACCTGCTGCATGCATTACTTACTAAGTGCATTACTTTTCATAAAAAAAACTGGTCACATGAAATATTTCTGCTTTAATAATAAAATTGGGTGATTAACATTAAATGGTTCAGCGGTTACAAGAGAAATGTGTCATCTTAGAGGAAAACGTAGTATACTGGTAAATATGGCTAATTTCGGCTAAGACGTTTTAAGATGATTTGTTTTAGAACTTGGGTTGTTTTAAATTTAAACAGCAGTTTGGAACAATGCTTGTGTGCATTTCTCAATAGTACTTAAAATAATGTCAATGTCTAAGCTCTTGACTTATGTTTTCTGGGTATATTTTGCGTACTATGTCAGTTGATAATTGCTCATTGTGTGTAGCACATACGTACATATTCTTATTGAAGCTCAGGTTAATTTAAATAATCTAAATCCAAGGTGGTTTACTATGGAAATTAAAAATAAAGTCAGGAGGAAAAGGGGTCTCTTCCACAAATGGAAAATAATTAATGATTTCAAAATAAAGCAGGAGTATCTAAGTCTACAGGTTGAGTTAAAAGATAACATTAGACTCACCCACAATGTAGAGAGGAAGATTGGATTGGAGGCTAAGGATGACATTAAAGGTTTCTTCCAATACTTTAACTCTAAAAGCTGAAATCACTAATTTGCAGGATAGTAAGGGCCATATCACTGAAAATGAAATTGATATAGTAAATGAGTTTAATGATTATTTTACATGGGTGTTCACAGTAGAGAATATGAGTAATTTTTAAGTACGAATACAGCGTCGTCTATGACCAGTATATGTATAACTGAGGCTGATGTGGTACTAAGCCTAGCTAATCTCAAAATAAATAAATCGCAGGGCCCTGATGGCATCTTACCTATAGTCTTAAAAGAGATGAGGGATATTATTAGCCAACCTTTAACTTTAATATTCCAGAAATCGTTATCTGCGGATGCGGTACCTTCAGACCGGAAGCATGCTAATATAACGCCCATATTCAAAAAAGGGGATAGAAGTAATCCAGCAAACTATAGGCCAATCAGTTTAACTTGCACAACTGGAAAAGCAATGGAAGCTAAAATCCAAGTGAAAATGGTAGATTACCTGGATTCAAATAACATTCTGAGGGATAGCCAACATGGATTTAGGAGAGGTAGGTCCTGTTTAACTAATTTACTTGAGTTCTTTGAGGAAGCTACAAGAGAAATTGATCTCAAAAAGGTCTACGATGTGATCTACTTAGATTTCCAGAAGGCCTTTGATGTTGTCCCCCACAAACGGCTCTTGCTTAAGCTCAAAGCTGCAGGGATTTTAGGAACTGTGGCAGCTTGGATCGAAAACTGGCTAACTGACAGGAAGCAGCGAGTAGTTATTAGAGGCATAATGATACAGTGGGCCTGCGTTCATAGTGGGGTACCGCAGGGTTCAATTTTAGGACCACTATTGTTCCTAATTTACATTAATGATATTGACACCAATACATACTGGTTAAATTTGCAGACGACACCAAGTAGAGTGGTGTAGCAGATACTGATCTAGCAGCACAGAGGTTACAACGGAATCTTGATTTAATTAGCAACTGGGCTGATACCTGGCAGATGAAATTTAACACAGATAAATGTAAGGTAATCCATGCAGGGAGCAGAAATATAAAGTACAGATATTTTATGGGTTCCACTGAAATAAAGCTAGCTGATTATGAGAAAGACCTCGATGTGTATGTTGATGCTTCCATGTCCCACTCTCGCCAGTGTGGGGAAGCAATTAAAAAGGCCAATAGGATGTTGGGTTACATCTCTAGGTGTGTGGAGTTTAAGTCAAGGGTGGTGATGCTACGATTATATAATTCCTTGGTCGCCATACCTTAAGAAGGACATTGCTGCCTTGGAAAAGGTGTAACGTAGGGCTACGAGAATGATTATGAGGAATGTCTTATGAGGAGAGGTTAGCTGACCTGAATCTGTTTAGCCTCGAGCAAAGGAGACTGAGGAGGACATGATCCAGGCATATAAGATTCTAACGGGTCTGGATGCTGTTCAGCCAAATGGCTATTTCAATATTAGTTTAAATACTAGAACTTGTGGCCATAAGTGGAAATTAGTGGGAGAACATTTTAAAATGAATTTGAGGAAACACTTCTTTACACAGTGTAGTTATGAAATAGTCTTCTTGCTAGTGTAGCGCAAGCTAAAACCCTGAATTCCTTTAAATCAGAGCTAGATAAGATTTTAACAACTCTGAGGTATTAGTTATGTTCTCCCCAAATGAGCTTCATGGGCCGAATGACCTCCTCTCGTTTGTGAATTTCTTATGTTCTTAATCTGTGAATTGTGCTCATGTGAGATTTACTTACACAAAAATGTTCTGAAGGCAGGACGAAAAATAATTGCTTATTTTTATCTTATATAAGATAACCAATCCGGGTCCAAGCAACTATCGAAGCAAGACATCTGATTGGTTGGTCCTCCACTAGTTGCTTGCACCCACCTCCTCTGTAATCTGATTGGTTATCTCTCTGAACCAATCATTTTTTCTTTCTGCCCTCAAATCATTTTAATGTAAGTAAAACTCCCATGAGCGTGGATTGTCATCAGATTGGTTCCACTAGTGAACGTTTGGGTTCCACAAATGAAATGAGGAATATGAAGCATTTTGAATCTTCCACCTTGTGTATGTGTAGAGTAACATTCGGGCTCCTCAGCGTTAGCGTTCCAAGCGGGTTGGCTGTCAGCCAGCGAGCCACAGATTTCTATAACAGAGGCTGTTTCATAATGGACTCCCATCTCTCGATTCTCCCCCATGTGGGCTGCTGCACGGCGTCTCTGAGGGGTCCTCAGGTGGAGAAGGCAGGGTGTCCCTGCAGTGCCTGCGCCTGACACTTAGCTGTTCCTCCTTTGTAGCGATGGGAAAATCCCCTCCCCTGCGATGGGGTCTCTCTAGGCCCCGTCAAAGTCTTCCTCAAAAGGACGGCACTGCTTGGAGCCGCTGCCAGAGACGTCTGTTAGCTCTTGCTAGGACTTTCACCTTCTAAAAATAAAGAATCACATTTAAAAAAAGGCGTTTACGTTCTTACAGGTTTACAAAAACCCACATGAAGCGCAATATCATAAATGCATTCATGGCCAAATACACCACAAAGTAAAATCTTAAAACGGTAAAAAGGGTCATTTTAATTGTGAATAAACCAGAAATCATCAGTACAAAGAAATTATAAAACTAACATTGCAAGCTTTCATCTTTGCAAGCTTCATGAATAAAAATATGATTATCACCCACAACATACTTATTACTGAGATAAAACAGGCTGATGAGGCCGTAAGGAGGAATGTTCTCGTCTTCTTATGACTGTCAATAGACGTATTGAGTCAGAAAGACTTAACAAAGCAAACACTCCGTTGTCTGTGTTTGCCTGCAATAAACAGATACACCAGCTTTGGAGGAAACACTCTCTAGCTGTGATGCAGCCCTGCACTGGCAGCCAAGAGACCCAGTCTGGGATTTTTCTGGTAATAACTGACACATCAACACGTCCTTCGTCCCGGTAGAGTCAGACTCTTGACTGACCCTTTCCGTATATTGGCAGCAGAGGTGGAAGGTTCAGGTCCAGAAAGTACAGATCCAGACCAAGATTTCGTCTCAACCAACCGATTGCGTATAGAGAGTCATAGTCATAGAGTCACTCAACTGGTTGGTTGGAACTAAATCTGAAATTTCCACCTCCAGTTGGTAGCTTAATCACATCTGCGGGCCCTTGGGCGAGACCCTTAACCCTAATCACATCTGCGGGCCCTTGGGCGAGGCCCTTAACCCTAATCACATCTGCGGGCCCTTGGGTGAGGCCCCTAACCCTAATCACATCTGCGGGCCCTTGGGCGAGACCCTTAACCCTAATCACATCTGCGGGCCCTTGGGCGAGGCCCCTAACCACATCTGCGGGCCCTTGGGTGAGGCCCCTAACCCTAATCACATCTGCGGGCCCTTGGGCGAGACCCTTAACCCTAATCACATCTGCGGGCCCTTGGGTGAGGCCCCTAACCCTAATCACATCTGCGGCCCCTTGGGCGAGACCCTTAACCCTAATCACATCTGCGGGCCCTTGGGTGAGGCCCCTAACCCTAATCACATCTGCAGGCCCTTGGGCGAGACCCTTAACCCTAATCACATCTGCGGGCCCTTGGGTGAGGCCCCTAACCCTAATCACATCTGCGGGCCCTTGGGCGAGACCCTTAACCCCCAGCTCCATGGCTGCCGCTGTAGTCGGCTGCCCTTCGCTGTCCAGCTTCCTCTCACCTACAGGTGTGTCTGTGTGTCATGGAGAACGGGGGGTCGGCGAAAAGAGAAATTCCCCCCAAAGTGTAAATAATAAAGTGTCATTATCATTAATTATTAAGATCCATCATATTTCATTTTGTTTTCCCTTGCCGGAAAGTCTTGTATAAATCAATTTTAGCAGAGATTTAAATAAACACATTTGATTTTGTTTCGTCTATGCTATTATGGGCAGTCTGGTCTCGTTCCCTAAAGCACTACTGTCCTTCCAATCAGAGGAAACATTATTGTTATAAATGGCACAAATAAGCAGACAAATATGGCTTCTTTTTTTAAATATAGTCCTCACTTTATTAACAGAGGCCAAACAAATTCATCGGGCTGTATTTACAAAGAAAGGCAATAAATATTTTATAATAGTCATAAAAATTATTTCCGCATACATTTAAAAATCATAAATGTGACATATTGTTAGTAGCATCTTGTACACGACAGAGAACTGCCTCAGGGCAGAGGAGTAGATAACCCAGGATATTAACCATTAACCACCGGAACAATGGCTGCCACCAAGACTCAGACCTTCTCTGGGGCCAATAACTCCACAATCTTCTGTAATAAGCAGTTCTGGTACATTTATCCTTGAGGAAAACAAAAAACACCGGAACTGGCCTCACATAATACTAATTTATAATATTCTGTGGCATTAAAAATAACTTAGAATTCTCTGTTGGGATGACACATGAAATAATTTCATCAACACATATTTCTAGAGTCCTGAAGGGTCTTTCTTCTCTTGGATGTGATCGATCTGTTGTGGATTCCCTCACTGTTTAATTTCCGTCCTAAACATGAAAGTGACAGTCAAATGTAAGAAACTACTTCTTATATGTCACTGAAGTAGTAATAAAATTCAGGTACCACCAACAAGTCCTGCCTTTGGGTACCTACGTACATATGAGGTAAGAGCTGTTTTTATGTCAATGAACTTCAGCTTCTAAGGGAATGTACTATGAAACAAATCTGACCCTTCGAATCATTACGACACACGTTTGCGTGCTGGTTTAGCTAATATATATTTATATATGTATGGGGCTTTTTTCTTAACTGAAAGAAAGAGTTATCAGGACCCAAAACAGCACTACGTAAATTCTGTGGGGACATTTATGGGTGTATATTGCCGGTTTAAGAACTACCCCATACTTAGGAGGTCATAATCGCATCAAACAAAGGATTTAGCAGGATTTGGGGAAACATGGAGATGGTTGAGTTCTGGTTCCAGTCCTGGTTATGGAGATCTTTTTCTTGCCACCAACAAACAGGCCTTTTTGGGTTCCGAGGGTCTTAAGGTCAGTCCACTATTCCAGCAGTTAGAAATACTTGCTCGCTTCAGATCCAGCCGTCTACTGAATGGAGACTATCACGTACCCAGCACTGGGACAGTAATGGCACGTGGCGTCGGGCCGAATCCTACGTTGCATGAGAACTTGAATTTGAGAAACCGCACAGCGAACACAACTCATCACACTCCATCCAGGAACTGCCACATGTCAGAACAAAGATGATGGCGGCCATGTTGGAATGCAGAGCCGTAGTTTGAAGTATTGCACTTAAAGCTAAGGAGTTGCCTAACATGTCATTGTCACATGGCATTTTATTTTTGGTCCATTTTGGTGTCTGAAATGTTCAACCGTACTGTGGGAAATACAGAATCCGTCCTCAAGGGGGGGGGGGCTCGGCGTGTGAATCTGGAAGGATTTCTAGTGAATTTTTGACTGCGTGAGCCCCTCGATTCTTCTCCGTCACAAGAAAACTGGTTTCCTGTTACTACTGTGAAGTCATAGTAGAAAAACATTGTTGCGTAGTTTCCTCCTCAGTCTATCCAGTATAAATAAAATTCGACAAATAATTATAATTATATTAACCCAGGAACATCCAGCAGTTGGGAGATATAACGCTTCTCCAGTATAAAAATAAAACATCTTTTTCTTTAAAGTTTATGGTCGTCGTTTAAGTCTTTAGGGCGTAAGGCGAGAAGATGGGAATCACTAGGGAGAACACTTGGTCCCGACGGTCCCTTAGCTGGTACTGGGGATGGGCTTTAACCTCCGTGCCCTACGCGTCCGTTTGGTCACCGTGGTGAAGCGGAACTCCTCCAGGGGGTCGAACCTGCGATTGGGGTGCCGCTTCATAAAGTGCACCTCCTGCTGGGTCTGTGTGGTCTGTGAGCCTTTCTTGGGTCTACCCTTCCGGTTAAATCCGAGGTACCACCCCTTGTACTTGGCAGACACCAGTGCGGTGTAGTTGTTTTCCAGGAACTCCTCCACGAAGACGCACTCCTGGTTCCTCCCATCGAGCTGCGGACGAAACACGGACTTGTCAGACATGCAGCACCTGGATCTCCCACGCGTTCTGCCCGCGGCTAATGCACGGGGGGGGGGGGGGGGATTTCAGCAGCACTTTGACAAATAAAAACCTCTGGAGACCAAGACACAAATGGCCGACCAGTTTCACATACGTGAACATAATTCATTCAAGTCTATCTTCTGCTAAAACTACTAAGGAATCAAGACTGTTCACAGAAGTACTCGCATGTTATTGTATATTGCATATATTATGTTATTGTATGTTATATGTATTTTGTATATCATATGTATGTTATTGGTCCTCATTTCGATTATTTGTTATTTATTGATATTTATCATTATATATCTGAAGGGTTCTACGCAAGTAAGTACTATATTTCTTTGTACTTGTACTTGCACAAATGACAATAAAGCTTTCGAATCCTTGATTCCAAAAGCAGAGCCTATTGAGAAAGCATTTGGGTATCATACCTCCCACCCCAACCCTTCAAAATTGAAGTTGCTCTTGATATGCTCTTGATGTCTATGTCAAACAGGCCAGGAAAACAATGGAATGTGTCTTTCAACGGAGGATGAAATAGTTGCTATTCTCTTCTGTTCAGAATGTTTATGGCTGACTTAGCTACCGAGATGGGAACATAAAACATGTCACCTTGAGACTATTTGGCTGGAGTACGAGCTCCTAATTTTAAAATGTATCTTTAATTGATGGAAGCCTAAATATATATCAGCTGCATGCAGTTAAGTTTGACATTTTAGTCCCTTTTTACCACTGACAGTCATTTTAACAGCAAAGTAAACTAAAAATATTTCCTTTATTTTTATAAGTCTCCACCATTATCAATGGTCTCCACAAAAACCTGGAGCAATTTCTCGGTTATGTGACCTGACTTTGCATAATTCTTATGGTTCTGTCTTGAAATGTAAACACATCTTTCGCAGATTACATAACTGATCCTCGTTGTTCCAACTGGAACAAAAATGTACAGGTTTGTCTGCTGTGCATCCTTTTGGAAAACTATGACAGCTTGTATAAATTTGTGAATTCCAGTCTTAAGTGTCATCATGAAAAGATGTGCATTGGGGTACATGCAGTGTAACCGGACTTCGCCGGTCTCAGAATAATTAATAGGCGTTGACCTTAAACTAGCGCTTATTGAAACTGAGGCACGTTTCATTGAATATTTCAGGAATTATTTTGCAGGGTTTTTTTTTTTTACTAAGAATCTTTGAATAGGTTACACGAAACTGAAAAGAATTTTGGTGTCTTGCCCAAAAACCACTTTACATCAGATGCTCAGTGTCTTAGTTGTAGTGGATAGTTTTAGAGCAGCAGAAACGTAAGAATAATAATAACATTCTGATGCTATCAATGTTTTGTACTGTGATACTCTTCTCTTTTAGTGCTGAAATGTCCAACTGCCCCTTTACAATGTCTAATAATCCTGAGTTTATATCACCCATCTGCGTTACGTCTGGGTAGAACCTCAAAATATTTACACAGGAACAAACTTCATGTATGTAGTTGTAGTTAGTGTTTGATCTCTGTATGGGACGGCACGCACCTTTCCGACAATCTTGCCGTTCTTCTTCATACAGATGTAATGTTCACTCTCTTTTCCTTTTATCCGAATGTGGCTCCCAAATGTTTCCGTCTCGACCACGAGGAGGGCTGGAACGTGACAGGAAAGAAGTTTTACTTAATGCTACAAGCGTGACATAAAAAGCCAGCTATCAGAACACAGGTCGCATTACTATGAAAACTGCAACTGGGATTTGCAGTTCAGAAACCCAAAACCAAATGATCCATTTGGATTCTTAGTGGCATGAACCAACATTATTTTTTTACATGACGTGTCAGCATTGTTCAGGACACTCAAGCAGAGTAGAAGACACTATATATGTATGAGACGGTGCAGACAAATTGCTGAGCAGTAGCAGAGGACATTCTCTTCCATTCTCATTCTCTTTGTCCTGCCACCCTCCATAACACCCCCCCCCCCCACACACACACACACACACACACACACACAAGCACCCTCGAACAAAAAATTCTGCTTGAACTCTGAGATAGCTCGCGCTCCAGTCTCTAGGTGCCATTTCTCTGTGGTTTAAGGGGCACGTGTCTCGATAGATGACACACACAGAACAAGGTGGTATTTAAACGGAGGAGAGCTGTTAAGCAGTTACGTGAATTAGAAACAGAAACCGCACTGCAGCCGGGGGAAACAAAAAGCATAATATGAATTGACTGAGTCAGCCTCAGTTAGGTCCCGCCCCAAACCAGAGTGCGCGGTCTGGAAAGCATGAAAGCGACGGACATGTACATTCACACCGTCTCCGACCTCCCGTTCCGCGACAAATATGGCGATAGCCCTCCATCAGAGATCTAAGTCAAGCTTGCTCATACTTCTGCTGGTATTTCCGGATCTTTATCTTTGCAATGTCATAATCGCGTAGATGCCTGTAGATCTCTCAGCAAGATGTAAATTGAATGATTAGATTTTATTCATATAAAGTCATTACTTCTTTGCATACATGACTGCCCCCCCCCCCCAAATTATTGTACACAACACATTTTTACTTAGGCAATTTGAGTTAAATACCTTTCTACTTAAACTTCCCCAGAAACCTGAACTGTTATCACTTTACTTCCTGCTAATACCAGTTTATAACCTAAAATAGATCCTTCGTTATGAATTACAAGGTCAGCAGTTCAATACTGGCAAGTTTAAAACTGACATGTTCCGCTGATACACTTCGCTACAGATCCGGAAAATGGGTTTTCCGGAATCATGAGCGGGAGCGGGCAGGTTGAACCCGGCTGTAACTTTTAGTGACTTCGCCGGCTGCCTCGATGTGCTGGCGCCAGGCCGCGTACTCGCAGCGAGAAGACGAGCCGTATGGTAATGAGCGCTGCTGGCAGGAGTTATGGGAATGTCTGACTCTGCTTCAACTCAAGCCCTAACAAGCATGCGGGGGAGACAGCCCACCCTTCTGTGCCACTCTGCTGAACACACCAGCGGCCTGCGAGTCCGTAACACCTGGTCTCACTGAACACCCTAACACCCCAAGCACCCGTAACACCTGGTCTCACTGAACACCCTAACACCCCAAGCACCCGTAACACCTGGTCTCACTGAACACCGTACCAGCCCAGGCACCTGTAACACCTGGTCTCACTGAACACAGTACCAGCCCAAGCACCCGTAACACCTGGTCTCACTGAACAGTCCAGAATCCTGCAAAAAAAGTCACACGCACAACTTCGACTTGCAGCTCTGAACACATTAGATAATGTACCTGTGACCCCCCCCCCCTGGGATCACACCAGCAGCAGACAAAATTACACACCTACAGCAACCCAACGTCAGGAATGTCCCAGAAATAAAGATATCCCGTCACGTCAGGGCAATAAATTAATGCAGAATTATAAGAAAATCACCTGCGTAAGAAAGGCTTATGTTACAAGGTTATATACCCGAAATCAAACACACTGACAATGTAAAAGCCTACTAACCTAATAATGTTAGCATCATCGATTGCACATTCATACACTGTAAATGAGCAAAATACCCAACTGCTGTACAGCTGTATAATTAAGGGCATATTTATAATTGGCAAATGACCACAATGCCAAAATAACAACTGATAAGCTTAGGGCTAGAGAAATATTATTTATAATTTCTCCTAGGTACCAACATGGCAGCCCACATTGAAGGGCTTTTGTTAACTGTGTAGTACATTCTGAGAACGTCTGCTGTGCAGATTTAAGGTAATATTTTCTTCAATGTCACGCCCCTACAGATTTCTCCATAACCACCATCCATCTTGACCAACGTACAGCACCAGCCCAACGTCTTTGCACATCCCCAGGTTTTTAACCACTTTTCTATTTATTTCATAAACTGCAGATTTGTTATTCTTGTTAAGCATTGAAAAATTGAGTGAAAAACTATAAATGAAAATAAGTCAAATGAAACAAGGTTCCTTTATAACATGGAAAGAGTATATAACAGTGCATGTCTGACATCCTATTCACTGGTTGCACGGTGATGGTGTAGTCAGATTCTCGGCTGTCCTTTAACTTTAAATGCACCAGTTAACTGCTTCGTCCCATGAAACAGAGCAGTATTTAATGTCCCTTGTAGAAAGAATGCCTGGAATTTTCTCGCTGTTATAACTGCTGGAGGAGATTACTTTGATGAATCAAAGATATGACATTTTCTTTCTAATAAAATACTCAAAGGGTGAAAATACTGTAAATTTATTTGTTAGCAAAGAATATTGAGTGTACTATAGTAAATGTTAAGTGAGTAACATGCAAATCTCTTTTGATTGGTAGTGAACATCACCTAGTCCTGCTCCATCTCCATCCAGGATCGTCCTGGTTGGTCAAGTGTAAATGAGTTTTTGGAAACACAAGGTCCCTGCAGAGTTTCTTAGTGCACAGGAACACTTGCGTACCATACTTGCCCCCATCGTCCCCGTTGGCGTTGATTTTCTTCCCCAGGATCTGCACATGCTTCCCCGTGGTGCGACTGTAGAGCTGGTAGATTCGTATCTGCTTGCGACTCAGGTCGTCCGGGTTCCTGGTGTGGTTCTCGATGTAAACCCGGAAGTCAGCCGTGCTTTGCTGAGACTCCTGTGAGGTGATGCCAGACAGGAACCATAAATGTGTACAATCATGGCCGAAGAACATTTCAATGTGAGTATTAGAGTGTCCTGTTCGGCCTAGAAGTTTCTCCAGCCAATCTGAATCACTGTTCCTCTGATTCTGATAGACAAAGTTAAATTTACATCTGGCATCATTCCCTAAAACTACCGAACTGTGACAAAAGGGTCACGCAAGCTCTGCCAACCCCCCCCCCCCCCAGCACACACTAGAAGCAACCAGACCTATAATAGTGCGGTTAAACAGAGTATCAGCCTGAGGTTAACACCAAGCGATACGACTCGATACAACCCATAAATCAGGCAGACGCTCTGTGGACGCGGTGGCTGGGAACCACTAGCCGTAAAATCCAGCCCACTGAAACATCACCGTCCAAAAGAATTCCTCATTAATCCACCTTGCGCTCGTCTGCAGATCGATTGCTTTCTCTGTGCACTTGCGTGGGACGCCAGTGAAGTGGCTGGGAACTTAACACAATACCTAGGGAACGTCGCTTGTCCTGCGTCGGCGTATTGGCCGGCTGCACCATGTGCAGATGACAAAGAGAGATGTGCATTTTGCACCTTCTGGAAGCTCAAGCACAAGCCAGCATCTCCTGTTCCCCAGTTTTGTTGCTCAGTAATTGCTTGGTAATGGCATTTTATACTGCTGCTCTCAAGTGGCTAATTAAATACACGTTACACACTCAGAATCCATGTTATTTTAAGTTCAGCAAATTAATGACGTTTACCAAATCGGAGACAAAGTACACTCGCACTCACAAAAATGGTCTTAGCATTGAGATGGAAATACTTCTCAACTGTGGATGAAAGGTAAGGCAAACAATGAAATATGCAGGACACTGCGTGTTATATGTGACGTTAAGTTATAAACTTCCCTGTTATACATAAAAGACAAAAATTAAATGGGTTAGAATAAATACTGCATATTTCAAAAGTGTCTAAGAAAAGTCAGGCATCCAAATGAGTTGTAATGCAGTTTTATGAGCAGAAACATACACGTGTAATGTGTATGTTTAGTGTGTGTAATTTACCACATGTCAATAATAGCATATCATTTGCATGTTTCTCAGATTTTAAATCATAATCATAAAAAAACAACCTACCAGATTTTACTTTACATGAAATTTACGTGTGGAGGGAGGGAGTTTACTTTGGGCCAAAAATGTTTACTTCCAGAGATTTCCAGTATTTTAGATGCCATGCCATTGTGGCATTGAAAAGGTAAAAATTGTTATATAAAATACTATTGTGTACACATAAATATTGCGATGCGAACAACGCAAACGAGCTAAAACATTAGTGTTTTAATTACTGGCAAAGAGATCCAAACCAGACTTACCATGTGTTGTTAATTATGACTTTTTTGAAAAATTAAAGTACACGCACTTATATAACATTGTTTTGTCTTGTTTTTATTATCGGTCTGGGTAGCTTTACGCGTCTCGTTATTACGGCCCAGCAACCATGTTTGTTTGACCAATTAGTCCATATGTAACAGAAGAATAGCGCGTCTCATTTTACAGAGTCTCTCAGTGAATTACGCACCGTTTCAGTGCGTCACTAGTTAAACTACCTTATAAAAATAGCAATGTATAAACGCTGGAGCTTGTTCGGATATTTATAAACCAGTCGTTTTTTTCTCTTTGAAGAACTTCAAACAAGCAGGTATGCTACACACTTTTCTGCAAATTCAGCATTTAAGAGGCTGGGGATTTTCCTCATGAAATGCCGCACTGCTCGGTACCTCACACAATCTTGCCGAAGGGTGATAAAGTATTAAATATCCCGTAGTGGGAAGCAGCGCAAACAGTTAACCTTCCATGCTTATATGCTGGTAATTAAAAATTCTGGTATTTGTAGTCTATGTATAGGCCTAAAGACCAGCCAAGAATATCACAATAGTTTACGCCAGGATAATATATTTATTTACAATGTGGACAGCAGGAATCCCAGATACGTATTTCATATTTCTGAAGTGATCATGAGTAAAATTAAATATTCGCTTATAAAATAAACTTTTGGATTTTTACATAATTTTTTGCCGTGTATTACACGCAATAATGTATAACCGTATAATATCCGTCATATATAGTATAACCACCACAATAGAAATAATCTTTAGATTCAGTTTTAAAAACCTGCCGACCATAAAAATAAAACTTAAAAAAACAACACACCAAGACAAGAAAATGAACTAACGACCCCTTTTCTATCAAAATGTTAATTTCAAGAATCCACGCATTATTAAAAGTGCTTTATACTCGTCACTTTAAATGAAGGTCTACAAAACAAAGAGTTGCGCAACCTGAAAACGAGCAGCTACCACGGAAAGTTAGTTTCGCAGCTGCGCCGAAACCCCAGATCTCGTTGTAGTTAGGCGCCACTTTTCGTTACGTTTAACTCACATGATCTGTGTAGCAGTTCGGGAAAGCACTTTTTATAAGTAGGCTACTGTGCCATCATTAATCTGCGCCGAATTTAGCGTTTCCTTGATTATCCTAATAAATGGTCTTCACCTAAAAATCTCTGCGGTCACAGATGTAGTTACTATATTACAGCGCACATGTTCTGCTGCATGTGGACTGCGGTCGCCAAACGGGCCCATGTGCCGGTCTTACGCTATCAGAAGGCGCGAGAAAGACGCAGCAATTTTTAACATTACTAGGCCTATTTCTGCCATAATGCAGAAAACCATAATAAGCAACGAAAATGAAAATCTTGCAATCGTGTCATCATTTCTACATGTCTAAATGTACATGACACGCATATTCCTGCCTATGTCTCATGCATATACACTCACGCCTTGAAATAAAATGTACAAAAAGATTTCCCTATATGCAATTTTCCACATAGCATTTTAAAACGCATGCTATATAAATTAGCAGCACTACTGTTTGATGTAGTTTAATAGTAATTGTTAAAAAATAGGTCCTGTCGAAATGACTCTTAAAAACTCATTTTTACTTCATCTGGGGGGCTGCGGGAACTCACGGGCAACTTATGTTAAGACAGCAGAAAACTGTGAAATAACACCGAAAACACTAACACAATTTGCACAGTAATAATTAACTGTTTATTGTTGCTACGCCACTAGATCGTTGGATTTTTGTTTTATTTTCCCACAGATATTTATCCTCAGCTCAAGCGTGTGAAACGTAAACTGAAGAATAACATTATACACATTAATATCCCTACCTGTAGCGGGAAATAGAGGACCAGGAATTGTAAACACCTGGGGGAGAGAAAAGCAGAAAATAAATCACCACAGGGGAAAAGTATGTACCTGGGCGTCAACTAAAACCAAGGTTTTAGCGACTTCTATAGGCAAGAATGTACGCACCGGGCAAATGGAAAGGAATAAAAAAATGGAAACCTTACACGTAGATGAACCTTGAAGGGAGAAGACACATCTTGAGTCGTCCTAATACACCTGTTTCCACAGTTTTTAAAAACCACAGGGAGGTGCGTGGAAAAGGAAGCAGCCGGCGTCCTTACAGAAAGTATCCCGCAGGAGAACTGCGCTCCCGCCGTGATGATGGATTAATGAAGTCACTCTGCGCCGCTGTTTGCAACATTAGTCGCTTCCTTGAGATTTTTTTTTTATTTGTCAGATAGAAGGAAAAAAATCTTCCTCCCGGTCTCCTCACTCCGGTTACCGTGAATTGACGAGGATGAGCTCGGGAAGTATTTAATTTGTAAGCAGTGCTTTGTAGGTTTACCCTTATTTGTTAAGGAAAAATCCAGTGGGGCACGCTGGAAGTGTGCTGCTCCAAAGATCACAGGAACTTCAATCCCGAGTATACCTGCAGGGGACATCTACAATGTACACCTTGCGTAGATCATATTATAATCTTCGGGTCTATTGTTCAGACACAAAAAACAGGAGAACTGTATAGCTGAAGATGACTGGCGAATAGAGGATGGCGCAGATAACTCGCTCTGAGCTGAAACTTGACTGTTATCCAAGGAACGCAAATATAAAAACGTGCATTAAAAGTTTTAGCCCGGTCCTCCGTGCACGGGAGATGTAGTAATGCTTGTCAGTGAAGTGTCTGCGGCTTTGGATTTGGGCACTGAGAGGTTTTTTTTTCTTGTTGTTGGTGGGTGGAAACTTGTCAGCGGTTTGCACCTGATAGGGTAATCTATGAAAGAGCATCGGTTTTGAAGATTTTTTTCCCCCTTTGTCGGGGTGATTACGCTATGGGAGGAGGTAAGCGAGGTGGTTACAAATTGAGGGATTTGTTCTACATCAAATACATTCGGGCTAACTTCTGAATGTGGATAATCTTTCTAAGACACGGTTGGGGTACAAGTAACTGCGCGATTTTAGTTATATAAGAGTGAGCAGAAGTTTTTATTTTTTAAAATATGTTATTATTATTATTATTATTATTATTATTATTATTATTATTATTATTGCAAACGCGATACTTTATTCTGTTTCGATTGCTACGGAGACTGAAATACCGTCAGATCACATTCTTTTTTAATTTTTTCACAAAACTTGCCCTAAATTCCTTTACTTTGGCAAACTCTGGAATCCGCTACGTTTGTGGATTCGACTCCAGCTTCCCAGACAGTATTGAAATGCAGGTTGTTGTCAGCCTTGATTTTTCAATAATGTGCTATAACTGATTCCGCATTTAAATGAAAGGGGGGTGTGAAAGTGTTTACAAGACCCTCTGAACTCGCAGTGTAATGGCCGCAGATACCACCCACCACTTTGTGCCGTTGTGTGATTTACGTTTGTAGTCTAATTCAGATTGTAATAGTTGTTTTTCTTGTTTGACCAAATTTAAAAAAAAAAAGATCCAGGAAACGTATGTTGGGCTATCGAAAAGTATAGATAAAACTAGTAAAACCATTAGGATTTTAACTAAAACTTACCTAAATGCCGCTTCACGGAATCCCACATGATTATCACATTAATTAGCCCAAAATTACGATTTATTTGTTTGTTTATGTCGGTGAAATGCCTATTAACAGATATAGTGGCAGCACATATACGCAATAATCCTTGCAGATATCGCTATGTATTTACCCTTTAATTACGGGGAGGTTACTATTTCACACTTACAAATAAATAATTACGTTTGTATGAAACGCAGAACGGATCGCCAAACGTACAAAGTCGAACGAAAAATGAGACACATTCAATGCATCGTGAACGGCAGTTATAACACTGATGACAGTCAGCACTGTAATGTCAGTCATCACTTTGAAAGCACTGAAATGTGACGAAATATGAAACAATACCTGTAACGGAGGAGGAAATGAAAATGCTTTGATGTATCCAACCTCTTCATTGTGGGAAGCTCTTCACAAGCTTTGGACAAGAGGCAAAACCAATTCTTCATTTAGTGCTCAAAAACAATATTAATTCATAGATGATATTTCATTTTGTTCCTCATCCACAGAATATGATTTAACCAAAAGGACTGTGATGTACTGACTGACTGACCAGCAAAAGCCTTCATACACAGCAGATAAGGTGGTTTTAACTGCTGGCAGCTGTATAGATGTGAAGGAAACGATTTCACACCCAAATTACTGAATGCACTAAGCCCAGACCGTCAGCAGCACAAACACCTAGCACAGTGTTTCCCAATCCGGGCAGACAGTCCACCTTTTCGCTCCTTCCCTGCCGAGAGCTGCACAGGAGCAAAAATGTGGACTATCTGGCAGGGAGCCGGGAGGGAGCGAAAACGTGGACCGTCCCTGAGAACCGGGTTGGGAAGCACTGCCTTGGCAAGCTCTTTGTCAGGGAGCGGGCGGAGCCGGAGGGTGTTCAAGGGCCACTGCAATTTAATTGGTCTCTCCTTGAATGCTGACCATTGGCTGCTGTAGCGGGGACCTAATGAGGCAAAACATCATTTATAAAGCACCCTGATCAGAGCAGGTCTGCTGGGACGGCTCTTCCTCTGGGGCTCCCTCTGCATGCCTGGCGTAGCCTCCCGGGTCCCATGTGGCGGGAAAGGTCACCTTCCAGGACCGGAAGTGGCGCCGTTCTGCCGTTAGCATTGAAGCTTCCCGCCGCGACGCTGCTAATGCCTGCTAATGGAAAACTTCAAGGTCTGATTTGACAGCCCGTTTTTATCATACTCCAGGCACCCGTTTTCGGGTGGGGGGGGGACCATCCCAGTGCTGAAAGAGATTCAAATGTGGGGGTGGGATTGTGGCGCAGCAGGTTGGCCCCCTCTTCTAACACCCACCCTACAGATGATTGCCCTTCGCCGGCAGTTTGCTCTCATCTACAGAGAGGAAGTTGGGGGAGGCGTAAAGAGAATTCCCCTATGGGGATCAATAAAGTATCAATTATCATTATATTTATTGATCGGCAAGTTGTTAGTTTAATTCCCAGAGCCGATAAAATGATGTCATCATTGGGCCCTTGAGCGTGGCCCTTAACTCCCAGTTGCTCCCGGGACTTTCTCACCCTGCTTTAGGTAAAAGCATCTGCTAAAAAAAAGTATTTTGAACATTTAAGAATAGATCAAATGTATCATATTACAAGATGTGTCTCTATGTCGTCACATTGGTTGCCAATGAGGATGGAAAACTATAGGTGGTTAAAAAGTGGAGTGGAGGAGTGTTTTTTTTGGGGGGGGGGTCCATAGCTTGCAGGTTAGGGGGCTTTACCTGCAACAGTTGGTGGAATTGCCGCTTGCTAGCGGAACGGCGAAGGAATCAGGAGGTGATTGATGCAGGCAGAGTCGCAGGAATGCGTAGAGGAGCCCAACCCTGCAACTCAACAATGACCTCTCCATCCAGAGGCAATCACGCCGTTGTTCAAAGGCTTATAAGGCTTTTAAACCTGACAAAAGTACTTAGCAGTTGCTTAAGGAAAGTCACCCCCCCCCCCCACACCCCACACTCCCTAACACACCAGCTTCTACTTTCATCTTCGACGTGGACGTATCACCCAGGAGGTGGGGAATCTGCTCTTTATTCGTGGCACTGGGTGTGGGACGGGCAAGGGGCTGGCGACTGGCGTAGGGGAACGGCGGCGGGCGCACGAAGGTGCCGAGAGCGCTTCCTCTGGTAACAGGCGTCACAGCCCCCACCCCATTTGTATGGGCAGCCCCCCAGTGCCGCCACGCCCAGCCCTAGTGTCAGATGATCAGGACCGGGTCACACTGAGGTCGTGATAGCGCTCACGAAGAGGGTGACGGAGAGAGTGAGCAGAGGTGTGTCACGGCGAATTGCTAACCCCCAAGCCAGGAGCGATACTAATTTTTGCACATCAAGTGTCGATTTCTTGGAGTCATTTGATCTGAATTGAGGCCACCTGGGGGTTTTGAGGGGCTGTAGGGTGTGAGAGACGACTCATCGTTCTACTCCGAATAAACGCGTGTAGCAATTCATACAGCAACAAGCTCATATATCGCATGGGATGACTCGTAGCTAGAGTCCTGTGGGGATTTGTTTGTTGTATCTTTTCGAATCATAACACTTTTTTCTACAATGTGTAACATTTAAATTGATCTGTGTGTCGCATGATATAGCTTTCAGGCAGAGTCCTGCATGGATTTCCTTACCATATCTTTTCTGGCAGACTCATGACGAAATGTTAATATGTTAATAAAACTCAGCCATTAGAAGCCATTATAATGAAGTTAAATTGATATTAATCAATAAAATTTCATCGAAAATGCTAATTTCTAGCCTTCCTGGCAGATCTTGGATCTGTGTCAGGATTTTCCCTGGACGTCAGAGGAAAATCACTCGCACTAATTTCCCTCTTAAGGTCAGTGATGACAAATGGGAGCAGACTGTTCCCGGGCCCATTCCCGAAGGAGCTGCTTCAGCCTGCAGGTACCAGAGATCACATGATGTAATCACTTACACTGTCATCCTCACGTAGCGGTACATTAGAAACACTAGCTTAATTCCAGTTTGTTTGATTGCGGTAATTAGAAAATAAGCAAAATATTTGTTTTAAATGTGGCAGAAAATTGTTCCAGGAGTTAATGAAGCTTTGTTTTTTTTTGTGAGTTTTTGGTAATTCTCAAATAACTCAACATTCACTGTTAGCATCTACCCCTAACTCCAGTTGAGTGATGTTTTTTTTCTCTTCTTCTTGGAATCTGATATCACCTGAGACTAAAATAGCTGGTAAATCAGACCCGTGCAGTCTGTGGTGGACATTTAGGACGTTACGTGAAACAGGAATCAAACTACATGCAGGCTTCACATTTTGCATTTTTTTTTTAACCTGAAATGTTGAGTGACACGACAAAGCTACAGGCCTAAAATAATAGACCCTAATGAAGAAGCGGATGTTGAGAATGAGGACCCCAGTCACATGGACAGAATATTTGGGTGGCTATAAAAGTGCCTGAGTTTGATGCAGCAACCCATCCAAGGCAATCAGCCAGTCCACCCCCTTTTTTCTGAGATAGATTGCAGGACCGATCGCTATGGCACTGGGAGCGGCTCGGTGCTTCCCGTGGCCCTGGAGCTGCCTCGACCTGCAACTCCACTCAGCCTAATGGTGGAGTCCAATCCATTGCCTTGTCTAACACCTCTTTAGAGGAAGCTCGGCCCTTTGTTCTGACAATACCCAAACGGCCATTCACACAGGGACCCTGTAATCAGTGAAATACTAACCCCTGGGCTTTTTAAGGAGGAAAGAGAGAGAGAGCAAGAGAGAGCGAGAGAGAGAGAGAGTGAAAAAAAAATCCATTCATGACCAATCTGCTTCTTAACTACCTGTCTGGCTTTTTAGCTACAGATGTTATTATTCCACCCCCCTGCCCCGCACCCCCCCCCCCCCACCTTTGTGCAGACTCCAGATGGAGGCCAAATTGAAGCCTGAAAACGGAACGCTCTGGAACATCCTCGCGCAGTAAAATTTTCTGGTTGCCCGCGCATGTCTTCATGTCTTTTGCCCACTTCTCCGTTTCATTTTTTTTGTTTCCTCATATGATGGATACAGCATACAGCCCCAAGGGCATTGGCTACGGAGCACCGTTTATTTTAGCTGTTAATTGGCCGGCCTTCTGGATTAGCCACTAATTGCCCCCCCCCATGCTAGAGTCCGGACTACACAAATTGAACGTGTCCTGTGTGTACCCCCCCCCGAACAGCTGCGTGGGATCACACTCAGGCTGCCTAACAAAAGGGCCGACGGGAAAAACAGAAGTCACTCATGCCTTTGTCACGTGGATCAAAATGGCCAACCTAATGAGGAGTGTGTGGAGCCTCTGTACGGTTCCTGCCTGGGGTGGAACATGTAGGGGGGGAGTTTTGGGGAGGGGGGTGTGTGTGAAGTGAAGCCACATGACAGAAGGTGAATCACCAAAAGCTACCTGATCCTCGGCCCTGCGACAGCCAATCAGTTATGGGGCTGTAATGAGTTTGTTAGAGACACCAGGTTGTAGATGGGAGTGCATTCTGTCCCCATTAACTGCATGCATCTGCTTGGTATTCCAGACATCAGCTCTCAGGATGCCTTACTGATGAAGGTGCGCTTAAGAAATGCAGAAACTGCAAAAAACTTTCTTATCTATGCATTTATTTTACATGCAAATATTATACTGTAGTCTAGTGTAAAAAGGATGTGTAATATTTTTCATGCATACGTATTTTCAAATTGTCGTGAAATTTTCTTGCATGTTGTATGTTATACTGGGGCACACTCACTAAGACAAATTCCTCATATGTTTGATATACTTAGCCAATGAAGAACAATAAATAAGCATTGCCCATCAACACTGGTGTAAGTCTTGAATTTGTGTTCAGTTAAAATAGAGAAAGACATTTTTTAACAGGCATTTAGGTACCCTTAGTTGATATGTCTTATCTTTTGCACTCTGCAATTTAAGACTGGACTTTTTTGACAGTCAGCAGCTCAGGACGCAGGCAGAGCAGGTTTCTTCACTGTAAAAAGGGCTGGAAAAGTCACTGTTCTCCTTTGGGAGCGAGAGTGAAAGCGCTTCCACTGCCTGCACTGAATTGCAGTGAAGAAAAAAATCTCTGGATTGACTAAAAATCGCCAAGGTCACCTTGATTGAGAGAACTGACTTCTTTAGGAGTTTGAACTCCATTTTTACATTTACCAGATGCTTTTGTTCAAAGTGACATACAATCAAGAAAACAGGGCCAGAGTCCCTGGGGCGACTAGTATTAAGGGCCCCGTTTAGGGGCCCGACAACGATGTCACTCGGTCGGCCATGGGATTTAAACTGGCAATGTTCGGATTACAGGCAAAGCGTTTCCCCCCAACTGAGGCACAAACCACACCAAAAGAAGCAGAGTGTTCTGGTTAACTGCAAGCCACAGTTGTAAATTCCATAATCTGGGACTACTGACAAAATTATATCAATTTAGGATAGTATCTGTGTACTCCACTTTCGAACCGGTTCAGAACAGAACGTCCTGCCTCGTCAGCGTTAATCCAGATAGTTACGCTTTAATGAGCTAACACCATCAGGGCTATTAACATGACAATACGCACCGCCCATGAAACACTCTGCCGAGAGAGATTGCCCTGCATTGCCCACCTACCAGGGACCTATTAGGAGAGTAGACATTCCCTCAGTGACACTGATCTGTGGTCAGCTAGAACAGTGTTTCCCAGTCCGCTGCTGGGGGACCTACAGCAGGTCCACAATTTGCTCCCCTCCAGCTCCTGGTACGTAGTGGGCGATTCTAGACCATTTTACCTGGGAGGCCAGACTGGGGCCAGTTGTTCTGTTAGGGGGCCAGATGCATTTGACTTTAATGTCCTCCAAGTATTACATAGATTACATTAAGCAAAAGACAATTTTGAAAACTGAGGTTATTAATGCGACGCTTTGCAGTCACATTTTACAGTTTTTACAGATATGTAACTCACTCTGATTTCTTCTTTACACTGTCTTGCTTCCACAAGCTTGATTATTTTTCCTGATATTAACTTCACTTTTCACCAACTGGAGCGACTCGATCACCCAGTGCTCCCACATTAAGAGTCCAGCAGAAAATGGGCTCACGTTTGTGTTTCACCTTTTCCTACCACACAAAGTTTTAGCTGACATATATACATATAAATAATAATAATAGTAATAATAATAATACATTAATTTCAGACCCAAGTAGCATATGTATTTAGGGGGGCAGAGGGGGAGCCATGCATGTTTTCACGGGGGCATTGCCCCCCCCCCCCCAGAACCGCCCCTGCCAGTAGGGAGCTGGGAGGGAGCAAAAACGTGGACTGGCTGTGTGTCCCCAAGGACCGGACTGGGAAACACTGAGCTAGACTGTGGGGGAGATACAAGTGACATTTTTCTGAGCTGATGAGTGAGGAGTCAGTTTGGGGAGGAGAAGCACAGACCAAAGCTTCAACGGGACAATGCAGGACCAGTGGGTTGGGGAAGTGTGTCTGCCAAGCCCACTCCAGCACAGTCTAACAGCACAGTCTAACAGCACAGTTTAACAGCACAGTCTAACAGCACAGTCTAACAGCACAGTCATACTCACTCTGCAAACTACCTTTTCTTTGCCATTCTTGCAGCTCTTACACTGTGGCAAACTCTCAGATTTATAGATGTGGCTTTGTTGGACTCACCCGACTAAATTTGCCAGATCAAAGGATACTGCTTTTTTTGGGGGGAAAAAATCCCAGGCTGTCTTGACGGGTATTTCCAATAACCCGACCATAGTTGGCAACATGAACCATGAATACCTATAGACAGAACGGCCATATTAACTCGTGTTTCAAACTCTTGGATTCCAGTCTAGATGCCTAACCTTGACACTACTGACTGTCCTATGTTTGTCTGTTTGCTTACAGATCATTGACACTTAACCCCAGCTGTCTTTAGCTAACAGGAACATTCGTAAGTGCGTAATTTGTGTAAACGACAAACAATGATCAGAGAAAATGACAAACAATGATCACAGCCGGGTGGTCTACACTCTGACACAGAGCATTTATAAACAGATGGTGAGGTAGACTTGTGCCACGGAGTGAAAAGTTTCCACGGTTATAGACTAGCCGGCCATGTCTGGCCGACAGCAGCCGTGAAATGATAACTGAACGGTAATAACAGTGCACGGGCGCAAATTGCCGGCTCCTGTGACACCTCTCACCTGAACACGAAACCCCAGCATTGGGAAGAGTTTGTTTATGGGTCGAGGTATGCAGCACTCATCCTTGCCATAGCTAGCCACGAAGGTAATAGGCCCCGCGTGTCGCCGCATGTCTGCGGGGGCGCCCCTCCCGCTTCCTCACTACTGCCGCCGCTGGTCCTCAGCACTGCCTCCCTCCTATTTACCAGTTCAGGATGCTTACGAGAAGAGATGACTAACCCTCTCTCAACTGAGCTCTCGTATCGAATGTCTGCCTAGTGAGGCTATTAAAAAAAATTCCCTCTCATTTCTCTCACCGCCGCAAAAAGTCCCGCCCTTTCATTTTGGGAATAATAAAGTTCCTTAAATTGTTTATAAAGTTCTTTCATAAGGAGGATTGTTTTGAAGACCAAATATGCTCAATGAATTTGATGGGGGAAAAAATGCAAGGCATTAATAAGGCAGTTACCTGTGAGTAATTTGCTGACAAATCTTGGCTTCCTCTATGTGTAAAATAAACATACCAATATGATCGCTATTTTCCCCCAGGCTAGCTTATTGGTGCCGACCATTTCCGAGACTTTCCGTAAATGCCTGACATGACACGTCGATTTGGGGAATCTGACTGTATATGGGCAACGTCGGCTTGTTCCCTCGGACGATGAAACACGGCTGCCATTGGCCAGCGCGTGATAAAGCGACTCGTCTCGCTGAGTCCGTCACCGCGAGAGGCTCATGACGAAGGCCAGGACAGCCTTTGTTTTCCAACAGCTACTGGGGGAAACTATGAAAATCATCTCTGAAAAGCAGTGCCATCTCTGAAAAGCGGTGCTGGCGGAGAGCCCATGGAACCGCGGGAGACGCTGCTGTCCGTCAGTTCGTGATACATGCAGTGCAGGACACACGGGAATGTCAGGGCTCGGACTGCCAAATACGATCAGAGTAATCAGCTATGGATAATAGACACCAAACTATATGGCTCTTGCTTTAGCTACCATTGCACATAATTGCACTACAACTGCACAAACACTGCAGCAAAAGTCTAGCTATCATACTGCATGTGACTGGCCTCTGTAGAGTGTCTCTATCCAGTTTTTCAAATTCTATTACCCTAGAAGTATTATGATTACGATAATTGTTACAATTCTCTCTTCTTGCATTAGCTTTTCCATTGAATAGCTAGCTTTTTATTTGTATTCCTGATCACATTTCCACGGTATATCTTCTTTATTTTGCATTTGCATCATTCAGAGAGGGGAGGCATTTCGCCGTGACGAGTACGCCTTGTGTACGGCTTGTACGTGACAAATTAGACTTGAAACTTGACCTGCCGCAGCAACAGTGTGCCATTTATTCTGAAGCATTTACCTGGATAAAGCACCAGCCCCCGGAATGCCCCTGACAAGAGACCAAGAACACGGAAGAATTAAAAAAATGCCCTACATTCTCATAAGATGGTGATATTTGAGAATGGCGTTTTGGCTCCGGGAAACGCGGGGAACATTTTGTGCAAGCTTTACCGTGCTATGTTGCATGTGGTCCCATCTGCGCCGAAAAGTCCCCTTTTTCATCTAGGGGCCACGGAGCAAAAGATGGCATAGTATCCCGCTCACAAGTGGAAAAAAACAGACTCTCATGCACATGACTAATATAGTGATTATTCTGCAAAGACACGATAGGAATTTAAGAGGGACGAAGACCACAGCTGCTTCAGCTTCTGTGAAAGAACAGGGACTCGCAGGAATGTTCAAGGCACATTTTACAGAGACACTTAAGAAGTCTGCACGATGCTATCCATTCCATCAGGGAGAGTTAAAAAAAGAAGAAAAAAAATAGCAAAGACAGGTCAAGGATATTCGTGTGTGTGCTTCGCAGCCATTCGTTTTTCATTCATCTTTAGCCCGGTGACTTACATGAGATGTTTGGACACACATGAACCGTACATAAACGTGAATTTCCACAAACCCGTACACTGTCATTTTACGTGCCTGCAGTTAAATCTCATTCAGGTGGGGTACAATGGCCCTGGCGGTGTGAATACCTGCCCTGCTGGGCGGGGGGGTGTCTCCTGGAGCGCTGACAGCCTCCGCAGCCACTCAGGCTGCCCCACCGATGAGCTAGCCAGTCGAAAGCAGAACTGCATGCTGGGAAAGGCATTTATCTGGATCTGCATAATGAGCTGCATGGTGCGCTGTTGGAGTTTGCGTGACGTAAAATTGTTAAGACCATAAGGCAGCCTTGATAAGGGCGTTGGCTAGCCAGATAAACAATAGTCATACGACGATAAATATATATCGTCCCCATAAGTGATATTTGCACGACACCTATGATTTGATGAAATTATGATGGTGCATTTAGTTCTCAGTCCAGACATAGACTTGGAACTTGGGAGATTCTCACACTGGACCCACAGCACTTCAGCTCTCTGACAGTCTGTGTTTTTTGAAGGGCTGCCTTTAACTTGTGTGATTCACTCCACTCCTGGGGTGTTCCCTCTAAGTCAGGGGTGGCTAATCTTATCCGCAAAGGGCCGCTGTGTGTGCGGGTTCTCGCTGCAACTCCCTAATTAGATTACTAATTAGAGGACTGATTGGCTGAAGAGTCCTCACACCTGGGTTTGAACAGCTGACCTACAGGTTATCCGAAAAACCTGCACACACAGCGGCCCTTTGCGTATAAGACTGGCCACCCCTGTTCTAAATGGAAGGGGGGGGGGGGGGGTTGCCAAAAAAACAGGCCGGTTATCATGACTGACAAAATTTTTTATTTTTTTTGACAAAATCATTTTTTTTCTAGATTCCTTGTATAATTCTCCCAAAAGCCCAGGCTGATGGATAGGAGAGCTGAGGTGATGCTTCACTTGGGATGTAACATTGACCCCTAAGCTTGACTCTCCCAGTTTCAAAAGTCACAAATCAGATTATCATAAATGATTAAACGCTGAGCTTTTCTTACACGTGGACAGAGCGTGTCAGAGTGCGTTGCCTTATTCACTTTACAACAATGCCACGAAGGGACAACTGAAACGCTAGGCAACACCGTCAGGTTGCTAGAACTTGATCCCAGAGTCTTTTCTTCAAGATGAGTTGATTATTACTGCCACCCAGTGGCCAATTAGTAAGTTAATGAAACTGAGCTTTAAAAATTGTCAGGAGTATTAGGGAATTACTTAATTTTCCTGTAGAAATAAAAATTCCTCATCTGCCTCTAGCTCGTGTCAACTGGTAAAATCGGTACCACAGGGTACGTAATATACAACACATGCATAATTTCAGAACCATTACGGTATGTTAGTTAGACATTTCCGATTCCATATTATCTTGTTAATTCTAAGCAGAAGCAAATCCTCCCGTGTTGAAGACGATTCAACACCTGCAGAATTAACTCGCAGCTCAGTTTCAGTTCTTTACATGCGTCCTCTGTATTAACATGGTGTTTTCATAACTACCACTTATCACCTTAACCCCATAGCACCACTCTCACAGGTGTGCAACGAGAAGCTGAGAAATAAATATTTCCTCCTCCTCCACATTCAGAAGCATGTTTTGAACGAAGAAACCACTCCCCTGATTTCTCACGATTGGGTAAGAGAATGAGTCTCGATTTTTTTCCTCCAATGAACTGCTGGGATTCCTTAACACAGCCGTATGTATCATATCCCATTAAAATCTCTCTTCTCTCACAATCACGTGCTTGTTGTTGTAGCACCAAATGCACTGTCACCCATCTTCAAATGACAACGAAATTATACGTCCCAAGGCTCCTTGAGACTGTCTACATCCCCTCGGCCAAGCTAGGCTACCCCTACAATTTGGAAAGTGGCATCACTAGAGAATCCAGAACCCTAAAATTACACGGCGAATGTTTAATTTGCATCATCGAGTAAATAGATGTGGGAAATACCTGATGTCAGCTCTGCGGACGTATACATAGACACGAGGGCTAATTTATGTCGCAAGCGAGGTGTATAATGGATATACAAACAGATCCTACCTTCAAGGGAGTTTGTGACCGGTCACCTCAGTTGTGGGCATTTATTTGTTAGATTCTCTATATTCACTCAGGACTCCACCCCTGCAGTACAGGCAGGTCCCCCAGGTTACAAACAAGATCCGTTGCCTAAATCTCTCTAAGTCGAACTTGTAGGCAAGTCGGAAAATAACACAGGACGTAATAAGAACTATATAGTAACAATAAAAATGTAACTGCCTGCTGTACTGTACCTCGAGCTAATGAACGGCTAAAGCCACAAATGTTTTCATGAGCGTCACAAAGTAGACTCTGCATTCATTATTATAAACCATTGTGAAATGTTTTATACAATAGGCTGTATGGTAGTCCTTTGGGAGCGCGAGTTGTCTGCAAGTCGGGCGTTCTTAAGCTGGGGGGGGTCTGTGGTTTCATTACCATCTTGTGAGGGGTGTCTTATTGTTTGCAGAGAACACAACAGGCAGGAAAACAAAACAAGGATGAAAATACATTTTATTACGTTTATTTTAACGGAGATCTTAAAAAAAAAAAGGATGGATTTCTTTTCTGTCCCACAATCAACAACACAAAATATAATGGTTCATATATCAGTAATACAGTGATATCCATATCCATGACTGAAACACACTGTTGTAGGTCAATGGACTAAGATACTTAAAAAGAAATAATAAAAAAAAAATCCTCATCTAAAATGAAAATTACAATCTTAATTAAGGCTTCAGCCCCCAGAATCAAAGGAGACCCATTTTCACTGAGAAGCAAGTTTTTCAGTAATCTGAACAATGAATTTTCAAGGGTCACAAAGGAGTGGATGGCTTCCGGGACTCAAATCAGGATAATCTGCTCACCGATGTTCAAAATGTTTTAGCATTTTGTTACAGCTATTCACACACCTTTTGTCTATAAACTAAAAGGAGGAAATGTCAGATAGACAGGAAAAAACGATCAGTGAAACATAAAGGCTCTAAGAAATTTCAATTTCAGGATTGGACCATAAAAATGATTTTAAAATATAGCAAAGAGTAGCAAACTTATCAGTATCGCATTTAAGTGAAACAGTAAAAGCAAAAATGTATTTCGAAAGGACAAGAGACAAAAAATTAAGCAACAGAGTTCCACCGACTGCCCTCAAAAATCTCAAAAAGTACACAAAATGCATCAGAGCCTGGTGCTGAACTGCCTCTGCAACAAAGACCAACTCGGGGTTACAAATGGTAGACAGTCAGTCACAAAAAGCATTTTAAAACGGCTAACAGAGGGCATACTGCTGAAATTCAAACACAGCTCGAACACAAAGGACTATCAGCAATAGTCTTCAACCTGAATTCGTGAGTCTGAATGCTCAGTTTAAAATAAAGCTGATCATGACTGAAAAAAACATGCAAACACTCCATCGGCAGTATAAAGTTTAAACCAGGACCGTGTTAAACCAGGAATTCATATTTTTAAAAAGTATCCTTAGCTTACTGCTTGTCAAATACACTTCAGAGAAGAGAATTTCCATCAGATGCAACATAAACCGAACGTCAAGGGGCTTATTAATCTCACAGGTGACTAACCAGTCTATTTCTGACTCATGGGGCACTAAAAAAGATAAAGAAATTAAAACAAAAAACAGGATGACATTACATCTTCACTCGAAGGGCTATAGTTTGATTATTTCTTCCCAGACTTCAGTGTCTGTACAAACGTCCAAAGTTCTTTGATTACCTACATGAGAGGGAAGCAGGAAGAGGAAGAGAGAGAGACTAATTATAAAGCAATCTTAATGACTAGCTGCATAGTTGTAAAGCATGACTCAGGTGCGCAACAACAAAAAAAATTGTGTTACTAAACACTGGCGGGGAAACAATGAACACATTACATGGGAGGGGGTCGGGGCTGGGGGTGCATACCAACAGCATGACCCACAGAACTGTGACATCTTAACTTAGCGTTTGAACCAAAGCAAAGACTGTTCAGCACATTGTAACCAAAAAAAAACAGCTCAAGTGTTACTTTCAAGGTGGTTTTCATTTGCAAACAATGCGTGGGGAAAAAAATCAAATCATGACGCGCTTAAGTGTGACCAGCCGCTCTTGCCCGGTTAATGAACACGGCACCTGCACATCAGTTAATTGCACTGCACTGTTGAGGGGGGGGGGGGGGGGGGGGGTTAAAACAGCTAATTAATTAAAAAAAAAAAAAACCCTTAGAAACTTTGTGACTTTTGCAATTGGTCAGCTATGATTCCTTTGAATTGCACCATCTTCTAGAATTCTGGGTCTTCAGAAAACTCTCTTCTCATGTATATTTTACATAATGAAATTATTCCCAGTGAAATCATACTTGTAATTTTATGTCTCCCTGAGTAGGTAGGACATTGTACCTTTTACAGAAGAGAATTCAAAATATTCATCACCACACTCCATCGAGCAGTAATACCTATAATAATCTTTATAAATCTTCACAGATCAAAGGTTCCTGTTGGAGGGGGGGTACGTTTGTCCCAGGGGGTGGACTATCTGAAACCTCACAGACTTCACAAATGACCTTGAACTACAGCGAGATCCTGGTACGGTCTGCATACCAGCACAAGTAATTTTATTAGACTACAAAAGACACCCTTGTTAAAATGGCTAGTAAATCACTAAGACAGACAGTATGTATGTAAATATTATATATGTGTGTGTATAGAGTGAATTATGTAGAGTGAATTCATGACTATTTCACAAGAAGTTTTCTTCCAAACCTTTCTGAAGGATGTCAATGGTAATTTTATTCAAAAATAATTACAGAATCAACAAGATGAACACGAATCTTCAACATCCCCCAAAGCACAGGCCCTTCATGTCTATGTTTCATGTCAAAGAACATATTATACAGCAGCTGCATTGCAAACAAAATATCTACAAGGACATAAAATCAACCAGGCCTGGCTTTGATGGAGATCGGTGAGAGTACATGTTCCTCCTGAAGTCATAAAGTACGAAGAGAGACTTACATTTTTATCTGAGATCTTAAAACAGCTCCGGGCAAAATTCTCAAATTTCTGCTCAGTCTTTGGGAGAGGCTTCCCCTGGCGGCGGAGAAAGAATCACCCATAAGCACAGAGTCACGCCTAACAAGAGAAGTTCATCAGCAGCAGTGAAAGGGATCGTAACAACTGGTAATTAAGTCCCTGTCCATTGCCTTAGACTACAAAAGTTAACTACAAAATATTTGTTGGTTACCTTGAACAAAAGTAAATGACAGAGCCAGTACATTTCACTTCACGAAATGTACCGTATTGCTTTACTCTCCGCCTCGTATATAACACTAAACGTCAATTACAAGACACATTCTAAATCTTCCTAGTCAGATTCAGAAGTGCATTTGGGATAGTTTAAATATTAAAATACATATTCGTAAAAAATTGATAGTGTGTGCAGTATTTAACAATGCAATAAAATCTAATAAATTCAAAAGAAATATTAAATTAAATACCCTTGGTGCTCGACCTAATAAATGAATCTAATATTTCTGAATGATTTCTATTCTGCTGTTTGCACCCAATTTAATTTCCACATTTAAGAAAGGGTCTCTCATAATGAAGAAGTCGACGAGGTTTTCTTTACTTCTTTGACATCGGTGGTCAGTTTGTTTTTCACGTCGCTCACAGAAGGCGTTTTTGGTGTCCCTCCTGCCGGATTCTCTTTACCTCCTTTGGGGCTCTGAAAGCAGGAACCAGAGTCTTTCTGTAAGATTCCGTTTTTACGTATCACACGTTTAACATGCAATGTTGCATGATGTAATGCAGGTGATCAACCAAATAGTGAGTAGACTTGTAGTCAAGACCGCCTAAGCCAAGACCAAGACACTACCAAGACCAGAGGGTATCAAGACCAAGACAGACCGAGTCAAGACCAAGACAAAGTCGAGACGAGACCAAGACCGAAAATAAAAGACTCCCTTAACTTTTGTGTGCTGTTGAGCACTGACATGACGGGTACTGACTGGTCCCAAAGTCATCTGACAAAACAGCTAACACCTCCAGCAACTGTTTAAAGAATGGGAAATATGTAACTGATTTCAATTATACTTAATCTGTAGATGAAACTAACATCAAATTGAAGATACACAATTATAAACTTGAAATTGAATCATGTCCCATTGTAGTAGAACTAGCCAAATGACACTGTATGATATCAACTTCCCTGAAATGGATTAGGCCTGTTAAGTCAACACAACGTGATATGCAGATGTTATTTGAAAGTCAATGGTCACATTTATTTAGTCAAACAACGACATTTTAAGTTAAATACTGTAATCAAACATAAGAACATAAGAACATAAGAACATAAGAAATTTACAAACGAGAGGAGGCCATTCGGCCCATCAAGCTCGTTTGGGGAGAACTTAGCTAATATCTCAGAGTTGTTAAAATCTTATCTAGCTCTGATTTAAAGGAACCCATGGTTTTAGCTTCCACTACAATAGCAGGAAGACTATTCCATACTCTGACTACACGCTGTGTAAAGAAGTGCTTCCTCAAATTTGTTTTAAAATGTTCTCCCGCTAATTTCCACTTATGGCCACGAGTTCTAGTATTTAGACTAATATTGAAATAGTCATTTGGCTGAACAGCATCCAGACCCGTTAGAATCTTATAGACCTGAATCATATCCCCCCTTAGTCTCCAACAATATAACAATATAAAGACATGTACACATCACATGACTCAAATGCAAACAACAAATACTACATACCAATACAAACTGCACATCAAACTGTGCATTAATAGGAATAAGGACAAGTGCCTAAAAGATTCTGACATCTTGAGAGAGAGAGCATCACTATTAATAGGCATATTTTCAGAGAGGAGGGAGAGAGAAAACAGCTCACATTTTAAAATAGTGGTTGATTGCACTTCAGGAAAACTAAAGATTGCAGCATCTTATAGCCTGTGATGCTGGATCTAACGTTTAACTAGCGCTACACTAATTTTGCACATATAACGTGAAAGTGGTCTTGAGACATCCAACTCTAATAGTGAGAGATTTGCACATATTTATTAAGGGAAGATTCACAAATAGGGGAAACACAAGACCTGAAATAATATTAAATATGCACAAACCATGAAGAACAGCTCAAAAGGTCAAGCGGAAATATACCTTCTACCTTACGGATGACAAGGCTGCTTTGATGTAACCTAAAGAAAACCCGGACTAAGATACAGAACTCTGTACCAACTCCACCATGCTGTCCAGGGAATGTGCAGCTTATACTGGTTATGCTGGCTTTCTAACATCCAGATGAAGAGCATAGGAATTCAGCAGAGGAGAGACTCTTCTTAAACAAACTGGGCAGCTTTGGAGAAGAATGTTAGCCTTTGCCCAAAGGAGGAAGTAACAGGCCCAGAATTAAAAGCCATCAAACACTGAATCAGAGCCACAGTAGAGGAGGGAATTCAAGTGAAACCGTCAGCCCAATGCTGAGGGTCAAGAAGCCCCGAGACGATCATGGCATCCTGAAATAATGGCCCACAGATCAGTTTCAGGTAATGAGAAGAACATGGACCAGAAGATTCAAAATACCATCCAGACACAGCACCCCCAAAACCCCATGACAGTAATGTGCAGCCAAGGAATATGAGCTGATGAGTTACTCATTACCAGCAAAGCACACATCTCCAGCACATTGTTTTCCCGACTTTTGGCTTAACAAAGTAGGAATTCTGAGTTAAAAACACCTCCATAAACGTTACCAAAGCAACAGCTGCAACTGCCCAACAAAATAAGGTCCGATATTCATCTTCTAGACGTTAAGCGGCTCTCCTCTAAGTTCCTTTTGCCTGCTTACTCCAGGTGCTCCAATCAGCCCTGAGTAAACAGCTGGCGAGGGATTAAACCAGGGGGCATCAATTTCTCCCCCAATTACACCTCCTTTAACAAAAGCGTCAAGGCACAAATGATCATTTTATTATTCCCAGCTTCAGAGGCGGTCCTCAGCTTTCCGCCGAGTGCCAGAGCAAAGGGACACCTGGATCTTTGAAGGGGAAAAGCTCAGCACAGGCCGAGGTTAGGAGGGAATGAGGCAAGAGACCATCTGCTTCAAACAAGCTCGGCAAATGAGAATGTCAACAGAGTGCATGCTGGGTAATCTCGGCCTACCGATCGCAGATGTTTGCCACGTTCCTTACGTCGATGCCTCTTGTGGAACTTTCAGTAACTCAGTGCCCACAGAAACGCAGCCACGATGTTTTTCTAACGTTTTAACATTGCCGCGAGTTGCATCAGACGTCGGCCTGCACCCCGAGGCGAAGACATCTTGGGTCACGGGGCCAAGACAGACACAAAACATACACAGTCACACACACGGGTGCTAACACACAACTGTTTGTACTTGAAGGCCAGCTTGTAATCTGCCATGATTGCAGGGTTCCACAGCCAGCCCGAAAGGCCCTTTTAACTGGGCGGGACCGAATTGGCCAACTACAAAAAGGGTTTAACCCCCTATGACCAACCATAGTACAGAAGGAGCCGCTGCAAACTCAGGACGATACTGCTTTTAAAATGGCCTTCAAAGACGAGATAGCTACTGTGTGGGAAGCAGAAATTCTGAGCCCGAATCTGCCAGGGTTCCTACTGGGCCCCAAATCAACCGATTTCTCAGTTAGTGGCCA
Source organism: Paramormyrops kingsleyae (assembly GCF_048594095.1). NCBI lineage: Eukaryota > Metazoa > Chordata > Actinopteri > Osteoglossiformes > Mormyridae > Paramormyrops > Paramormyrops kingsleyae. Next base: position 32,018,792 of record NC_132808.1, on the reverse strand, counting down.
ACCATGCAAGTCAAGCTGATTTCATAAGTAATAATGTCTCAGTTACATAACTGCATCATATAAACGTAAATCTGACGGGCATATTAACGTCTGAATGTTTACAGCATCAAGCTCACTGACTAACTGTGACAGGAGGTCTAAGGTAGTGTCAGTCAGAAAGAAAACATTACATCAGACCGCTAACAATGCGGGTTTAAGAGATTTAAGAGAACGCAGATGTTTGAAAGATGCCGCTTATAAAAAAAAAACAAAAAAAAAAAACGTGACTGTTGCTTTGAGCAGGAAAAAAAAGAAAGACGTTGATGGTGCAAATGACAAATTAGAGGGAGACGACACAGAAGCACAAACACAGTCACAGCCCCTTCACAGGTGCCTGTCCCGCGTGTTTGTTAAAGATGGACAGCTGCAGACACACTCACACACACGCACTGTACTCGTATCTTTGTGGGGACCGTCCATTCATTTCTATGGGCAAATCCCAACAGTGAAAACTTTAACCGCTACCCAGCCCTAACCTTAACCATCAGTAACCAAACAAAATACGAGAGTTTCGGCATTTTTTTTTTTTGTAGTTGCAGATTTGTATAAAACTGCCAGACGCTGATTAAAGATGCCTCCACTGTAGCAACACAACTCGCTACCCCCTCGGTCTGCCCTCAGCTTGGGTAGGTGCACAGTGGATGCATCTCTCGGGGGGGGGGGGGGGGGGCTCCACAAGCTACTTCATGGGACATAAGCTCGCTACGGTTAAGCAGCTCAGCAAGAAAGGTCCAGGTGGAAAAATAAACTTATTAAAAATAAACGATTTTAAATCTGCAGGAGTACAATTCAGATTTCTGAAAGAGACGACCTGGTTTTAATTACAAGGTACCAGCTGCATTTTAATTGCACCCATTCCCCTGCACTCAGTGGAATGATGATTAAACAGCAACGGAAGTAATTACATAACTGAATATTAATAAAATTTTCACCTCTAAGTCTTGTTTACACACACAGGTCCAGAATAGGACTCAAGCTTCAGCCCAGGTGGTGACAGGTGGAGGTTATTTCTGGGACTCCACTCAAAAAGTCACTTTGGGGAACCCCACCCCCAGTGTAATAACTGTTTTTGCCCAAAAGGGGGCTCCCAAACCTCAGGGGCCCCGCACAAATGTGCAGTTTGAGTGGCAGTAAACACCTTTGTTGGGGAGCAGGGGATGGGATTCAGTTCTCCTCTCAATTAATCCCCTCTGAGCAGCTCCAGGGCACACAGCACCAGCTGATTACTCTCTCGTAGGGAAGAGCAGGACTGTGGGAATTCAGGGAGGCCGCTGGGAGTGAGCCACAATCAAAGGGACTGGCCAGAAATGCAGGGGGAGGAGGTCAGCGGTTCAGGGCCAGGCCAGAGTGGAGGTCGCAGCGGTCAGGTGTTTGTTTAGGGGCACGGGGAGGGGGCACTGTAGGTGGTTCCCATTTCACCTGAATGGTCATCAGCTAATTGCTGGCTACAGAATCGAATTTATGGATTCCAATTTAAAGGGTATGTTTCCTACCATCGGTGTCAGTGGACAGGGGTGAAAAACATACTGCATCTCCAGGAACCTCAAGCCGTGAACAGTGTGCCTTCTGGTTAAGGAAAGGCGCAGATTATTCAGACTGTCAACAACTTTCAAGGCTGAACTGCATTGTGGGAATGCACTTGTAAACCTGAGAAAAATAGTACTGAAATCCAGAACAGGATCCATATATCCTTCTCTCAACCAATTACCCACCACCCTTCACCCAGACAGACTGTATTTGTCAATTTTGGGTTAAAATAAGTAAAAACCGTGAATGCAAAATGCGCTTCCTACTGGTGTGAATAATCCAGATGCAGAAACTGCAGACAGTCTTTCTGTGGAGAATCAGATAAACCCAGAGGAATTTAACATTTAAACCCCCCCCCCCATCTTAAAGGCAACAAAAGAGGACAGGACCCCCCCAATGTCTGACAAACGAAAAGCCACCATAAAACTGGACGCATGCTCAATTTAACCCACTTGAGACACAGCGAGCCCCAATGAAACAGGGGCCACGCCGATGCCTTAGCACCCCCCATAAAAGCCAGAGAGTTTCCAGAGCACTAACGAGGGCGATGATTGTGATTTACGGCTGCTGGTGCAGGAATGACCACTGCTAACATCTGAGCTCTCGCCGCTCATTCTGGCCCTCTGGATCCCAGTCCCGTCTCGCTCCGGCCCCCGCCTTGGCCCCCATCCAATCTCGCCCCCCCCCAAAGCGAAAGCCTACCAGTGCTGCCGTTTCTGAGTAACGGAGGATCCCGAAGGAGAACGGTTTTCGACTGTGGAAACCAGACCAGCTGCATTCGTTTTCTAAACTGCTACGTTCGCGGATTTTAGCGAATGCTAAATGGTACAAAGAAACAGGGAAGATCAAAGAACAAGGAGGGGAAAAAAAAAACCACCAAAATATCAACCTTGCATCAACTTAGCACTGCAATTAGCTGGGAGTGGGTGTCACTGGAATGAACGTGAAACACTGCACCTTGTTCTTGACCCAAAAACCTGACACAAGATATATACGTATTTGACAAAGGCTAATCAATGAAGACAGAAAGAAAAACAAAATGCTAATGTCAAGTTTAGCATTTTAGACGTCAACAAGGTATCACCATGGCTATGGATTAACACGTATAAGCGGAGTAGCTTCACCTTCCAATCTATTATAACACCTCAAAAAATAATGCATACGGATACTTTTATTGAAATTACATGATGACATGACCATTAGGTTAATAACGAAATTGCGGCTACACGACTACAGATTATGAACCTCTCTTGTGTGGTTATTCTCTGAGCCTAATCCCACAACGAAAACTCAGCTCGAAAGCTGTGTCCCAAGGGGGCAACCCACTGACCATGTGACAGATATATCCACCCCCTCCCCCATGTATAATAATGACTGAGCAGAAACTTTGATGTTAATATTGACGTTAATGGGATTCTCTTGTAGCGTGTCAAGTTTCAGAAGTCTGTAACGCCAGACAGATGTTTTGCCGGGAAAAGTTTCAGAGCAGAAAACAAGATGATCATTTTAATAATCGGCTAAGGAAAAAGCTGGTCACCCTTCATCATCTTGAGTGATTCCATTGGCATAAAAACTGGTACCGGTGCTGAATGACATCACAATGAGAGGCGGGGTATTTGTACTGAATTTGAAAGATGACCATAGTATATTATAAGGCTTGGTGATGTGCGATATTAATACCAACGTCGCATGTTATGCACACGTAATTCTTACATCGCAATAATCGTGACTTTTTTTTCATGCCTTCGTACTATACAGACATTACAGCATGCAGGGTTTAATTTTCGGTAAAAGTTTTTAGTTTGTCATAGGAAATGTTAATGATTGTTCCTTTTCAAGATTATCAAGAGTTTGAAATAAATCATTTACTACTTCGGCATGAACTCTTCATGCGCTCTCTGCATCCATCATGATCATTTTCATCCTTGCAATTTGAATCACTGACGGGTTGTGAGAAATTAATTTTACCTACTCTGTTTTTTTTGCTTTATAAATATCCCAATACTTATTACAACAAAATCACTTCGCAAAATTCTAAATTCTTCCCCAATATCACCCAGCCGTAGTACATTATAGCAAATACTTTTTTTTTTTTATTTCCTGTCATGCCATCCAGATCTTCTGATTCTTCCAACCAGACAGCAATCAAAGCTTGTGTCTCCTCATTTCTCCACGCATGCATTACTTTTTTAATCGTCGTTTTCTGAGTTTGAAACTTTTGCTTCTGCTAGTTGACTATTACTTTTTTGACTATTGAAAGTACTACATCAGTAGCACAGTACCTGGTGCAGTGGAAATGCACCCTATAAGGAAGATAGTGATCTGAAAATCTGCCCCCTGCTGGCCAGTGGAAGCAAAGCGGGTGAGTTTGGCACTGGCACCAGTGCAGCAGGCAGTGACCGGCCTACCTTAGCTTGCGGCTTCCCTGCTGGGCCAGCAGACCTGTCCGGGGAGCCATTGGGCTTCGATGCAGCCTTGGCTTTCTTACCCTGGGCCTCTGCACCCTGTGAGGTACAAGCAGGAGAGATTCAGGCTGCTTCCACTGGCGGCCTCACTGGAGAACCCAAAATAACATACAAGCGGGAGAGATTCAGGCTGCTTCCACTGGCGGCCTCACTGGAGAACCCAAAATAACATACAAGCGGGAGAGATTCAGGCTGCTTCCACTGGCGGCCTCACTGGAGAACCCAAAATAACATACAAGCGGGAGAGATTCAGGCTGCTTCCACTGGCGGCCTCACTGGAGAACCCAAAATAACATACAAGCGGGAGAGATTCAGGCTGCTTCCACTGGCGGCCTCACTGGAGAACCCAAAATAACATACAAGCGGGAGAGATTCAGGCTGCTTCCACTGGCGGCCTCACTGGAGAACCCAAAATAACATACAAGCGGGAGAGATTCAGGCTGCTTCCACTGGCGGCCTCACTGAAGAACCCAAATAACAACCATGCTCTAGAAATCTTCCATGGCTGGTTCTGGGGGTGGTAAAATATCACTGTGCCCCATTTCACTGGAGCTCCCTGTGTCTGTAAATCGATCTGGGGTGTGTGTGTGTGTGTGTGTATGTATGTATGTATGTATGCGCGTGTGTGTGTGTGTGTGTGTGTGTGTGTGTGTGTGTATCACAAAGTTACATAAAGCATGCTTCAAATTTTCAGTTGTAGATACAGGAACTGAAGCAGATGACAATCTACTCCACACTGAATGCATACTGATTTGCAAATATTCCCCCCCCCCAAAAAAAATGTATATTATATATACATATATGTAGCTGGCTCTCCCCGACTACAGAAAAATCGTAAAATTTCTAAAATGACTGACTGGCATTGACTTGTGGACTCGCTTCAGAACTGCTTGAAGCCCCAGGGCTCCAGGAACAATGGTGGAGTGGTAAGATCAGCAAGGTCAGAAGATGGAGACCAGAGAGGGCGGACGGGGGAGTGGGATGGGGGATGGGGGACGAGACTAAAGAATAAATCAACACATGACACAAATACTCAGCTGTTATTTCTCCCCTAAGCGAGAATCAACAATAAAACAGGCAGGTATGCCCAGAGCCCCAAGCCCAGAGCCCAACTGTGATCTCCGCCTGGCGCATTTCCAGCATGGATGCAGTCAGCATAGTCCGAGTCTTGAGCACACACACAGTACACCTCTCCAGCACACACACACACACACACACACAGTACACCTCTCCAGCACACACACACACACACACGCACGCACACACACACAGTACACCTCTCCAGCACACACACACACACACACACACACACACACACACACACACACACACACAGTACACCTCTCCAGCACACACACACACACACACACACGCACGCACGCACGCACAGACACAGGTGCTGGCCGAAACCTCTCTGGCAGAGAACGGGGAACGAAACGAGGGTGTGAGAGCTTAAGGGGGACGGAGGCGGGGTGAGGTGCTTTTTCTACACTCCGTGCCTGAAGAGCATTTACTGACTGCTGGGACATACTTCTGGTCCTGCTGCAGAGCCGGTACGACAGCAAGCAGCCAGATTACAGAGAAGAAACAGTCATTACACCTGGGACCCTGTGTTTTAGCCATAAGAAACCAGGTGGGTGCCACAGCGGAAAATGGAAAAACACAAGCCGCTTTTGAAATACCATGAAAACAGTGAAACTTGTGCATGTACTACAATAAGGGGGCTGATTTAGAAATGGCTTTGCGTGAATAGTTTTGGGGATTAACTCAGGCCGCTGCAAGTTCAATATGAAGTCACACCTCTTGGAAAGAAAAAAAAAAAAAAAAACATACATAAAATATCAACAACATGGGGGGGATCAACAACATGCCAGCAACCGTTTCTGCCAATCGCCTTCAAAACCTGCGTGGCATCACTTTCATTCAGAAAGATATTTTTTAGTTAAACCCTGACACCTAGTGGCTGTCAAAGGAGAAGCAAGTACACTTAATGTCTACAACAATATAATGAAACTACAATGAAACACTAATGAGACGCACACACACACACACACACACACATATACAGACGCGCACACGCACACACGCATGCAGACACACACATACACACACGCAGACACACACATACACACACACGCACGCACACGCACACACATACGCACGCAGACACACATACACACACAGACATACACATACACACGCACACACACACACGCACGCACAGACACACACACACACGTACACACATATACAGACACACACATATACAGACACACACAAATACAGACACACACAAATACAGACACACACAGACACACACATACGCACACAGACAGACACATACGCACACAGACAGACACATACGCACACAGACACGCACACACATGCACACAGACGCACACAGACGCACACAGACAGACACACACGCACACAGACAGACACACACACGCACACAGACACACACAGACGCACACATACGCACACATACAGACACACATACACACACATACACACACGCACACAGACACACACACACGCACACACACACACACACACACACATACATACACACACATACACACACACACGCACAGCCTTCCACTGAAGTATTGCGAGTAAAGATGAGCACAGACAAATACAACAATTACCGTATTTGGAGTTTTAACTGATGTATTTTTCAACTTTTTCTGAGGTATCTCATCCTCTTCATCATCGTCATCGTCGTCATCGCTGAGGAAGAGTTCATGTCATTTTTAAGAATTAAATGACCTTCCGGAGTTTGAAGAGCAAAACCTAAAATGCATGGACTATCACGCCTCCAGATCTGTGAATTTGACATTGACGGTTTTGGTTATTTGGAAGTTGGTCGCCAACAGTTAGCTGGGATTATTGTTGAAGCCAAAACATAAACTCGATGACACATAAGCCAAAAATAGCTATATAAACATTACGGAAAATCATATATAAATAGTGTTATGATATTTGTTAAGAGCATGCTATATCTTTAGTTATTTCTATAAAGAAAAAAACCGAAAAACTATGGGATTTACTCATCTTGGCTTGGGTGCACAACACATCGTTGTCTTGGCAACCAGCCTCACTCATGTTAGATATGACCATGAAATCTCACATTTCTTGCAGTAACTTAAACGTTACTGTTAATTTTGCATTTTTAATACAAGTATTACTTGTAAATTTTTCCATTTGCTGAGATTTTCAGCCCCCAGCCCTCATGAATGTACAGCACAGTAAATGTACACGCATGTAAAGTATCCATTCATCCAACCATCAGAACAGTCTTAACATTTATCAAAAGCCGTACTCATCATCATCTTCATCATCATCATCATCATCGTCATCTTCATCTTCATCGTCGTCCAGCTTTATTTTTTTCTGCAGAGGGATGAATCACACAGCTTGGTTAAGGTTTACACTGATCCCTCACCAACATGGTTGCTATAGCAGGCTTAGCAGGAAACGCAGCAGAAAGATTACAGCGCCAAAAAGCATGTTGAACGTGGCTATTAAATCACAGACACTGAGGAAACGGGCACTTATGTGAGCAGACAAGCAGTTTATCTCCTGTCACATGGGACTACTTAGCTTTGCCTTATTGTGCCAGAACAAATTAAAAAATAAAAAAATAAAAAAAAAACACATTTGAAAACTGGATGGTACAACTGCAACAGCAGTGGTGCCACATTAATAACGGAACTGAGGGTACAATGACTGTGGTCACGTGGTTCCGCACGGTTTCACTGACCAGGACGTGAGGCCTTACCGGCATGGGAACCTTTCCCGAACTTGAAGGCCTCTTCATAGGCGACGTGTTATTTTCTTCCTCCTCTTCATCCTCGTCCTCTTCATCATCAGATTCCTTTACACCTTACATTTCAAATGAAAAGAATTAAATCACACGCATCCCACCACCAGCGCCCAGGAGGACAAAGGCAGTTGGGATTTATGCCGTAATAAACATGCAAATGAGGAACGTCTTGGGGTTGGGAGCGTTACTCAGTCTCATGCCACCAACTCCCCTTCATTTGGCTTTAATGCAGCCATTTCTGGGCTGAAACACTTCTTGAAGTTAACAGAGACATGGTGAGAAATTATGCTTTAGTGCTACTTCCTGAAAGCAACACGAGCAAACAATGCAAAACCTTCTTAGCCAGTAAAACCTGATACACATACATAAGGTTTTTTCTTATTCTTTTTATTTTAAATATTACTTGAAAATGGGACCAGCTATGACACTGGGTATCATACTGCAGCACGGGACATGGGGCTAAACTGATAACGTGCCAGAAAGGACGTATGCATCCTGAGAGATTAAACAGAACTAGCAAAATAACATTAACTTACTGACAAAGTGCTGGCCGCTGATGTAGACGGGCCCGGGGCCAGACTTGAGCCGAAATGTGACGGGGGGTGTGACCTCGAACCCCCCCAAATTCAGCTGAACGTTCGCAGGGGGAGAAGGGGAGACTCGCATTAGCTCAGGGCAGTTTGAAGGGTGTGATCGATGGCGCGAAATCGCAGCAGCAAGTCGCCCACAGCTTCCACCTGGAGCTGCGGAACCATCCGGACGTCTGAAGGCCAACCAACCACACACACAGAAAACTGAACCAGGTAGGTGGGTGGGTGGATGGATGGATGGATGGATGGGACAGCCAAGCACCCAGAACTCAGCCTTATATGCATCATGGGAGACCAAGATAACCTCCAAACAGACAGACATGAAAAATACCAACAAACACCTAACAAGGAGTGACAGCATTTTTGAAGTTTCTTACAATTTAACGCTCAATTAACCATTTCACCCTGAACACTCCTAGCCTTTGTTTAACACACAGTGCGTGGAATAATGAACGCATGCAACTTAAGGCCATATCCAATTTCATGCCAGTCTGCAGTTTATTAAAAAGATAATTACTATATTTTTATGCCCCATCATGGGGGAAAACACTCCCCCCCCCCCCGCCCCCCCCCACCGTGCAATCTGAATCACTGACGCCATCAGAAATTAAAGCGGGCTTACAGTCGGCCATCTCCGCTGCCACGCCAATTAAAAAAAGACAACGTAGTCAGGTGGTGGTCCGGCTGGTTACCATGGTGACACAGGTCAACCACCATCAACCTTTCCATACAACAATTGACTCCTCCCAATCCACCAAATTACGATCCTCCACAACAGGTTTTCCCTCTCCCCACACTTCCATTAACTGCTCAAGATACTGCAGTAAGTTTCTCATATATCTAGTTCCTCAAACATGAAACAATCGAAAGCAAAATAATGTTCAGCATCATGCAGCACCGGCTTAAGGTCAGTGCTGCTAACATTTACACATTTTACCATCCATCCACCTTCTATACCCAGTTTCAGGGTCACAGGGGTCCGGAATCTATCCCAAAGGCTACAGCACAAGGCGGGGAATAATCCAGGGTGGGGCACCAACCTTTCAGTAGTATGCATTTTGTGGTTAAATGAATTTAAAGCTCTTTTTACAGTCACAGAGCTCAATCTTCCAATCATAGCAGACACACAGAATGCAACATGGGTGACATTCAGAGGTGCTTTCAGTTCACCATGGGAAAGATCTAGAAGGTGATCAGCTGGACGTTCCAGGCTGGGCAGGGTTCCTCTGAGTGCCCTCGAATGTGACGGAGCTGTATGGTTTTAGCTGGGATTTGGTGGCTAGCACTCACAGAAGGAAGTACGGACGGCTTCAGGACAGCCAGCTGCACTTTGCTCATTTTTCCATCGAAGGTCATACCCTCCATCTCCACCATGTTGAAGCGATCCTCCGCTTGTGCTCCCAGACATACCTGCAGGCCTCAAGCACACAGAGAGAGTCCTGACATCAGCACCAGCTGAGTGGGTGTCACTGTCGATCAGGCCACGTGGAGGATAACCCCACTAACAAAGGACACGCAGTGTGAGAGTGGCAATTTTAATAACCGTCAAACTAATTTATCACAAAAAAACAATACAAAAGCAATCTGCTAAGGTTGGACTTTAGACATACTGACATCAAGGACTACAGATCCTGCACAGAGAATCGCGTGCACTACAAAACGCCCACTACGGACCCCAGTGCACAAGGGAAAGAAACACACATCCGACGAGCGTATTATTAAGGCAAAAACAGTGACAGGGACCCTGTGGCAGTTACCCAGTAACTTCAGCCCCACCGTTTTGAGTGACAGCTGGTGCTCAGTCTCGTCATCGTCGTCCGCTTCGATCTTGTACTCCTTCTTGTCTGACTTCAACTCGCAACCTGAGCAAAGCAGCAATGAGACCAGAACCACGTAGCCTAGCAATTATTATACATCTCTTCAGTTCACGATGCGCCAACACGGGGACTAGAATTTCAGAAATTCCGAAGCAAGACATGGTTTGTAAAAATACTGAAAACTGAAATGTAAAGAATTCGACATGTTTTTAATCTCACATTCTGTTAATACCATAAAATACACCTTTGCTGAGACTCCAATTACCACAATACCCTGGTACTCGACAGGGGGTAATATCAAATCTTTCAGCTGTCATACGATATAACTAACAAACCAAGAACCTCTGGACAAGAACTTTGAAGAGAAACCAAAAAAAAATGGACGTTACATTTTACAATTATAATTCGCCTGATATTAATAACACACTAATAACAGGAAAAATATCTCATGTTACTACAGCTTTTGGAGGTGTTGGATAGTGCACCATAAATGCATATTGGATTAGCTTTCAAACGCTCTTCTGTTTAAATGATGTAAATATGTATGTTCATTTCCCCAGCCGGTCATCGGTTGCACGCAGATACGGATATAAAGATGTGGATGTAGCATGTAATCAGTAACATGGAGGAGTGATGGTGTCGTTTTCCTTATTCAGCCATAATGCTGGGGTGGGATGTGAAGCAGAAGCGCACCGACGCCGCGGCCCTTCGTCTCTAATTCGCGGATCGCAAAGCGCATTTCGCAGCTTTCCTCACCGAACAGGTACATCTGCGGCCTGAACACGTCCGCGCTGCTGTCCTCCGCCATCTTCGCAGCATGGGCGCCGAGCCGCGGGGGGGCTTCTGCGGAAAGCGCAGCCGGGACCGGGGAAATGCGGGGCCCGGGCGGAATGACAGGCCAACCCGCGAATGAGGGCGTCCGGACGGGGATCACGACGGCAGCGCGGCCCTATGGAGCCGGAGCACGGGCAGGCGGAAGGGGAAGCCGCTGTCTGAGCCGAAGGCGTCGCTTTGCATTGAGGGACAATGAGATTAATCCAGTTATATTCGCTACGCGACGTTTTAATGGTAAAGGGTCCGGGAGCAATGCGGGGCGTAGATGGTGCGTGTTTCACACCCGGCTTATGAATTGCATCCGATTGCATTTAACTTTTGTGCACTATTGCAAGGCCTTTATTAAACGACAACAATGCAACATGGATGTTGTGTTTTTCTTTTACAAATATTCTTAAAAACCTAACATATAAAAGTTCAAAATCGCAACATAAATTGTGTGCACGTGTAATTTATTCAAAATTATCAACCTGATAAATGCTAAAAGTGGAAGTACTGTACAAAACACGGATATTGTTAAAGTAATAGGGTTAATTTATTAAAGTAGTAGATGAAGTTACTTCCTTTGAGGGATAACATGTTTGACTTCTCTAATAATGAATCATTTTCATGTTATTCCATTATGTTACATCTCTACACCCACATTTTTGACGAAAAAAGACAAGTTCTCATTTTGAAGTCCCAGCAGCTGACAGGAACATAGCTAATCATTTCCCCCTCAATGTATCGGGGATATTTTTTATTACTATTTTTCTGTTTTTATTGGAAATGTGATACTGTAGCACTGTAGGGGAGAGAGCATATTAACATACAGGAACGGCTGTAATCACACAATTTTCGCACTTTTTTCTCAGTATTTCATTACAGCGCCCCAATATGTGGGAATGGCGAGCAAACCTGTGCGATGCTGATGATTCTGAAGGTGGGGGGCGCATTTCCAGTCAGCACTTCTCACACCCCCGTTCTGAACTGGCTACGTTAATAAATAAAACAGTTTTCTCTACAAAAGTACTTCAGCTGGTCTCATTTCAGCAGGGTGGAGGATGGCTGACCATAACCATGCTTCACCTTGATAGTCGGAGCTGTAGCCTTTAGTCACTCTATGCAGATGTAGATTGTGACCTAATTTTAATTACTATAAAATCGGAATACATCCAACTTTAGTCCTTCGGTGTATTTTTTTTTAACTCATTTGTTTATGTATGCATGTTTAAATGCCTGTAGTTTTCGTATCAGACTAATGAAATATTATTGCACCTGTTAATATAAAGTTATCCAACAGATGGAGCCACTTGACAATTTTTTTCCCCGAATTTCTTTTCCCAGAAAATTGGTTAAGGGAGGAAAGCGGCGTTGCTAGACGCCTCTCCAATGTATTGTGAAATACGGCCTTCGTGTAACACGTACATCACGTACCTATTTATACGCAGAGTTTATGTTACATTGAACAACTCAGAAAAACTGGCGCCGTTTGATTATATGACTAAATTAAAAAGAATTTGCTGATTTAAAACTAGACAATATATTTTAAACATTTTATGTTTATATTGTGTTAAATGCCTCTTTACCTATAACCTTTAAAGAAAAACACTAAAACCTGTAAAACCAGGCTTTGTACGAGTTTATACGAAGAGCAAATTCCGTAATACCAAAAGCAGCTCAATTGCTTTGTTAATAACTCATCGTATTTCTCCAAAGCTAGTCTAGGAACCTGTCCTAACATATTTTTCCTGTTATATACTATTTTCTCAGACACGATTAAAAAAACAACTAGTCAAAGTGAAACACATAACCACCCAGCAAAAGCAGTATTTTAAATGCAACTATAATGCTCCTCATATAGACTCCTTTGTAGCTTTATTCTTTTCTTTGTTTTATTTACAGCATTGTTTATGCTCTGTATCAGTATACTCCCGTGTCACTTTTCCACGTTGACTAAGACGGTGTGAAACATTGCTTTATGCGAGTAATGATTTGGACTAATGATCTGCATGCAGGTCTACGGGGGTGACACATATCCGCCGATGGTGCCTGGCGAAGCACATGCTGGTTTTAAGAAATGTCCAGAGGTGCAGGCAGGCAGGCAGCGTGACGCTCTTACAGCTTTTATGTTCACCGCTGCTGCTTGCCTGCCTTCGGTGCGGGCAGGACCCGAGCCGCCACCTGTCAGCGGGCCGCCACGGGCCGTCAGCGTGAAGGGCGGCGGAGGAGCCGCTCCGCGACCGTCAGCAGGCGATGCGGTGATTCAATTCTGCCACTTGCAGTTGCATATCCAAAACTAAAGGATGGTGTTTAATTGTCCGACTTGGAAACGTTGTTAGGATAGTTATCAGTCTACAAACATTAAACAGTCAAGCCATATTGCGCTGTGTTAAGACCGGACAGAAGCGTTAATAGAGTTTAATGTAGGCCTACATAGGCTAGCGTGTATTCTGTGTTTTGGGTTGTTGCATTGTAAATGATTGGAGCTGATAATACAGTATTTAAACCTTGGTCATACTCACCAATGTCTAATTTGCCCTTAGTAAAATGACTATGCATATGTACTTTGATGTATGTCTATGTAAAATCTTTCAAGGATACATTGTACATTTAAAATATGTATTTTAAAAAAATACATTTGTATCATTCAATCATTGTTATTAATAACGTAGGTAAGAAAGAAATGTGCTCATAATAACCTTTAAAATGCCCCAATTTTATATCTCATATATACAGTGTGTGTGTGTGTGTTTGTGTGTGTATATATTCCTTTGCATCTGACTTATTTAAATAATTTGATTTATCCTCAGTTGCAATGCAAAGACTCAAACCATCCAAAACTGGAATATTACTGTGTAGAGCGGGTTGAGTAGGGCGACCATATTTTGCTTTGCAAAAAAGACAACACCAACATCAGGACTCAAAGAGCAGCGTCAAAGAAGCACAAATATGCACTCAGAAAGAATTCTGACTGTTGAAAACGATTGTCAGCAGGAAACAGTGACATTCCGTTCATTTCAGACATTTTTAGGTCCTAAAAAAGGTGATAAGTCGGGGAAAGAGGTGCGATTCTCTGTGCAGGATCTGTAGTCCTTGATGTCAGTACAGTATGTCTAAAGTCCAACCTTAGCAGATTGCTTTTGTCGGGGAAAGTCGGGGTTAAGCAACATTAGCATTGTAAATTCAACAGTACCTTTTGTTTAGCAAGTGGATCACACGTTTAATTTACGTTTGTACTTCCTGTGTGGTGGAATTTCTCTAGATAGGAATTTTTTTTTCTCTTTTTTTCCCTCTGAAGAATATGATTAAGGGACACCACCAAACAGATCTTAAAGCACCTGTAGCAAAGCACAAAGCACCGTTTTGTAAACAAGGCTAAGGAGGAATTCTGCTGAAACGGGCCGGGTCACGTCGGCACGGCGGCTGAGAGAGGCGGATGAGCGATGGCTGATAGCTGCTGGAGGAAATGGGGGCAGAGGTGGGCGTCTTCTGGAGCCCTGCCCGGCACTGAAAGGATCCCAGCCAGCCGCAACACCCCAGTCGATGGGGAAAAACACACTCCCTGAGCTGAGAGAGCTGTGCTGTTTACAAGAGCAATTCTTGGCTAGATGTTCAATATCCAGTGGCAAGAAGCCATGGATAATGCAAGCTGTTCAGAAGACCATGAATCTGAAGTATATCTGGAATTTTATATACAATTTGAAGGGAACTCAACTAACATGCAAAGACATATATTGAATAAATATAATTTTCAGAATATATATATTTTTTGTATTATGTTTTGAATACTGTGAATTCCTTAAACTCTGCAGTGTAATCAAAGACCAGATTTGTTTTAAAAACAAGAAGAAAAAAAAATCAAAAATTAAAGTTAGCTGTCTGTCCGATCTTCTCTGTTCATCTTCAAAACAGGTATATTGGTAATATTGATTTAGTTACCTTTTCAGAGTGTTTTATTAACCTTGTCTACCTGTGACCCCACTATGGCACACCCAGGATATAGATGGAAAAAACGTATTCTGGCTTCACAGCCCTCGTTTGATGAAGAAAACTCTCTGGTCTGCTGGTTTCAAGACAGCTGTGCTAGAGAGCGAGTGGTGAATGATTCAGACGGGCTTTTGCTAAGACGACTATCCAGTCGAGGAGCGGAGAGGAAATTAACGATCTTTGGGGGCTTTCAGAATCACGCAGTAAGGGTTAGCTTGTCATGTTTTTTTCCCCCCCTTTTTGGTTCATTGCCGGTAATACTTTATCATTTAAAATAATTATGTGATATATAACGAGGTAGATTAACCTTTACAAACATTGTAACTGCGCCCAGTATTATAATAGATCACTATCACACCCAGATGGTGGAGATTGATCACTTCTGTCCAGTATGCCACTCTGAGTCACTCTGTGGCCGAGCAGTTCTGAATAAGTGTGACGGGTGGCAGAAACCTCTCCCCGGCCACCAGTCCACCACCTTCCCTGTATGTCTCCCGCTGAAATCATTCCTCGGTCTGTAAGCCATTTAGAAGCTGTCAGGGTTTTAAGATAGATTGATGGTTCACTTCCATATGCAGCCATATGTCACAATATGGATTCTGTTACAACCGTTACCTTGCAGATACTGAACTTCTGTCTTTCCACCAAATGCATTAATCAATACAATTTTTTTTTTGCTCACAGCAACTATAATTTATCTGAAGCACTTTTAATAACTTGTAGCCATGGAAACTCCAAATAGATAGAACGAGGGTTATACTTATAAAGAGGAAACAAGGAAATGACTTTGATTCATGCCTCATATCCCATAGCAAAGACTACAGGAAGGAAGGAATGAGAAAATGGATTTTAATCCTGTGTGTGCTGCAGATTTTAAGCTGCAATGTTCAGCCCTAACCAATCCTCTTTTTGCTTGTTTAATGTTATTATGATGTTTTTTTTTGTGGTTATTTATTCTATGCTTGTGTATTGGCATTATGGCAGAAGTGCCAGGACAGACTGTAACTCATTTATGTGTTAGCTCTGATTTCACGTTTTTTCAAGAAAATAACAATCAGCTCTTTTGCTCAGTGTCCTGTTTGCACCAAAATTCCAAGGGTGTCTCAGTCGTAAACAGCAAACCTTGAAATATAAACCTGTGGTTTTGTTCAGAAACCAGTTCAGGACATTTGTGTACCACAATCCTACCAATGTGCTACCTTAAAACCACAAGAAAGCACAGGAGAACCAATCTCCTTTATTTATAAATCATAAAATATGGCAGGTCTGTTCTTCTGAGTATGATACAATGATCGTTGAGAACAGCAGACTTGCAATGAGGTTATAGTCAACATAAAATGATCCAGTGGAACATAATATAAACTTAAAAATACAAAAACAATAATCAAAAATTAAAATTAATTAGTAAGGCATGCTAATGTGATGAGAGATTTCAAAGTCCATATATTAATCTTTATTTAAAAGTGAATAAATATTTTCCTTTTTATATGCGGAAGTTCTAGGTAAGTGAAAATGCAAAAACATGAGTTGTAAAACATGATAGACAGTTCTTTTGGTAGTCAACTGAAAGTATAAAATGTCCATTTTTTCCCCCAGATTTCAATAGTCTATTGAACATCGAAGGGCTTTGAGTAAGGGCTGGATATCACAAAAAGAAAATGTTCGACTAATTTGCACAAGATATTTAATCACTGTGTTTGCGTTAGAAAATACATGTTACCGATATGGAAGTATGTGAGAGTCGGAAGGAGACCATCCCTCCGAGAGCAAATGGGGGCCTTTACAAGGAGAAAGGGCTCCTGATTGGCTGGCCCAGTGGTTTTCAGACCCACGACAGGCTGAGCTAAACCGTCGCACTTCCTACCGACGTCTGCCATGCGTCGCTGATTAGTGCTGATGAGCGTGAAGCCTCATTTCGTTGCTTGAAAGCTTCTGCACGCACTGCTGATGAACAAGCACAGCATGCCCTTCACTCCCCCCCGGAGAGATTAGCCCAGATAGAGATGTTTTCCGACATTCAGCTATGGCGTTTCTGTTATGACTAACCGTGATGGCCCTTACGTTAAGCTGGGACAATAAGGTGTTTACGCTCTCTAACGTGTGGCACCGGGAAACTCCTCTTTGTAAACAACATCATGGCCCCTGCTTCCCTTCCCATCGAGCTCCTGCAGCTTACGGAGTAGTACAGCTAGTCACCATGGTGATGTAGAGTGGTACGAGTCTTCAGGAACTACGTTTTTTTTGTTTTGTTTTAACGAATCCCTGTTGTCATATCGGCTGGCCCAAATGGGTCAAGACATCAATGCGACTTTCCGATAAGGGTCCAATCTTCCTCGATAACTTTGTGTTTGTATATAAGGAGACGTACAGAGTGTTTTACACAAACAAGACTGCAGTGTTTTTTTTAAAACTGTTGCATCAGCTTACGACAGTGTGTGGGGGGGTAGGAAACACCTATAATATCTTTCTTCTGGGGGAACCACAAAGAAATAAGAAAGTGGATACAATAAGGCTTTGATAGGATCTCAAAGTTTTGTATATATAAAAAAAACCTTAGATGGTTTGTCACGGTGAATCTGACGTGATTCTGTAGAAAAAGCCAATGTCTGTAAACCACACAAAGGTTTCAGAGATGACCGCGTCCGGACAGCCATTGACTTTACTGGCAGTTCCAAGCTCACACAAAATAATATCATGCATTGTACACGCCTCCAAAAAAAAAATGACAAAAGTAACAAAACTAATGCTGAAGGAAACAAACAAACACTTTGCAGTGGGCCAAAGTTAGTATTTCAGTCTTCTGGCAAGTGTTGACTGACAGGGAGGCGGGCCTCGGTGACGGGCATCTATCGGACGTGTCAAATTTCCCTGGTGACGAGGACAAAGCTGCTCCCTCGTCTAGACAGACCGCTGAAGGAAAAGTGAAAATGTCGAGTCAAGGTCATGTGTCAATACAGTCGGCAGATTCAGGTGTGGAAAATCACGTCGGTGTAAATGCAGAGCTTCCACTAGGAGACTTTCTCTACTACGTCCACTTTAATGGAACCCGACACGACACAAAATCTCACGTCCAGACCCGCCACACACGTTACAAAACGAAAAAAAAAGAACAGGCATTGCAGGGAATACACAAAGGATTAAATGGGAACGTGTCGTCCATCTATAAACGTCAGCACCTCTTTTTAACCCTAATGCGGCAGAATAACCCCCCGAATGAACATGTGACACGTGGCGTTGTGTTAGCTCCAGTCCAGTTACGTCTCTGAAGCGGTGGGAAAACGACGCGATGAGAATGGGACCCCCGTCCAAAACACGTCGTCACATGGGCCTCTCCTGTGTGCGCCAGTGAGCGTTCGCTTCGGACGCCCTACCGCTTCTGCCAAAAAAAGACACCCCCCCCCTCACTTGGTATGTCCCCCTCCCTGCTGCCGCCTGGGTTAAACCACCGACGCGACAGAGGTGACGGAGGTCACCTTGTTGTCTTCAGCCCAGGGCTGTAGGTTCTGCAGGGCGTAGAGTGATGAGTTGTGCAGGCACAGAGGGTCCTGCTGCAGGGGCTGGCTCAAGGTTTTCTGGAATGCTTCTTGCTGGAGCTGTAGCATCAGCCGGTTAGCTTGCTGCCTCTCTGCCTCCCGTTCTTCTGCTGTCTGCCTCCTAGTGGTGGGAGGGGGAACAACAACAACAAAAAATCATTTTTGTTGTTTCCTCTTTCTGTCCTGTATGCAGAACGTCTTAAAAAAAAACACCTTGTTTTAATGATGTAAAGAAATTCCAGTTATAAATCACAATACACTGTGCATGATATAGATATCACCTCTGGTTTTTTCCCAGACATTTCCCATTACGGCACATGTTGTACTTGTACTTCTGCAGTTTTAAAGAGATGGAACAGAAAACCTAAGCAAAAAACTGAACGCAAACCTAAAAACAAGTCATGTATTTTAAATGGAAAAAAAGTGTAAAAAATACAAAGGCAGGTTAAAAAAATATTCACAGCTTATGACACAATTATATATAACAGATTTATATTATAACGGATATATATTACGTATTTAAACTTGCTTTGATCGTAAACAAATCCTGGAACAGTTGAATTTCATGTAGAATTTACTGAATGTACTGACAATGTGAAATATGAAAACTTCTCCTGCTATGCGTGATTTGTGTCCTACACCAAAAGTCTTTCACCTTAAGTTACTTAGTTATTTAATAACTGTCAATTCCTTTTCAATCTGAATTCCGAATGGCATTATTCAGAGGACGTTTTAAATACATACAATGTAACATTTTATCAGAATGCCCAGCTACTTTGGGATCAAAACAAACAAAACAGCAGATATTCCTACATGTGGACAAAAAAAAAAAAACGGAAGCATGTGGTCAGACATTTAAGCCTGATACCCGCCTTCATCGAAGAAAACAAACAAAAACAAGCCTTTTCCGTGCAGAGCCTTGCTTGTGAATCCGATGGAATAAAAGCCTCATTATAATTCAATTGTCTGTCCCTTTATTTTAAAAGGATGGCCCACTGAGTGTATTAGGGTTATGTTTCTTTGGTGATCAGTGTGTTCCATTATTCAAACCCCTGCATCAGTATTGCTTTGGACAGCAAGGCCAAGGAAACCTTTTAAGAGCTGGAACATTTTTCGCTGGGTCAAGATTTTTTTTATATATATTAAAAAAAAGCCAAGCAAACAATATTATTGTTTCATGACCATTAGGCCCTCAGTGAATTTTTAAGGGGGATAATCTAATCTTGCTCTTGTCTCTGTAAGCAGTATTTGGGATCTCAGCAACTAAAACCTCCCCAGCAGTGGGACTGAGCAACCGAGATTCTGCACATCTTGACTAATAACCCAATAATTATTATAAGTGTATTACTTGGTTATTGTTATCTATTATACATTTGTAATTAACAGAACGATTGATTTTGATTAAAATCACATCAAAATATAATGAATGTGCACAAGGTTTTTTTTGGCCCTGATTCACTGCAATTGCTGCATATTTATTTGTTTGTTTGCTTGTTTGTTTTTGTTTGTTTGTTTGCTGGGTTCATTTTGTTGTTCATGGCTTGATGAGTTCACTGTTCAGAGAAGCCTTTCTGCACCCTCCTGCAGTACTGGGCTGTTATTTTCGCACTTGTGGCCTCTCTGTTAGCTTAAATGAATCTGGTCATTCTCCTTGCCCTCCCTCATTAATAATTGGTTTTTGTCCACAGAAATGCCACTGAAACTTAAACAAAAAAAAAACGAATGTAAGCTTAAAAACAAGTCATGCAGTTTAAATAGAAAAAAAAACATATAAATAGCAGGGCTGGTTAAAAAAACAAGAATCTTCAAAGCCGATGACACCGATGACACATAAATATCATAGATTTATTCTTGTTTTGATTATAAACAGATCCTGGAGGATTGGTATTAATGCAGCAGCTAAACAAGCTGGCTTTGAAAAACAAAAAACCTACAGTGCTATGCATGACTTGTGTCATACACCAAAAACAACTGACTGTATTTTGTTCATCACGCATTCTCTGCAAACTCTAGACAGCATGATGTGTGAAAATCGAAGGAGGGCGACTCTTTCTGTGCTGCTGGAACCACCGTGTCTGGCAGCAACAACAATACCACGTTCAAAATCACTTAGATCAAGTGTCCTGGCTGTTCTAATACGTAGCTGGATGGTAACGGAACCTCTTGAGCCTTTGCAGCTGTCTGAAGGACCAGGCTATTAGCATTAGCGAGTAGGTGTTTATAGTAAACTGAATGTATATATACGGTATATTGATATTAATGATGAAACAATACCTTTTTATCGTAAAATGATTGAAACGTTATACTATTACCACTGTTTTGAATCCACAGAGTATTCAATAATGATTGCAGCACATATTTTAATTATCGTTAAAAACTAATCAACATGGAATTCTATAAACTATTTAGCAATTCACATAAAATTATCTCATTTCATACAAGCTCCTTAGATGGGAGAGCGTGTTGTAGCTGGTCGAAACCCTGAATGAAGTCGGCGAACAGGAGCTGCATCTAAATGTGCTGCAAAAAGCCTCGATAACGATCAGATACGGGAGCCGCTTACGTCTCTGATACCTAAAAGCTTTTAAAGGCATTCGGCATCATGCATGGTCAGCTTTAAACCCGACGCAATACGCTGAATTGCAACCCAGTACCAAACTGCTCCTCAATTAAAGCCGCCACGTTTACATCTACGTATCACATGGAAACAGGCCGGGAATCGCTGAGATTCGTGCCATCAGGCAGACACTACGAACGGCCCTTGTCACCTTTAACCTCAATATTCTTCATTCATTAGCCCCAAAAAGAGATCAAATACAAATAATCCTCTTTTATTGACATATAAAAAATTCTGATTCTGTTATCTGGCCGTTGAGAGGACGCACACCTACCGCCATTTTGTCCTCCTGTTCTGGAACCAGGTCTTCACCTGGGCGTCGGTCATCTTGAGAGCCTTGGCCAGTGTGGCACGCTCCGCCGATGCCAGGTACTTCTGCCGGTGGAACCGCTTCTCCAGCTCACAGATCTGCACGCGGCTGAAGGAGGTGCGAGGCTTTTTCCTCTTGGGGGGCGTCCGGTTCTGATAGGGGTGGCCGATCCTTCGGGTCACGGAGAATGGCGAGAGGGCCGCTGTCGGGAGGAGGAGGAGGAACAGGGTTAAACACTCGGTGTCGGCCTGTCGGGTGACCCGCCGGCGTTCTGCAAAAGAAAACATTCCCCATGATCATTAATTTTGGACATTTTTTTGAACGTGAACATTTCTGCTTTGTTTAAAGCATGATACGCAAATTAAGTTAGGTAGCTAAAAAGTGTAGTCAAGAAAACCACGGCAAATCAAAGCCTCTAAGGATGTTGTTATATATTTCTGTAACATATCAACAGTTTTCATAGTTTCTGATATTTTGATAAATCTCATGTCTCCCTTCAATTACAACAGCATGAGACATACTAAAACAATTCTCAAAAAGTATAGTTATGAATGTAGTAAACAATAATGTAAATTACTGAAGTTCTAAATTTCCTGGCATAAATCAATAGACATTACAAAACTCTAATGCCATTGCCCATTATGGGAATCCACTGGACTTTTATTAAATTATCCGCTTTTTATGATTCTTTCTATTAGCTATTTAAAAATTCCATGAAAACTGCTGTCTGGTCACATCGATTCAAAAGTGTGGGATTGACCTCGTGTTACACAGCAAGAGGAGTGGAAACATTGTATTGTTATGTACAATGTGTGTATCTACGGCACACACTGACATAACTGAAGAACACTTGTCCCGCAGGTTGACATTTAATAACATGGCTATTCCCACAGCTCTGACTCACGCATATATTCAATCTTGCCTGATTCCGTTGTTTATTTGATCATTGAAAACAAATCACCATTTCTTCGACTCATAACTCTACAGTAAAAACAACGACAGTAAATAGCTACAGCTGCTGGATTACATCCCCCATCCACTGCACATTTTGTTTTGTTTAACAAAAAAAAAAAATCCCTGGTGTTGTTGGTAACAATGTTCCTGACGAGGCCGTGCTACACTCATAGCTACGCTGTAACGTCGTTTGAAACTGAGGCGACGTCAATCCACGCTTGATATGACAAGGTTATTCATACACTGGCAAGTAGCATCAGGCTGCCAGCTTGTTTTAAATAACTTTCCCTGGATTGGACACTGAAGTGATGTGTGAAAAAGGAAAGATTATGCAGTTATAACGTTCCTCTGGTGGGGGCTTTAAGGGTTACTGCCACCCCCGGTCCTCTGGGGTCAACTCACCTGGGCAAACGCCCTTGAGAAAGGGGTAGTCCAGGAGCGGGCTAGCATCCCGCAGCACGGCCAGATCGGGGTAATACTGTTTGGCTAAAGCTTCCACAGAGCCCCAGGTAGAGGCTCTGCTGATCTCGCCCTCGGGCTCAGGGTGGAGGCTCCCTCCTGGGCCTCCTGCTTGTCCGTCCACTGCCTGCTCCGCTGAAGAACGACAGAGGGAGAGACGGTCAGGGTCCCGGTCCCAGGGGTGCCGGGGGGGTCAGGGGGGAGTCGCCACCCGGGTAGAGTGTGTCATCTAGGGGAACTTTGGAAAAAGCTACTCATGCGTTTTATTTGTATTTTTTTTTGTTTGTTTATGTAATTCTTAATGCAATGCCAGAAACTATATAAGATCCGGAAAATATAGCTAATTTATTTTACTGTAATTAAAAAGCCTCTTATAAATACACGTTCAAACACATAAATCAGAAGTGAAATATCTGATAATATACTAGCTGCTTGTATCAACAATGTAGCCTGATGAGGTCCTAAAGAAGTCATTCAAATCAGGCCTTTGGGCAGGGCACCTAATTTTTAAAGTGGTATTTTACTCTGTCAAAAGGCACATTAGAGATGATAATTTTTTAATATTGTGAGTCATTGTGCTTGAGGGCACCTGACATTTTCAAAGCTGTTTTGAACAGGCCCTCTGAAACATTAACTGGAAGCTTTGAAGTGTCTCTGAATGCGCTTATCCATTGTACACCGGTCGCTATCTCTGGGAACCAAAACAATGGGGAAGATGTGCATTTTACAGTGCTCCTGGTAGGCGACATCATTGCGGGGGCTGCTGTTTTTCTTTTTTTCTGTTTTGGTTGCCGAGGAGACCACCACGGACCTCTAAGCGCATCTGCGGTGGGCACCATAAGCAATGAGGCAATATGCTGACAGATTAACAGGCTGCACTCAGCCCGGGCCATCAACGTCAACGCCGCCAAAGACACTTCAGGGGTTGATGGGAAATAAACCGCTTCTTTCCGCCTAAATGACATTGTTACAATGTCCACCGAGATGCCACAGCATTAATCTCTTGTGGCCCATGTTAAAATGAGATGTCTAATTAAACTAATTAAGGAGAAATATACCCAGAATCATTGTGTGTTACATTTCCTAAAACAAAAAATGCCTATAATTTCTTCGACAAAAAAACGGGAGTAATTTTAAACCTCAGTATTGTATAACAATTCAACAAACATACCCCGTGTAAAGCTTATAAACAAACGCTGTGTAATCTGAAGACTCAATATCACACCTTTAAGGTCAACAACATTCTTCCTAGAGTTTCTTTAATAAACTGACCATGCCACATAAGTATATTAATTTACAAGCTGTAATTTAGGAAGAGAAACCTTGCCTATGGATGGATTTCTCGCTCCCTGGACAGATCATGCAGCATTAGATGTTGGTTTTAACACTACCTGGTAAAACTGAGAAAAAAACTACTCTATTTATACACCTTTTTAAGATTATTTCATCAAAAGCCTGTCGTAATCGATGAAACGTGTCCCGCATGCAGTAGTCAGGACACAGAATGCAATCCTGTAGATAAATCCCACCCTAATATCCCACTAACCTCGGCCCAAGCGCTCGTTAGCACTGCCCAAATGTGTTAGACAAGAAATAAAGCTCCTCTATCTGAATTGTGTCGCCAGAACCGGCGATTCGTGTGAGTAATAAAATTTAGCATAAAAAAATATATAAACGCTGGCACTGAGAAATTGCAGGCTGTAACAAGATCATTGCTACTTAATAACACCTTCTGTGACACCGACTCTCCCCACTGTGAATATTACCTTTGCGACAATCCAATAAATATAACTGTGAAAGATTCAAAAGATAATATTGAAATCTACCAGCGACATCTGTTCCTATTTATTACACCTCCTGGAAAACAGTTTAATGCTGCCATCGTATATCCTTCTCTGCAGTGACTACGGGGGCTGGAGCACAAAAATAAAATAAAATAAAATAATAATAATCCACTTCTTGGGAAAATAAACAGCCTCTCTGCCAGACAATAATCCAGCTCCCATTTTCCAGAAGCCAGACACAATTGCCTTTCACTAAAATCAGTGTCACTGTCCTATTAGAAACCTAGCTTATATCAATCCACGTTTACTTGAGTGGTGGGGGGGGGGGGGGGGGGGCAGAGGCATTATTGTCAGACTCCCCAGTATTCCCAGAAATGCAACATTTTATGCCAGCTAAGAGCCTGCGTGTAAAGTAATATCACCACCTGGCGTGTTAGATGGCTGTCCCACGGCAATGTGTCTGCCATTACACGGACAACGTGGGCATTTTCAGCCAAACTGCAGCGTGTGGAGGCCCACCTGGGCTCCATGACCCTGCAGGCTGCTCACTAGTCCTCCGGGCCGCCTTGCAGAGCACCGAGGTCCTCCAGACTCAGAAAGCAGAGCGGGGAGACCCTGTTAGTACCATTACCACTAATAACAAAGGAAGATGGCCTACTCGTCTTTAATTCCCTGCACCGGGAGGGATATTTCCAATATTGCTTTTGCAGTGAGTGCTGCAGTGTTCCACACAGTAATGCCGACAAGCACGCTTTACACAGGCCTTAGACTAAGTCCTTAAGCGATATAAACCGTACGAAGTGCCTTGTTTAAATAAACTGACCTGTAATTGCTATTGATTTCCCCAAAAACTTCACTCAAAAAATAGCATAAGACACAGATCTACTTGGTCAAAAGCTAACTGTATATGTAAGCATTGATCATCGTCACATTTAGTTACCAGCTAAGGCTTTTTTCCTTAATGTATAACAGGGCGAATTCTATTTCCGAATGCTTACGGCATTAAGTCTTTCTGGAAAAGCATAGAGTTAGACCTATTGAATGCATCGATATTAATCCCACCCGGAAAAAAAATCTTTGAAAGCTTGTACGCATTAGCGAATTTCAATTATGCATTATTATATATGATGCATTTAACGAATGCTACTGACAAATCCATGACTTAGGAAATATTTAGACATTATTACAGCGTTTAGGGGGGCGAATAACCGAATAAGTCTTGCCGTTTGTCTTTAACATGTTTATATGACAACAATAGTCTTGCAATTTAATTTCCATGAGAACTGGATTTATGTTCGGATGTAAGCGAGGTAAAAGGCCTACATCGCTTCTTGTATGCGTGGCCATAATTTCAGTTTTATTCATGCTGGACTAGGAAATATGAAATGTAATATTTAACGGATAATAAAACATTCGGGAAGAAGCTTTTTCTCTTTTTTTCCCAGCCGTCCGTAATATTACTTTAAAGATTATTTCTTTTTTGGCTTGGAAAGTTTGATGTATGCTGCTCTGTGATTTTATTTAGGCGATTTTTAAATCGTTTGGTCAAGCAGAGTTTATAGAACGGAAATGGATGTGAGCCGTGGGCTTTAAAATGGCCTACAAGATGCAGATACTGAATAATCACTGAAATTATCCAGATAATTGCTGGATGTATTATTGTTCTGCGCTGGGGCGGTGATCGACAAAAGCGGTGCGCTTTGCAGCATGTCGCCTAATTCTGATTGTTCCGTTGTTCGCTTGGTAAAGTGCAGTATTTCATTAGTGCCGCAATATACTACAGATTATAGATATCATAGCATATATGTAGAATAGCTGTGTTTCTGTCTGTCTGCCTAAATCCGTCGCCTACATTATTTTTACGCCTTTATGGATTTTGGGCTACTGTTCTGTTTTTTCATTTAGTGTGTTTTTCTAACAATAGAAATGTACGAAGAAGGCCTACTTACCTGTAATGTGGCCTCATTTACCGGGCTTACGGCACTGTTGCTATTGCAGATCTATCTGCATTATCGTGCCGATTCTAATTCAAATCAAATTAATCGTGTTATCTATTTACTGAAAATCTAATCCAATTCATTAGCCAATACTAACAACCGTCTTTATCCCGTATAGACTGAGAAGTCGAACTTACCATTTTAACATGAGACAAGCTTTAATAAATTACCTAAGAAGCAGAAACTTGCAAGCTGTCCAAATGGCTAAGAAAAGCAGGTGTACGGTTTCCGCACTAAAAGATGTTCAAATACCTTTGTCCTATCACATCCGTTAATCCCTATCCGTGATTTTATCCGTGCTGTGACATTTGCGGTAAATTTCAGAACAGCAATCTAATATGTAAGGGGAGCCCATTTGAAGGAGATGTTTTTTTCCTCTTTACTCGATGCTTTTCGGAGCTGTGCGTTTGTTTTACATTGTGTCCGTGCCAGAACAATTTTGATGTTTAGTTAATTGTGACAGAATGAATTTGGAATAGTTTACACTTAATTCTCCACTATTTAAAGTAGCTGTACTGCTCAAAATTCCCATCTTCTTTTAATTAATATGTAATATGTGTTCATTTTCCCCGCCACACTGACCAGGATAATTAGCTGAAATATGGATGGATGGATGAATGGATGGAATGATATCAATATTCGATTTACATTAAGCGGCTGAAACATCTCACGATGTTAGAAAACGCACATCCTCCAAGCTTTTCGTTACTATACAAATCATGAGCATAAAGTCTTTAGTGTTTGTATAATACAGTTACGCTAGTGCACCATACCGCGGATATCTATTACCGATGCTATTTCAGCGGCTCATTTATGATAAACGTATGGCCCTTTGTGGCTATGAATATACTTCATAAGTATATTTACATGAGAGCTTTTTCAGCTGACATATCAATCCCTTCTATCAATAATTAATGAGAACCCTAGTTTTCTGAATATTAAACGAGAAGAAATCCATACTGTTCCCAGTTTTTACCTCTGTAAATATGTGTGACGTCAGTTTAGAGTCTTACTCATATTGCATAGACCGGAGTGAATTTAAGATCATTCATAAGGTGAGAGCAGAAAGAATCTCAATGACTGCAATGGTTTCCCTCTGACGGATGTCTCCATGAACTAATTATGACTTTTTATTGATTTTCTGTTTTTAATTGAGAATTATGATAGATTATTAAGATTACGGTTTCAGTACAATAAACTACAGCTCCAAGTGGGGTTTTAACTTGCATTTTATTATTATTATTATTATTATTATTATTATTATTATTTTACAAACAGAACACTTGTGTAATTTATCATTTTAAGACAGTTTATAATATTCATTTATATTGGGCAAACTTACGATGCAGGGAGAAAAACCATTAAGGAAATGATTACTATGTATTGTGTAAGAGGCATAACGGATAACACTATAGTGTTCATTTTATTTTATTGAAATACTGTGTATTCATTGTTGTTGCTGCTGCCGTTGTTTGTGCCATAATTATTCATGATTATAGGCTATTTGCGTTTAAGTAATGATGGTTACAGGTAAAAATGTATCTTTGAATTTAAATAATTATGTATATAAAACTACAACTATTAACAAACGTAATTTATTAATGAAAATAATTTATCAAATGAATCCTTCCTAATACTCTTTGGATTTACAGAATATACATTTAATAACCTAGAATATGATCAATCTTGTCATTCAAACGGCAATTAAAATCTCATTAATGAAACTTTAAAATTGATCCTATTCAGAGAAACATCGGTTCAGTATGGCCACACTAAGCACTGGGAGAGCTGCATAACGCACACAAACGTGGGACTCGTCACTGATACCGAACCGATTAATTTGCCCATTCAGAACGCACAGTGGAATGGCCCATTAGAAAACGCAAACCAGGCTGCACTCTGTACTGCGCTAAGAACATTTCCGGCACTGCACCTTTTAGGCAGAGGGAGTACCTGAAAGTCTGCTCACCACCCTGGGAATTCATTTGCACGTTTTTAAAGAGGATCGCACGAATAAGTCACCATCTGCAACTGAATTTGGATGAGACTTAAGCTGGTGACTGGTTATGCCGACAGTATGTGTCCCAGGGCCCAGATTAGATCAGAACCTCGCCTCACTACACAGTAACGCACACCAAAGTCCTTTTTAATTTTGCTACAGACTGCATGTTTGACATCTGAGCGCTGGTGTACGGCGAGGCAGGGGTCTCTGCTCGCTCCCCAAGGCTCGTACCTCGATGACTGGCCTTTCCCAGGTCAGTAGCAACAGAAGAAAGGCGAATGTCTGCGCAGCCATAACAAGATCAGCAGCCAAAACGGACAACCTCACACTATACAGGAAAAGAAACAGTATCTTTAAAATAATAATAATAATAATAATAATAATAATAATAATAATAATAATAATAATAATAATAATAATAATGTGCCATATAGCCTAACTAGTAAAATAAGAAATATTAAATATACTAAGAACAATCTGAATATATGACCCCTAAGAGGGTCTAGTACTATGCTATTATTATTATTATTATTATTGTTGTTGTTGTTGTTGTTGTTGTTGTCCAATAAATCAGTGGGCGTTCATACATCTTTTATTTAAAAAAGAAAAAAGTACTCCAGATTATTTGGACCGTTCTGACAAAGGTTAATACTGGAAACGCAAAATTAAACACTTGTGGCTCGGTCAAGGCAAAGAAATCCGGCGCAACGGAAAACGAATTCGATTCGCTGCGCTGTTAAAATAAAATAAAATAAAAAAATAACAATAAAAACAGTTGCACTTAACAGACGCTTCTTCGCGAAAGCAATTTAATGTCCAAATTAATACCCAAAGCAATTTAATATCCAAAGCTTGCCTACTACCTTCAATCTTAATAGAGCAATTAGTTTATATCAGATGTTAAAATTGAACTGTAGCCCAGAAGTGTGACGGTAATTATTTTCTGAAGCTGAACTGTCGAAATGACACGTGTTCATAAAATCATGAATAATATGAAAACCACCACAACTACTATTAACTATTGTTGTTGTTATACTATCAGTTTTAATAAATGAAGTAGCATTGTTTTGTTCATTAACTGGGCCTAAGATGAGACAAACAGTGTTTGAATAAAAGGCACCATTGTGTGTGTGTGTCTGTTGTCAGTTGAGCTCTTTTAAAATGTGTGTTAACTGAATTAAAATGTCCATTTGACAGCTTGCACGACATTAATAGCAATACTGCCTCTTACCTATAACATTAAAGGCGTTTTGTGCAATATAAGACCTACAAGGGAAACCTTTGCACTGGATTCTGTATAAATTCGTGTTTGGCTCTTTCATAAGCCCATGTTCACGACCCGTATCATGGAGAAGAAAAAAAATCAAATGTGCAATTATTTAAATACCAAAATAGCAACAAAAACATTTTTTTTGCATCGGCAGTTTATTTTGAATGATGGTATTAAATAAAAAAACATGGACAGTCGTCTAGAGAAAATAAAATATAGGACCAACTAATACTTTTTCGTGTTAACAACCTTGCAAACATAAAAAAAAACTAAACACAGACGCAGTTTGTTAAAAACGTCAACATCTACGCTATTCTTTGTAAATAACTAGCCTAATACGATTCGTTTGAACCTAATAACTGATCGTTCTGAAATAATGAAATGTTAACTTGGATCGAAATTTTGTCGACGACGGCACAATAACTGCACGTGCCACGAATGCGAGGCGTCATTAATTTTTTTTCCCCTAAAAAATAGATTTCAAAGCGTTTTTTTGCATAGAAAATGCAGTTGACAACAAACACGTCTATCGATGCTGGAAAAAAATGGCTTGCTGTCTTGTTAGAATGAGGAATCCGAGTTGTACACTCCTGATTTAATCTAGAGCGCTTCCTCGCAGCCCTATCTGCTATGTCATAAGCGGTAAACATTTTGATTCATAAGGCGTCGCTGTTTATTTAAAATGTACTTACAAGGGAAGAATCTCTGAAAGGTGGCTTTTAAATGCGGGATAAAGGGCTACTTATTAATCAGTTTGTATAATATTTTGGCTTTAGGCTAAATAACCATTTAAAATTCACTTTATTTGAAATGAAGCTAGCAGTGAGATAATCGGGACAATTAAATTTGCGCAGTCAAATTAGAGCGGGAATTGCACGCTACTTATGTAACTGATAATTGTTGCCACTGAAATCTGGAACGTGATTGTAAGCGATGCTCCTTAATCACCGTTTCTTTCCCAAATCTATAAATATGAAACCTTCTTACCCGTCAGCCTGTCTTTTGCGAATCTCCTACTGCTCTCCATCCACGGAAACGTAAAGTTCGCCACGTTCCCCATGCTGGGAACAGTGGGCACCGTGGGCATGCCCGCCGAGATGCCCGCTGGATGTGTCGCGGGAGACGGATGGGGCGTCGGCGGCATCGGTCTGTGGGCCGGAACCCGAATTACGCCACCAGAATTCCCCGAGTTCACGTTGACGTTCATGTTCATGCTTACGTTCATGTTCATGTTCACATTGTAGGAGCCCGCAAGTCCGGCTGCCATGGAGCAGGCGGGGTTGTACACGCTGTTGTAGCCGTTGGCATAGACATTGGAGGCCAGCTGATAGTCTGCTTCGCTGGTTCGATTCGGCAGCATACAGCTACTGGGCTGCTCCGTATTGTTCAGAATTTGATCTATTCCAAAACTAATGGGTTCGTGCTGTTGATGCGTCTGGTTCGCTTCTTCTATCCCAGTATGTTCCATTGTTTGTTTGCTTGTTATTTGCCTTTCTGTTACCTCCTTAGGGTTACAGTAAACAGGTGTTTACTCGGTGCGCTGCACAGGTCGGACAATTTAAAAAAAAAAAAAAAACCCACAAACTAATGAGCTGGAAATGGTGAACGGCCCACCTGTGTCCATGCGATGTCCCGAAAACGATGCGATTCTGCCGAGGCACGGTAATTAATCCATCGCGGTGAGGTCTCGAACTGGGGCCCTGGAATAGCAATATCCATTATCTATATGCATTGCTGAAGACGAGACTGGTCACGCACTTCTGGAAAAAAAACAACACAATAACTGGCAACACGCGATTAAAGAACGCTTTTAAAAACCAAAATCTGAAACTGAGGAGTTGCCAAGTTGACGTGAAAATATCTTGCCAAATGCAGCCGTATTTTCTACTATTTCCGCGCTACAGAGGAAAAGGACGGCATTTGTTGTGCGACTCCATGAAAATCATGCGATAATACGAAATAAAACAGTTAGCCTATATCGGTTATAAGCATGTATATATTAATTTTTGAAAGCTGGGATTGCTTTGCTTTAGCGCTTGTCGGAGTGATTTTGCGCAGGTGAGACTCTCCCGCTGCCAAAACCCCGGGGTTCACCCATTCATTGGCTATTGAATTTCCAGAGAGGCAGGGTCTCTTAATTCGCTCTCACTTCTTAAAGACACAGTTCTCCTTTCCCCTCTCTCTTTGATTTTTAAATTTTACAAGCGATTTTTTTTGCAAAGCTGTCATCAAATAGATGAACTGTCACCCAAGAATGAAATGATCTCCTTTTTATTTGCATACCCATGTCGCGCACGGAGTTTTTTTTAGACACATGTGTTCTCTCGCCCATAGGCCTAAATAATTACTAAATAACGTAAACGCATAAACGTTAGCGCTTAATAAACGTGTCTTTGTATGAAAAGGCTGTAACCGTGAATTGATGCAGCTGCATTTTAATATGACCACTCACTCATGATTTATCTCGTGATGACAAAAAAGGAATTACCTTTATCGTTTCATTTTATATCACGTAGCGGTATAAACATGTATGAAAATGTCATTATTTCGTGCGACACGTTGAAACACGCAATATAGCGTCATGGACGCCATGAAAAATGCTTGAATGTGATTCTCAGCGTTGACTAAAGCTGTGATAGTTGATTTGAATCAGACCCGAATTTCCGATATCAAGGGTTAAAATCTCCTTTTCCCGGTGTTATGAATACCTAGTTGACTTTTACTCTATAGTGCAGGAATACATTATTAGTCGTCAATAACGTTATCCATAACATCCTATAAATTCGATGTTCATAAACTAATTTTTATATATTTATTCCGTAATTCCTAATTACACTGTGGACTTGCATGTCTGGTGCGGTGTGGTTAATGCATGTAAGTATGTAGGGTAATTAAGCTCGTTTTTGAACAATCATAATGCCATGCTTTAAAATTTACCGTAAAATATCGGCATAATTAATAATAACTATAATCGTTTCTCGCCATACAGGACTACTTCGCTCTTTTCAGTACGTCTACGCATTTGATAAAATTTTCTGTCACTGGTTATTTTTGGTTGCTAGAATTACTTAATTTTTTTCTTCTTTTACGCCGGTACCGTTGCAGTAAAGCGCTTCAGTCTTTATTTGGAATTATCTGCATTTCTTTATTTAGCATTTAATCTACCATGCGGCATTCGATCCGTTTAGGGAAACACTATGGTTATATAACAAATTTAAATAACCACTTTATTGACAATATTGAGCACAGCAATGCTTAAATCACCAAAACCAAAAATTAGAGATAAAAGAGAAAAATGAGATTTGTCTTAGTGGTACAGCTAACAGCGATGCTGATTGGCACAAATAATTTAACCTTTCTCTGCCTGAAGCAAGACTTGGGATTGTTCAGTTTCAATTCAATAAAAATGAAATATGGGTTATAATAAAACCGCAACACGGGGAAAACGAATTTAATATATCATCGTTTTATTACGCACTTATTTCAGCTTTTGCGAGAATGAAAATAATTCTCAGTTGCTCAGGGTGGCTAGGGGAAGGGTAAAAATCAATTGTGTGTATTCGAATCTATATCAATAATGAACGGTGACGCATATTTCAGCTTGATGGGGAATTTATGTATAAAGCATTCACATGTTTTACATTTAACCGGTTTGGAAGGAAATGCACTCTTAATGTAAACAGTGTGGTGTCTGTGCATGATTCCATTTTTTTGAAGGTTAAAATATGTTCCTGTAACGCTGGAGTTTAGATTAAATTAATATAGATATAATTTATGGTCTGGAAAAGATGAGTGTGTTTAACAGAGGAGTTTGCAGAAAGGTTTAATAATTACAGATAATCACGCGACCTTATTCTTCACGGATGGATTCAAAATGTATTTTAACTCATTACAGGGACTCGTATAACAATTTATTATCATCTGCTAATTCTCGGCAGAGCCGTGAGCGCTCAGAAAATAATGTGGATGTTATTCAACAACCTCACCGCAAATTAGTCGATCAAACTCATGAAAATAAAATCGCGCAGGACAATTATACGGATATTTGAATTACCACCTCAACAAGAGAACACTAAAGGAAGTCAAGTATGCATGGTCTCCATTAAAAACGAATCGGTAGCAATTAAAATCATTTTCGTTCTGAAATTAGAAATGATCATCTCACTGTCTCTATGCTTAGCTCGAGTTATCACATTCTCTTAAATCAGAAGGTCGTCCTCTGACCACACAACGGCCCTTATAGTAATTTTCCGTGCTAATTCCATTGTTTGTTTTTGTTTTTTTTCTTTAACGAGTTGTCTTTGTCAAGAGCAATACTAAGACCTAATCAAATTCAACAATTAGGCAAAAATGTTATGAACTAATTAGTTTATATGTTAATTATTTCAAGCACTAAGTAGCAATATTAGAATTGCACCTGGCAGCTCGCGCCTACCTAACTCTTGTTTCATTTAATTACACACAATTAGCTCTTGCTGTTAAAATTAAACCAATTAATATAAAATCAAAACATGGTTATAAAGCATTCTAATGTAGCATCTTCAACAATGGTTCGCTCAAGGCAATGAAGTTGGTTTATTAGTTTTTTTTAATCATTTAATATTCTGTAATAATCTCGAAGACGGTGATAGTTCACTGTTAACTCATAAGCCATCCGATACAACTTGAACTATGTCCATGATAGTTATAGCTAACCAAAATGTCATACATAGAAATAAAGGGCAACAGGGTAGTTTAATTTAGCAATCGTGCTATAAGTAGTTATAAGTCAATATATACGATATTTATATGCGTATTTTTCTGAATATTTAATGGTACGGTCATTCTATGGAACAGGTTACTTCAGATGCCCTGTTTAATGATGGTGTTCTCGTGGTAGGCCTTTCCATATGATTTTAAAAGGTGTGCTATAATTTTGTGTAAAATTGCGCTTTCCCGTCTATTAAGATATACACGACTTTCATTTATTTCCCATTCTCATAAATGTAATGCGCCTTCTTTGCCACGCGGCACCCCTCCCTAATCCCTCCCGTTAATTTGTAATATGAAAGCCTTTAGCTGGTTGCCCAGAGGCGCTGTCTAAGTTGGGTTCCAGCGTGTATCGAAGCCCGTGATGAATCGGTACCCCGAGGCGGTGCTCCTCTTCTGGGTAATAAAGTACGGGCAAAGCAGAGACAATGGGAATTTGTCACAGTTTTCCCCGAGTTGTGTGCGACCTGCCGCCCTCGTGCGTGTTCAATGTTCTTATAGGGATTAGGAAGCGACCACCATATGTTTGCACAAAAAACTGCAATAAAGACACATTCAAAGGAAAGTCACCCGTCAGACCTTAAGAAAACGGTCCGTGTCGACACTGCTTTAAAAGTACGATAAGGACGATGACAAAGCATTTCAAAACATGCCATCCATTTTTTTTTTACCGAATTATATAAATATTTTGAATAGTCCTGTGCTCTGTCAAGTCTGTTTTTCAAATAATCATGCTGTACGTTCGGAGTCCCCCTTACTGATATTTGAAAATGAATGAAAGCAGCACTTGGCTCAGTTTGTAAAGCTTAAAACTTTCATCCAGAAACGTTACATGTTGGGGGTGATGGTGTAATAGTAGTATATGCTGTGTACGAAGAAATATGCCACAAGACGCCCATAAATGTAAATTAACGGCATAATCAAGACGTGTGACATCGCTACAGCACTACCGGTTCCTGGTCTTTATGATATCATCGTAGATACAGGCTATATTAAAATGAAATTTCATTTTGTAATGTTGTTTACTGTTAATGAAATAATAAATTCAATGCAGCCGATGCACGCTAAACTTTCAATAAATCACTAACATTATCATACATTTGACATTGAAGTCCAAGTTAAACTGTTATATATACATTTGCATGAGTTTTTTCCCCTGTGAAATACTGTATAAAACATTGGCGTTTCGATGATATTAATTAACTAAGCTGTCAGAAACTGAAGCGTCGGAATTGTTAAAAAAAAAAACTGAACCTAGAAGAAAAAGGCGCGGATTGACATAAGTCATTCTGCCTCTTGCCCTTTGGTACATCTGTTCCAAAGCCTCCCACACTAGGATATCGTGATTACGCTGATGCGCCTGTCATCCCTGCCCATTTTCATTCACAAGCCCCTCTGCCTGTTGTTCTTTCTGTGGTAATTAGGTTGAATTCAACCTAGATAGAATTACATTATTCTGCGTTTCGACCAACAGTCCTTGACTTTCTAGCTCCCCGGGGATAACCTGGCGCCTCCTGCCTCCATCAGACGGCTTTCGCTGGACGATACACTCGGAAAACGCTGAGTAGCAGACACGGGAGCCCCAAGGCAGCGTCGTGCGGGCCGAAAATCCGGCAATGGAAACATAAATACGGCGCACCAGAGAACGTGACGGCTTAAGCTCGAGTCCTGCATGCGATGATTGAAGAGCGAGCTGAGATTATGTATCTATTTATTTGTGTTTGTTTACGCAACGTTATCGTTCCTCGCCAAAGCCAAGTCCAATGACGTTAATTTTCACATTATGTGAATACATTTGGACTCATCCGGTCCTTTTTATTTAGAAATTTACGTTTGCAAAAACTGTCAGACAGTAGTTCAATTACATCCTAAAATAATGGGCTTTTACCGTGAAACTATATATATATATATATATAATTGATATTTTTAATCGTAAACGTAGTAGTGTTAATCTCAGGACAGTTTAAAATCCATCCAGCCATCCATCCATTCTGGACAGGTTGCGGGAGAAGATGTTATATTTATATTAATTTTGCATTAATTTGTTTATAATTATATTACGTCTATTGTTTGATAAGGAATATCACGATTTGCCAGTAATCGTTATCATTGCCCATTATAATTTGACTATAAAGGTTATGAGTGAGACACTGCCACGTATCCAACACGTTTCTTTGTTTTTGTTCTTTA
This sequence comes from Paramormyrops kingsleyae, assembly GCF_048594095.1. Lineage (NCBI taxonomy): Eukaryota > Metazoa > Chordata > Actinopteri > Osteoglossiformes > Mormyridae > Paramormyrops > Paramormyrops kingsleyae. The sequence continues at coordinate 31,981,860 of NC_132808.1, read as the reverse complement.
TTGCACATTAAAACAGAAATAGCCTATAAGCAAGTTGATCCAGCAGGTGAACATATGAATATAAAGAATATTTTTGCCCCAATAACATCGCAATTTCAAAGTAGGTTGGAAATTCTCAAGGAATTTCCTCACGATTAGCCAAATAAAGAAATATATGCGTTTCATATAAAAGTGTAACTGCAATCCACACAAACATAGAACGCCATTTATTACGCAGTTCGGAGATCTAGTTTTCTCATGACAAGTTTTCTTGCTCTGTAGCAAGGGGGATAAAATTCTCTCAAAAGCAATACTCCATTGTAGGCTACGCATCTTTTGTTTTGTCCGTCACATACAATATTTCATATATATATTTAAAAAATAAAAGCACAGGAGTTGATCTTTCTCCCTGGGATGGGCGCTATTGTTTTTTATTTTTTAAATTCTGAAATATAGCCTACGTTTTGTTCTGTCCTTCAGAATCAAAACCTTAATAATTATTAAATATTCATGGCCAAACTCAGGCAAAGATTTTTTTGCAAGTGTACTGCATATTCAAGTGGGCACATATGAAACATTTACAGTCACTTGTGCATCATCCAACTTTCGTTTGTTTGTATTTAGACTTTATAGGTAAAATACCGTAGGTGTGTGTGAACTGGCAAGGAGATCGCAAGGTCTAGTCTTCCAAAACACGTTTGCGTGCATCCCTATATCCGCCCTGTAACATATCAAAACAGAATTTGCTATAAATTTATTATCATTTCTGGATACTTCTGACCTCATCAATTGGCTAATGCTTGTTTCACCTTATTACATTTATTACTGTGATATATTTTGCCTGTTTTTTGGCAACTGTAGCAAAATTTTGAAAGAATTTGATCTTTTACTACCAATTAACTCGGTTTTGCGTTTCATTCAGGATCATTGAGTCATTCTGACGAATAAGTATTGGAGTCGAGGGTTAACATAGGAGGCAAAATGTAAATTTTGGTGAACATATTACGTTCATTTTATTAGGTTTCCCAAAATTAATTTCACCTTCATGTTTTTCCCGATCTGGAAAGTTTAGACGTCTGATTGCAGGCCATATGAAGTCTTCATTATTTCAGACATACAATCCAAGTCCATTAATTGATTTTCGATTTAAAAAAAGTATTTACGGGCGCTTTTATTTATGTGTTAATAAAATTACTAAACAGTCGGGTTCTGCAAAGTAAGATTAATGTAAAGCACAGAGAGGGACAATAAAGGCTATCTGTTATAAAGACATTTTAGAAGCGAAAGTTCATGTCATGAATCAAAGTGCAGATCAAAGAATTTGGATTTTCAGTACTGAATAAATGAATGGCGGTTATTTATGTTTCCACTACTGTTTAGTATTTGTTAGTATTTGTGAACTTTAATTGCAGATTGTATCTGCAATTTGTTATGCTGCGGCAATTTGCCGCTCTATCTTTTCTAGACTCTTCTGTTGTAAACACGTCTCTCATTGAAGTTCTGAGATGTAATTAAGCGTATTATTGGCTTTGCGCTGTTTACACAGCGAACAGAGCGAGCAGTAATTAAATTTCCTCCTCCGCATTGTGCCGCCACCAGCCGGCTGTCAGTTCGCCACCATGTGCGGCGTCTCAGCGGCGCGGCCCGGGGGCATTTTTAGAAAGGAACCTTCTGCCAGCCGTGGAGTCCACTGGCAACATCCGAGGGATGGCATCTGCAGCAAGACGCCGGTAAATAGTTGGGGCGCTGTGGACCCGTGCTTTTCCATTACTGACTCCGGGTGTCGTTTTACGTAGACGCCACTACAACGTGAACTGGACGTTTGAATTCTCCAGAAAGCCATCCACTGCGATCTATGGCCTCGCGTCCACTTCTGAGTCATAAAACATCATCATCATCATCATCATCATCATCATCAACAGCAACAACAGCCATAATAATAATAATAATAATAATAATAATAATGTAAAAAGTAATTCTAGATAAGTAACATGACTCATTTTAAACATACATTATTTATGAGCTATTATGCTTATGTAAGTGTGTGGTAAGCTTTAAAAATTCAGAGACCTTTCACCTTTTTTGAATGAACAATTGTATATATTTTTTAACGAGATTAATTTTGGTTTTTGATTCTTGCAGGAATTACTATGGAATATGGAGTATACTATAGAGAATGTATGGATCTGTATGGAGTACATTACACAGAATATATGTACAAGTGTACTGTACAGCATACAGAAATCCATGTAGAGTAAAATATGTGCAATGCATGTCGAGTATGGAGCGCCCTTTAGATGAATGTAATGAAATGATTGCTCATATATGGTAACTTATGATAGAATAGAACTTTATTGATAAAGATAATCCTGTAAGATTTAATTATATATCTATGTAACATGTTTAACAATTGTTTATAAATTATATCATTCATTTTATTGTTTTTTAAATTTCCATATTTTATATAAAAATCGAGACACTTGTTTTTCACATAAACTGTGGACACATGGTTGTAGTAACAGTGAGTACCTTTTGTGTGGTTGTGAGGGTGAAGTAATCGTAGTTTGTCGCTTGGTAGTCTTTGGGAAAATGAAACAAAAAGCTGTTTTGTTGTAATGAACACATTTGTGACTTTAGAGAATATGAATCACATGTAGTCCTACGTTGTTTTAAAAAAATGGAAGGAAATGAAGATACTGGCAGAAGAATTACGGAAAGTAAAGTTTGGTGTGCGAAAATCTCTATTGTACAGGCAACTTATTGACACGAACGTGTGTGTGTGTGTGTGTTTGTCTGTGAGCAGGTATACTTTACCTTATGGGGACACAATGTCCCCACAACGTGATGAATACCCGTTTATTTCCCTTATGGTGACCAGTTTCCTGGTCCCCATAAGAGAAAACTCAATTAAAAAAAATGTCTAACTGCAATGAAAAAACTAAAAATGCAAAAACTTGTATTTTGCTTGGTTGCTTATGGTTAGGGCAGGGTAGGGGTTAAGGTTGTCATAGTTAGCGTTAACATTTCTCCCATAGAAATAAATGAGCGGTCCCCATAAAGATATGTTTACCCGACGTGTGTGTGTGTGTGTGTGTGTGTGTGTGTTCATTCATCTGCTAGAGTGATTGTGATATTTCTTGAATGTCTGGCCATATGTTTTGATGCTCGGTTTGTGCATTTTGATTTCTCCTGATACTTAGTACATGAGGGCTCAGTTGTACATGTGTGTGTGCGCGTGTGTTTGTGTGTGTGTGTGCACGTGCGTTTGTGTGTGTGGTGTGCACGTGCGTTTGTGTGTGTGGTGTGCACGTGCGTTTGTGTGTGTGGTGTGCATTTGTTTACTTTTGAGTCATTTGAGAGACAAAGGAGACAGAAAACTGAAAAGAATGAGAGAGAGAGCAGTGGGCAGGACACTGTATCATGATGGACAGCTTAGTAGGCCCAAGGGCACATTATTATTACAAAACCTTGCCTCTGTCTTCCACTCGCTGTCTTTGTCCTGCTAGTTGCACTGCAGGCAGGAGTTTATGCATAAGAGTGGGACATCAACCGGCAGCCTAATAACTGATGAGCTTTCTTGGCCCTGTGAGTGAAGAAGTACCCCAAAGACTGATGGGGAAGTAATTAAACAAACGACACTTGACGGAAGAGGACAAGGCCCGAGCAACGCCCTTCAAAGAAGCGCATTAAAGAGGCGAGGAAGCACAAATTGGTGTTTAAGGTCACTTTTTTTTTTGACACAAAAATAAAGATGCGCACTGATTTACGTGAAATTTTACGCTTTTAATCGTATGAAGAAAGGAACATCTTAAGCGTCTGCGATTACTAGTTTCATTTTTAGTTGTGAAAACGTGACTGAAATTATTAGAATGATCGGTGTTTGGTCAAAATGGCACCTAGCACAAGTCATATCCGGTCAAAAACGCCCCGTAAGACTGAAACAACGGATGCGACTGCATGTAGGCACTCAGTCAAATGGCTTTGCGGAGTGCAAAGGTGTCCCGCGCAGTACGATATTAATCAGGTCAATAGGCCTTTTAATAAAAGTTAAGGGCGGAAATAAATGCGATTTGGTGTCGTGATGAGGGCGTGCTGTCCCTCTGCGCGGAGAATGAGGGCTTCCGGTCGCGATCCGCTTAGTCTCGGGAGTGAAGCTGAACCTTTCATCCCAGCCGGCCGAGGCAGGTAATTATATTTCCTGTAAGGATCCTCACCGTGTTATTAATCATAATGAGGGATGTTATAAGCCTTCATACATCACGTCTGACAATGTTTGTGTATAATTTGCATGCACAGATTTTCTTGTTTTTTTTCTTCAGTGGTTTGAAATCAAGTTAATGTATGCTACCTTTGCCTCTTACGTCATGCGCGGTTAAATCCCAGGCACGGTTCTTTCCGTTCCCGTCTTCTGGACGCGTGAGCCGTGTGTATGGTGGACGAGGTAGCAGTTGAACCTCAGTGCACGCGTCTGAGAGCGAGGGTCACTTCAGAGCTCCAAGGTTTTTAAATAGCAGGAAAAGCCCCATTGAAGTGATTTGAGCAGCATGGGCGGTAGGCAGATAACCTCCGGGGTCAAATCGTGCCCAAGATATTTTAGCACAAGAGAGGATAAAGGCGTCAGAGCACCAGCTTGTTTTATTCCTACTAGATTCAGGCTTTGATTTTGTTCTCTTGCTTGTGGTGATGCACCTATTTTATTTTTTTTGTTCCCATTTCTTTTCCTCAGGTTGCCCCCCTGGGAGATCAATGTCACCAGACCATTTTGCTGAAAAACACCACCCATAAATGTTTTGGAAAGATTTGTTGTGATTTCTTTTATTAATGAGTAATACCATTTAAATGTAACAGTAGGTGTCTTGTTCGGTGACTATGCGGGTTTCACTGAAATCCTATACAATGTTATTTGGGATGTAGGATATGGATTACGACACCATAAGCAAATCAACAAGCAAAGTTTCTCACATATCGCCTCTCAGACCCGCTGTCCGTGGGATGCCTTTCTTCACTCCTATTACATGCACTTGGTTGTTTTCAGGTTTATCCTGTTTTTTTTCTTTACCCCAGACAGACTCTCTAATCATCTTTCACAATCACATGACTTTACCATTAACAATCCTCAGTGATACTGTGGTACAATTTACACCTGGGGCATGGTGTCCTTTTTACTGAAGACAGTCGGCACCCTGTAGGATCCCTGACAGACCAGTAGGAGGCGCTAGTTCAACGACCGAGACACCTTGACCCTTACCTATTTATACCCTCCGGGGCAGAAGGCAGCACAATTCCATGCCATCATTGGTGCATGACAACTCATTCTGAACCTTGAGCAACAGTGCATGACCTGCACCCAGGAAGGGGGCCCAGCCCATGTGAGCTGGATCAGCAGACCCAAGTATGATTAAATATGGCTTATCGAGCCAGCGCTAGGACTGACACTGAAATTCATTAGCCGAGAAGGAGGAATTGGATGAATAAACAGTGGCAGCTTGGACACAGAGTTGGGAAAGATGGATCTGACATGACCAATCTGCATCCTTGAAGTGTGTAACCTGCTTATCGCCATAATGTTTCGCTGCTTATTCCTATTTCCCCCAGAGACCTCTGACATAATGCTTCAATTTATATTCTCCCACCAAATGAAATCATTTCAATGTCAGTACCGTCCTCTCTAATCTAATGGGGGATTGGAGAGCAATAACATTTCAGCAAACCTCCACAAAAGAGATTTTATTCGTAACTCAATGTGCTGTCTGGATTTATCAAGCATGCGATGCAGAGGAGGGGCTCTCACCGCGGGGGGGGGGGGGAATTGATTACTTTGACAGGAGGCTAACAGGGATCCAACTTTCTCCACTCCACTATCTGAGATGATTCCGAAGGGCGACACGCTCATCGCAACGGCGAGATGAGCGACCGAGAAGGACGGGGACACTAGGGCCGCTGATACTATCACAGCTGATCACCGCGCTGACCGTGTATAAGCTACTAGTGCAATGATAATGCATTGATGTTGACTTACAAAACATACAAAATGTCCAAAAACTCAACCCTCCATGAAAACCGCATCCTACAGCAACTTAAAACGCCAAGAGAGAGCAATAAAAATGTTTGTGTTTCAGTCCCAGTCTGACATTAGGCCAGTTTTTCTCAATCCGGTCCTCGGGCACCCGTAGTCGGTCCTTGTTTTCGCTCCCTACGAGCTCCTGAAATGAGCAAAAACATGGAGCGTTTGTGGCTCCCCCCAGACCGGATTCGGAAACACTGTATTAGGATGTCACAGGCCTCAATAGACCTCAAGTGTGGTCATTTTTCTTCAAGTTCTTTAATTGTACTTTTCTGGAGCTCAAACCAGTGTGCTGTATACATATAAATTTTTTTCAGTTTAATTTGTTTGGATTCATTATTTGCCTGGAATTACCCATAAAAAATGAGCGGCGAAAGCGAATGACCGACGATAAACAATGATTTGGTATCAGCTGTTAGCTGATTTTTTTTAATACAGAAAAGCCTTAGAGAGGAAATTTATTACAGTTTAGTTTACAACCTGCAGGCCCGATCTTATAATTCCAAAATTCAGTTTAATTTAACAAATAGGCGAAGACTATGTCTTCTAATGGTTTAATAAAAGTTCCTCACTCTGCTAGGGCTGCACAAACAGACAAAATGTAACGGTTTTATTACAACCCAGTGGCTCTCTGTGAAATTGGTTGAATTGATCTGATCAGTCTTTCTCTAAGTTCATCTCAGGGAGAAAAAACAAAGGTGCTCGCTGTCGTCTCTATAGTTATTTCTGCCCTTTAGGAACGGACGGTGCAGATTAATTTCTTAAGGCAAAGCCAGTTCTTTCGGTTCTTTGTAATTAAGAGCATCCAAATAAACTCCCAGCTCACTCTGCAGCCTAACAGTGGGAAAAGACCAAATAAAAGAGATAATGAAGAAATGATTGCAATTTGGAGGGAGAAAAAGAGAGAGAAGGAGGCGATCTGCTGGAAGGGCCGCAAGCCCACTTTGCAGAGAGATGTGTGGGTGCTTCCTGGAGAGACGGCAAAGGAACAACACACAGCCAAAGCCTTCATTTATTATACTAAGCAGCCGGCCCATATTCCATCTAAGAGACTGTCCTTTAAATTTGTTAGCAAAAATGGAGGAATAGCACTGTGCGAGTTTTACTGAACGAGGCCCTGAAGACACTCTTTGACTCTTCTCTACGGTCTGATGTTTGACTCACACGGAATTGAACTTGTATTCAGATGATATGTTGCATTCAAAAGGACAGATTACTGGAATGCTAACAACAGAAGGTGAAATCCATCCATAAACCATTATGCATATTTTAGAAACTTGACCAAACTTAATTAAAGCATGAAAAGTCTGTTCAGTGGCCTTCTTCTTCCTGTGTTCCGTGATGTCAATTTTATCCCACGGGGTTTAGGCAAACATTGCTGTAGCCTTAGCTTCTAGCTCGGGATTCATGCATTTAGGATTATACAAGTAGGGAGAAAATACCATTGGACTCTTCTCATCAGTAACCTTACAAATGTCACAGACAGTATGTGAAACAATGTTTCTGGGAAGCATCCTCACGTAATGTCGTATAAGGCGTTTATGTGTTTGACGACAAAACAAACGAACAGGCTTTAAGTGACTCTGTTTGTGTTAAGTTCGTTAGTGAGGGTCTAAGGGTCTGTTCTCCTCGTGACATCAAGAGGGGACTCACAGGAAGCAGACCGAACGCATCACCCTCTGCATGCTCTCTCTGCTCATGTCCTGCGTTTCCTGGGAGAACAAAGGCAGAGACGCCAGATTTATTGGGCTGTTCTTGTTTTACAGAAACAGGATCAGTTTATTTATCGCCAAGCAGTTTTACGTACGAGGAATTTACTTTGGGGTGTCGTGCAAAACATGGAAAGACACTTCAAGATGCGTAATATATTTAATTATTATTAATTTATAATATCATAAATTTATAATTTAATTAATGAATATTATTTTCTAATACATCACATTGCACTTAGCTTTGTTACTGGTGTATTATATTAAAAAGGCGATTTCCCATAATTCTTCTCGGTAATAACGTAACAACTAACTTGGGTACGTTGAAATAGTTGCTCCAATAAAACTAAACAGACTGTTTCTTTATGATAAAAATATTTTAATATTATGAAAATTTAATTTTTCTGAATTTATTAAATTTAATTAAAATTCAATGCAATTCAATTAAAAAAACATTACTTACTGCTTTATCGGCAATGGACAATATATCTACAAAATTATATCTACGTATATGGAAATATTATGCAAGGTAAAAATGATAAAAGAAAATTAAATAGGCCTATAGCTGTTTTCTAGATCTGGAAACATTTCTTTTTTTTAAATCGTATCGTATTTCACCCGGTTTGTCCAATGTTTCTGTCTGCCGTCTGAGTTTATTAACTAACTCACCCGGCGTGTAAGATGACTCACTTGGCCCTGTTCAGATCCTTTGTGACAGCGCTGCTCTCTGCTTTGCCTCCAGACTAAAGGGTTTCGCTAAAGAGATGAAAGTTTGTTGAATTCCGCTGCAAAGCTGTCTCACGTTACCGGAGAGGTCAAATCACTCAGAATGAGGGCCGGGCGATGGCTGCTGGACGCTGCATTGCTGTTAAAACACAGGACATTCTCCTCCACAGCCAAACTTTTCCTGCTACCTTACATTTAACAAATTCAGCTTTTCTCGTTTTCTATTAAAGTTGTTTAAACTGACTGTTAAAGCAGCTTAGTTAATAATAACACTTCATCTAATGGCTCAATCAATGCCATTCAACGCAGAGGAAGCCCTCAAGATCACTATACATTTTTGGACAGTTATAATGCCGACAGGGACAGTTATCTGACAGTCAAATAAATGTTTTTTTTTTTTTTTAATCCTCAGCGAAAACCCCTAGTTCACTTTGTAAGGTGCTTATGCAACTAAAATAGAATAAGTCTCAAAGGAGAATCATAACAATATGTAACTAACAATATTTAACAACACGATGTTAAAGGTATAACCTCATAGCAAACATAAGCTGACAATATAACGGGGACCTGAATCGTAAGTGAAAGTTACTTATATTTAACCAGCAGCCTTGTCTTGTCATTAACGTTAACGTGTGTCGAGCCGGACGATAGATTTTTAGATTTATATAAACCTGCAAGAACTTACTCCTGTCTGCCCAAGCGCATTAGCTATATACTTAGTATTTAAGATTGTATGTAGATTTTTGATTCATAGTGGCAATAGTGCTTCAAGATGATCTTTTCAAAATAAAAATCTAGAACAGAGTGATGGAAGTTTGTGAATAGTACCAAATAATTCTGACGAGTCTGGCAGGTGCGAGTAATATCAACGCTGTTGAGACAAGCCAGCTGCTCTCAGATCAGTGCCAGCCGTGAGCGATACATGCGATAGATCGGAGCATTATTGCAGCGGTGCTACGTCGAGTTTTTGCCGGTGATTCTTCCCAGAGGAGCCCTCGGAGAGACCCGCTGGTCGCCGGGCGGAGGATCAGTGTCCCAAAGAGCGGCGACTTACGGGAAACCGGATCTCCCACATCTGTGGCCGGTCTCCATGCCCGAAATTCCAGGCTACTGTAACTGGAGGACCCGCTGTTCAATGCCAGTGCGCCCTCGTTCTCCATAAAAGTGTCAGGAAAAGAAATATCGGGATTAGCGCGGATGAAACGCGGGGCATTTCAACAGGCATCTGTGAGGGACTCTCCCTCCCTCCTCTCCCAGAAGGAAAAGACATTAGTTCCCAAAACAAGCAAATTCATTCAGAAATTTCTTTTACACACAGACAAGTAAATCTGTGGTAAATACTTATTTTAGCATTTTATACAGCTTACTTTTAAACCTTTAAGTGGCGTTTTGATCTCAAGGAATCACGCGAAATTCAATTATGTACTAAGCGAGAGGAACAACGTCTTAGACACAGAACCGGTTCCAAAAATGAGTTCTGGCTTATCCATCATTTTGGACTGGCCACAGATAAGCAAACTGGAGGATGTGGTAAAAAAAATATATAATGGACAACAGGAGCTCACGCAGTCCAAGGGTCTGCTGAGTCCTGCACAGGGGGCTGGATTTGGTCAGTCATCATGTGGAACTATCCTGCAGTGGAGGGGGGGGGGGGGGGGGGTTCAGGTGCGAGCTCAAGTTATGTAATGGCTCTGGGGAGGGTCTGGAGACTGTCTGCCCCATCAGACTGGCCAGGCCCTACCATCCCGCCCTTTGTTTCCTTGCCGATCTTGCAAGCCTCAGCGTGACGGCAGAAATTAAAACGATTGAACCTCAAACTGTAACAAGTTTATTTATATGGAGGACAAATATGTCTTTAAAACCCATTAGCTGTAAAGGTATACCATATGTAGTAAAAGAGATTTATGTGCCTCTAAGCTCATAAGTGTGTATTGAGGTTTTTTTTCTGGTTTGTTATTGGCTCACGCGTGTCACATGGTTACCGCCCATCATGCAAGGCCTGTGCAGGTCACTTCAAAGGAGCCCCCTGCCATTGTGCCACATCTGTGCGACTTGGGAGTTTTTGCGGAGGTGTCACTCGAGCATTACCTTCAGCGCACGTGTTCGGAGGGATTGCAGGTGTCCTGGAAAGAGCAAGTTCAGGCCCAGAGGAAAGTAAATCCCTCCAGGGCCCGAATGTAACCTGATTCTGCCGGGCCCGCAGTTGCGGCGACGTCACGACGATGAAAGGCACCAGCTCCACACCCCACTCGAGGCCTGGCCACGCCCCACTCACATCATGGCCACAGCCCCACTTACGGTCTCTACCACGCCCCCACTCGAGGCCTAACCCTAACCCTAAACCTAACCCTGGACACCGGATGAGCTTTCCCTCATCATTGGTGGCTCAGACAGAGGACGGAAAGGGAGGGAGACAGGAGCTGGGGGGGGTTGGGGGGGCTCTTAACCTGGCATCCTAGAGATTAATTTTTAATTCTCAGGTTGAAACATTGAAGGAAATAATTGACTTTGAAATAACTTAGTTGTTTGTAAAATTGACAACAAAAGTGATCTTATCATAAAAATATTAGAAAACTGAACAGATTTTAAAAATTCAAAAGTAAAGTGGACAACTACTGACTTTGAAATATTTGTTTGTAAAATTGACAACATAATTTCACTCCGTGTGATAAAATGCTTGAAATTTGAATTGATTTTTGAAGAATTCGAAAAAAAAGTGGACAGCTAAATTTTCTGCTCTGCAAACAATATTTGAATTGTTTCTACAAAAGTTGTTTTTACAGAAATTTGCTGCACCCAAAAGAGAGATTCAGAATCACATGTGAAAAAGTCTTGGGGGGGGGGGTGGGGGGGTCTAAAAAATATCAATATTTCAGAATGAATGACAGTTGTTGGAAGAAGTGGTTGAGATCTTATGCTGAATTCCCCGGTGATATGTGTGGCAATAAAGAGAAATTTTTGGAAGACCCTGCAGAGATCTATTTTTTAGATCCAAATCTTTGTGTAAAATATTCAAGTCTGGAAAAAAACAGAGGTCCCAGTACAATTTTCATTCTCCCTTGAGACAATATGATTTCTAGAGGAGGAAGGTTTTATTCATTTATTATTCAGTGGCACCCGTTAAATCCAAAATATTGACTAATCTTTCCGATGAGATAAGCGTGAAATCAGCAGAAGAAGCAGGTCGTCTTCGGCTGAGGCTGACAAGCCCTTGGCAGCGAGTGTGGCTGCTAATCCAAGAAGCTTTATCAAGATGAGCTACAGCTTTGATTTAATTCCAGGCAGCGTAAACCCAAGAATATCTTTTGACAAAAAAAAAAACACGCCGTCAATGAAGACTGAAGGCAACGGAATCCAACCGAATCTGTTCAGGGCCAGGCTAACGAACCAGGGGGTCTCACGCATGTCGGACAATAGTTCGTGTTTCATAATTCCGCGTCTACGCGAGCCACCGATTAATGAGGCTTCAGACACCTCCAGCAGATCTTAACCTAATTTTACGTTGCTTAAAGAGCGGATGTGGAGCGGGTAAGTAGCTATGATAGATGAACGGCTCGCAGTAATTCCACCCCCACTGCCAGCACCTTTGCCTTCGGGGATGCCATGGTGTCGATTACCCCCCGCCCCATGATATCACAGACACAGACGTCGTGTTCCTGTCGCCTCTAAGTGAGATCCGTGTCTCCAGCATCAATAATACATGGCCCCGGTTGTTCAGGCCTGGCTTTTGAGTAAGCATGTGTGTCTGGATGAGTGCAGCAATTAAGGTAGCTTTACTTAGGGGGGGCAGGGGGTACCGTGTGGCCTTGAGGCATGGAGCATCCTGAGCTGCACCGTGATGACCCCCCCCCACGGAGTGGCAGGTGGTGTGGTAAACAATGGTGGTGGGGGGGGGGAGGTCTATGGGGACATCCATCAGGAGAGTGACATCGGCCTCCCCCTGACATCGCGACGCTGATGTCATCGTAACGATCCGTCACGTTTATGAAATAAAACGACATGAGCAGCCACCGCTTAAAAAAGGCCGACATTTAAAAAATATATATTTTTGTGAACGTCTTGAAATAGTTTATAACCTATAGGAACTGTCATCCATCCAGGCTCCATAATCATGTATCCAGGGCAGAGTCATACGGAGCTCATCCCAGAAAGACGCTAGGATGTGATGACCTGTAATGACCTGTAATGACCTGTAATGACCTGTAATGACCTGTAACAGCCAGCGGCCACCAGTGGCCACTTACTTTGGTTCTTAGTTTCTCATTTTCTTACTGTAAATGGAAAAGCAGTCTGGGAACCAAGCAGACTCCATTAAACTCATATATTTACATTTATTTAGTAGATACTTTTATGCAAAGTGACAAACAATTGAGAATGGAGGACCAGCTGATCCCTGGAGTAATTGGGGGGGGGAGGGTTAAGGATCTTTTTCAAGGGCACAACAGTGGCATCAATCTGCTGGCCAAGGGATTTGAATCAGGGACCTCCTGATCACTGGCACAGATTCCAGACCTGCAGAACCATACGCTGCCCCCAGTGAGGCACCTCCTGCAGTTGGAGTGGGGGTCCCAGGGAGGGGGCCGGTTCTCGGTGAATTGTGTCGAATTTTCCATGTTCGACTGTTACCAGAAGGAGCATTAAGTATAATTTTACAGTGCACGCCCTGCTGTGATTGGTCCGGGGGGCGGGATGCCCCTCCCCCCCACTTATATGTTACTGCTGATCTATCTGTATGCACTGCTGGTATCTTCCTGACCCAACAGCTATTTCATCAGCGGTCAAGTCCAGCAGCTCAGTGCGGAAGATAGAGATGGACTCCAACGCACTGCGTTCAAATCGCTCCCCATTAAGTGTAAAAAAAGTGTAGGTGTATATGCTTTATGCGTTATTATACACTAAGACATAGATTATACTCCATCATCTTTATTGCTGCTTTCCATTCACTGGCTTTCCGCAATCTCAATTTAGAATGATAATTGATAATTACCCCAGTGGCTTAATTAGCATTGTAATAATTGTGTGCTTAAAATTCAAACAAGCAGCTATAAAAGTGAAGTGCAAATATCTTGTAAAACAAGACGACGGCGATTGTTTTGTCGGTGTCATAAAAGTGATTGGGTTATCAAGAATTTCAAGCCACTTCCCCCACCCCCCGACCCCCCCCCCCCCCCCCCCACCGCCACATCCTTATTAGATGCTTAGATGGAACAAGAGCCGTGTGCTAGAAATTGGGCTTAATTTGCATAGCATCACATCTCAGGACTTCTGTGAACGTTTAATCTTCGAGATGAGTGAAGACATACCAACAGATCCCTCAGGGTTGCCGACGATGACGGCGGGACCATCAAAATGGCCCCGATATTGCATTAGAAGAGACAGTTTGTGGCCGGAACGAGAAGGTACTGAGATAGCAGATCTGTTATTCCTGCAGTGTTATGTAAATGTTCATCTGTGAAATTGTTCATCCAGCAGAGATGGCGGCGATTCTGAGAAATCTACGAGAAAACACAGATCCTGCGACAAGGCGCTGGGCACCCGGCCGTCTGTCATAAGGAAATTAATGCACCGGCACATTTAAATCATTAAATCAATTCTCACTACTGTTATATTTTCAGTTGCAAGTGTAATTTATTCTTGTATGTTAATTGCGCAGGACCAGAGATGGGATTTACATTTTCCATGTTATTGAAAATTATCATTATCATTTTATTTATTTATTTATTTTTCGCTGCAGGGGTCTTTAGAAAAAAAAAATAAGAAAGAAAAAAAGCAAAATTTAAGTTGCCAGCTGGGCAATTCATTTAGGGGAAGCGAAAATGCCAGACCAATGAGGCTGTGCGTCAGTCAGTAAGAATGGACCCCCCCCCCCAATTCCAGCCACTTCATAGGAGAGGAACTGACCAGATTCCAGCACCATCTGCTACAAAGCTACCTGAACACTGGGGGTTTGACCTTTAGGAACGTACAGTGTAACCTGCATGATATCAAATCATTAAACAGGGGGGGGGGGGGGGGTGAGGCCCCTGTATAAATCACACTGACATCTGGGGGAGTTACCCTGAGACCCAGAGAACCATTATGCCACTCTGTGGTTTACTGCTGGCCCCAGGTACCCGTGTCACGCGGACCTCAGGGATGCTCGTCATCGCCCGGCCATAAATCCAACATGGCTGTCAATAACGATGGGGGTGCCAGTCGAAACGAACGTGGTGGGCAGGTACCGACGCTTCTTATCTGTCATCTGTTACTCTATGTCACTCCGGAATCATCTGTTTTCCATGCCACTCCAGCTGACATTGCTTGGGGCAATAGTCAAGCATTTAATTATAGAAAAAAGTTATTGTGAAATATTTTCACCAAAAGGCATGTACTTTTGTTCTGGTTTTTTTTTCAATTTATACTTTAGCACATGACAAGAAATAATAGCCTATTCCTTATTAATATTTATGCCATGTTAATCCCTCTGGAATACCTTCTGGCTCCATAATAATGAACATACATTATATCCATGGCATTCTTTTTGAGAATATGTCTAATGCACTGAAAACTTCTTATGTTTAAATAAAATTGTTCTGAATTCTTTAATCCCATGACCCGACCATGATAAGCAGTTTGAAGATGGATGGATGGATGGATGGTGTAACATTTTCGAAGTACTTTCAATACTTATTGAACATTTTTTTAAGAGTTTAATGGAGAGTCTGTTCAGTTCCACTTAGAGTAAGAATTTCAAAAAACAAAATCAAACAAAAGAACCAAATTCCTATTCACAGTTTTATCATAATTTCTTTAAATGTCCTGTAACATGCTACAGGTAGCCACTGTGTTTGGTATTGCACTGTGTTCAGTAATCCACGGTGTTAGGTAATCCACTGTGTTAGGTAATTCTCTGTGTAAGGTAATCCTCTGTGTAAGGTAATCCACTGTGTTAGGTAATCCACTGTGTTAGGTAATCCTCTGTGTAAGGTAATCCACTGTTAGGTAATCCATTGAGGATTTTTGAACGTCTTTTTACTCATTATCTATGAAGCAGCAGTTTTATAGAACAAAATTGGCTGAATTTGAATACATATTTTTAAATATTATTTTTAGGGTGCATCTTATTTCACCATAAAAATCATTGACCATAACAACTGTGTAACTATGCAACGTATACTTACTACTAATTAGAACAATTATATTATATATGATATGTATTGTATTGTTTGGAAACATAAATGAAGTTCAGTTAATTTCTGTGACATATGTTTTTCTTGTGCTGAAGTTGTACCCTTTTCAGCATTTCATCCTAGTTCCCTGTATGCCAGAGTCTCTCCACAAGCTCCTACTGAACAAGCAGTTATGGATGGTTGGGTAGCAGGACATATTTCTCCTATGTACACCTCTATCTGTCACCCGCACCCATAAGTGTCATTTCATCATTGTGCTTTGATTGTTTTATGCTATGTGTACCTCTTTAATATGCATTAATAGCCATTACCTCAGCAGTTAATTGTGCTCGATTTCAAATTGTCAGAACTTCTGGCAATATCCAGAGTGACACTCACGAGTGAGCAGGGATGGAGGAGGGAGGCATCAAGTCATTATCTATAACTTCATTATCCATCATGTCCTATTAAAATGGCAACAGCAAAGACTATCCGATACAGTTTGTAACTGATTCTTTGTCTCCCTGTAGTGTCATAGTGTCATAGTGGCTAATTTTCTCCACATCTAAACAATGCAATAAAAGACAAGTAGTGATTAAGCAGGCTTTAGCACCAACTAATTAAAGTACCATAATAATAACAGCAGCTGGAAGCAATGCATCTTGGGAAATCTGCTTGTAATCGTTCTCTTGTTTTTCCTCGGTTTCATTTCCTATTGGAGCTAATAGCTTGTTGTTTTATCTTTATCCACATAATTTGCCAGAAAATGTGCAATACAGGTAATAAAAAAAAAACGCTATAACTGAGAGATAAACAGTGGGTCGTGTGTTGCATCATTCCCAGAGTTACTTGAGGTAATACGACCAAATGTACACCGAAAAACAAATTCTGCTAGCTAATTGCACTTTAATTTTTAACCGAGACATACCAGCTTGAGGTTTTAGCTTGGAAAATGTATTAATTCACAAGGCCTGCAAAAACGAAGTGTCACACTAACATAAGACATTATCAGTCATTTGCGGGTGACCAAGATTGTCTCTGTGTTGCACAAGATAAGCGACGTGTAGATGCTTCAATGAGTAACAGTGTTATATTTTTTATTCAAATGTATGTTAAACCAGCGTGGTAATACCATACGAAGTGAAGTAATTCAAGGCGATCACTGGAGAGGCGCGTCTCTAACTCTTCGTAGGCCAGCTGTAGGTGTCCATTAGCGGCTTTTACTTCCCAGCAAGCGACAGGACAGAATAAGATCAACAGAAAGCCTGAATATGTTTGTTTGGCCAGTTCCAGGCCTTGCTGTGCGTCTGACTGACGTGTCCAGCTGGCTGCTTTCTGCTGCTAAATTCAACTGTTCGATAGATACATGCTGCAGGTATTGATCCGTCCGGGTATTTTCGGGCTGGGGGCAGCTGCTCATGTTTCCCCCACCAACAGGCTGGCGGGTTCCATCCGCGGAAATGTCTGATGTCGATGAGAAGACCAGGGGAGCCTTTGCAAAGTGGGAGGGGGGGGGGGGGGGGAGGGTATACCAATAAATTCCAATAAATTACACATTATAATAAATCTCAATTTTGCATAATAAAATAGTAATTTAATATAGAATTGTTGCATCTTAATATTCTAATCCATAATCTTGTTGCACTTGTTGCACTCATGCCGATTAAAAAACTGTATTCACCTGTTGTTTTTCAAAACGACGACGCACATATTGTTTTTCTGAGTAAGTGTGCATATTTCCACGGCAGCACATAACACAGGAGAGCCGATGGTAAATTGATTGAAACATCCTAACCGGCAGGCGGCATTTTCCAGGTCCCCGGTCGCAGAGAGCGCAATGCATTACACCCATTAGGGATACGGGGTAATTTACTATACGCCGAGCAGCACTTGACCATAACGATCGTCTATCTGTCGAAAGTCCACTTCCATCAGAATCAAACCCTCCCAAGTCACAACTTCTGCCTGAACGAGCCGGATTAATTTGAAACCGGAGACGTGCCCGAGAAGCTGGTGCCGCCGCAGCACACGTCGGGGACGCTGGGCGCGTAACCGGTGCCCCGCCGTGGATGTTAATGAAGCGGCGAGAACGCGCCCGGTGTCTTTTACCCAGCCGGGGTCCGGCGTCGCCCGTCTCATCGAAAGCGAAATGCTATGCAGATTTGTGACTTTAATATTTTAAAATCTGCAGTGCAGATTACAGTCAAAATATTTTCTACTGTATTTAACAGGCGAGTCATTTATTGAATGTTATTGATTCTTATTTTCTAAAATTTGTACTTGCTATTTTTTTTTAAGTTTTAGTAGCTTTCAAGGAGTTCAAACAGGGAATTAAAACGTACATTTTAAAGTGTTCTTTTTAAGCTCCCTGGGCGCCCCAACAGGTGGCTGCCCTTCGCAGACAGCTTGTTCTACAAAGAGCAAGTTGATGGAGGCGTAAAAAGAATTTCCCCATGAGGGACAATAAAGGTTAAATTATAAAGGTTAAATTAAACTTGTTTGAGCTCTCGTATGTACACGTCAGCTATAGATATGTGTATTTAATACTTTACTTCCTCGTTGCCATGTTCATTAAGGGTCCAAAGCATGAAATGCTTATGGACCATTATTTAAATTATATTTTTTAGGACAGTTAATTACTGTCGTCTTAAGTGTTCCTCCTTTCTAGGAGTCTGTCCTACTTCATATCGGTGGTCTGGATACAGCACTTGTGTAGAGTATAATTAATCTACAACCTTCGTGACAAAATCATTCTACTATTTAATATGTCAGAAACGGGACCAGGTCTGAAACACCCCTTTATGAATTTTTATATTAAATAGTATTAAACTATTTTGACAAAACACAATTAAAACTTATCTTTCTGTCATATCTTAGATGATAATCTGGATAACTGGTGGCACAATATATTTACATTTGCATTTACTTTACATGTATTATACACTTTTGTCCATTAAAAAAATATGTGCTGTCTAGAAGATGGCTAGGCGTAACTCTAGCTGTGAATGTGAATCAAAGATTAAACACAGTTCAACAAGATTGTATATTAGCGTTTTAAGATGAAATAATAATATGTGAATAGCAACAACAACAATAATAATGTCAAATTGTCAAAAAGTGTCAAATTTCCAGTCTCAGTTGTGTGCGGTGTGAAATACTGTGTAAACGCCCGACATTAGTGAAAGACCCAGAGGAAAATGGAAATAGGGGCTTTTACAAGGTGGAGTTAGAGGGAACGTCGCACTTCAAACGGGACGGAGAGGACAGAAGTAGAGAGGTTATGGGAGAGGGGGTCACACAAGATGACAGCCATCAAGAGTCGCCTGGAAAACGAAAGAGGGAGATGAATGGTACTTAATCTGTAATTGATCATAAAAAAGTGGGTCTAACCACAGGAGACGAGGTCCCCACCTTTTGGCCGGGACCTCCACGGTAACGCTATACACATCAGAGAGACCCTGCCATTGATTCAGCACTTACCCCTCGTCCCTGGCCCCGTCCCACGTGAGTGCTTATCGTCCCCGGGCCTTCTCTGCAGCATGGGCGTCAAAGTTCTCCATTGATTTCCAGAACTTCCAGAAGATGTGGGAAGCGGGCGAGGGATGGTGTTGGGGCGGTCCGCCTTTGGGCCAGAGGGCCGGGACAGAAGGGACTGGCAGATGGTTCGCCGTGTAAGACTCTCCTCTTCAGATGACTGTTTATGGAGCTGGGGAGACACAGATATGCTGGGAGGGGATCAGTGCCACTTTGTCGTGTGTCTTTTAAAGTGTCCCTGTCATTGATGATTAACGTCATTAGTGGCGCCTTTGAAGTCGCTATTTGGTGACATTGCTAAAGGCTGCTTACTGGATCCATGATTAATACATCTGATGACCAAGAACTCCTTGCTCCTCGTTCTGTTCTGAAAGATTATGCATGAAAGACCTTATCTTTCCTTATTACATCAGATTATCTTGAACTAGCACCTGTAAATAAGTCTGTTTTTGGGAAGTAAACAGAAACTGCCTTTTGGTGATACTTTGGTAAGATGATCCTCTGTGATCAATCACTATATTACTATTCCTGTTAAATATATTTGCATATATGGCCTACATACAATGTTAAAATGATTATTTGAGCACCAACCTTGTGCTTAACAATGCCTAATAATTCCTGAAATATGAAAGCATTCCACCCCCCATTTGGCACTGCACATGTAATCGGCTCGCGGTGGGAATGGGAAACTTACAGCAGGACCCATAATGCAGCAGGTGGTTATGCACAGACTGAGAGGGCCCTCAGGCATTGGCATTTAAATGCAAAGCACATCTCATTATCTGATTCACTAAGCATTTATTGCTTAATAATAAACCATATACAGAATTGTGCAAAAGTTGTAGGCAGTGAAAGGTAATGCTTGGAGGTTTTTATCTGGGTAGTAAGTGTATTTTTGCTTAGAAAAAACAATTTAACATTAGAATGTATGAAAATTAGCAGTAATACAATAAAAACAAGAATTTCTTCTGTTCTCCAGAAAGTTACTCATCTTGTTGGATGGCTAAGTGAACATCGCATCAGTTCCCTAGCCTCTCCTCAGGCACCTCAGCCATTCCACATATTTGTTAAATTTAACCACAGGAACAATTAATTAGTTAATTTAATTAGTTAACTTAGCAGTATTGATTAGTCAAACAAGGTGTGCTAGTGATCGAGTCAAAAAGAACATGGGTGTATTGGATTGTTGCTGCAAAGTTTTGAAAGCCAGCAGACTTTGACAGACATACTGCAATATAGATTTATTCCACCATGAAGATAATTTGGACATCATTTTCTTTGACTAAGAGCTTTGCACAGTACTGAATATTATAAGTGACGCTTCAATCAAAACTGTGAGAATGGAATAATTTGATGGATAATGGCTTTTATGTCAAGAACATTCTTTCCCATCATTAAGTATTTATCAGTGTACCTGATCCTGTGAATATACCACTGTGATGTACCTGATCCTGTGAATAAAACCATTGTGATGGACCTGATCCTGTGAATAATACCATTGTGATGTGCCTGATCCTGTGAATGTACCATTGTGATGGACCTGATACTGTGAATGTACCAATGTGATGTATCTGATCCTGTGAATATACCACTGTAATATACCTGATTCTGTGCCATTGTGATGTACCTGATCCTGTGAATAATACCATTGTGATGTGCCTGATCCTGTGAATGTACCAATGTGATATACCTGATTCTGTGCCATTGTGATGTACCTGATCCTGTGAATAATACCATTGTGATGTGCCTGATCCTGTGAATGTACCAATGTGATATACCTGATCCTCTGAATGTACCATTGTGATATACCTGATCCTGTGAATATACCATTGTGATGTATCTGATCCTGTGAATATACCACTGTGATATACCTGTTCCTGTGAATATACCATTGTGATGTATCTGATCCTGTGAATATACCACTGTGATATACCTGATTCTGTGCCATTGTGATGTACCTGATCCTGTGAATGTACCATTGTGATGTACCTGAAACCAGAAAAGTTTCATTTATAAGCAGTCACATGTGTAACACTCAGCACTAAACAATACATTTGTTGTCCTGGCGCTTCACCTGTGGCTTGTAACTAATACAAAATAACATTTAATGTCACTGCTTTAGTGGGAAACATAACAGCCTCTCTCGGGGAGCTGCTGCAGGAGTTCGGGATGGGAAACATTTGATTTAGACTTAAAGATCTCGAGGACTGGGATGTGGAGAGACAGGCAAACATCACTCGCGAAGACGCAGGCTGATTAACCGGACCATGAACAGGCAGGACCTGTGCTCCGTACCTCTTTGCAGTTCCTTATTGCAACCAGGCATTAAGATATCATTTTCGGAGATACTTACAGACCCTCTGAGTAGATGCTTTAAATGACAATGGATTCCCCCCCCCCCTTTAATGAACGCTAGGAGACAATCTACAGCCCAGCCCCCAATTGAGCTAAGTGTACTTCGTCTAATATCCTTATTATTTTACAGCTGCTTAATGTGTTATTTATTCCTATTGGCAGAAATGCAGGAGTGAGATAAATAATTCAGTGCTTTCATCAATGGGGTTATTATTTGTGGAATGGCTGGTGGATTATTACAACATAATGAGCCGCCCCCCCGTAATCACTGGGAGGTATAATATAGTTAATAGTCCTATTGGTTTTAATCATTGTTCTGCCGCCTGCTTAATTAAAAAAGAAGGAGAGAAATATTGGATGATTATGAAGTTATTTTATTTGAGACGGAACTAAATAAATGGCACGATGCATG
Source organism: Paramormyrops kingsleyae (assembly GCF_048594095.1). Taxonomy (NCBI): domain Eukaryota; kingdom Metazoa; phylum Chordata; class Actinopteri; order Osteoglossiformes; family Mormyridae; genus Paramormyrops; species Paramormyrops kingsleyae. The sequence continues at coordinate 31,959,933 of NC_132808.1, read as the reverse complement.
ACGGTGCATTGGGGACTGGAAGGAGTCCGCGTTGAATTTGGGATCTTGATGCACTCAGGGTTACGGGAAGTACAAGCCCCTCCCTCCTCCCAAAGGTGTGTCGAGGAAGGCCGAGATTCACGCGGAATGGGCCTTAAAGCCGGTCGGCCGTGGGCCGGGTCGTCGTGCTCCCCCCTCGCATCAGCAGTGGCCTATTAGTCTTCATAAAGAATGATGAATTAGCACCAGATACTGTGACCCAGTTTCCCACTTTTATCATAAAAATGATAGAGCGTGTCGGCTGAGGGACCTGAGCTTCCGGATTCCAGTGGGAGACTCTTCCGATAATATAGCATTTTTAAGGAGGAGGTTTCGCAGTGGTTTGTTTTCTTGTGTTATTTCCCTGTACGGCTTTAGCTGAGCAATGGGGAGTCCCTGTTATTATCTACTTGAAATGTTGATTTCGGTACACTTTACCTGAAATGTAAGTGCGGATCGCGAATAATTATTCTTTATGCCTTCCGCAATCAACGCAGAGTGCAACATGCAATAATGTCTTAATGCTGATTATCTCTTCTCTGTTTTAAACCTGCCAGGGTAGCCACTGATCGTTTATCGATTATCGTTATCTTCAATGCTGTAAACCCTCAAGGTTTCCACCACTACAGGAATCTACGAAAACATCCGCCACTTTGGGACGTAAGGTTTATTTAATAATAATTCTAAGCAAAGCTGTATAGCTTTATGAAATTCAGTTACTTTAATTCAAACAGATGTAATAGGTGCATCCTTTCATTCTAACACGTTACAAGGGAATTATACATTACTGAAATGATTCCGCAGACACCTACAACTCAGCACGGGTCATTGTCTGAGTGTTTCCTGCTCAGGGATCAGTGGTTCTCAACAGCGGCTCTAGGACCCATCGGGTTGTAAGCACTCGTAGGGGCGATAACCAAGTTGCTGATGGTGTATCATGGATCTCCATTAGGAGGCCCAGGGCTGTTGGCAAGAAGAAGAAGACAATCGGGGCTTGTGCAATATTGGGTTAGTTCTGATTAATGAAAGCCCTGTCTTTATTGCTTACAGGACGAGTCCAACTCTTAAAGCAGTAATCAGACGAGTTCCCCTTTTGCCAAATGCATGTGCCGTGTGAGATGTTAGTGGGTCCACAGCAGACGTTAAAGAGGCCGGCCGCTACAGAAGAGCCCTGCGAGGGTGGGGCAGCTAATAAGGTTCCTCACTCACGCCACCCCCGGGACAGCATGAACGACGGGAGGGATTACGGCATGAACGACGGGAGGGATTAGGGCACGAACGACGGGAGGGATTAGGGCATGAACGACGGGAGGGATTACGGCACGAACGACGGGAGGGATTAGGGCATGAACGACGGGAGGGATTACGGCATGAACGACGGGAGGGATTAGGGCATGAACGACGGGAGGGATTAGGGCATGAACGACGGGAGGGATTACGGCACGAGCGACGGGAGGGATTACGGCAAGACCGACGGGAGAGATTATGGCACGAGCGACGGGAGGGATTACGGCAAGAGCGACGGGAGGGATTATGGCACGAGCGACGGGAGGGATTACGGCAAGAGCGACGGGAGGGATTACGGCACGAACGGCGGGAGGGATTACAGCACGAACGACGGGAGGGATTGCTTACAGATGGGGAGCTGTGGTAAGGGGCCGACACCTCCATGGTTACACAGCTCACCTGGAGCTTCACGTAACTGCAATTAACTCCCAAAACAGATACAAAAATACCCCACTGCACCACTGACGCTGTTACTCATGTGCTCCATTAATCTGACAAATTATTTATACATCTTATAAATGCAACAGTGGATCAGTTATTTCTGGATCTTTTCTTTTGAAGATACTTTGATTGTATCCACATTTTCCATATCATGCCAAATCATTTATGTATTATTTATCAGTGTCAATATTAATGTCAGTTCATCTATCTATCTATCTATCTATCTATCTATCTTACATTGTGGTTTATCCACTGTCATATTTATATATTATAATTTCCTCGAAACGGGAAACAGAAACTTGTAAGTGAATTTATGCAGCAGAAGCTCCGTCTGTCAGTATCTCTGAATGAACCCTGAAAAAATCTGGGCACAGACTCTGGGTGAGATGCTCATGTCTGACCTTTGACCTGCGCGGGTCCTTTCGCTCGACGCGGAGCGACGCGCATGACGGGGTGCTGAAAGGCCGCCGGAGGTATGCCGAGATGTGCACCCTGATTGGCAGCAGGCGACAGAGCGGGAGCAGCGGGGAGACGAGTGCGGCAGCCGGCCAGACCTCAAAGTGGGAAGCAACAGCAAATGCGAGCAACTCAGCAGCCAGTTTAGCTGATGACTGAGCTATTTGTAGCCTGACTGTAGCGACATTTCGGTAATAGCAAAAACGTGCAGCCACTCCTCAATTTACGAAGCTAATTCATTCCCTCAAATTGGTTCTGAAGGTTAACATCTTTATATTGGAAACACTATAAAGGAAATATCTTTTGGGAAAATGACAACACTTTCCAGACCAAAACTTTTAATCAAAACTACCGGTAACATATATAGCCACCATGAGTGCTATTCTGTGTTTTGTAAAAAAGTGACATTTTTATTGACGTAGCTAATTAGCAGCACGTTGTAATTGTAAAAGTTTTTTTTTTCCATTCATATAATAAATAATTGAAGAAAAAAATCCTTGCATTTTTCATATCTGTTTGTCCAATGCAGGGCTGTAGGGGTCCACATACAGCATTTACACCTATGAACACACGGTACCAAACAGAACCCTGGTCCCAGAGCTGTAGGTCAACAATACTAATCACTGTACCACCCTGAACCATGAAAGTAATTCAACAGAAGAAAGTGAACAATCAGATGATTAATATACTATTAGAAGAAGACCAGAAGTCTAACTGGAGGAAGTGATGAGAGGAGAGGTCTGACACCATGGATAGTGACTGGGATGCATCGTGAGCAAATCTGGACCACTTCCAAAACTGAAAAGAAGAAATGATGGGTAATATTTTTTTAGGTTAAGATTCATGAAAATTTGAATGCTCATGTTTCAGAAATTGTGGGACAGGTGTGCTTGTGTTTGGGGAGGGGAGGGGGTGTTTTAGGAGATCTTCTCTGCAAGATCGATGGATCCAGTCCCATCAAGGTGAGATTGAGAGCACTCCCCCACATGCAATGCCATCGCCTTAGCATCACAGTTAGTACCACAACCATAAATCACCCCCCACCCCGCATACTCCCATGTCCGTCCTGTCCTGTGCAGGACTCCCTCCCTTTCTGACTTCTGGCTCTGTGGACGATTAATAACTGCTTAATTGACCGTTTCCAGGGCGAGTCACCGCAGGCAGCTGCCGCGCATGACGGCCCGCGCCTTCCGCTGTGGGTTAGCGCCCGAAGCTAGCATCGTTCAAACAAAAATAAAATCATTTTTATCTGATTTTCAAAACTTTTTTTTTTTTTCGCTTTCTGGCTCAGGCTCGCTTCTGTCTTGTTGCGACAGGCAAAAAAAAAGCAGAGTGTGGGAAGGAGGAGTGATTGAACTGTACAGTGGGAGCGAAACTGAGAGCCTGCATGAGGCACCTCCCGGAGCTGCCATTAGGGTCCCTTTGAAGCGATGCATTCGCTACGACCGGCTCGCCGGCCCTCGTCCGTCACTGTCAGGCTGCCCCCCCACTGCCCTCCCCCTTACCTGCCGCTTTATTAGAAACTCGTCTCGCGCTTGGCTCTCAGCGTCCGCACAAGCGTGACTGAGAATAATTAATCCCGTCAAAAGCTCACGAAGACGACGTCAGCACCGGTAACAAATGGCCGGGTTTGAGTCAACAGAGGCGCGTCTGCCATCCTCCGCGCCCCGCCCTCGTCGCGCCTTTCGCTCGTTTTCAAGGTGCACCGTCATCATATATGCAGTACTGTACTGTGCGAGGCAGCCAAGGAAAATATTAGAGCATCTGGCGTGACGCTCACGCTTTCTGACTCTCACGCGGACCTAACAAATCCTACGGCAAATCTATATTATTCCATCATAAACCTAAAATTAGCTACAACAAAAGCGTTGGGGTAGTTTGCAAACCCTACAGACTATTTACAAGGTAATAAAACTGCTACATACATGAAAATGAGTGTGCAGACTCCAGTTGAAATTTCCCAACGTTAGTGACACTGGGATGTATTTGCTTAGGAAAACGGAAAAAAAAACCTTTAGAAAGTATGCAAATTATATGTGTCTCTGAAAACAAGACTGCCAGGTTCATCTTTCCAGAGAGTTCTTTAGAATTGGGCTGAGGAATTTTATGTTTCAGGAGACAGGCCCGAAGACACCGGCGGCAAGGAGAGAAGGACAGCTGAAATGTCAAGGTCTTCAGGCATTAATGTGTTGTTGCTAAGGAGGAGCCGATGATGTACAGTATTAGTGTTCATGTTTTTACAAGAGGGCAGACCCATGTTTCAGATTTTCCCTTTCAAAGTCATCGTTGACTTCATTAGCTTAATATGAACATTCTCACTTTGCAGGAATACAACTGCAAATGCCCGTTCCCATAATGCAATTCTCTTGCCTAATATATTTCCTTAATGAAGAAATGAATCTATGTTTTTGATAGAATATAACAGATGTTAGGTATGGTTTGTATTTTTGTAATTAATGGAGAATTCCCTTGTAACGGTAGTATGTAAGAATAAATGGAAACAGAAGCATTATGTAAAGGTTGGTTATGTGGACGCCACGGAACACGCCCTTTGTGACTTCCAGAGCTTTTCCTGTGCAGTGTTGCCTGACAGGCGTCTGTCAGCGCCATACTTTCACAGATAGGATTAATGCTGATTAATAGACTGGGGGCGAGCATAGTGATGCATGACTTTTTTCAGACCTTACCTCACCGCGAACACAGTCCCTGGCGCAATCACCCCCCAGCCCGGGGGAGCCGACAAACGCTTAGCAACTTTGAAACCCCCCAGGGGTAGTGCGAGTGCAGGGATTCTGGCGGGGGGGGATTATAGCCAACAGGACACAACACTTGCTTGCTGGCTGTGGACAGCCCACCACAGTGACAATAATAATGCTTCCTAATGTTTCATGCATGCCTCTACTCTCAGTGACCACTGTATCAGGTACCGTGGACGACCCAGTTTTGCCCACAGAACTTCGTTAAGGGCTGAAGACTTGTGCATACAGACAGTCTTTTTTGCACACGGCTGTTGGCACTTGAGTCCTTCCTGTTAGCTTTAACGAGTCTGGCCATTCTCCTCTGACCTCTGTCATTAATAATGGGTTTTCACCCATTGACTTGCCCAGCACTGCATGTTTTTGTTCACCACAGCATTTTGTGTAAACTCTGGACACCGTAGTGTGTGAAAATCCCAAGAGGATGAGCGTTTCTGAAATGCTGGAACCAGCACGTATGACACCAACAGTCGCACGACGTTTAGAGTCACTTGGGTCAGCCATTGTAATGCTTATGCAAACAGAGAGCAAACCTTTTGACCCTGTGTATGCTGTATGTATTCAGCTGTAGGCTCATGATTGACTGTTTGCAGGAATAGGCTATTTTCTTTGGCAAGCAGGTGTACCTGATAATCTTCCCTGTGTGTACTGTATCTTACATATAATAAAATGTATTCCAATCATTTACTGGCCAAAAAATATAGAGGATCACATATTTTAACTCTGGTTTCATAAGTACTATAAATGTTATTTAAATATCTAAATTTCATTGAATAAAAGGTTGTATAAAATTAACGTGTTGGCTGGTTTTCATGTGTAATTTTGTACTTTATTACACTTGCGGGTTTTATATGGTCTAATATTGTGAAAAGTTGTATGACTCTCAAAGACCTATTTCAACGTATTATGTCCCTTTCATGCATTTTAGCACATTAAAAACTGAATTAAATACCACATTATGAACAATTGACTACTTTATTAGTCAATTGTATTAATATAACTGTAAAAATGCCAGTGGTTATATATGTAGCATATATACATTAAACATTTTTTCTATGTATCTTGATGTTATAGTGGGTACTCTAGTATAGGTAATATTTAAAAGTATTTTTTAAGCACACAAAAATAGCAGCTTTAATGAACTTCGGCATATATGTTTTTTCATTTCTCAGAACACTACAGTTCTCTCTACAGATAAATTCCTAACTATTTGCACATTACTAACGTACCATATTTCTGAAAGGTACTTTGGGTACTCAGCAAAACTAAAACAGAGCTGCTCCTCTCTTATGTTGGTCTCCAACACCTGGCCGTAACTGAAGCAATGGGTTTTTACAGCAGAAGCACAGGAATGTGATTGACTCGCTTTGGCAGAAACCAGTCCAATTTTATGCTGCACCCTAATGATAAATCATTTATTTGGCATTTGCACAAGTTCAGCTACATTAGAAGTTTTGTCTTCATCGACCCCATCGTGCTCTTCATAAGTTTGGGGGGGGGGGGGGGGGGGTCACAGCACATGGTCAGCTAACATGCGGCCCACAGACATGTGACTGGTCTGTCAATTCCGGGGCTCAAACCCACAACCTTCTGGCCAGAGACAGAGAAATTAAGCCCACTGAGCTGCTCACCTAACCTGATGAGCTTTGCTACCGCCCCCACTCCCATGAAATTGGCTTGCTAAGTTGGCGCCCCTTCAGAAGATGGTGCCCTAGGCGGTTGCCTGTCTTCCTTAATGAGTTGACTGGCACTGGGCCTTAGTCCCCTTCAGCGGGTGACTGAGGCTTCATAGGTCTGGATTCAGGCAAACAGGGACACTCACGTGCGGCTGCACGACACCCAATCCGCCAGGATTCCTGCTGCATTAGACTGCGTGTGTGTGTGTGTGTGTGTGTGTGTCGTCCCCCCCCCCGCCGGCATCCAGGGCTGGCGCTGTCACAACACGACCTCTGTCTCTGGAATGATGATGGATAGGAGCCCCACCCTTGGTATTTTGTAGTGAGTGAGAAAGAGAAAGAGGGGGGGGCGAAGAAAGAGTGGGACACTTCTACCCCAGCACAGCAAAGGCCCATTTCGGAGGTTTACACCTTGATGCGGGGCAGGATTATTGATATGCTCACATTCACATCTAGGGGGCGATAGAGGGCTCAGTGTTACTGACCTCTTTGATCCTCCAAGGCCTAAAAGAACAAAGCAGCCCCCCCCCCCCACACACCCTTTATTCGGGGTGGGGGTATGTGTCCCGGGCCGAACCCACTGCGGGTGCCACTCTTCTCAATAGACATGACTTTTAACCCCGTAAGTAAACATGGACACCATGTGTAGCTGCATCCAATTGGAATGGGGGGGGCTGGGGAAGAAAAATAAAACACGGAGCAGTAATTGTCCCTTCAGGAGTGCCGTTACAGGCCCACAAGGGGAGATTTCAACGGAAAACGCAGCATATTAATATTAAATATTAAATACTGGAGGGCATTGTACTAATAAAAAATGACCTGTTTTTGATTATTTAAGCTGATTAATGAATTGCTTGATAAAGGTTTTATTGGTGATCAATTCTGATATCTTTCATTTTAAACTAACTTTCAAAAAATTCCAATGTTAATTGAATGTTAACTTGATCTTTTGAAAGGCGAGTCATAATTTGAATTATTTAACTTAGATGCGCTGTTGAATTATTAATTGTGTGAATGAGCTAATTACAGGTAATGTGTCCTGAAAGAATCGCTTTGATCTTTAAAGCGTTTAATGACAAAAAAATTGTCACAGGGCCTTGCAGGAATGCTCTAGGGACAAGAGCACATGCACACACACATAAACACACACATTAACACACACACAAACACACACATTAACACACACATGCACACACACAGACTTTGTGGGGACTTTTTTTCGGTAATATATATGTGATCACACATATGCAAACACGCACATTCACACATGTTTACACAGATGTGTACACACACACACACACATACAAACTTATTTGGTTTTTCAGTCTTGTATTAATGAGACTACTTTTAATTAAATTCTTTATTCCTGAATTCAAAATAAGCTGAAATGTTGCACCATCCTTAAAAGTTTTGACAATTCCAGTTTTATTTTAAGGTTGTTTCTTTAACTGCTGTTCGTCTTCACAATGGTAGCAAGACCAGCAGACATATGTGGGTAAGTGCACACATACTCACACCCCAAATAATTAATGACATACTTAGGAGATCTGAATACTCAGTCTCCAGGCCCGATAAGCCCTATAGACAAAAATGGCTGATGTTCTATCACGGACTTTGTTAAAACTAAATTATAGAATTATAACTCTTTATAACAAAATCAGATGCATCTTATTTAGCAGATAATGTAGCTGTACATTTTTGAGAAAGCAGAGTCAGACTGGGGGTTTAAGGGTCTCGCTCATGGATGGATGGATGGATGGATGGATGGCTCATCACTCTGCTGTCTCTGGGATTTGAACCTATGACATATTTATGTTTCATTTATTTTGTATTGTTTCTCTGTATTTTGCATTGTATTATATTAATTACAATAAAAAGCTTATTGTTCTGTGAACTTTCAAGAAAAGTTTCACTCCTAACATACTGCCTGCAGTGTGCTAAATGGATCGATCAGTTTATGGAGTACAAACGGCCCGTGCCTATCAGTGAGTGTGACTTATCGAGGGCCGTGACCTCAGAGAGCGTCAGTAACTGCCGGAGGTGTCAGAATTGTGGCTAAGCCCCCCCTGCGATTGGCACCCGCTGCAATTGGCCCCCCCTGTGATTGCCCCCCCCCCTGCGATTGGCCCCCCCTGCGATTGCCACCCCCCCGTGATTGGCCCCCCCTGCGATTGCCCCCCCCTGCGATTGCCCCCCCCCTGCGATTGGCCCCCCCTGCGATTGGCCGCCCCCCCGTTATTGAACCTTGTTGCCCAGGCCTGCAATAAGTGAGGCGACTCACAGTTACCGAAAATTCTCATAAATCTATGTGGCTGAAGACATTGTGCTTTATTTATAAAGAGAAAATACGGAATTCTAGGTACTAATTGATATACTTTAAGCTTTATTATTTCTATTAAATAATAAAGTGAGCTTGAAGAAGTCGAGGTGGCCCTAAATATCTCAGGACAAGTTCCTTCACCTCCTGTAGAGGGCAGCTGGATCTCAGCTGCTGCTAATGTTTCCCACTTAAAGGACACAATGTCATTTATGCACTTCCATTTTCCTCCTTTATTCAAAGCAGATCAGCTCCCCTGGCGGCAGGAATCTTGGTCCGATTGCTAGAAGTTGCCTGGGATCACTGGCACATTCAGTGGAGTCAAAGTACATCGAGGGGCTTTGGGTGTAGCTTAGCTTAGCTTAGCTTAGCTTGTGTAAATAAAGGCAGCGGCTCACACCAAACCTGCTTGCCTCTTTAGTCTGGCAGACGACGTGAAACTTTGGACCTGGAGGCTTTGTCTCCTACCCTACAGGACCATTCCGCCGCATCCAGAGCCACCCGGCCCGGCGGGCCGGAGAGACGGATCAAAAAATGCCTCCAACGCCCCCGCAGTAATAAGTGTCGGTCGCCAGGAAAGTCCAAGATGGCGGCCGGGGTGGAGAGTGGAAGGCACGAGTCACGGCGGCAGGGGAGCGAGATCTAAAAAGACAGAGAGCCGCTTTTAAAAGGATTTTGTCGGTTATTGACTGGTTGCACTCTTCTGCTAATAGCCATTTAAAGATTAGGGGCCTGCTAGTGGAAATCAAGGCCTCCATTGTTCTCCTTATTGCTCCCTGGCAGATGGGGGCTGACACAACAACACGCAGCCTCCCTCTGGGCACGCTCCCCCCTCCCCCCTCCCCACACAGCCCCCCATCAGCACATCCCCTATTGAACCAGCACTAATAACTGCCTATGAATTATTAATCATCACACGATATTGGAGGCAGAGGGGAAGGTGGTGGTGTGCGGGGGGGGGGGCGGGGGTGGTTCGGTAGTGGAGTGAAGCTGGCATGTGGGTGCCAACATCCCCCCCCCCCCCCCCCCCCCACACACACACACACACACACAGAAAGAGGCTGTCCCAAAGAGTCCCAGGGAAGCCATTTCTCGGAACATCGCCGACATTCCCGATAACTAGATAAAATATATATTCATTAAATGGCAGATCGCTGATGAAATGAGAGTGATCCATTAGTGGCCAGCTGACAGACAGTGCCGTAATGGTTCCCGATTTCCTCGGGTCGGCCTGGGAGCGGGCGTGGGGGTGTGAAGCACATGGACTGCAAAGTTTTGTTTTTGTTAAAAGCCGAGTGGGGGTTACGGGGGGCATAGAGAAGGCTTCACCCTACCTCTAAGCTACTCACAACCTAGGGAAGCATGCCGCTCCTCTGTACGACGTTATCGCCTTAGCAAATGTTCGCTATGTGCGTACCGCCTGCATCTCGGTAAGCTAGCGCGGCGCTAACAGCGACTCTTTAACGGCAATAAAGGTTTATCTCATTTGAAGTACGATGTACTGACAAGGAGGGGGAGGAGGAGCAAAGAGAGATAGATTACGCACTAATAGTCAAAATTATCCCAAAGACAATCGTTAGGGATGGAATCAATCATCGCGAAAGCAGAAATCGTAGCGGGTTCTCGCGGCCGTGCGGAGAAATTTATGGCCGCGCGCCTCTGAGTGCCGAGCGTTCCGGAACACTGACTCACTCTTCCCGCTTAAATCAGCGCCGTCTGCCATCACTTCCCTTGAATGACACCGGCGGCCCCCGATACCGGCCTGAGATGTTTTTCCACAATCGGTTGACGAGAGAATTCCAATGGTGCTAAATTAAATTCACCTAGGGGTTCGAAAATTAAATTCCCTCTCACGGAGAGCCAACAATCTAAAGGAGAGTAATGGACATCGGCAAGAAAAAAAAAAGGATGAGCACATCTTCATATCAAATATTTCTAATCATACGTCGTGTTTCTGTCCTGAAATCCTAAACGTTGTTCAGCAGAAGCCACAGAGGAATTTGGCATAAACGCACCTACTGTGATGAGCATGAGCTAATGCGTCGTTTAATTCTGAAGACTATTTGTTTTGTTTCACATGCAGCGATTACTCTTTGATGGTTACTATTGGCTTGATGACCAGATAAGGGGAGATGTGAACAGATGCCTACAATCTGCTAACACATTCCAGTGAGGAGCTGCTCTGAGATGTTCAACGTGCCTCAACATCTTTAACCTGATCTGAAGCACGGGGTGGCAGGGCAGGGGGAGGGGGTAGGGGTGAACTGGATCTGAGTGGGGGGGAGTTGGATCTTCCACGGATCACGGGCACAGAGATCGGCTTTTGACTCACGTCGCCACTTTTCCTTTTTCGAACAAACGCCCTACATCCCAAGCCCAGTCGAAGTTGTCACACCATCAGTCATCACAGTCCACACCAGCGATGATGATGTCCTTGACATAGCTGGTACAGGTGTGAACAAACAGCAATGTTCGCCGTAACAGCTGACAGAGGGTTAGGGTCACCGTGGATTTCTGTGGTTCTGGAATTCGGTCACTAATATCATGAAACACCGTTGTATCTTTTGAAACTGCACATGAGGACTGATTATTTGGTGGCGAAGCCCGAGTCTGTCTGCACATCGATGTTCATAAGCAGAAAACGTATGTGCTTCTCCTGCTCTTACAGAAGTTATCAGAAAGGAGACAATTATCTCGGTCTATCACAAACCTTTACAATGAACAGCGGAGACACGTTTTCATCAACATTCTTTTTTCCTCATCAGAAAGGATCAACCGTATGAATTTGTGACGATATGAGAGAGCTGGGGGCAGCAAACGGCAGGAAGCAGACGGGGGCTGGGGGATCATGGCCAACGCAGAAAGAGAGCCTTTGGGCTAAGGCGATGTGGGCAGGAAAATAGCCCAGATGAACACCATCTGGGTACATAAAAGAAACTGAAAACAAATAAAACTCTGGAGGGGGGTGCCAAAGTGTCGTCGTCCCGCCCCCAGCCTCTGCCCCCCCCCCCCCCTGTCCACTGTCAGGTGGAGGGGATAAGTCAGCGATCAGTCATGAAAAGGCTAAACTCCCCCGGGGGGTGTATCATCGCCAAGAAGCTACAGGCCGCTTGTCGGCTGACAGTCACCCGTGCTAATGGCCCAAGCTGTTTATTCTGTACTGCCTGGAACTAGATTAGCCGGATAATTAAGGTTAATGATCTGCCTACATCCAGCGGGGCCCTCTGGTTATCCATCGCTGGCTGCTCACAGCACGGGCACTCGTGGGCCAGGGCAGGCTGAGGCAGAGGGCACTTGTGTAGCCGCATGGGTGAGACGTACACGTCATACGCATGGCAAACAAGAACAGCGCCGTACGCAGCTGAATCAGAATCGCCATTCGTGGTCATTCTTGATCGTTCCAAAGTTGCCGTGGTTATAGTCAGCAGCTGGATCACATGGCAACTCTGTGCTCCTTGGCACTGGTATAGGTGAGACTGGTCAAACCCTGGGGGTGGCATGATGGTGCAGTGATTGGCTCTGTTGCCTCACACCTCTGGACCCAAGGCTCGAGTCTCCGCCATGGCTAATGTGAATTGGAGTTACCAAGTTGCCCATATCTGTGAGTGAATAATGTGTGAGTGTGCCCTGTGATTGGTCGGCGCCCCATCCTGGTTTTTCTCTGCCTTGCACCCATAGGCTCTGGGCCCCCTGTGACCCTGAATAGGATAAGCGGTTACAGAAAATGGATGGATGGTTAGATTCCACTTATCTAAGGCATTATACCTAGAGTTAATGTACAATCAAGAGCAGTGCAGCATGAAAATGTGTGTTTATCAACACTTTAAGAAAATCTCTCTTCTGCTCGCCCAGTGGAGGGCTGTGGTTCATCAAACATTGATTCATAAATGGCATACAGTTAAAACTGGATTACAGCGGGGAGGGAATGTTCCATGCTTTTCTCACAGTGGCATTTTGGCGGCGAAGATCTTTAGCACTCAAACTAGTGGTTTGCCCCCGAAATATCCCAGAATCCTTCTGCGTCTTGGGTTTCCTAATGCAAAGCCATCCATCACCCAAGGGTTCTGATGGGCAGAGGACATGTCGCAATGCGGAAGCCATGAACATTATGTAGGATATTTTCAGGTTGGGGCAGCTCGACACGATATGGGGGCTTTTTGAAAGCGGGGGGGCAAAATGAAAGACGGCCATCCCCACATCTCTAAAAAGGGAACACGAAGGGAAAAGAATTAACAAAAACCAGGGCGACCAAGCCCGGAAGTGGGCTGTTCCTGAGAGGCAAAGCAGGTTTGTTTCATATCATCAATAATTAGCCGCAGGTGATTGGATGGGTTTGGCCCCCACTGCAGGTACATCCACACCCCCCCCCCCCCCACGCAGTAAAGAAGCTCATAACAAAGATCCATCCATCCCTCCATCTTCCTTACTTATCCACAGGATTCTGGTGAGTCTGCATAGGGCTGGATGCCAGTCCATCGCAGGGCACACTGTCACACTGTGGTAGGTTTAGGTTTACTATGTTCCTGGACCGCAGGGGATGCAATCCCCTTGGGGGGGGGGGTCATACCGCAGTACAGTGGTACACATAGATCCACCATGCACCCCCCCCAGACCCCCGATAACACCTGGCTCCAGGTCAATCGCAAGTCAGAAGCCTGATACAGCCCAAGCATATTTGTACTGAATTTCAGCACGAACGTCTCAGAATCAACTTTACTGATACCCCCCAGATAATATGACTTTGTTTTATGTTTATTTTGACGTCCTGCACGGCCCCCGCTGACACAGTGTGCTGTCGCTCCTTACAGAAACACTTTAATGTGCTCTGGGACTGGGCCTTGCTCTTATGAAAACATTAAGAAAAAGATTTATGAAGGATATATATTTCGAAATGATTATTTGGCAACTCTATTGCTGATTTCTTAGGTGGATGGAGCATTCCCCAAAGTGCGTGAAAATCATGAGCGCCTCTCAATTCCTGCGGAAGTGAACCGGGTCGCCGTGTGGACAGAAAAACACCCAGGACATCTCTGATGGACCCTCTGAGGCTGCTGGGAAGTGACCTGCAATTTTATCTCTCGCGGGAGGAAGAGGAACGGAATGAGATGGGGGATAGAACGGGAAGGAACAGGAACAGGATGGAGGTTAAAACATCCATCCATTTTTCCATCTATCCATCCATCCATCCATGACAATTTATCCAGGGGTGCGGTGAGTCTCAGGTTTGCCGTTTAACACTAGCAGATGAATAAAAACTAAAGAAAGGAGAAATTTCTAAACATTTAAAAGAAATCAAAACGGACATCGGACAGGCAATACTGCCGGCACCAGCATCGGGGCCTGAGCAAGTTCATCAGCAGACGAGAGAAAATGACTCAACCTTTTATAAGGAGAAGGAATTAGGAGCATGTCACCCCCCCCCCCCCCACCCCCGAGTCGCCCACACTCCATCTCATGCAATGTTATTTTTGCATGCTGAAACCTAGCAGTGTTTAAATCATGCATGAACTTATAGCAAATATTCGAAACCGGCCCTTCACAACAATTACATCAAAGTCCAAAAGTCTATTTTAAATAATTTACTAATGAATAAATTTTACATCTGGTGCAATTTTGCCATTAAACATCAAATGAAAAAGAAAAACAATAATAACGTTTTATTTAAATTTATATATTATACTTTCAGATGCATTAAAAATAATTTTATTTTAAAATTCTGTTTAAATAGTTTCCTGGATTTACACGCTACTGCTTTGTCTGAGAGAGAGAGAGAGAGAGAGAGAGTTGGCTATCGTTCCCCTGTTTAATGCGGCGTATAAATCATCTTCGTTGTTTCGTCTCTTATCTAATTACTGCCCATGGCTTGTTGCATGGAACAAAAACGCTTCGTCCCTTGAAAAGAAACAGACGCGTTTTTTACTGTATAAACGGGCCAATTAAAAAAGAGGCCGAAGAATCGTCTTTAAAGGAATTACTCTTGCCCGAGTCCCTCTTGAAACTGACCAATTACAGCAACAAAGTGGTTTTTCAAAATGTTAATTTTTTTTACCCCCTCCAAATCAAATCACAGGTCATGAAACGAAAGTTGAAAGCGCAAATGACAGGACACGTCAGACTTAAGTAAATTACCCGCCGAGTAACAGGGTTTCGACGTCTCCATTTCCATTTTTTCAGCTTTTTCCTGTGATTTTGAGAGCTTTTCGGTGTAATAAAATATCACTTTTTGTACATTTGTGCATTTAACACTCGTTGCCCCCTCGTCTTTCCCTGATAATCGCATTTGTGCCGTGGGCCTGCATCTGCAAAAAGCACTTTCCTCCATTTCCGCCTCCGCGACACAAGGCCACGGGAGCGCGGCGAGGGGAAGGTGTCGGCTGGCGCCGCGTCCTGATGTCACCATCCGTACAGCGGGCTGTCTCGCGGGGACGATCCTCTGGCTTCCTAATGCCGGCTAATGTCGACCATGGCGCTCATAGCTGCTGAAATTTTTCTGCCATGGCGCCAGTCCTCCCTGCAGCAGGTGGCGCTGTGCATTCCGGTGAACCACTAACCGCTCGCTTAATCCAGTTAGGCTCTCATATTCTGAATGTTATGGGCCTCCAGGTGCTGTGCCTGAAAGTCATCGAAAACGTGAAAAGAGGGGCGTCTGAGACAAAAGCCTGATTAGAAGGAGGTGGTCTCAGGTCCCACGGCCGCATGGTGAACAGTGTGACATAATTATCCAGAGACTGAGGTTCGAATTCTTACACTACCTCATCTTCCAAGCTAAAGGTTGTTAGCAGCAATTTTCACACATAGGAACAAGCCGCCAAACAACACACCATATTTGGATTACCTTCCATGCTGACTGATTTCCTTTTTACTGGTTTATATGGTCTCATCACCTGAACGTCAGGGCAAACAATCCGGTTTATTAGTTTACAAGAGGGAGTATGGACGGTGGATTTTGAGAGAGTCACTTTAAACCCATATAGTGAAAGTCTACAAGTCTTTTTTTAACTGGGGTCCAGATGTGAGTTTTCATGATATGCCCCCCTATCACCCCTCCCCCACTGAAGCGACAGTTGCCGGTCCCACCTTCAGAGCTCCCCGCTGACCTGAGTGCCATTGACCCTGATGACAGTCTGCACTCACTCACGCAAGACGTCTAAGACTTCAAAACAGTTGTCGTCTTCAGGACCGTCATTCAAGTTATGGAGGGGTGAGGGGGTCTCCATTATTTTTTCACATCTACATGTTTTAAATTGGAAGTTATAAAAACAATCGTAATTTCCACTATAGGACCAGTGTGAACAACGTACAGCTTCTGTTTATGGTTAGTGATTTTAAAACTGAACTTTATATATGGCATGGTACCAAAAGCAGTAGTACCTGGGATATCCAGTAGGCTCACAGCAACCCTGTACTGGGTAAGTGGTGATATAGGAGATGGTTATAGAAAATGGGATGGATGGATGGATGGAGCGTTTCTAGTTATTGAAAAAAATCAGGGGCTAAGTGAAGTTTACCTGGGGCTTGGCTTAGGGGGTAAAATACTCAGGGCTAGTTGAGTGATCGGGCTTAACGATGCCCATGGATGGATGGATAACTGTTTTTAAACTAATCTTATTATTTTTAAACGCTGGGTGGGGTGGGGGGGAGGGGGAGCGAAAAGCGATAGTTTCGCTATTTGCGCTAAAAGCGCGGAAGGTGTAAGTAACACCGTTAAACAGGGACTGCAAGTGCGGGTGGAGTATGAAAAAAACGTATAATAGGCGCCCGGTTGTTGGTGTGAAAGCCGAGCCGCCTCGGCCGGGCCGCCGTGTTGATGCTCCGGCTCAGCGTCCGCAAACAGACTGTCCGCCTCTGGACGCTACCAGCATGCAACCCGGAGTATCTCTGCATTGCTTTATATTTTTGTCATCTCACATTGACCCACATCTTCCCGTTTTCCCAAGACCGTTATTCTATCTAGCATTTTTTCATAACATTGTGAAATGTGCAGGAATTGTAAACAACGTCTAGATCTTGATTTATCTTTTCGGCAGAAAATATATAATCTTTTTGTGCGTGCTTTCCTTTCACCAGCATCAATATTTTTAAAATAACTAGCTTTGTATGTTTTGAAGGAATCAAATTACCAAATGTCGGGAAAGCAACAGGGAATTGCTCTGTTGGTGAAGTTGATTTACGTTCTCAGTTGTGAAGATAAACAGTTTTCAGATATCAAAGTATTTTCTTTTTATTAATATATGAAAAAAAAATCTACCAACAAGCCCGGTTAATGTAAAACTACGGAAATGAAACATTTCCATTAAAAAAAAGGGTATTGCGCTTATAGTAATAAGTTATAGAAATGAAGTCTGACACCATAACTGTAAGTTAAGTTACATTAAGGTTATTTTCCCACACTATTCCAACATATTCATGAATGAAGAGGATCTTGAATTCATAGTTTGGATGAAACAGGACATTGTTTATACAATGCATCAATGACCGCATTTTGCAAACAGGAGACTGAACGAGAAACAGAGACTTGCATTTGCAGCTAATGACTGGCTGTACGATTACTGGATAATTATCAAATTTAATCTTAATGCCTTTTAATCTGTCAGACAGCTACTTCCTTAGTTCATAAACTCCAGACATGTATGGATGGGTGATTAAAATGGTAATTTGTCGGGGATTTGTGATTAACAACTTTATTTCTTAAGCAAGTAGTGGAGACAGCTTCACACAGAAGAAGACAAATCTTCTTCAAAAATAAATAATTTGGGCTCATGTCTGGCAAGACAGCCACAACCTTTTATTTTCTCTAAACTGGTCATTTATCAATTAAAAAAAACTCTTTTGCCCTAGCTCACATAATTAACAACCGCGTGGAAGAATATGGTTTCTTTATTGCTTTGTGACCAAGGTAGACAGAGACATTTTTCAGCTACTGTCATCTTAATGAGAAGAGCCGAGATCCATAATCTAAATGCCAGCGAGACAGGGTCCATGGAAATGGTGGGGAATAAAAGTGTAACCTCTGCCCCCTGGTGCCCAGAGCTTGTAAATACAAGAAGGAAAAGCCTTTCGCTATTTCGTTTGTCTTCGTAACCAAATGTTGTACAATCAAATAAAGACTCCACATAAGATACCGTAATGTGGTGTTTCTTCTGTCATTGTACAATTTTCCTGCTCCTGTCTCTCTGATATTACTTTATACCACGATGGGTACATTTCTATACACATTTTAATGATACTTGTCACCCAACTTGATCCCGGTACCATCAAATACTGACACTCATTAAAAAGAAAAACGAAACTCACTTAGTGCACAAAAAGAAGGTGCTTTATAAGTAAATCTCCCTGAAGCAGGAGTCACTTATAGCGCATAAACAGTCAATACATCTGCATTGATTTCTCAAGTGTACATTTAGCATGTATTGACTATTAAGCATTAAAAGGCTTCCGCAGATGTCCTCCCCTCCTTTAAAACTGATATCATTCATGGCTAGTATTGCTATTGAATAAGTGAGTTTTGATTTCACATGTTAGACTTTCAGGATCAAGCTCACGTTGCACAGTCCATCACAATGCATATCTCAATCCA
This sequence comes from Paramormyrops kingsleyae, assembly GCF_048594095.1. NCBI lineage: Eukaryota > Metazoa > Chordata > Actinopteri > Osteoglossiformes > Mormyridae > Paramormyrops > Paramormyrops kingsleyae. The sequence continues at coordinate 31,941,405 of NC_132808.1, read as the reverse complement.
ATAATGGCATTTAATTTATCTTTAAAGACAATATGCATGGAGCTTTTTCAATAGTAATAGTAATTATCTCTGAAGTCATTCAGTTTTTGCATTTTCTAGAAGGGAAATTATTATAAAATTATTATTTACCAAGTTAATATTTATGTGAATGTGTTTGTTGCTTTTGATCATATTAACAAACTTGCAAAGTTTCTTTGCAGTGAATTTTACAAGGAAAAACACCCATTTAATAGTTCCACATTCATAAACATATTCATCATGCCCAGTTTCATAGTTGCAAGGTTTCTGAAACTCAATGGTTTCTGCTGGTTACAAGTTCACATAAATGTGTATAGATTTCTTTTCTTTATATATCTCCTTTCAGTCATTATAAAATAAAGTACCATTTGCCTCTCATCAAATAAGAAATGTTCACCTTCCTCCCCGCCAGGTCGAACAGCAGAGTCGGTAATACGACTCTACATATTGAGACATCCATTAATCGAGGTCTTCTTTGGGTGACCCTTGACCCCATGTGACCCCCGAACATAATGTTACCGGCCGGGACAAACCGGCTCCCATTCCTGCTCTCCAGTGGGGTCCGCTGGAGCCGTGGCGTTCCCCTCGGAAAAGAGCCATTAAGGCGATTTGGTGAGACGGGAAAGAGTAACAGGGGACGAGTTTATTCAGTGCGACACGGCCATGGAGCAGGGCCACTCGCGCTAATATTGAGTTACACCATTGTGAAAAATGAATCATCTTGTTACTGGGCAATTTTTGCAGCAGCTTGGTGTTAACAAAATCCCAGCTCTTTTAAGTTGAGCCGCACTTCACAGCCGGCCCCAGGCTCCAGCTCCTTCCCTGCTGTTTCCTGAAGTCGGGGTCGTGCTGCTTTACCTGAAGAGTTTTGTCTTGATTCCTCAGCAAACCTTCGGCCAGCAGAATACATTAGGGGGCCGATTAATGCTTGACAGAGAGCAAGGCGACGCCACACCGTGCGACGCCACACGTGCAGCTCTGCCGGCGCTAGACAAATTGCAGGTTTGCTTCTTGGGTACCCAGCGCCAAGAGGACCTGAAAGGAAACACCTGATTGTATTGGTGTCTGCCCTTTAAGCAGTTGTCACCTTTCTGACTGATTATGAACAATTTCCTTCTCTGTTGGAATCCTAGCTAAATAGATTGAATTCTGATTGATTTCTACCTCGGAAAGAGGAGAGATTTAAAGTCTTTTTTAATTGGGTATTTGGTGTGCGCTGATCCAAACGGCATCCGCGTCCCAGGGGATCTTTTATGGGCCAATAATGCCGGTGTGCTGCTCTCTCGACTCCCGTCTCTCCCGGCAAGGCCATAACCCTGCATTTGCTTTGAGTGCTTTTCTATTATGCATCGATAGTGGAGCATCAATCAATAAGAAGAAACACAAACCCCTGCAAAACCAAATTCTAAAGTGTAAAATACCTCTTAATCCCGGGGCTTTCAAACAGCTTAACCTGTGTGCTTTTTATTCTCGCGGCCGGGGGCCGATCTTTAAGGACGACGCGGTGCCCCAGCCTTTAGGACATGAGAGGCTAATTGCATATATACCAGGAACACAGAGAACTTTCCGGGCCATCCTCTGTCATTTAGGGTTAATGGGGGCCAATGGAGAACTTTCAGAATCCTTGCGATCCTATACCATAGACTTCATTAAGACCAGGATTCTATTTTTCTTCTTGAGTGACTTTGTTGTAAATATAGGAAATGTTTTATTTTTTTAAGAAATATTCTCAAATATATTAAGTTTCTTAAAAAAATATTGGGAATGAAATTGTTTTAAATCTTAAAAGTCTGATTCCGATATTTGCACCCAACAGCTACTTCTGCCTAGTTCTGAGTAGGACCCTCGGGCGTCTATGGGAATGCCTGAATTCTTCAAATACAGGAATCTTCCAACTTGCAGTAAAGTTTGTTCCATGACATTTTTTGCACTTGAAGCCTTCCTGTTGACTCTGACTAGTCTGGCCATTCCCCTCTGCCTGCTCTCATTAACAGTTCTCCGCCTTCATGACTGCCATTGCGTATCTTTTTTCATTTATCACATGGTCCTCTATAAACTCCAACTCCGGTCCTGGAGAACTACCGTCCACCAGGTTTTCTATCTTACCTGACTTCTGAAGAGGTAGCCAGGTAGAATTTAAAGCCTACTGGATAGTGGCTCTCCAGGACCGGAGTTGGAGACTCCGGCTCTAGGCAATCAAGTGCAAGAAAATCCCAGGATGGCGGCTGCTGCTGGAATGTTGGAACCACCACAGCTTCTATATTAAAACTGAATGTAATTACATTTACCTGTTTGTGTGCTCCATTGCTTTCTGGTGGGATTATATTCTCTATGATATTCTGATCGTTTATTAATATGTATTCTACAACAGGTATACTAACGGTCTGTAGTGATTATTGCAGTATTCACTAATACTTGGAGCTGTACTTACAGGTGATAAGGTACAGTGGTAAGGACCAGACCAACATAAAATACATGCTGTTCTTTGTTGATGCTTTTCTTTTACATGTGGAGGTGATTCTTGCTGGGTCATTTATAATAACGTTTCTCAACCCAGTCCTCGGGGACCCACAGACAGCTCCCAGCTCCTGGGAAGGAGCAAAAATGTGGACTCTCTGGGAGGGAGCAAAAATGTGGACTGTCTGGCAAGGAGCTGGGATGGAGCAAAAATATGCACTGTCTGGGAGGGAGCTGGGATGGAGCAAAAATATGGACTGTCTGGCAAGGAGCTGGGATGGAGCAAAAATATGGACTGTCTGGGAGGGAGCTGGGATGGAGCAAAAATGTGGACTGTCTGGGAGGGAGCTGGGATGGAGCAAAAATATGGACTGTCTGGGAGGGAGCTGGGATGGAGCAAAAATGTGGACTGTCTGGGAGGGAGCTGGGATGGAGCAAAAATGTGGACTGTCTGGGAGGGAGCTGGGATGGAGCAAAAATATGGACTGTCTGGGAGGGAGCTGGGATGGAGCAAAAATGTGGACTGTCTGGGAGGGAGCTGGGATGGAGCAAAAATGTGGACTGTCTGGGGTACCTGAGGCCCGGGTTGAGAAACACTGATTCATAGGGAATGTTCTACTGAATCTCCAGAAAACTGCTGGATGGTTTGATATCAATTTTAAGTAAGAAAGGACCTCAGCCAGCCACAATGAACAAATGAGCAAATACAGATATATCTATTTACATTTCTCCTCTTTCCTATAAATGAAATAATACATAAGAGAAAGATCTGTCACTTGGAATGAAGCGAAATGCCGAAATTACATTGTATTCAGCTGCTTTTGAAATCTTTACCTAAAAACAGGGATCAGAGTCTTTCTGTTTTGCATTTTTAGTATGCATATCCGCTTGCCTCGCCCCCGTAGTCTTCATCGTCTTCATCGTCCGAGAGGCCACGACTTCCGGGATTGTGCTGCTGCTGCTCCAGCGGAGAACCTGCGATATCGACCCACCGCATTAATACAGCGAAAAAGCACCGCCGATGCACAATCTGCGTCACTCTCCGTGCCAAACTGTGACGCAGGAGGTGAAGTATTTAAGGACAACGACATGTAGACTGCGGCTGCTAATTCGAGGTGCTAATGATTTTGTGAATAGTATTTAACCTCACATTCTCCAGTAAAACAGCCAAATTAATGGGTACAAACTATGGGTGAGTTTAGACAGATGGGTTAGTAGGCTACTATGCGAGCTGTATGTTTATGCAGAGCACGTTCAGACATCACTGCGATACCGTCAAGAGGTCGTTCCCAAACGAAGCGTGTTTCGCTATGAGTGACTCTCCTAATTATTAATGACCACCTAATTTAGGTGGTATTCACAACATTCAGGAATTATTCAAATTCATACCTTCACATTCTTAAGAAATGTTGGCTACACAGTTTTATATAAGTATCCGTCCATTTTCCGTAACAGAACTCGGCCTATCGTGGGAAGCACAGGGCACACGACATGGATGTTTAAGGTCCCAAAAATGATTCATGCAGGCGGGACTCAAACCTCGCTGGGTTAAAGGTACAGAACCGGCCACTGAGCCACTTCATTAATAAGACTCTGTAAAACACGACTGTAACAGCGGTAACATGGAACAAAGTACAGAAATAACGGCAATTCAGCAGTAAGACAGCAGGAACGAGAACAAGAAGCTATGGACTGTCTTATAAACGGCTAAATAATGTTTGGGGTGTAAGCCCATCGCGACTGTTCTGCTTAAACAAATCAATGGCTATTTGCACTAAGTGCACCTAAAAGTGCTTCCGAAATGGACACATTCCCACTCTTTCTGATTCGCTCCCATTTCCTGAACGCAAACACATATAACTGGAAAAAAATAAATAGAAAAATTAAACTGTCTTCCACCACATCCCTCTGCTACAACTGAGGATAAAATGAAGCCAAAAGGCCCCACTGTCTGCATAGAGTCGCCTTTCATGTCCCCCAGCCCGACGGACAACTAATAGTGCCAATTCCGGGAAAACCAACGAGAAAAATCCTATCCGTCCAATAATTGGGAGAAGCGGGAAGCCCCAGAGGACGAGATAGCGGGGATCGACAGAAGACATCCATGATTCTGTCTGCCACATAATACACACATCCAGCCCTGCCTGTCTGATCTACCATCATCCTCCATCTCTCGTGACTGTCTGTCAACACTAATGCACCTTTCCAATCCAGAAAAAAAGGGGGCCCAAGGCAGAGTAAGGTTATCGCCATGAAATTTCTCGGAATGCCAAGTTCACCTCTGCTCGAGTTCAGATGATATGGCGCGATAAAGGGATCGATTGGCGTTCGCCGTTGATACGAATTTCGTCTCTCCGCATCTTAGACTATCGGAGGCTACGGTTAATGTATTTGTTGATACCGACTGCCTCCATCAGTTGATGGAAAAGCGCAGTTGTGGGCACTTACGTCCAAAAGCCCTTTTACGGAAAAGCTTTAGTGTGAGGAAGAGCGACGGTGGAGAAAAGCAGATATATCACCGGTGTCTGTGTGCGAGCCCAGTGTTTGCTGGAGTAGATGATGTACAGGCGGAGATGCACCTGAACCAGGTGAACTGGTTGCTGTTTTCTCCACTGTTATGGTTAATTTAGAGGTTTTATTTCACTTTTACTTTGAGGCAACTACAAAGCAGCAGCCTTTAGCCGTTTTGCTAATTGCCACGTGTATGTTAAAAATCCAGCCCTCTGGGGAGGTTCTGAAGAAGATCTCCATTAACCGGGCAGGCGGTCTGTTTGCCGAGGGAGGGGCGGCGCCCTGCCGGCCCCTGACCTTCACTTATAGACTCCCTGAATTGCACAAGGAGCCACTTCCTGCCATTAGGCCCGGTGGACGCACCTCTGTCCAGAACCTGCAGTCGGGCGGAGGCGGACACCTCCCCGAATGGACTCCTGGCGGTGCAGGTGTACACCCCCTGGTCCGCCCGCCGGATGGTCTGGATCTGGAGCCAGCCGGTCAGTTCGAAGCGGCGGGGGCCTCCGTGAGCCTGGTGTTTGGGCAAGAGATGGGATTGTAGAGCTGCTTTTAGCTAATGCCTCATTTCTGAGTTGGGTTACAGACTGTTGTGTCTGAATGGAGGATGCTGGGAAGGGTCATGTGACACATGTGTGACTGCAGTAGTCATTAAAAGTGTGTCTAAATGTGACTCTCTAGTTCCCTCCAAACACACTAAAAAACAGTTCATTCAATTCTTTTTTTGGGAAAGTTTCCCTTTTGCCAGGTGAAAAATTACCTATTGAAACTTGGGGCTGAACTATTAATATAGAAATATTCTCATCCGTCAATCTTTCAAGCACTTATCCTGGAGGGGGCTGCTGGGAGTGTCTCCCGGGCGACAGAGGGCATGAGGCTGCGAGACGCCCAGTCCATCGGAGGCCTGTGAGATATTTCAGGGACACCACTTCGCCTAACTGTATGCTTTTGCGCTGCAGAGGGTAACTTGCAAGCGAAACGTCGAACCTTCCAGCGCTACATACACAGAGATGTTGTAATGAAACCCTCTACGTCCTCGGACTGTCACTTATCTTACGGATAGAAACAAACACTGTTTCACATTGAGACTGTCAATTAAAAGTTTATGAACATAACTTATTAGGAAACAGAGTATATTATACCTGCACCACCATGTTGGAGTCATCGGCAGGCAGGAAGACGCTGTTCCGCTCCTTCCTCCATTCAACCACAGCCATTGGGTAAGATAAGACCTCACAGCTGAAGATGATGTCACTTCCTTCCATATCGATGACATCACGAGGTGGACTGACAATAACTGGCTCTGGAAAAAAAAAACAACAAACATTCTCCTTTCATTGATTAATGCAAAATGATTCTAGTACCTTTGTGATCAGGATCCAGGGACTGTATTATTGCAAACACAACTTATACAAATCAATTGTTCAACATACTGTATGTGAAATAAACAGAGTATATTAAAACAGAGCTCCGGGTAAATATACAGTGTATCCATCCTGGGCTGCTCATCTGGAGTTTTCATGGCGAGTCAAAGGGTTTGTGGGTCAGCAAAGTCCAGGGCCTGTATTTAATCCCAGTCCAGCCCTGACTGTGTCTTAATTTGTAATAAAAATAAAAAATCAACATGCAGAAAACATTACCGATTCCACCGTACCGTACTTAGTTAAACAGCTAACTAAAAACTGACAGCGATTTTTAAGTAAATTACTATATGGGTTCCAAACATTCCAGTCCACAGGAATGGCGATACCACCAATAGCCAGAATCAAACAGCCATTCCTACCATAACAACCGGCAGGGAGGGACGTTACTTTACAGTCTCCCATGGCTCAGCTTGGAGGCTTTATATTTACGCAGCATTTCCATTCATTTCCATCCAATCCCGTGAGCAGAGGATGAAGGCTTTGTGTTTGGTCACACCTCCTACACCACAGGAATCCTCCCCTGAGCAGAACCAACGTTCACGTCCTATCTGACGACATCCATCCATCCCGCCATCCACCCATTTTTGTGAAACCGCTGGTCCTATTCGGGGTGGCGGGGGTGCGGATCCTATCACAGGGGCTTATGAGTGCAAGGCAGGGAATAACCCAGGGTGGGGCACCAACTATCTGACAACTGCTGATGTTTTGCAGTACTGACCCTGCAAATAAGTGCTGCAAGTCCTTGATATTTTAAAAGACACAACGATACACTGAGCATTATGCAAGCTCACGTTCTGTGCAGATTATTTCCATATATGCCTCCCTGGCAGTTTCTGCTGATGACGGCAAGATCGTCATTAACGGTTACTTTTAAACAATCATCTCGTTAAGGGATACTGCTGAGGTCAGTCGCTCCATTACTCTGGGGGGGTTTTCAGCCAGGGGAGGAGTTACAGGGAGTTAAGAAAATTAAACCGAAACCATAAAGTAGCAGCCATTGCCCCCACCCTCAAAGCCTCCTTTGCAGCAAGGTAACAAATTAATTAATTAAGTGACAGTATTTCCTTAGTAATTTCCTTACCATAGCTTAAATTACAGTCATAGATGTGAGTTAAGCAGTCAGCCTGCCACTGTGTAGAGAATATGACCGATTCCTTGCCAGTGAGAGTGAAATCAAGAGTGTCACACCAGTGGGGACAGACTTACTGGCCTTGCAAGGTCCGTGGTGAGCCACCGACAGTTTGCCGTCGGCACCCAGCCGGTACTGGGCAGCCCGGAGCTGGCACACGTTCTCGTAGGTCCTCTGATCGGATCCACACAGCACCTCCTGCCGACTGCACACGCACTGGGTCTTGGGAGACCTCCCGGAGATGGGGTCCCGCGGAGGAGTGCGGCAACGCAGGCCCTCTGCGCAGCGGCCGTAGAAGGATCTGGAAGCGGTCTCTGGGTCGCACAGTTGCCCCTCGCCGTTGCCGCACTCCCAGCAGCAGCCACAGGCGTCCCGTGTCCGTCCGGCCGGGCAGCGCAGGCCTGGAAGGCACCGCTCGGGTCGGCATTCCGGGCAGGTACCCTGCCGGCCCATGGCCCGCTGCCGATCCGCGGGCCGTAACCCGTGAGCAGGCCGTGGCTCCGCCAGCGGGAAGAGTAATAGCACCAGCAGCACCGCCATACTCTCCATCGGCAACACGACTACTGATCCGCCAAATCCAGGATACTCAGGGGCCACAGATGGCGAAGCTCCAACGTGACAAGACTCCCAAAGCTGATTTTTGTTGACTCTTCTCTCTCTGAGTTAGAGACTATGAGTCTTGCAAGAGAGTCTGTGTGAGACTCCCCAGAAGATGATTCTCAACAGTCTTCTGTCAAATCCTTGGTCATCTGTTGGCTTCTTTGCTCAAGCTCTTGTCAGCTATCCCTCCTTGATACCTGCCCCTCCAAGAAAGTCAGGCGTAGGGAAAAACCCACAAGGATTTCCGACGCCTGGACAACAGAGCCTTCTAAACAATTGACCCAAGCTTAAATTGTGGGGTGTCAATGACGGTGGTGGATGGGAGGAGCCAAGCCACTCTGCCATCCAATGAGAGCCATTTGACATGCTGGTCTTTTTGGAATCATTTGCCACCCATTGGGCCATGAGGAACCTTAAATAAACAAATGGCCTCCTGGAGACCTAGTTGACGGCCACACTTGTATTACCCTGGAATAAGTGACTGGTTCTCACCTTCATTTTCACATGTGTTGTGAGACGCCTTTGCAACTTAAGCAACACATTGTACTTGATGTTTGTAGGGGTAGCACAGATGTTGTGGAACTGCAGACAAAGGTGGAAGGTTCAGGTCCAGAAAGTACAGATCCAGTACAAAAAAGATTTTCTTCCAACCAACCAGTTGAGGACTCTGTGACTGTGACTCTTTATACTCATCTGGTTGGTTGAAGCAAAATCTTGGATTTGTACTTTCTGGACCTGAACTTTCCACCTCTGGCTGCAGACTCAACAATTTTACGACTAACTTACCTCATGCTTAGTTCTGAACTTAATAGTAAAACCAGCCATGCGCTGAGTTAAATACTCCGGCACTGGCAATTTTAAACAGATGCCTCGGGGTGAAATACTGTTTTGTTTGTATCTGCTATTCATTTATGTACAGGGTTATCATCTGCTCTGTCTCAGGAAACATCTCCCTTGTTCGAGATTCGTCTGACCAACATTAAACAGGCACGCAAAGCACTCGGAACCAGGATGCCGACGTTTCTGACATCTCCTCTCATTGTTTGTTTGTTCTGGTAAATTGAACGTAAATGCATGACCCTTTTTCAATGAATAAATACTTAGTGATGGGCAGCAAAAGAGAAACAGGCAGCTGACTGCGGGGTTTAAGATCAGGAATATCCGTCGACGACTGATGGATCTACGATTAATTGTGTTGTGTGCTAAGAAGTTTTCCAAAAGCAAAACTAACAACCGGGGGAGGGGGGACCTCATTGTTTATTGTAAACTATGTGTCATCAATATTGATGAAGAGTACCGTGCCAATGTCATTGACCCTCCACTGCCTAATGAGTGGCCTTTATTGGGTTTAATGGCTGTGGGCCACCTCAGCAGACCATTCAGATGAAAATGGACAAAGCTCCAGGTCAAGACCCCCCCCCCCCCCCCAATGAACAATCACGGGAACCATTCTAGGTCCCAAGGACTGCACTGTTTTCAGCAGCTCCACCTTTTGTTACACAAACGTGCCTAATGGGGCCTCATCGGGCAAGCAAATGCTCTCCCCCCCCCTCCCCCAAACACCACCCCCCACTGAGAAACCCGGCACACATATCCATGCAAAAGCAAACGTGCATAGCAAGACCTGCCCCCCCCCCAGCTCCCACCTTCGTCTTCCGGGACAAACCACTGGCTGGGGGGCTCTGTGCATGTGTGATGCGGGGAGGGGGGGGTCATTATTCCCAAATGAGAAAAGGCGTCTAATGCTGGTGGCAGAATGAATTACTGAGATACATCCCAGGTGTTAATTCTTCTAAACTTCAGATATGAAATGATGCTTTTATTTGCCATTTGCACTAGTTAATTTACATTGGAATGCTTCCTCTGACACTGTGGAAAGCGAAGACTGTGGTCCGATAATGTTACGTAATTGCTGGGTGGTGGATCATTGGCGTCCATGTCGCAATGTTTCGAAAGAATCAAGGCTGGATACTGATGGATTCTTACCCATCCTAGAGTTCTCACATGACCTGCTTGGGTGACCAACTTCTGCATTTCCGTACATAGGTTATTTTGGCAAAACCTAGAACTTCAAAAGCCCTTAAAATCACCAGGCACAGAATGCAATGAAAAATGGCACCTGCAGGGGGAGCTTTGGCAGCCGGGAGTTCAGAGTCTCCCAGGAGGATTAATGCCGTTGTTCTGTAGGTTTGTGGTTACAGATGTGAGGGAGCTGGTTTTACCCTTGAGGCCTCCAGAGACACGGCGTCCCCCGTCACCCACGATTAGCCAGCCAGATGAGACCGAGCCATTTACAAATCCACACAGTGTTTCCGCGGCGAAGCTTAATGGCCGTTATTTACCCGGTGATAGCATTTCTGTCTCGCCCCCCACAGAACTTGCACGCAGCGTTACTGGTCAATGTTCCCAGTGCTGAATGGGGCAAAATTAGACGTGCTGATTCACAACTTTTTCCCCGCTTCAAGAAAAAAAAAAAGAAAAAAACTTTGGGTAAAATTACCAGTGTTTCTGTTAAATCACATGACCGGCAAGCCAGTATCGGGAATGTCACAACACACGACATGGATCAGGGAACTCTTTAGACCAGGGGTCTGCAACTCCGGTCCTGGAGAGCTACCGTCCAGTAGGTTTTCTATCCTACCCGGCTTCTGATGAGCCACACTAGTTCTCAGGTAAATACCTTTACTAACCTACTGGACCGGAGTTGGAGACCCCTGCTTTAGACAGTCAGACCGCCTATCACCCAAATCAGGTGGATGGTTCCCACTGAAAGCTGCATTCAAATGCTGCAGCAGTAATTGGCCATTATCTATCTGTACGCTAGTCGCTGTAATAGGGGCAAAGGCCGTGCAATGAAAACTGTGTCCTCCCAGCCACAGAGACACCCTTAACTGATGCCACAGTCAGCTGGGTTTTGCGTTCTTGAGTCCCACCGAGAGGCTTTTATCGCCCTTGGGCCGCTCCAGTTTAAAACATGAAGATCGACGGCCTTTTTGCTTTCTGTATGAAATGGCTCCTTTATGATGGGAAAACAGGGTCGTTTATTAACCGTACGCAGGGTGAGTGGAGCACACCGCCCATCCAGACATCAATTTCTCTGAAAGGAAGCTCCCCACCCCCCCAATCCCCCCCCCCTCCCCGCCCCCCAGCCCGCTGTAAACAGAACGATGAGGTAGCCATGCTGGAGCCACTGGAATGATGATTATTTTATTACGCTGGCGGAGAGTGGAAATCGTACGTGGAGATAATTCAAAGCAGGATATGTTAAAAGCAATGACTGGGACGTAAGCGTTTGAATGCCCCTTGCGCTGCGCTAAGTGCTGACAGGGGAGAGATTCGCCTGGCCACGGAGGTCCTTCTCAGTGGCCACTGATAACATAAAGGCGGTGATTCATTGCGCCAAAATAAACCCCTTTAAAGGCCTTTTATCGCTGTTCACATCGGGCGACTCGCGGAAATAAGCGTTCATTTGCAGTGCGTAACCTTTTACGCCGGAAAAGTGCAAGACTTTAAATCACTTCAAAATCCCAGCAAAGTAGGGGATTTTTTTTAAAAAGCTGAGGGTCAGGAGAGGCATTTTGGGGGGGGGGCGTACCTAGTGGGGTACGCCGGCATTTACTGCCAGCTTCATGCAAACGGGCTGAAACACGTATTCAAATCAAGTCAAAAGTTAAAGTGTCTTTATCTTAATCTTCTGCTGTATGATCCAGGGGTCATTTGCTGAGATGAAAATACGATCTCGTTGGTCGTAGTGCAAAAAACAGTAATAAATAGAATATAAATATGTAAGACATATTGAGACAAGGATGTAAGATAAACAGTTAATACAGTTGTGCAAATGGCCTAATAATGAATATAATCATAATTTGGATTATGTATAATGCATTTTTATGGTTCAATTTCAAAATAGGTGTAATGAATTTCAGCATCCTCTGCTTTATTCTGTAAATTATCGCGCCGACTGTATGTAATTTCGACACACAACACCATTTTTGTGCATACCACATCTTTTCTATTCTGAATTATCCGGGTCTTTTAATGGCAGCTGGAGTGACGCACGCCGGTGCGAAAATCCTCTCAGCGTGTCGGGGCCCTTGAGCGTCAGTCAGATTGATGGACCCTTCGTATGCATCAGCCTATAACCCTTCATCAAAGTCACTGACATATGTAGCTATGTATTTTGCCCCCTATCTGTAAGGCAGTAAGTTATTCTGAGCCGGCAGATCAAATGTAATCTGATTTCTGGCGGACATTTTCATAAACACGCCGGCCGATCGATGATACTGAAGGAGAATCTGGTTTAACTGGGAAATCTTGGGACTTTTGTCGCACATTAAAAGCTGCATTAGAAATTAGTCAGTGTATCGTTTAGACACTTATTTTTTTCAGTTTAATTTGGTTGAGATTAATGGACACGTTTGTATAATCAAAGATTCTTCAAGGTTCCGCCGGCATTCTCCTTGATATGTAGCTAACTGGAGTTAAATATGAGATATTCAGTAAAAGGTTGAATTGTAAATTAGACATAAAGAGACATAAAGAACGAGAGATAGAATTTACAAAACAAAATGTACATAATGATATACTTCACAAAAAAAGTCACTTCCTTTAATCAATCACACTTTTATAGAATATTTACAGTTCCGAATAGATTCTCTCATAGTGCTCCTCACTGTGAAAGTGCGAAATGAATGAAAACAGAAAACTGTCAAATCAGTTTTTCAAAGGTGATAAATTTAAAATTATGATAAATGAACATCTGTATGCTGTGGCTTCCAGTAACACTGGCAACGTATACAAAAAACCCCTTGAAATGAATCTTTATTTGCCATTTGTACAACAATGAGAACATATGCATTGGATTGTGTTTTTTTCCACATGTCCCATCATGCTCTACTTGAAAAAGACACAGACACATGTGCAGAGGTGAGATTGAGGCTCGGGGTGCAGGATCAGCATCCATCTGCTGCCCTGGGGCATTTCCTTTGGGGGGGGGGGCGGTCAAGATCTTGCTCAAGGGCCCAGCAAAGATATGGCTACGCTGCTGAATATGGGATTTGAACCTGCGACCTCCTGCTCACAGGCACAGAGGCCTAACGTGCCATACCAGTCACAGCCCCAGACCTTTGCCAATCACTTAGAGAAATTATAATGATTTTGTGAAATGCTGTGAACATGATTAAAGAGATTGCCGATAATTATATTATTTGCAAACTCCGCGATATTAGTAAAGATAAAATAGAAATTACTAGAATGCGAATCAATGACTATCCAGAGGCAGAGCCAGTTTGGGCAGGTGATTGGAAATATCTCAACATGTAAATAAATGCATCGCGTCAGAAGTGACATCACAATCAGCTTCCCAAAAGTCACTGCCCATGCAGAGCCCCAGCTGAATAATTGAAAACGGCATACATCATTTATCTGGAGTGTTTTCTGGTTACGGTTCTCGGGGGGGGGGGGGGGTTGGGCAGCTAGCGGGAAGGCCCACACTGGCTTCCAGTGGTCATAAATAACAGAAGTGCTTTGCGAAGCTTTAAGAGTCCGTTGCTGCGATGCTCATTTCTCCATAAAGCTTTTTCCGTGTGTTTTGGACTGTGGATCTGATCGATCATATCGATAGCAGAGCGCCGCTTCCAATAAAAAGTGCAACTGTTTGTCATGCACGATCGAAATATTTGTAACTGATAGAAGTCCCCTTCATCACTAACGATAGTTTTCTACGTGCTGATTCATTGAACACCTCTTGGGAAATTTATGGAGTCATGAACTAATCACTACGAATTAAAAATAATCCTACAGCCAGTTGTGGCAGTAACCATGTGTGCTGTGAGATTTAATCTCATCACACTCCACAGGATTGTTCAGACGTTAAGTCAGAAAAGCTTTCCTGGTTTTTGGTGTTGACTCTTTTTGGGGCTTAAAACAGCCAAACGGACGCATTCTAGCAGAACTACAGCTAAACTAAGGTCACACAGAGGGAGTCCTGGACAATAAGGGCTGGAAGGCAGGAGACACTCCGGCCACGGACGCCGTCACATGCTCACGGAAATGTCCGGACTCCACTGCATCCGAAATGCGGAGTGTAGGAAGAAACTGGCGGAAAGACATCCTAACACTGGGTGTAGGTCATACACCAGTGGCCTGTATTACGAAGCGGGGTTACTGGCTTATCGGGGCAACTTGTCGGATTTAAGGTACCACAGTTTAAATGGACTTCGTATTTGTTCACTTACATTTCGCCCAGACTACCTTAAATCCGACAAGTTACCCCGATAAGCCAGTAACCCCACTTTGTAGTACAGGCCACTGGTGGGGAAATGATTGTACTGCATAATATCTCTTAAGTTTACAGTATTATGGCGCTTTTCCACTGCCACCAAAAACTGAGCCATACTGCCAACTGACAGTTTTGCACCGTAAACCGTGCGAGTCGTATCTCCAGACCGTACCCGTACTGACTGACTAAAAGCATTACCAAACTGAGCTTGTTGCATCACCAACATCTGATTGGTAGAAAAGCACCGAGATACCAGTGATTTGCATCAATATGCATGGATTATCTGAGGGATAAAAGGGTATATTCTATATATTATTCATTATTAGTACTATCGCACGTTGCGATGTATTGATGCATTTCCCAACAACTTCATACTGGAGAATTTCCAACCTCCAACTGAGCTGGATAGAATGGATTCGTAATGTAAATTTACACGTGAATGTTAATTCGTTAGTTAGCGTTTGATGCTAACATAAGTCAGCGATTCTCACAGACGTGCTAGTGGAAATTAGCACACAGTAAATCATGACATACACCGTGTGAACAGTAAATACGCGTGGTTTTATGCCACTGTCACTCCCCAAACCCGAGCCGACCCTTCTGCAGTGGAAAACCGAAGCGAACTGGAACCGCGCTGTAACTAGTCTCTCTTTATGGTATGGCTCAGGTACGGCCCGGTTCCTGTATGCCAGTGGAAAAGCAACATTAGTAAATCAGTAGCACAGCTCAGGCAACAGGTCAGAGAAAAATCTCTGACGTCCATCCTGGCAATGGGGAGTCACTGCCCTGAGCCAAAAGGACAGAGGAAAGCCTGAAGCGTCCATTGTGTACCCTACCTCATGCCCCCATGGGGACCCAGTATGGGATCAGTAGTTAGGGAAAATAGATGGATAGGTACTGGGACACAGATAGATTGTGTATGTGAATGGATTTGTTATACTGTATGGGTGCCAACCACTTCAATATTCAATGACAAATGGATATTTTGCAAAACATAACGGTGTGATGGTTTCATTTCCTCAGCGACGGACAGGTGCGATAGCTTGGTTTGAATGTCGTACCTCAATGTCACGCAGCGATAATTTCCGCTACTGCGTGCCTCACGACATCAGTCATAAAGCTAGAGCATGACGGGCATTCCGTCACGTTTACGAAGTTGTCAGTGTAACTCTGCTCTCCGCTAATGCTAACCATTATCTCACCATCGCATGTCTTCCTGCCATCCCCTGTCCATCCAAGCCTCATGTTTTCTCCTCCTCACACCCTTAACCCAAGAAGTAAAAACAATCACTCATCTTTTGCTCTGCTACACGTCTCAATGAGGGGTGATTCAGGAATCCATAAAACAGAAAACAGCGTCAATGACCAAGCTTTAAACAAGTCAAGTCAAGTGAGCTTTATTGTCGTACCATCCGTGTACAAGTAAACAGTGGCACAAAATAGCGTTCCTACAGAACCACAGTGCAACATACAGAGAGCAAGTAACAAGGGGAGAGTTTCCACTGTACTCAAAGTGCAAAATCACAGGACTCAAAGTGCAAAATCACAGGACTCAATGGTTTATGTACAAAGTGCATTTAAAGTTGTATGTTAAGGTTGCAGTCATCTAGATTTATAAATAAGATGAAGCCACTTTAAGAAAAATAATCATGAATAATTGCCTAGATTAATTTCGGGAGAGTTATAGATTTTTTGGTCAAAAGTGCACTAAATTTGGGACTAACTGTAACGGAAGAAATTTGCAAAGAGAAGCAGAGAAAAGCAGATGACAACATACATATTGGCTACGCAAACTTTGTTTTCTCTGTTTATGTAGCGGGATCCTTTATGCACCATCTGCCATCTGCCCCTGAAGAATCTGTTTCACTCAATGAGCCAAACCCAGGCTTTATTGGCCGTAATGACACTATCAGCTGAGCCGCCAAACCCAATTACCGCTTAAGAAGGGAGGCATCCTTAGCTAACCATGGCCGCCTAACGCAATTTAGCCGTGATGAAGAGATGGGATAAATAGCCGTTAATGGAGGGAGAATGATCTCACAAATACAAAAAACTCAATTCATTTCTCCGGGAGAGCAATCTGTCCGATTCAGCGCTAATGGAGTGGAGTTTCATTAGGCCTCAGGCCTAGACAGCGACGACTCCCCTTACCTACGAACGACAAAATACAGACAGCATAAGAGACACACATGTACCTCTTAAATAACGCTGCTCTTCCCCATCCAGCCGACGACAGTGGCAGCATCAAGGTTTAAAACTGCTTCCCAACAGCTGCTACGATGTTCTGATGAACGAAAACATCTAAAAAACTCTCCCATTATTTGCGGCAACGTTTTCATAAATTTTACGCCACTATGAACATATTCCCAGCTGTATATGTGCTTATAAATGCTAAAACCCAGCTGTATATGTGCTTATAAATGCTAAAACCCAGCTGTATATGTGCTTATAAATGCTAAAACCCAGCTGTATATGTGCTTATAAATGCTAAAACCCAGCTGTATATGTGCTTATAAATGCTAAAACCCAGCTGTATATGTGCTTATAAATGCTAAAACCCAGCTGTACAGTATATGTGCTTATAAATGCTAAAACCCAGCTGTACAGTATATGTGCTTATAAATGCTAAAACCCAGCTGTATATGTGCTTATAAATGCTAAAACCCAGCTGTACAGTATATGTGCTTATAAATGCTAAAACCCAGCTGTATATGTGCTTATAAATGCTAAAACCCAGCTGTATATGTGCTTATAAATGCTAAAACCCAGCTGTATATGTGCTTATAAATGCTAAAACCCAGCTGTATATGTGCTTATAAATGCTAAAACCCAGCTGTATATGTGCTTATAAATGCTAAAACCCATTTCTCTGAGATTCAATATTCTCTGTCAGCACCTTTATCATCTTTGTTCGCAGGATACATGTGCACAAATGTATCTTTCCCCACATGGCTACCATGAAATATGCAAACTGTGATGAAGGAAAGTTTTAAAAATAAACCGAGAAAAAACATCCACTGATCATTCTCACCTCTGACAATCAGTCATACAACCAACATACAATCAATAAAATCCATCCATCCATTTTCTGAACCTATTCACCCTAACCAGGGCAGTGGGGGTCCCAAGCCTATCCCGAAGCGACGTGTGCATGGAAGGAACAAGTCGGGACTGGGGGGTCAGCCTGTCACAGGGACACACAACAAAATGTTTAGAATAAATTAATAATATATACATATGTTTGTATGCATATATATGATGCAGCTGTATGGGCTGTATACTATATACGACAGATGTTGGACCAAAAGGGGGGGGTTACAGTGAATAAATCACAATAGGTGCAAATGCTTGGCATCACATCCGATACACCCCGGTATCAGTGGCCACGTGTCACTCACGAGGGGTGGCATGACGGGGAAGAGTGCGCGAGGCAGTGATCCAAGAAGCGCCGGTGCAAACGGGACACCTAGAGCATCGGTGGCGTTAACGCACCCTCCGACTGTTAAACAAATTAACCGCTAACAAATCGAATTAAAGAGTTAACAGCACAAAGATGCTCTCCGTATAACGTTAATAGCATATAAAACAAAGATATAGACAATACTTCACTGCGAATTTAAATATTTTTTATTAAAAGCAAAAAAAAAGGTTTAATGAAACCAGTCAGTAGCGACATCCTTTATTGCAACAGTCATCCAAAGATTCAGTTTAATACATAGTTTAAAACGAAAATAAATATTGTAAGGCAAGAACACCAAAAAGGATAAACATCAATTCTGCAGGAGAGTGGAAGTGACATTTTAAAAACAGCATTAATATTCTGTAGAGAATATAAGTAACAGCGATTCTGTTGTTTTGAAGCTTACCGTTTATGGCAGGTACCCATGATTGTGGAATGATGGTGATAAAATTCATTGAAGGCAGGTTAGTGAATGAATCATAGGCTTGTGGATATTGCGCAACTGATTGAGCGCTGAAATCACAATTGTTACAAAGTGACATCACATTATGAAGTCATCGCTCTCTGGCAGGCTAATATTAATCCCACAACTAGAACGCGTGCCTGAGAATTCCAGCCATACAGTCATCTTTGTGGTTGTTTCTTAATGTCACGCAACTAGTAACTATTCTGCCAAAAAGAAAATGTCTTTTTTGAGATAAGGACATGTTTCAAATACTTGTTTTGTCAATAAACATTGAGGGTTATCACTTCTGTTCTTCACCATTTGCATTATGGGTTCTAGAAATTTCAGTGACAGGTGTATTTCACGTGCACGCGGTTTATTAACCTGATATTAAACGGTAAAGATGCGTTGGATATGTTGATCGCGGATATATTGTTGTGTTACACCTCCGTAAGCGTGCAGAGGGTGAGGATTGCCGGGGCGGGACTGCTCCTTTTCCGATGACATTGCGCTCCATTCCCGAAGCGTCACGTGGATTTTCTGCATCACCGCCAAATACGCGATGCCCCCCCATGACTAATCGCCCTTTACTCATCCTCCATCTGTGTCGCAAATTAATGTGTTACTCTTGCGTTATTTTCTCAATTTTCTTTCATAGGATGGATAAGAATTGGGCGGGGGGGGGGGGGGGGGGCAACGAAACAGGGCGCTTACGCGAGGAGGGGGACGTTGCCAGTGGCGGGGGTGGCGTGGGGGACACGGATATGAAACAGAGTCCAGCAGTAGACAGGGCACAAGGACCCAGCCAGAGTTTGCAGACGGACATTAGGCGAGTCCAGAGTTAAAATCCTATTAGTTTGAGTTTGGAATTGTATTATCGTCGTCGAGAATCACCCGTCTGGCAACTAGGGTCTAATTTACGCCAATCAACAGCAATTACTGAGGGGAAGGGAACTCTTATTAGGGAGCCTTATCCACTTAGACTAATGAATGGGGCAAATTCAATCTCTGCTAGGGAGATGTATAGGGGAGCTGCAGCTGGGGGCTATACAGCCTGATGCTAAAGGTACGCCGCTGTTATTTGTCAAACTGCAGGGGGGCTGTCAGGCCCGTGATGGACACGCGGTGAGGAGGGCAGGCCTCCGAAAGAGGGGCGGGCTGGGAATTTCAGGCCTGCTGCTTTTTTTAAGCTCTGCGTGACGTCGGGCCAAAAGGCACAAAGCAAATGCTACATAACACAGTTCATGCAAACGGGGAGGTGAAACAAGATTATACTCTGTGTTCTTTTATAGTTGTATAACATAAATACAAATATTTAATCAGAAGAACAAATAAACATTGGTATATTTTACTCCATCCGTCCATCTTCTAATCACTTTATTCCGATTTGTGTCTGGAATTAAAAGTGTTGGGGATAGCTCTATGATTAGATTTGAAAAGAAATATCATTCAGATTTACATACATCGTGTGTTTCATTGTACTAGTCATTCTCAAACTGATGGTAACATTTTTGATACAGAATAATCGAATTTGTACCAATGGTGCCCTCTAGTGTAAGGATTCAGAACGGCCTTATTCTCTGCAACGTGGCCGAACCTTGTTTACCATTAATTAAGAGTGAACCACATTGTGTACACCCACAGCGGCGATGATAAACGTAGGGTGGGCGTTATGTCATCTGTAAAGAGGCTTCAAGATTCTAATTCCAATATTTACTTCAGAGTTAAACAAGAATCAACGTAAGAAAATCATGCAAGCAAATAATTCTAGTAAAATTAACAGACGAAGAATACAGAATAATTTGTAATCATGCCTGGTTTGCAAGGCCGATCTTTTCCGTTCACTAAAAATAGGTAAACACCTGAATGGATGAACAAATAAACAAATGGAAAAGATCTTAATAACCATTGCACGGTGGTTAGATGATGATAGATAGATAGATAGATAGATAGATAGATAGATAGATAGATAGATAGATAGATAGATAGATAGATAGAAATTCAGTTTCAAACAGCAACAATACACCGGCCTAATAGTACAGTCAGATAGATAGGTATTGATTGATTGATTGATTTAAAGGATTAACCACATTTTAATGTGATGTATAGGCATACTGGTGAAATAGCAGATGGCTGCAGCAGTTTGTTATTTGCACTCCACTACAGCAGGGGGCGATATGCATTTCCGCAATCATAATGCAAAGTCCTTTAGCGGCGAATCGTCGAAGAAGATGAGCGAGCGTCCTCAAAAATGGCTGCTCGCATGTAACATGCACCGGAATCGCAAACGTTTTAAACGAGTACAGCTATTATGTTTCAGGTCGCTAAATATCCTGTTCAGGTCTGTCGCTTCCTTTCACCCCGAGGAAGCGTGCTGATAGAGACGGTCAGGGGAAGGAAGTCGCGGAATGACCCAAAAGCGAAGTCTAAGCAAGACCGGGTCAAGGTGCCGTCTCCCATAGACCCGGTGGAGATGGTCGTCCTCAAGGAGAGATACACACAGTATCAGATGATCATGCGTGCTCTTAGGTCGGTAACTGTTTTTTCTTCATAAAAAAATAGGAATTGGTATAACCGTGTTTGGTTTCCATTTATTGTTGATGTACCAATTTGCGTCCATGATGTACCGATATGTTTATACACATTGCCTAAACACCAGTGTCTAAGTAGCCAATTAGTCAGTTCATTGAACATTTCTGATTACTCTTGTACCGTTTCTTTATGCGGTCCATTGTCCCGTCTCCGTCGCTGGTTGTCTCGTCCCCAAATACAAAATGTTGCTTCTCCTTAAGTTGGAAAGCACACGTGTGCCTTATCATATGGTCATTCTAAATGTGGCGGCGCAGGGTGGAGTTCAAGGAGCAAATAATGCGCCGACGCTACGAGGAGGAGGTGGGCTCCCGAGCGGAGGAGCGAACCAAGCATGAGGCGGAGGAACACCGCGCCCTTATGGCCTGGAACGATGCGGAGAACCTTCGGCTCCGCCAGCTTCGGTAAGATGACATGATCCCTTGGTTCAGGAGTCACCAACTCCGGTAATGGAGGGCTACTATCCAGTAAGTTTTCTATCCTACCTGGCTTCTGATGAGTCACACTAGTTCTCAGGTAAATACCAGGAGCAGGTGTGGCTCATCAGAAGCCAGGTAGGATAGAAAACTTACTGGGTAGTAGCTCTCCAGGACTGAAGTTGGGGACCACTGGTATATTGGGTCTAGAGTTCTCTAATGGGGAAAGGGGTTTTGGAGAGATTCAATTGTATCATATATCATTGAAGAAGTCTGTCATGATGATTACAGGGTGCTTTTCCACTGCACCAAGTACCATACTTTTGGAACGGTTCCTTTGGTACATCTGCTTTTCCATTCACTTCTGGTCATATACCAGTACCAAAAGTGCCAAACCAGCTGGGGTACTTCTTTGGTACTTCAGTACTTTGGGGTGGGAGTTAATAAATTTCTCACTAACCTGCCTTTTGAGTGAGTTAAACAGTAAAGATGAAAATGACGGTGCAGTGGAAAAGCACCCACAGTTTGTGTTGCTGCAGAGCTGGTTTTTCACACTTTGGGGTCCTTGAGTCCTCACCTTTCATTGGCTAAGCCTCTGACTCCTCTTGGGCAAAAGATTGACTGATAGTCGGTCATTTTGTGTTGATGTTGATAAAGGCCCACAAAATATTGTTTCTGTGAAACTCGCAGTGAGATCCGAGTTCAGAAGGAGGTGGAGGAGTTGGCAATGAAGAGGGAGGAAGCCATTGGTCTCCAAGAGGAAAAAAGGAGAAAGATTTTGAAAGAAAAAGAACAAGAAATCCTGCAGCTCCAGGTAGGATGCAAAGCAGTTTGTAATTCTGTCCATGATTCCATTAGCACTTCTCATGATAAGTACTACCATGTTTCCTGACAGTCAAAATGTCACAGATGAGAAATGTTGTCTTTGCTCAAGTGTATCTTTTTTTTTCTTCTAAAAAATGCTTCCAAATTTCCTTTCATCATAAGACTTCAGTTTAAAAGCTGTACTTTCTAAAATGTCGAACAAGCTATATTCCACATTCTTATCTGTGTTTACTTGTACTTTTTCCTTAATAAAAATTAACCACTTCCAGGCTGTTTGGTTGAGTGGAGATCTGAAAAGTGAAAGTTTATACTTTTAATTTGCGCATTCATAAGTAATTTATTTTAAAATTACCATTTTGTAAATGTACATGGTCTAAGCTCTGAAGTGCCTTGATATAAGGTATGATAGTTCAGTATGCCTGGGACAATGTTAGTTATTAAAACTAGATCATTTATAATGATTATATAACAAATCTCTTCACCTTCATGTTACTGAACACTTAAACTAAGTTGCCTTGCCATTCATTGACTGCCCTTGGTTATGCAGCAAAGCTTACCTATAAACCTGCTTCGTTGTTTTTCTATAGGAGGATGTGAAGACGTTTATTACCCTGGAGAATTTGGACCAGCGCATCGAGGAAGCGCTTGACAACCCAAAGAACTACAATTTCGCCATTGACAAGGAGGGCCGGATAGTGAAACGGACTGCGATCCCTTGAATGAGATTAATTGAACTCCTCTGAGACGGGATTATCAAGAATCCGCTAAGCTGTGGGTCTGGTTGGCGGTCACATTACATTTGTTTTGTACATGTGCTGATCACGGATGTCCTGTGACGGTGGCAGAGGTTATAGTGACATCTGAGTTTTCATCAGTGTTTGCATTCTGCGTTTTAACCATCAGACAGCACTGGGCCTTTGAGACTTGATCTTGTTCTCTGAAGTTTTACTTGTATCTGTACGTCTATTAAAAAATATTAAAATTGGTTCTTGTGACACCATGACATAGTAATCATTTATGCAGATTAATGAGCATTCAGTTGAAATATAAAAGTAATAAAAAGTTATTTTATTACTGCTGTGTGGCTCAGCGGACTAGGATGCTGTCTGTGTGTGGATGACGCCGTTTCAGCTACAAGGGTAAGCAGAGTGATTTCACCCTTGAACAAGACCCTGAATCCCAATTGCTCAAGGGACTGACTGCCTGTTTTCTTAAATGTGCAGCGGGGCTGCCAAGTAAACATGCAACATGCGTTCACCCACGTATAGATCTTCGGCCTGCAGTACCTTCTCCGGACCAATAGGCGTCAGTGTTTCCCGCGCACGCCGTCGAACCCGCGAAGAAGAAGCGCCTTATGCTCACCAATGACGGGCCGCTGCGATTTTGCAACATGGCTGCAGGCGCCGCGACTGTGCCTGAAGTTGCAACCAGTAGCTAGTCCCCTGGCTCGCCAAACTTAACAATAGCATGCGGGAATTTAGCCCGTCGCCACTGAGATTCGCGAACAGAGACACAGTTGAATAATGGAGGCGCCGGGGCTGGAGCAGCTGCTCGACTTCCAACGGTGAGCCGGAGCCGTCCGCGGCTAAAATTAGCCAGCTAGCGAGTTTCACCCTGTTTACTCCGCCGGGCAAACGGCTCTGCGGCCAGGCGGCACGCCGAGGGACCCCAGCGGAGCCCACGGTGGCTCGTTAACCAGCGGTGTCTCCTTCATGAGGAGCTGGTTTAAAGTTAACCTCCGGTAATCGTAGCGAAACGCCCCGTCTAAGCCTGTCCTGTGGCTGGAGAACTCTCTTATTTAACTTTGCGCGTGCTGGCTGTGTGTATAACCGCGAGCTGGTGGTGGTGGGGGGGTCTTCATGTCGCAAGCTGATCTCCCGAGATCATTTTTTTAAGTACATGGCCTAGTTGGTCTTGGCTTATGTGGCGCTTCCGCTGGTCTGTCATCTGTACGCGGCGATCGCGGGCGCGGGGAAGCGTGTTCGGGGCTCTGCCCCCCCAGAAGAGCCGTTTGTCACCTGTGGGGGTGTGATTTACAGGTGGCCGGACGATGGCCTGCTGCGCCTGCTGCTCATGCTGTATTTCCCCTTCGGCGTGTGCCTGACGCTGCTCCGCATCTTCATCGGCGTTCATGTGTTTTTAGTCAGCTGTGCCCTCCCCCATAGCTTTATACGAAGGTAAGACCTGCTCCCAGCATCTGCTGACTAGATTGCGTTCTGCTCTCTCTTCCATCTCCTACCCGCGTATAACCGTTATGTTTAACCATACGACTGCTGTTAATTTTCTTTGAATCTCCATTGTTTCCTTTAATTCTCCCAAAAAGAATATGGTTGCAGTGCTGCACTTTGCACCATTGACCTGTGTACTGTATATCTGTATTATTTTTATTTTGTATAATATGTAGCATTTGTGGAGAAAGTACGTAGTGTTGTGCACGAATAATGACAATAAATATGTTCTATTTTATTTACACTCCAAGAAACAACTGCACTGGCGAGTCACCGACTGCTTTTATTTTACAGTGTCTTTTTAAGTGATCTTACGTAAGCATGACTTGGATTTCTTAAACTACATAAAACACTTTGACAGCAGAATCAGACAAGCACTGTTTGAAAACAGACTCAGGAAAGTACTTGAGTCTCACGTGTGATAGAGATTTGTTACATGCAATGCAGTGGTGGCTTAAGGGTTAGGAAAGCGCCCTTGTAATTGAAAGATTGCTGGTTTGAATCCTTGACCAGCAATTTAGCACCGAGGTACCCTGAGCAGGGTACTGCCCCTATGCACAACTGCCACTGCCTTGTCACATATTGGTTAAATGCAGAGGACCGGTTTCATTTTTGTGCACTGTGTGTCAACAATGACTAATCAATTCACCGTATAAAGCTATTGTATTAGTAATTTTGTATTGTACATCCATTGTTGCATATAACCCCTTGTATTAAAGATTACTTATTGAGTATTCAGATCATTGCATTAAATGCCATTTAGCAAACGGCCCTTGTGTAGCCAGTAGTGAATGTGACTTTTGCCCCCCAGTTTGTGTCATCCGCCTGCCCAATTCCTTTATTACTCCCTTTATTCTTGTCTATTCTTATATATTGCATACATTCACTGTGCTCAGAAAAAGAGTAATTTTGGTGAAATGAGGCTCACTGGTAGTGAAATGTTTGATTAGTGGCTGAGGGGAGGAGAGGCGACGATTTAGGCCAAAGAAAACAGCCAGAAGAATCAAGGTGTGTAGCATGAACGGCAGGAACAGGTTTCTAACACTGAAGAGGGGAGCCGACGTCTGCCTCCTTCCTCATGGCGTGACTCATTTCGTTTGTTATCACCATATCACATTGCAATTGTATGGCGTATTTGCGATAATGACCAGGGCTTTAGATGACGGGCGTAAACATTTGTCTGGGCCCCAGTTTTTTTGGTGCTGTACAGACATTTATTTACACCCACAATTTGTTAAGCAGATTAGTGGTGCACCTAAAATATTAATGAGAGGCATATTGTGATGGCCCAAAGTTAATAATCTGTATGAATTCAGCGTTTCCTTATGTTTAGTAAACATGTTGGACTTTGAACTGCAGAAAGTGCTGCCACAGCACCAGCATCTTCTGACCTTGTTTATCCACAACGTCTCCTCTTTTAAAAGACGTGGCTGCAGAGGTGTCCCTTTCTTCACCGCCGCTTCAGTGCTTATCGCTTCCATGATAGAACAGTAGCATGTTGCTCGCTCTGCAAACTGAATTTACTAAACATGGGGATAATCCAAATTTATACAGATTACTTTGAGCATCGCAATGCGCCTCTGATTAATATTTTAGGTGTACTACTAATCTGCTTAACAAATTGTGCGTATAAGAAAACAACCGAACAGCCAGCGTCCAGACAAATGTTTGGTCCGTCATCTAAAGCCTTGGTGATTATTGCGCGTGCGCTATAGCCTTGGTGATTATTGCGCGTGTGCTATATAATCGCAGCTGTATCGCAGTGTGATGTCGTGCAGCTGTATTTGTTGCTATGTTCCACTGATGCACGTCTACTGGCTTCTTCATAATCAGTGATCAGCAGACTTTTTCAAATACACCAAAAACTATTACTGGAAATAGCCTGGTTTAAAATGTCCCCCCCCCCTCCATTTCTTTCTGCTAGGTTTGTTGTAAGGGTTATGTGTTCGGTGCTGGGGATCTACGTTAGGCAAAACAGCCCACGGCTGAGAGATAGGGCCGCCAGGCTATACGTCTGTAACCACGTGACGCCGTTCGACCACAACGTCATTAACATCGTAGCACCGTGTAACACAGTAAGTATCTTGCAGCACTTGGACTGTTTTATCGGCGTGTTGCACGGGTGCTGGTCGTTTCTATGTCACAGACTTGTGGTATGTATTGCTCCGCAGCCGATGTTGGGAGGTTCTTCAGGGTTTATGTGCTGGGCACGAGGGTTCCTGGAGCTGGGCATGGTGTCGGGCCGCTCCGGCCTGGCGGAGGCTCTCCAGCAGTACTGTGTGGCCCAGGGTACTCTGCCCCTACTGCTCTTCCCAGAGGAGGATATCACCAATGGCCGGCATGGCCTGCTCAAATTCAGGTAAGGTGTCTGGCCTCCTAGGCTAACGTTAGCCGACGGCTTTGAGGTCATTGGAGCGCTTTGCTTTTGAAAGGCTTGATCTCCCTTCACGGTGTCCAGTTCTGAAGAGTTAAAATTGTAGCCAGTAGAATGTATTCAGTATGAATCAGCCGGCGGCCCATATAGCAACGGCTCTGAAGTGCGGTGCGTGTTGATTAAGGGTTGCTGCTCAGTTCAAGCTTTGATGCAACACAAATCCTGGCAGTATTTACATAGTAATCATCCAGGCAGACCAATATTGAATATCTGGCTGAGTCTACCAATAAGATGCATGCTGTCTGACCCTCATACCTCATGCTAGATACAAGTGCCAGCTAAAGACAAAATGGAAATATAAAATTAGTTTTTCACTAACAAGAAACGTTATTAGTTGTTTTGTCTGTTAGCATTTTTCTGTTTTTCCCTGTTTCATTCAGCGCTAAAGTGTTTCTGTGTGCTAAGAGCCGGGTGATCCGTAACATGCGAGGCTGTTGCGTAATGGTTGCCTAACCTGTGCAGGACTGCCAGTTTCAACGGAATCTTTACATGCTCTGAAAACTTACGAGTATGTTTGTGTAACCCTAAGTTTAATGTAGAGAAATTGGTCGTCGTCAGAATCTTTCAGGAAACCATAGAATGAGTAGCATGCTGGTA
This sequence comes from Paramormyrops kingsleyae, assembly GCF_048594095.1. Classification (NCBI taxonomy): domain Eukaryota; kingdom Metazoa; phylum Chordata; class Actinopteri; order Osteoglossiformes; family Mormyridae; genus Paramormyrops; species Paramormyrops kingsleyae. Next base: position 31,913,995 of record NC_132808.1, on the reverse strand, counting down.
CTATACTGTAGCTTATTGACTGTGCTTCTGGCTTAATGGAAACTTGAGAAATGGTTTAAAACCATTACGGTACTGGGAACACTGGGGCCATGGTGTTGGCTCCATTCGTGCAGCTCGTTGCTAACCCTGCGTTTGTGTTTCTGGCGGGGAGTGTAATGCGCTCGGGTGATTAAAGGTGAGTCCGTCTGCACGAGGGCGCCAGTCATGGCTAAGCTCTGTGATGACTCGCCAGGGGGATGGGATCTTAACGCCTGTGCTCTCCACCTCCTCTTCCTCCTCCTCCCCCCTCTCCAGCTCCTGGCCCTTCACTGTGACGGACACCGTCCAGCCCGTGGCCTTGATCACGAAGCGACCCCTGCTGGCTGTGGTAAATGCAGCCTCATTACAGTAAACCGTGTTGGACAGTGTCTTTCTTCTGGGAAGTTCTTGTCGTCTCGGGCTCCTGTCTCACCGTATGGTCATCGCTGAAGCATTAATGACGCCGTTCTGTGAAAACCCAGGCCCCGCCTGCCTGGAAATTATAGTGTAACTAAAGTAGTGGCTTTCTATGTCGTGATGGGTCACGTGGTCCTAAAATGGTTCAGATGAAAGCTTTCAGGGAAATGCAAGGGCAGCTGCTATATGTGTCTGATGAGCGGCGGTTTTACGTTACTGTAATTGTTGTTTGTTAATTGTTACAGTAACCTATGAATGTTTTGTTACGATAACCTATGATTGTCTCACAATATTCTCTTGATGTTCTGTATCTAGAAACCTATATCTGTCATTAATGTAACAGTTTAATCGATTTGACCACAGAACTAAATCTTGTTTTTATAAGGAAGCAAATGAGGTCAGTCTTGGACTTATTTACGCTGAAGTAATGCATTCGGTACACGGTTTGGGGCGCTACTGTGTTAATGTGCGGTTAGCTTTCAGGCGACAGCGCGCATATCAGGAATTCTTAGCTCTTTGTACGATATGCTTCAGGTTGCTCTGAGAACTGAAGTCATTAATATGCAGAAGTGAATTTCTAATGAATGATTTTGTCAAGCAGGCGATTTCTAATGCCTCTCGCCCCCATCTTACTCAGAGCACAGCCGAGTCGTCTTGGGTGACAGAGCTATTGTGGACTCTATTCGTCCCATTTACAGTATACCAAGTAAGGTACTAACTATTATTCTCTTTGTTCCTTTTTGAAGGTATAGTGTCCATCTGCTATGTCGTCTTTTGTTTTATTCTTGCTTTTGATGGTCGTCACGTTTGCCGTTGACCAGTTTTTGATCAGTTTCCCGAACGTCTCCACCTGTCTTCGTACTTGTTGTTCACAGTCCGCCGCTGTTGTAGTTACATCTGCCTGATCTCTTTACACTAGATCGATAGGTTTTATTTATTTTTCATCATTCCTCACAATTAACTTTCCTCGGTGGTACAATATCTCCGAAGCTGACATTGAACTGCAAAGCCACTTTAACGAGCTCTGCTCCAAACGATGCCATGCTAAACGCTACCTCCCTCTGTGAATGCCCTGATCTGTCCATTTTTTTTTGGTTTTTTTTTTTCTCCCCCCCCCAATTCACTTTTGTTGCTGGGTAGTTTGTATCTGTAGCGTGACGCTTACATGGGCTGGTGATTCTCAGCATTTACTCTCCCAAGGTAGCCAGAATCAAGGTCGACTGTGTTTGACATGCATTAAGGCACCAGAGTCAAAGCTGTAGGCTGCATCAAAGAGTGTCTCCAGTTACGGATTTTACTGGCAAGTGCTACAGCACGATGCACGTTGGTGCTCATGTTTGGAGACTGTCGTCTTTTAGCACGTGTGTAATAATGTACGATAAAGGGTTGTTCACGAACTAGTGATGTTTGGATGAGGTTTTCTGCACGAGCGTGCAGGTGGTTGTTAGGGTTCGGGTGGGGGAAGGTGGAGCTGCTACTCCTCGGGTGAAGGTCGTATCTCTGCTCCACATTTTCCCACAGATGGCTTGCCCCGATGTCCCGACGAGATGGAGATTCGTCGCAGGATTTCGCCAACAGAATTCAGGAGGTGCGGCCTAGTGACAGCCGTCGCACTGCTTTCGGGTTCCGTGTTTAAAGCGAAATCTCGTGAGACCTTAAAGGACGCATGTCCACTTATATTATACTGCTTGTGTGAAAGTACCAGCGAGTACGCGTCTCAGTGTGCTGCATTATAGCCAAAGTGACGGTTGCTGGGGTTTTTTTCACCCTTCCCAAACTTAAAATCCACAGGTAATAGCGGGTGAGCTTGGTCTGGTACCCACGCAAATCACCAAGGGAGACAAAGCAGAGCACATCAAAAGGAGAAGGCACCTTGTCCCTTGGACAGGAAGCTCCAGTAAGACAGATTGATGGAAACATGCCCTGCTTCCTGCATGCTCTTGGTCTCTAGAAACCCGGTGACCCATGTGTGATATTTCATCCATGTCACCCAGGTAGGGCCACGAGGGCACAGGCCCATTCTGCTGCTCACTTGGCCCCCCGGCCTGGGGTCGAGGACGCACAGATGGCGAAGATGGCCCAGCAGGTGAAGGAAGTCCTCCCCGACATCCCGGTCAACGTCATCGTGAGAGATCTCAGTAAGCTTCGGCTCTGGCTCCACCAGCATCCGCTCCCACGTAGCCTAAACTCGGCTTCTCTGCAGCCTCACTCTCAGTCTTTGTTTTTAGCACAATCTTGTTCGTCCCGTCGGCGCTAAATGGAGCAAAATGGCTGTGCTGTAAATCACGCAAGCCGCAGGAGTGCTATTCTGCTTAATGTAAAATATCTATAGCGGTGGGCGCAGGAAATGAGGTCACATGATGAGATTCACCTGTTCTGTGCGTTTAGTGCAGACCAACTGCGTGAATACTACTATCACAAACCTACTGGAAGGCAGCAGAGAACCGGAGGCGGAGGCCTTGGCAGGAGCGGAGTCCACCCCAGGCGGGAGCTCGGCCCCCCCCATGTCCAGGCATGCAAATCCTCCTTGGGTAAGTGCTTCATCATCCCGCCCCCGCTATCGCCAGCAGGATGGCGTAGCGAGCCCAGAGAGGAGGGATTCTTTGTGAGCTTGTGATGACATCACATCAGGTGATTTCAGTCCCTGAAGGATCAGTCGTCCAGTGGGGTTTGTCTTTGTAGCAGATTGCGCTGGAAACTGGTTAGATGTCAGTTATACTAAAATGTAGGGAGGGTAGCAAACTCTAATCCTAAATCATGTGCTTTTTGGATTTCCTTTGGATATGAAAACATAACGTTTAAAGGAAAAGTCAAATCCAGAAGCTAAATGTAGCGCCTGATGTTTTGGATAATTTGTGTTTAAATGAATGTTTCTGCTTCTGCCAGTCTGCCGCTAATACCTTTGGGAACTCTCAGATGGACAGACACATGTCTCTACAGGAGAGAAAAGAGGCCTTGTATGAGTATGCTAGACGGTAAGGAACGTGGAGGACAGGAGGGGACAGCATGGGAATTGTAGCTGAGCAGCTGCTTAGCATGTGATGCTGTTTGTATGCTAGTCTGCCACCATCAGCCGTACATTTCCAGCTTACCAAGTTAACTTGGTTCTATTTCATATCTTCTGCTCAGGTGAGGCTGACTCCAGCCTGCAGTCTTTTAAAAAAAATATTTCAAGGCAGTCGTTCTCCTTCCTTTGGGTTTACACAGTAGTACACTGACATGCTATCCATCTTCCTTTTCAGACGTTACATAGAAAAACATGGACTTAATCAGGAGAACATCCAGTGACAAGGGAAGGCCGGTGCAAGACCAGGAACAAAGAGAGACTGTCGTTAATGTCTGCGGATTTATGAAATGAAGAGGCCGACCATAAGACCGCCTTAAGAATTGTTTACTATGATGCCACTTGTTGGGACGGCAGGAAAGATGCACTTCTCGAAGCTTATGTGGATTTCTGTTTTAATTATTTTGCATGGCAATCATGCATGTACCTTGATTCTCTCCACAAATAAGATTATTTTGGTAACAGTTTATATTAATACCTGTTGTCAGTGATGCATTTTTTGAGTCCAAAGGTGATGTAATAACTTAGAAGCAGGTGTCCGATTGGTCTGCGCTCATAAAAATTCATTGTCGAGATACATTTGAATAAATTGAGTCTGCTTTTAATGGTATGATTCCTGAGAAGTTTATAAATCCAGAAACATTTTTATTTGTGCTCATTTTAAGACCCAAAACATTCCTCTTTGAACAAATAGGAATTTTGATGTCCAATGTTCTAATTTCTGTTTATTTTGAATGTGTATATAACAAGTTTTCCTTTGTCAAAATTTCAATTTTAAATTGACATGATTGGCTGTTAAAAATACAAGTCATTTACAGGAATTATGTGCCTCACACTTCCTTGTATTAAAGCTGTTTATTGTCCTATACATAAAAAAATCTACCCACCACTTGATTAGCATGAGAATTTCAAGCATGTCTGACCAGGGCTCCAGTTGTGCACAGTATGACGTAATTGTCTGCTGTGCATCACTTTCACTGTATGAAAATGAACTCTGCCGAATGCAAAAGCCGGCTTACTATTGGATTATGCTCCTGTTCCTCCCACGCCACAGAAGGTGATTCGACGTTCAGTTTTCTTTTCTTCCCCCAAGGTACCCCTGGAGCTGGGTTGTTGCATTCTGGGTCCAGGATAGAGGGTTGGAAAGCTTTACATACAGCAAAAACAACTGCCTTTAGTGCGATGAATAAAACGTTATTCTGACTTTTGACATCTTTTATGTGCCTTTTTAAGTACTAGTCCTGGGTGAAATCGCATAGTGAAGAGCTTCGTTGTGGTTTTAATCTGAGTCCTGCTTTAATTTTCCCGTTACTGGCAGCAAAAAATTGCAAGTGCCCTGTAGAATTTAGAATGATTAGATAAGTGGAACTTTCGACGTGTTAAAGGAATGGTATATGGCTACTGTGTATGTCATGCCTATGAGACAAATTATTAATTTCATAAATACGTAGTTCAAAAAAGGATGGGCGTTGAGGTACGACGGCTACTGAAATATCTACAATAAAAGAAAACCGAACTTCAAACCTTGCCCACTAGTTTTAGCGTAATTTTAATCCATTTACCTTGTCTACACTATCTATCAGTAGACATACTGGCACAGACACTGTACGTTAAGTCATTCGATGTCTTTTATTCGGTTGAAATTTCACCGCATTACGTTTTCAAACGTTCAGGAAGATTCCGAATCCACTTACTAGATTAAAATGGAGGAAATTAATCCTCCGCGTTTATTGGGCCAATGTCGTCTCTCCATCTTGTCTGACGGACCAATCAGAGCACCGCGACATGACTCAGCAGCAGTTGATAGAAAAGCACCAATCGTAACGTAGGCTGGGTGGGTGCAGCCAGCCGGCGGACCAATAAATCCGGGCGATTGTGTAGAAATTTAATATTACGTAGTGAGACCAGGCAGCAGAGCTAGAGTCGCTCGCAGTTTTCTCGTAATTTGATCGTTGCAAAAAACTAAAAATAAGAAAATGAGGGAGATCGTTCATTTGCAGGCCGGCCAGTGTGGAAACCAAATTGGCGCCAAGGTTTGTGTGGTTCTGTGTATTTTTAGACCGCCATTTCTTAAATTTGGTGATGTTTTCAGGTTCCTTGGGTTACGCGATGTAAAGCCTTTTAAACCTTTGAAACGTTTTAATTTTCGACGTTTTTTCGTGTGTGTTTTAAAATATGGCGGGGGAAAAATACAACCGAGATATGCAGCCCTTATATTTTTCCCCCAGTGTTGCTTTTAATCATCATTAATTTATTTGGGCTCTAAATTATTTTTTTTTTAGCTCTCCAGTTTAATGGATCAGTAAAACTGGGTTTAAAAACATAGCGATCGCACTATGTAGGCAGCCCTACAGTAGCCCGCGCCATGGGTGTTGGCCGCATGCTGCAGGAAGTAACATGGCCGGTTCTGGTTTAGGGCAGCTGGAGTGAACCGCTTCCAGATCAGCCAACACCCTACGCCGCGCTTTCTCCCACACTTTCCCATCGCTTTCTTTTTGTGTATTAAAAAAACACGACAAATGCAGAAGTGGGTTAAAATAACACTTCTATGCGGCTTTCGATCAGATCTAGCTCTTCAGACTATTTGAAGAATGTTCCTGAAAATTGTTGCTTGTATAAGGCGGGGTTGTATGACTGCCAGTAAGATAACGCGGTACCGACAAATATGTGGAAGTTACGGATTTGAAGCCACGTTTTCTTGAGCTAAGGAATCCGAGCAATAAGCAGTAAGAATACCCGGCGGTGAACTCACGGGTTTATTAATGGCGCATTTACAAGTCGGGACTTTCTACTCGAATGCAGCCTGATCTGAGTCCCCCGTAGCCATATTGGCGCCATGTCCCAATGTAGATTAATCGTACTAGTAAAGGGGGGGAAATGTAGTAGTTGTATCCAGAATATCGTCCTAATGCGACACATGCTTTTGGTTTTTTCCAGTTTTGGGAGGTTATCAGTGACGAGCACGGTATCGACCCCACGGGAAGTTACCATGGCGACAGTGACCTCCAGTTGGACAGGATCAATGTGTATTATAACGAAGCCACAGGTACTGACACGCTTGCATCTCGTATATTCCTAGTGTAAAAGCTGAAATGAGGGTTTATTTTTTTGTCTTGTATATTTTCTTAGATTTATTGATCTGAGTTTTATGGTGCAATATAGGTTAACTCGTGTAAAAATACATGGATAGTACAAGAGAGCAAGATGAAGTAGGCAAAAAGAGAATTTCCCCATGGGGATCAATAAAGTGTAATTTCATTAGTGCTCAGTGGCTGATGTGCAGAAGGCATAGGTACCACCGTCAATGTCTGCAGTGCCTGCCAACACCATTACTGTGCATTTGGGGGAGATGGGTCTGCTGAATGGGCAGTTGTCTCCAACTAATGATACTAAGCATAACTTGATTTGTTTTTTAGGAGGAAAGTATGTGCCACGTGCTGTTCTGGTGGACCTAGAACCTGGGACCATGGATTCTGTGAGGTCTGGACCTTTTGGGCAGATCTTCAGGCCAGACAACTTTGTCTTTGGTATGTATAAGTAGTACTAACCACAGGAGAGTCTGTTTAGGGAATACAGTTTGGATTTTATTGCTTACCGATAAATTGAGTACAAAGGTTATGTATTTGGTTGACTTTGTCTTCACTTTCGTTTCAGTATATTGGTGTGTTCAGCATCTGAGCAGCGCTTTTGCCCTTAACTTCACTTAAACAAGCCGTCGGGCATTAATTCGATTTTCTAAAATGTTTCATTAGGGCAGAGTGGAGCTGGTAACAACTGGGCAAAGGGGCACTACACAGAGGGTGCCGAGCTGGTGGACTCGGTGCTGGACGTGGTGAGGAAGGAGGCAGAGAGCTGTGACTGTCTGCAGGGCTTCCAGCTGACACACTCCCTGGGTGGGGGCACCGGCTCGGGCATGGGCACCCTCCTGATCAGCAAGATCCGCGAGGAGTACCCCGACCGCATCATGAACACCTTCAGCGTGGTCCCTTCACCCAAGGTGTCAGACACAGTGGTAGAGCCATACAACGCCACGCTGTCCGTGCACCAGCTGGTGGAGAACACTGACGAGACCTACTGCATCGACAACGAGGCGCTCTACGACATCTGCTTCCGCACGCTCAAGCTCACTACGCCCACCTACGGTGACCTCAATCACCTGGTGTCGGCCACCATGAGCGGCGTCACCACCTGCCTGCGCTTCCCCGGGCAGCTGAACGCCGATCTCCGCAAGCTGGCCGTCAACATGGTGCCCTTCCCCCGTCTTCATTTCTTCATGCCGGGCTTTGCTCCTCTCACCAGCAGGGGGAGCCAGCAGTACCGCGCCCTCACTGTGCCCGAACTCACCCAGCAGATGTTCGACGCCAAAAACATGATGGCGGCCTGCGACCCGCGTCACGGCCGCTACCTGACGGTGGCCGCAGTCTTCCGTGGCCGCATGTCCATGAAGGAGGTGGACGAGCAGATGCTGAACGTGCAGAACAAAAACAGCAGCTACTTCGTGGAATGGATCCCCAACAACGTCAAGACCGCAGTCTGCGACATCCCGCCCCGTGGCCTCAAAATGGCCGCCACCTTCATCGGCAACAGCACAGCCATCCAGGAGCTGTTCAAGCGCATCTCCGAGCAGTTCACCGCCATGTTCAGGCGCAAGGCCTTCTTGCACTGGTACACCGGCGAGGGCATGGATGAGATGGAGTTCACAGAGGCTGAGAGCAACATGAACGACCTGGTTTCAGAGTACCAGCAGTACCAGGATGCCACTGCCGAGGAAGAGGGTGAATTTGAGGAAGAGCCCGAGGAAGAGCTGGCTTAATTGGTCCCTTTTCTCTCCTACTAAACCATTCTTCTGTGAAGCATCCTTCATTCTTTTTCACTGTTAAGATTTTAAAACCCCAATAGTGGAGACTCATTGTCAACCTTCAACTGTCATGTTCCAGTAGTGGTTAACACTAAATAAAACCTATGCATTGTATAATGAATTCTGTGTGGGTATTTCCTTCTCCACTGCCCTCATTTAACACGGCTGTGTGCTTTTCACGTGTCCCAAGGTGTTTTCAAATAATTTGAACCATTTTTGGCAAACTCGCAACCACTTTACAGAAAGTGCATGCCTACAAGGTCTAGTGCTACAGTCTCTCCTGTACTCAGACAGGCTTTCAGGATGCTGATCCCTGCATTTCCGTACTTTATCTGTGGATCACAGCAGGTGTGGCCCAAGAGTATTAAAGGCTTGATCGCAGCAAAGCAGAGCCAAAGGAAGCTTTAGTAGTGGGATACAATGGCCTGTTTTGTTATAGGCACATGTAACATTTTTTCCTGTTTTATTTTTCTTTCATGGTTCTGTTTGCACTTTACAATGTTCCATTTGAACTTTTTTTTTCCCCCTCCTTTGTGTAGCACTGCAGTATTATAGGTGGACTACAGACCTGGGGCCAAAACGTCACATTTTATGGAGGACTTTGTTTTGGGCAGGTTTTATTCGCTAGTATATTGTTGGGGGTGGATCCACCAAAAACAAATGTTCTATGGTTTTAATTACAATTTATTTTGAGACATGCAAGTGAACATTTTTGTAAGATCAGTATTTTTTATTCTAAACACAATAGGGGTCTGGTCATTTGGTGATGACGTGTTATGTCATGGATGTCAGTGGCTCTGGATGGCTAACTGGTTTAAAAAGAATCCTGATGAACTAATCAAAAATATAAAATGTTTAGTCTTTGTACATTTCATTTACAATTTAATTCCTAAAATATTTTTTCAAAACAAGGACCTATAGCTTTCATGGCAATACAGGGTAGCTTTTTGTAAAAATAGATGAATAATACTACTTACACCTCATGCATTTGCTGTAAATAAGCTGCACCATCCCTGATAAAGAGAAATATCTCAAAATTACAAAAAATGGACATTCAGCACCACCCAACTCTTATCAGAGCTGTTTTGTTTATGTTCAACTGGGCATTTTCTTTGAGATGGAAATAAAATGGCTATACGGGCAACAGAAACCCAGTGAAAATACCCACTACCACCTTCATGTTCTACTTGGAGGTGTGGCTAAGTTATGAAATTTGATTATTCAGTTGCCCAGGGTACTGTTCAAATTTCTTCTCTGCTTCTTCACTGAATGCATCATCTGAAAGAAAGAATATCAAGTTTTGTTTATAGCTTGTGAACAACAAACAAGAATAAAGTGCAATAACAAAGACCTCCTAATTAAAAGACTAATGGAAATATAGCTCCACCTTGTGGAACATTTCTGTATATGCGTATTAAAGGTTTCAGTTCAAGCATTTTTTTTCCACTGCAATTCATAGTCAGGGTGTTAAGAAACGTGAGGAGTTACGTACAGAGGTGACATTTGTGCAGCCAAATCCGATGCCCATCATATTTACAATTACACTTCATGGCGTTGTTGGTGAAATCGCTCTCGGACACTTCGAAGTTAGGATTTATTACAAGCTGTAATGATACACAATGAGGAAAGGGATAGATTGTTGTTCATTTTGTATTTAAAGGTCTTTTCAAATAGATGCACAGGATAATGAGGAATTTTACAGTCTGGAAGAAGTTTAAACCTCGTTATTGATCTAATTTAATGTTCTCACTGGACTACCGGTGGTTACCTGCAGTATGTAATTGCCTGGCTTTACGTCTGTGATGTCGATCCATTGACAGTCAATGTCATGACGGTACAAGTCCCAACAGCCCACAGTTATGCCCTGCTCGCCAAAGTTAGCGCACTCGTAACGCTTTGCGATTCCTGGGACACATATTTCAGTCAGTACGCAAATATTAGACATTGAAATTAAAGTTACAGTACTGAAAAGTTGTATCCAGACATCAATATGTGCAATTTCTGTCCTGGAAACGTGTAAATTCAAGGTGTTACTTTGCTACTATATAACAAAAAACACATTCTTCCATTAACACGTTTGCCTGAAGGTTAGGCGAAGGTCAACGGAAGTTAACGTCTAAGGATTTATGAACCTGTGTGAATAGACTGACTAAGGGCTGCTAGGGAATTATGCTTGAGTTTGGAGGAGAAAGAAGCACTTCTGGAAGCTCTGGTTTGAATTGTTTTGTTATGGCAATCAAACTGAAGCTTTAAGTGGAATTGAAGTGAAAGGTGTTCCTGTTTAAATGTGAATTTCAAAAGCAAGATAAAACACCGACACAAAAAAAAAATGTTGAAAAATATGCCATGTGAGATATCCCATCATATGAGCGATATGTCCTGAGATAGAATCAGTGCTGGTTCTGCTCTCAAAGCCGGCAAGTGCAGGATTGTACCTTCCTGGCATTCAGTGTCCTCCAGGCAGAAGCTGGCCTTGTGGCCGTCCGCCACCCTGGTGCCGTTGGCTGAGAAAAGGTCATAGTGAGTGAAGATGTCCATACTGTGGTAATGCCTGGGGGAGGCAGGGGAAACAATGTAAAGTCTTTCACAGAACACAGGGGCCCCCAGCTGACTCAACATCCTCAGTGTGGAAAACCAGCCCAGGACTTTGCGAAATAACAGCTACAATATAACATCTCAGTGTGTAGCTACTGTGCTTATATAAATGCATAAATACAATGATTCAACTTCTTAAATTGACCCATCATTAAACTAAATATTCTAAATCAAAAAGACTCTAAAGCTCTATTTGCCGAACTATGCATCCGTGTAAGGTTTGGCTATTTTGACTTTTCCCTTTTCTTGACAGGTTTTTGCTCTAAATATGATTAAATTTTATTATTAATCCAGCACTACAGCAAAGGGTCATCAGGATGATGTCAGAGCCCATGGAGCAAGCACCGGTCCCCGCTATGGCTGATGGTAAAACCCAGATCTGTCCCACAGTGAATACACACTGCCCACATCACATTCCTGTTGGAGAGATGTGATGTGATGTGATGTGTATGTCGTAGCTGGATGCATCAGCCCCGAAAAGGCAACTCCACAGCAGTGACTTCAAAAACAACCCAATTCTTACATAATTAAGTATACTGATACCATTACTTCCATTTAATCCAGGCCAAGTAAAAGAAACATATTTATAACGTATGAAACTTCGCTATCCGAACCACGTATGTCCACTTTTTTTTTGAAGATTCTGACTTTTTACCATAGATGAAATACAACCATTCTCTGTTTACTGATAGCATTTGAAAGCTAATTGACCAATGAAAATATGTCTTTGAAGTCATCTGTGTAGTAATTAATATTTATGTTTATGCTAGTTGGCATTTGTATTCAATATGATGTTTCTATTGATTACTTTATATCGTTAATATTAACAACTGAACGTTGACAGTTAACTAACACTATTGTTAATTGTGAATATAAAGTGAGTTTGTATGTTATTGACACTGGCATATTTGCCACACTGACAACAATGCACATAAGCCAATTTTAAAAAATTAAACCATTCACTGTTGGCTGTGTAAAGATTCTCTTTGTGACACTAATAGTGTCTCATTTTAGGTTTAATTTCTAAAGTAGTTTCTGAGAAAATACCTTTTTTTATGCTTCTTGAATAATGGCTTTTTGGAGTTTTTCAATGGACAGCGACGATAATCATATTTACATTGCCATGGCAACCACCTTCTAAAACATAATTTTAAGGTTTCAACATGTCTTAAAGTCAATTTAAAGCCTTCTTTAAATAATCCCAGGATTATCTGTTGGTTTCATTGATGACACGGTCAGCACTACACAAAGGCGGCACCAACCATTGCAGTAAATTTCCTCAAATTCAGCGAATCTCCTGCAGCTTAACACTAAGAAGGAATCTGAACTTTGACCTTAGACCGGAAAATTGTATTTCAGAAACAAAACAGACTGAAAGCAGCCAAGAAATCTCTCCTACATTTTAACAACACACAAAAGGATTTGCTAGTCTTATATAAGATATGATCTACGTCCAGATGCCTAAAGATAACTTTCTCACATTGCAAACTGATTATCATTTCTCACAGCAGATGAGTCACAAAGACCCAGTCAGAGATTCTTCTTAAGTGCACTTGTGAGATTAAATAGAATTTAATTGGGAAAAATCGCATCAACAAAAACATGCAGAAGTAAAAGTGCAACCAAAGTGCACATTCAGCATCCGAAGGACACCCTGAGGTACAGAAACATGCAGCACCGCAGTCCAAGGGAGAACATGAGCGTGCACAAGTGCAGTTACACGGCTGCGACCGGCCCAACCATGCAACGAGGAAGTCATGCTGCAGAGTTACTCCAGGCCTCACCAGAATGGGACAGGAATGGCTAGGGCATGCTGGCAAGCCACAGCGGGGGCTGGCGTTTACCTATGGCACTCGTGCCACACCCAGGAGTGACGGCCGGCCTTGGGGCGGAAGTCGGCACGGCCGATGTTGTGGATCTCGGAGGAGAAGCGGAGCAGCCGCCGATGCCCGTAGGGCCAGTTGGCCCTGGCGGCTGACTTGGAAAGGCAGTTCTCCTCGGCGGCACAGTAGAGCATGTGCAGGGGTCGGTCCTCGATGTAGGCCGTCTGTTCGACCAGCGGGGCATTCAGCACCAGGTCAGACGACGCTAGAACACGGGAAAGGGGGTATTTCAGTTACTATATCTAAGGGGTTCAAGTTCATGCTTTGTTTCCAAAAGTAATTCCATCCATACATACATCCATCCATCTTCTGTAACCTCTTATCCTATTCAGGGTCAGCCTATTGCAGTGGCTACGGGCACAAGGCAGGGAACAACCCATTGGATGGTACACCATTCATATTCACAAACGGGCAATTTAGTGGAGGAACTAGAGTACCCAGAAGAAACCCCACAACGACACAGGGAGAACATGCAAAACACACACATGGAATGTGGGCCCAGACCCCAGACCCCAGACTCCAGAGGTACAAGGCACCAGTGCTATACACTGCACCATTATGCCACCCCAAAGGCAACTCTTCATTTTTTATTATAAGCTATTTCACAAGAACTTTGGATTTTATCCTGCATCAGTATGCAATTAGTTTGTTTTCACTTTTCCAGAACTAGAGGGATACTCAGACGACAAACTCAGAAAGTATGAGAAACTTAGAATGTATGAGATTTGTACATGATTTTGTCAGCCGGCTTTCATAGTTTTCTGTCGAACTGGAGAAAAAGCTGCGGCAACAAGCATGACGATGAATTTCCTCATCCTGGAGGCATCGGTGAGAGGTCACTCACTCTCGGAGCAGATGACACCGGCGGAGAAGCGCGACGCGGCCTTCTGGCAGGTGACCGTGGCGTGGTGCTGGCAGTGACTGAGTGACATCTCCTCACCGGTGCACTTCACCCCACTCAGAACCATGTCCGTCATGTTACTGCTCTCCCAGTACCACGTTTCCTTGGCGACAGGCACAGACGCAGGCAGTCAGGGAGGAGAATGTCACACGTGAAAAGTGACAAGTTCCGATGTGCTTCCGCTCTATCATAATACGCTTAAACAACAATGTAACAAAATAAATTATATAAATATGGTTAAATAAATCATCAAAACATCAAAGATAAGTTTAAATTACACAGGCTCAGGAAATCTCGTATTAAGTTGAATGGTGAAATCTAAACCAAAACGTGACCTTCACATTTACATCATTCATTTGTTCTCTTTTATTTGTGGTAACTTTAGTCCCATTTTCCCAGTTTTAGAACACAGCTGTAATTTTGAGTAACTGTCATATGCAACAATTATTTAGGTGAAAATACTTTATTCATTGACACTTTATCTGCCCCATAACTGTGAAAAAAATGGATTGAGTTGGAACCGAGAGATGAAAAAATATTACAGGAATATATAATTAAATGCTACCATAAACATAACAATTAACATACAATCAATAAAATACAGAATAACTAATGGAATTGTGCTCAGATGGGCAAATGAAAAGAAGTATTAAGCAATTTATAAGATTTAAATAATTGAAATGAGTTAAATGAAACATTTCCTATAGAGGTAATCCCTGGGTTAAGAACATCTGACATACAGACAACTGATATTATATTAAAAATCTGGCTTAAATACGATGGTTCATAATAACGCACGGACGCACTACTTTGTTATGCTCGTGAAAACATTACGCAGCTTCAGCGCTTTATTGGCTTGCGGTACAGTACAGTACTATACGTAGTTACTTTTATTATTACTGCATAATTATCGTTATTGTGTACTGTACTACTATTGACTTGCCTGCAAACGTGACTTAATGACAGACTTGGGGAATGGATCTCGTTCGTAACTTGTTTGTTATTCATAAGGACTACCTAGATACATTTTCTTGTATGTTATTACTGGTCATTCCCAAGCACTATTATTCTACATTTAAATCTTCTAATCGCACATCTGCATTTGTGGACATGGACGCATTCGCATGCTAACCCATTGGTACGACCATCGCTGTTGCCTGGCTACAGGGACGCAGTGGTTGGACGCGCAGTGCACTGGACAGCCTGTCACCCCCGGCCTTACTCACTGTGATGGCATGCAGGGAGTACCCCAGCCCTAGCTGACGACAAGCCACCATGGCCTCCTTCGTGGTCCATCCTTCACTGCACACAGTGCCCCACCTGGACCCCACCTTAACCTCCACCCGACCCTCGTAGTTGGTGCGTCCGCCAACAATCCGGATCTGCGGAGAGGCCCTAACAGGTGTTAGCATGCAAGGACCAGCCCACCCGCCTTCTGAGCCCTGTAGGGGGCGCTCTCTCTTGCTCGATTGATTGTGAGTGGCCACGGCACCTGTTTCAGGAGTTTCACCTGGGTCTTTGAGGGATCTGTTACGTTGTCTGGGGTTACGTGCTACAAAGGGTGTTGCGGCAGATGAGTTTCGAGCAATCAGTCTTCCTGACACCTCAACCTTAGCACCAAGAAAGCCATTTGTCTCAAGGACAGCTGGGGTCGAGACAAATGTTTCCCGCGGAAAAATGACACCACCACCATCCCATCGATGGGTGTCAGTTGGCACTGATTGCTGGTTCTGATCAGAGTGTTAGCTGAACTGTTAACCCCCCCCCAGCGACATCACAGGGTGAGATAAGCGAGTGTGGCGCCACCTACTGGCAGGCCGCTCTTAGCGTAGCCCAGGCCCAGCTGCCGACACACCACCATGGCCTCCCGGGTGCTCCAGCCCTCTCCACAGACCAGCCCCCAGCCCTCCGTCCCATTCCTGTCTGTCGCCAGCACCTCCACGCGCCCCTCCAAGCGAGTCCTCCCCCCTGTGAGTCGCATCTGTGCCGGGGCAGGAGGTTAGTGCGTGGGTTACAGGCAAAGCAAGGCTTAAACCAGCAGAGACTTGTAGATGGATGAGTACCAGCATTCTGGAAAAAAGAGTATACAGGGGCGGGGCCACAGGGATGTGGGCATAGCTGAAAGCTGATTGGTCCCCGGAGTGCCCCTCCGCTGTCACTCATTGATTCAAAACATATCATTGGCTAGTGATATGGTTGGCCCCTATGTATGACATATGACCCCTCTTATCCCCCACCTTAAAAAAAACCTCAAAATGCAGCTGATGCTAAACACAATGAGGTAAACAGAGTGCTGGTGCCAATCACATCGAACAAAATCTCTGTTAATGGTGATCCGCAGAGAAGGTCATCTCAGAACAGCACGACATCTCACCCCTGCTGCAAATTAGCTCATTGGCCTGGAGATATGAGCAGGTTTTACTACACATTCATATCCAATAGCTTTTGTACTTTTGTGTTATAAATATCATACATGTCAGTACTCTAAGTCAGTAGTATCAGATAAATGTTACGGGTTAAAAAAAACTGCTAGAGTTGCTAAGAAACTAACATTAGTGTCATGCTCACGGGCACCAAAAATGAAATGTTACAGTCTCAGGACAGATTTCAAGGTACCCAGGGTCAAATTCACAAAAATCAAACGGAATGCTTTGATTTTGTAGTTTGTTCAAAACACTGACACTCAGCTTGACTAACATTAATCAACAAAACGATTGTCAACTTACAATAGTAAAAATAGCACTGAATTGCAAATGCTAAATCTGCACTCAAAAGGCCCCGTATGCAGTATGAATAGCGGGGCAACCTTGTAAAAAGTATAGACTATGATCTGATGGTGCATCAGACACTAATGTATCTATACTCAGGGGCCAGTTTATTAAGTATTATTAACTACTATTATACTTAGTAAGTAGGTGGTTCCATAAACAGTCACCTTCCTAGAATTTTCACACACTACAGTGTCTAGAGCTTACAGAGACCAGTGTGATGAGTAAAAACATCCATTCACGGGCAAAGATATCGTAAGTGGAAAATACATTTTGATACAGCACACCTAACCTAACAAACATCATAGCGTAGCCTAGCCTACCTTAAATATGCTTAGAACACTTACATTAGCCTAGAGTTCGGCAAAATCATTAACACCAAGCCTATTTCATAATAAAATGTTGAATATCTCATGTAATATATCTCATGTAATATCTATGTAATAATGTACTGAAAGTGAAAAGCATTTACTCATCGTAAAGTCAAAATGTCGTAACACAGACCATCGTAACCCAGGGAGCGTCTATATGTAAAACACCTCAACACTTAGTAGATGGGATCAGATCAGGCGAGCACCGTCTAACCGTTTCCTCGTAGGCCATGTAGGGCACGTTGCACCTGACGGACGCGTCTTCGGCGTGCTTGCAGTTCTCTGACGTGATGTTTTTGAAGGGGCAGTTCCAGATGGACTTCTCGGTACCAGTGCACATGACCTCGTTCATGTGAATGGGGCCGATCCCTGCGGACGGAACCGGAGGAAGGATCTCAGCATGTCACACTGCAGCCGTATCATAAATCGGACCCTATTATTCTCATATAGAGTGCCCACTAAAAGTCGTGGGACTCTTGCTTAATTCCGTACAAATTGTACAAATTTATTGGTTTTATGACAAAAACCATTATTTCATTCATTTACAAAAAAGTAGTTTAGTTTTAAAGTAAAACATTAATTTCAAATATTAATAAATGAAACGAGGTTATAGCTCTAAAAGAGCTGTTCTGATTTTAAAAAGTAATTGACCAGCCGTCTCATTGGGCGTTTTTAATTAGAAACACCTTTGCAATAAGATAAAACACCAAACATTTTTGTTTAGTATCCCATTGGGAGCCAATGACTACAATAGTAAAAAGAAAATGTCTGGAAGATACGTTGAGATAAATTTTACATTGTCAATGGACTTTTGTTATGAAACCATTAAATTTGCAACATTATTTTGCAACCCAAGACTTTCTGTGAGCTCTGTGTAACCCATCCAGCAGAATTCAACAGTATAACATATAGGTCTTGGTACCTGGCATTTAAAATTTATCATGAAATCCAGTTATCTTTGTGCATTTGTAATTTTTAGAGCTGGAATTAGACTGAAAATACTAAAATAAAATAATATATCCATCCATCCATCCATCCATCCATCCATTCCATGCACCATATAGCACAAGGCTGGGATGTATCCTAGATAGCATGTCATTCTATCACTTGATAAACTGTATATTGCGTATTTCCAAAAAACATTTAAGGCGATTTCAGAAGTGCTCTCCATATTTGTCTACAGCCCACAGTTAAAGTCTTCTCTCAGTCAGCAGAGATGTGCTGATGTTCCTGTGGACCACGTGATGCCTTCTGGACAACAGCAAGACGTTCACAAAGTTAATCCGTGCTTCCCTCACATGATCAAAGACCCCTAAGGTTCTCCCTCTCCCCCAAAACACAGCCATGACTGTAAAGGGTCTTTTATTTAACTTCTGTTTTTGGTCGTTCTGGGACAATGAGGTCCATCCCACTGAAGTGTTCAGAATCTGATACTTGTACATTTAAGATACTTATGATAGTCATAATTTTTGAAAACGCTGTGCTTAATACATGAAAGATGTTTATTATTCATAATAATGATATTTCATTTTTAAATTATTCTCTTTTCCGGAATAATATTCTTTATTGCCCTTTCTGTGACACAGATGTGAAAAAACTATAAAATACAGAGGCCGTGGTTGTTTTTCCATCTGAAGGGGGTGAGGTGGGAGGATCGCAGCTATTTTTCTGTGTTTTCCATTTTTGAAGACTCAAATGACCCCACCAGCCATGGAGTGGGGGTGGGACCAGGCTGGGGGAGATTTTTCTGTCTTTCAGGCATCTAAGATTTATTTTTCAGACATCTAAGAAGTCTCTCACAAATTGTTTTTTTTATATTGTTTTTATTGTAATTTGGATTAATAGCATCCAAATTATATTATATGCAATTTTCATACAATGCCTACTGAGAACTTCAGGTCTGCATGGCATGTACTGGTGATTAGAAGATCACAAGTTCAAAACCGTGACTGGCAGAGTGATGTCACCCTTGGGCTCCTGTGCAAGCCTCCCAGTTTTCCCAGGAACTAGCTGAAACTTACATAGTTCCTTATACGTCAGACTGTTCTCTCCTGAGTGTCTCTTTGTCTGGTCAGGGGCGCTACCGGGAATGATGCATGCTGGGAGTTCACAGACAAGATCTGACACCACCGTGCTCTCCCCACATTGCTGACCCGCTGACCTCTGCGCACATGCTCCGACATGCCAACTGCAGCTGCATGAGTTCTGCGTTGCAGTTTAAGTTTGGTGCCTACGGGGGGGGGGGTGTTGTTTCCTAGGTAACGCTTCTGCGCTGTTGCTATCCGTCGGGGTAGCTAATTGAGTTAGCACATTGCGATAACGGCGGGCTGAACGTGTCTCTGACCCGCGGCACTCCTCCTCACCCTGGCCCAAGCGCGCCCCCGTCAGGGCCTCCCTGGCGCTGCCGAAGCCCAGGTCTCTGCACACCACGCTGGCCGCCTGCAGATTCCAGCGGTCGTCGCACACTGTCCCCCACTCCCTGTTCTTCAGCACCTCCACGCGGCCCTCCCCAATCTTAGCACCCCCCTTCAGCCTCACTTTGGTCTGGGGGGGGGGGGGGGGGGGGGCGACAGCACAGTACACAGAAGGGTTCGGTTTGAAAATGCATCTTCAGAATCGAAATCAGTACTAGTTCAAAAAGTACAAGGGATTTGTTTTGATGGAGATGGTGATATATAGCAAACAAATGAAGCCATAATCAAGACAAAAGTGTAAAAAAGAATAAATAGAATAAAAATAAAGATAGAGATAGAAATTCAATAAATAAGCAAGTATAGCATCAGTCAAGAGTCTAAACACACCTGAAAATCACTTGTTTTTCAGCAAGATAACGACCCTAGAGGTTATGCAGTAAGTATCTTATGAAACAGCAAAGAGATGGAGTTCTGTGACAGATGACCTGACCCCCATGATTCTCTGACCTGAACCCTTATATATACAGCTGGGTTGGGATGAGTTGGATCAAAGAGTAAGAGCAAGGTAGCCAACTTCAGGACTGATGGAGAAGCATTCCAGGTGGCTACATCTGGAAGCTGGCTGAAAGAATGCCAAGAGTCTGCAATGCTGTCATCTAAGCAAAGGGGGCTGTTTCGAAGTGTCTAACTTTTAAGAATATTTTGAGATATTGAACACTTCTATTGGTCGTTGTAATGAGGCCTTTAACTGTAAAAGTACATTTAAGGCTGGTGTGTACAGACTTTTGACTGGACATGTAAATAAAGGTGAGATGACCGGATGCAGAGTATGAATAGTCACAGAACCATATGTCACAGCACAGCTTTCAAAGGAAGCAGAAAGGGTCCATATAGCTCCTTAGCATAATGTCACCCTACCACAGTCTTGGTCTTCTTCTTCTGGCCATTGACCTGTGAGAACAGGGGTCCTGGCATGCAGCTGACCACAGCCGGCATTCCGCCGGTACAGGGGGCACTGCTGTTGCGCTTGGCGATTTCCAGGGGGCAGACAGACAGGTGCACCTCGTTCCCCGTGCAGGCGACAGAGTGGATGCGGAAGCCATTTGTGTGCCTGGAGGCGGGGCCAAGGGGATGGGGGCGGGGCCAAGGTGATGGGGACGGGGTCAAACTCACAGCGAGCATGCAGTGATGGATGACTGCGCATCAAGCATCTAAGCAGGATGCTGGGTTTATGTTCATGAACAAACAACAGATGAATAGAATAAAAAGCTGTATGCAGGCAGCTCTCAACTTATGCAAATCAGACTTAAGTAAATCTGGAGTTACGCAAAAAATATGTGAGATACACAGAGTTTATGGAAGCGCTAACGCAAAAAGATGTCAAACACCTGTGAATTTACACTTTGAATAATTAATCATGGAACGCCCCTTTCTGAAATCAGTATGTTTTTAACCAATAAAGAAAAACACATAAATACTAATACATAGAAAGAAAATCATAAATTATTAGAAACTATATTTTACATGAGTAAGCAGTTAGAAAATAAATGAATAATCTTACAAAATGACAGGATCATGCATGAAATGATAACAGACAGCAGTATTTATTTGCAAGTGGTAACCAAACACACAGCAACAAGCTTTTGGGTATGAACATCTACAAACAGGGACAAGACTCACGAAGAATGGAGATAGCTAAGGTCAGAACAAGGACAATGGAGCGAATCGGAAAACAAAGCTGACCTTTTCTGAGGCCTGGGGTTGCTCGCTTTAGAATGAGATTTAACTTTCAAAGTAGCCCTGCAAAGTGAACAGTCATTATGAGCCCTGGTTTCTAAAAGAAGCGACTGATCGTATATTTATATGACCATTTCAAATAAATTTAAACTGCATTTGCAAGCAATATTACACAATTAATCCAATGATGTCTCACCAATCAAAGCCCACACTGCAAGATTGAAAGTCACAATGAATGTAAAAGTGATCAGAGTCACAGTGACTCTATAAAACGCAAACTTAAGTTGTTGAACTACATAATTAAAAATAATCATGAGGGTTATATCAGTATACAGACTTTAATATTCACTCAGAGCATCACTGGATGTAGGTAGCAATGCAATATGATTTATTTTGTGCCCTTTGATAAGACAGCTTAACTTAACAAATATTAAAAATGATCTGAAAGATGGAAAAACACTCCATCTTGTGAAGGTCACTGACTCCACATGTGCAGAGTTGGAAAGAGGCCAGGAAGTGATCCAACAGGCACGTGCTTGGTGCCTAAGTGACTTATCTTGCCTGCGGGCTTTGAGGATAACAGCTATCATGGAGACTATGACGTTTATTTAAGGTTCACGGAATTATACATCTGTTAGTCAGACATTGATAAATGAAGAGCAAATTTCCAAAACTCGGCCCACTTTTTGCCGCTGTTGAGATGAGCCCAAAGTCAGGCTTCCTCGTCATATGGTATTTTTGTGAAACTTCCAAAATTCACTCACGAGTCCAAAGAAATTGTATCAAAAATGCATCCCATGCACTGAGTGAGTTTTAGAGACTTGCCCTCCAAATGTTATTTCAATAATGTAAAATTGCAATCATGATTTGCATGCCATTATCATCGTCAGTATCATTGCAGTTACTGTGATTGTTGTTAGTTTTGGCGTACAGATGATATCACTATAGACAGTGAACAGAATGATCTGCAGCAGGGAGATAAAGCCAGCACATGCCCCCCCCCCCAGCACAAACATGCTCTCGCACTTCGTCTAAGGAGACGGCAGCCACAGCCGCCCCCCTTAGAATGTACCTGGATGATGAGGAAGCAGCAGCCTTGGGCTTTGCGGCTCTCTTTTTCATCTGTTTAACTTGTCTGCAATTATAAAACAGCAAAGCTGTAACAATCTCCACGCCAGACCCATGGGTGGGTTACGGCTTGGGTCCACGTTCCCCAAGTTGTGAAGGCATTTGTGTATTAAGTCACCCGGTAGCTATGGCAGTGCTAGTTACTTATTAAAGCCCAGGGTTGTCATGGATACTACACCAGTTTTGGCCAGCTGTGGTTTCTGGGGCCCCAAGGCCTTTTTAGTTAGCTAGGGGCCTCAAAAGTCTTATGGACAGGGGCCCATGATTCTCAATCTGCCCGTGGCCAGACCCTATGCTACAGCTGTGCTCCGGATTGCACTCGTGTTACAGGTGTAATCAATGCGTAGGAG
Organism: Paramormyrops kingsleyae; assembly: GCF_048594095.1. Classification (NCBI taxonomy): domain Eukaryota; kingdom Metazoa; phylum Chordata; class Actinopteri; order Osteoglossiformes; family Mormyridae; genus Paramormyrops; species Paramormyrops kingsleyae. The sequence continues at coordinate 31,891,491 of NC_132808.1, read as the reverse complement.
TCAGGACAGGGCACACTAATGAACACTAATGGTTTGCTAGAGTTGCTGCAGTCAGTGATGGATTAAGAGTTCAGGGGCCCCTAGGCTACACTTTCCGGGGGGCCCCTCTTCTGCCCCCACTCCCTAAATAAGGGCAATAATAAGGGAGAGCAGTGGTGCCTTAAGGCTTTGGGAAGTGCCCTTGTAATTAAAAGATTGCAGGTTCGAATCCCCGACCAGCAAGATAACACTGAGGTACCCTGAGCAAGGTACCGCCCCCAAGCACTGCTCCCCGGGCGCTGAGTTAGCTGCCCCCTGCTATGTCATGATGTCACATATGGGTTTAAAGGCAGAGGACACATTTCGTTGTTGTGCACTGTGTGCTGTGTTGTGTCAATAATGACCACTGATCACCAAATTCAATACAATTAACTCTAAAATTATTAAATACTAGTAAATATAAAATCATTACAAGAAAGTCAAAGAGAATGTGACGCTGTATCAAAAGAGAGCAATCGCATCAGAAGAACAACAAACGGGCAACTTACACTTTCTTGTCAGTCACATGCAGCAATAAGAAAGAGCACAGAGACCTCATTCAATAATACATCTGAACAGCAGTAACCGTAAAACATTACACTCTGACCCAGAATGTGCCAAGTGCATCCACAATGTGCACATTTACCAAATTCCAAAAGAATATAAAACAAGTTCTTAATATTTTCCTCTGTGCTTTCCTGTCCTAAAACTCACTGATCATGTGTGTAAAATCCATTTTATGTAAGAAACAGACTATGCATACCAGAAAAGATACATTTAGAATTGATCTCGTCGTTCAGTTTTAACCAATCACCAACTTGCAAACAGATGAATGACCAATAAAGGATCACTTTAAAGAATTGTAAAGAAAAAAAAAAAAAACAGACGGCTGCAGCCTAGGTACGCCTGTTCATTTATCAGCCCCTGACTGTAATACACTAATTGGACACAAATGAAGAACCACTGCTTTTAATCAATGAACTTTTGCACCTTTTATGATTCTAAAACACTTTGGTGAGCGTCAGCTGTATTGCCCTCACACCTCTCAGGTTGTAGGGACAATTCCTGAGTTTGCAGTGTGCTTAGTGTGTACTACAAACTGCCTGTAGTGTACTTGAACAAATCCTCTAAGCTGAAGTTCTCTGGTAAAATATCCTGTTACCGATGGCATGAAAACAGGAGTCAGTCTGAATAAACAGCCTCTGCTAAACAGCGCAACATGCTGAGTATGTATCCACTTCAGTCATGTTGACATTTCATACAAACAAATGCATATTTTATACAACACTTGAACACTAACAAATTTAAAAAGAGCGCATCCTAGCTTATTCTCCACTAGGATCAAGAGGACAACATACAGCGAATATTCATTTCATTTCCAAAAGTGATTAACTGATTAACACAAAATGAATCGCATTTCCACTGCACACAGACACTTCACATCGGCCTTCTTCAGAACAGAACTAGGTCTGGGTGGTACTTATTTTACAATTTAAATATAAGACGATTTGCTGGTAGAGTAGTGAGATCCATTTAAATTTTATTTTTCTGGAAACTACTTGCATATTCCTTACACAGCCCATGGAAGACTTTCTGGAATGAGCTGCCAACCATCTGCTTTCGGAATAGCAGTGGAATACCATCAGGCAAAAATCAAGTCCCGGTCACATTCTCTGCTAGATTATTACTCAGAGAATGGCATTCTCTCAAACCAGACCCCTGGGTTTACAAACCACTGGCAGGCTATCAAGAAAGCTTAAAGAAGAACGTGGCACCATCACGACCCTCCCCAGTGCCCTGGAATAACAACGACCTCTGACCTTTTGGTGTCGGTCACATGACAGCAATAAAAAGCAGCACGAAGTGACTTTCCAGTAATATGCTTCAAGTTTGAAGAGTGTCATTCCAAAAAAAATGCCCAGAGGAATACTCCAAGCACCTCGAGAGCTGGAATCATCTCATCTGTCCCTGACAAGGTCAATTTCACTCACTAAGAAAACCGTTTGACTTCCTGCTTCTAGGAGAGAGCAGGGTAATCTATTTGCCCCATGCAGCAAATCTGCCACTGAAAACAAGAGATTAAAGGTGGATAAACAGGACCGTCTGACAAAGACGCAGTTTGGAGCAAAGTGCATCTCAGATTCTCCCTAAAGAGGACTTAATTTTTGGTGCAGCTGGTAATCAGTGAGCAGCCTGTGACAAAAACATTCATATCCTTTCCCATAATTTGGCTTTATGTGGATTGTTAGGGAATTGGAGAAGATTCACCAATCCCCATAATTGGTTCAGTATGTCCCTGAACACATAAATGTGGGGACGTATTAATAGGGCAACCGAAAATACTGATAATAGCAGGAGCCACAAGGAATCCTGCTGGTTGGTTACATTCCATCAGCCTGAAACGTATCTGTGGAATTCACTAGAAAGGATCGAGCTTCTGTGACTGCTCAATTAGTTGTCAAGTTTCTTCTGTGAAGCTGTTTATTTTTTTTGTTGAAAAGTCCGAAAAAAAAACAACTTCAGTTTTCATATAGGTTTCATATTTCGTGATGTCACATAAATCCATTATAAAAAATATCGATGGTTATATATCATATAACAGCACATTATGTGCCGATGGATTTCGACCCATTCAGTTAAGCATGAAAGTGACTTCAAAAGGGAAAATATCTCATTGAACAGTTTCACTGGAACTGTATCTCATTCCATAGAATAACTACCATTGTGGCAACTGACCACATACTATTCTTGAAGGAATCCTTTCCGAAGGAGCAGGCACAGGACGAGTCGGCTGCGAAAAATGCGTGTAATGCTGATCACACGAGGCGGTCAAGACGGCCAAAATCAGGGCAGAAGGTCGGCAGTTTATAGTGTCTTTTAAAGGTCAGGCCTCTGCAGCCCCGGATGAGCACCGCACCCGGACCAGCTCGCACTCCGACGTCAGACAGCACAAGCCGAGCTGCAAAGAGCCCCAAGGCCGTCCTTCTTTCTCCTCTCTGGCCTCCTCTTTCTCGGCGAGCCGTGTCATGTCAGGCTTGCATTTCGCTGGCTCGTGTGAATCCTTGACTCGCTCCATGTGTGGACCTCGGCCACCAAACCGCGTCCCGGCGGCTACGTTCGGATACGGGCCAGGAAAAGGCTCCTCTGCGGAATCGGCGCTGCCGTAAATGAAAGTCAGTCGTCAAGACGACGGTGTTATGAATGGAATTCATCCACAGCGCAGACGGTTGAGAACTGTCCATATCAACTTCGTCTCCAGGGCTCTAAAATGACCTTGAGTGTTTGATCTCGGACTCTGTAAATGCTTCTCTGTCCATATTTCGAGTCACTTAGACTAAGTGCCTGGAAGCTGGGCTGGACTTTAGGGTCCCCCCTTAAATTATACTGAGTGGGGGGGGTGGTCCCACAATAAATATGGCTGGATCACAAACCCATCTGGAAAATGCCCAGTATGGCGGATGGTCCCGTCTGGAACTTATCTGATAAGCTGCTTGACCACTAAATCACACCAGCTGACTGACTGCATGGTTCTTTGCAGCATTTAACCAAAAGCCAGCCATTAACTCTCGGCTTTAATGCTCATAAGAACATAAGAAATTTACAAACGAGAGGGGGCCATTCGACCCATCAAACTCGTTTGCTCAGTTCAATGCAGTTATACAAGGTCCAGTTTTTAATGCAAGTTTATTCCATTAAGTTATTGTTAGCTGTAGTTAGTCTTCAATAATAACTCTGTTAAGCTGATGTGGTGACTTAGTGTTACTCTGCACCGCTGTGGTGGGGGTTCAATCCTGCCTCTGTTTTGTTCCATGAAGTCATGATGAACAATGTCATTGGGACAGACAGGTCTCCCCATAGCACATAACACATTTTTGGTAAGACCTTTGATTTAAATATGATTATAAAATAGTATGTTATATGGACATATACCATATACGACAGAATTTTTGCATATGTAGCCTGATAATGACAAATATATATATATATATAAATATATATATATAAATATATATATGTGTGTGTGTGTGTGTGTGTGCGTGCACATGTGTGTATATATATTTAAACATATTAAATGTTGCATTAACGTTGGGATTTTACTTGTCCTCTGTTATAGAAAATAAATAATAATCTAATTTTAGCTTCTGGATGCCTCTAGAATTCCCTAAGATGCTCCTCTTTCTTTTCTATAACAGGTGCCTTGACAGCATAATGGACACTTTTAAAGCGTATCATTTTGAGGTTGACATTCAGTTGCAGAGATGCCTCTACAGCAAGTGGGACGTAACGCGACAGAAGTTACCTACCTTTGAGACACAATCCAAGGCAATAAAAAAAACTAAAGATCTCTAATTTTCCACAACCTTGGTTTTGGAGTGAAAAAAAAATCCTGCTTTCTGTCACTGCTGTTTTTTATTTCAGATTAACATTTTTTTCTCCACCAAGGATCCACTGCATGCAGATGTTCTGATCATCGTTAGATGGCATCAAATCAATGTTAACTCAAGCCAGTCATATGGGCAGCATTGCTCTAGAGTCTAGAACTTTCCATTCTCTGTCCACATCTAATCTTACTGCATGTGATATGAGGAAAATTGTACATTAGTCCACACATTCCTTCAGGTCTAATTTCTTTGGCATAGTAATATAAACCAATCTCTTCCAATCTGTGGACCATTGATTTCTCTTCCAAATCATCTGACACTCATTCCCAATCAGGGGCCAGGATTTCCTATTATCAAGACTGATGACAACCAGGTAATGTAACAAGAACAGTTTCAATGGTGTTGATACACAGACTAGTATTTATATGTAGTTTTTAAATACCTTATTTATTTTTTACTTAATTAATCACATAAGTATTTAAAAACTTATTTTTGTCATGTAGAAAGCCAACATGCAGGAAAGTCATCACTACGTACAACTAAAACCTTGGAACTTCAAACCCTTACATTTATAAATTATTGTGTTTTTCTATAAACCACAGGTGTCAGACTCCAGTCCTGGGGGGCCGGAGCCCTGCACATCTTTGGGTTTCCCCTCATTTAACACACCTGATTCAACTACTTGTGCTAATTACCACATAGCTGTTGAGCTAAATCATTTGTGGTGGAACAGGGAAAGAATTAAGCTACACAGGGCTGCGGCCCCCCAGGACTGGAGTTTGACATCCCTGCTATAAACTGTCAAATAGTAAATTAATACAGCGAGACACTAAGCATCAACACGAGCTCTCAATCTGAACATACTGGGCACCATCGTGTTTTACATGCACTGCAGAAACGTCTGATCTCAAGGAAAGACACTGACCCCAACGTGAATTGAACACGCAACCTTCTGATCTGGAATCAGACGCGCTGCCATTGCGCCAAGAGGCAACTTTGACTGAAATGCGACACAAACCTAGGGCTCAAATTATGATATGTGAGTACAATGATATATCAGTATGCCATCGCCATTGTTGACCACTGTAGACCATTCTCAGTAGGTTCTCACCCTACAAGCTTTGGAGTTTCAGAGATGCTCTTACCCAGTAGTCTGACCATAACAATTTAGCACTTATCAAAGTCACTCTGGTCTTCAACATGGCAATTACGAGAGGGTCAAACTTCCTATGCCAGACCTTGAATGTTCTATTGTATTCTATTCATAATGTTTTGGCTCCTCAGTCAAACCTCATTGCGAGACTACTGCAATGAGTCATCCATAGCCACTAAAGTAAGATATGGTGTCCCGCAGGGATCAGTGTTGGGCCCACTACTATTCAATCTATATATGCTAACGCTTGGTAACATAATTAGAAATTACAGTGTTAATTTTCATTGTTATGCTGATGATACACAATTGTATCTATCTGTCAAACCTAGTGACGCATCCCAGCTCTCTTCTTTAGCCGACTGTCTGCTAGACATCCGTTGTTGGATGGCAAGGAATTTCCTCATGTTAAATACCGAAAAAACTGAGGTTCTTTTAATCGGTCCTAAGGATGCTCGCAATAATTTTGTAAACCCCAACCCCAGCGGCCTCCCTACTCAATTTAAAACAGTGGTCAGAAATCTTGGTGTCCTGGTAGACTCCGACCTCTGCTTCAGTGCTCACATAAATAGCATTACCAGTACGGCATTTTATCATCTACGGAACATAGCCAAGCTTCGGAAGTTGCTTTCCTTTCAAGATGCAGAAAAACTAATACATGCCTTTATAACTTCTAGATTGGACTACTGCAATGCCCTCCTTTCGGGTTGTCCATCTGGATCCCTACATAAACTTCAGTTAGTACAAAATGCAGCTGCCAGAGTTCTCACAAAAACTAAAAAATTTGATTACATTAGCCCTATCCTGTCTTCCCTGCACTGGCTACCGGTCAAGTTTAAGATTGACTACAAATTATTGCTATTGACCTACAAAACTCTGAATGGCCTTGCACCACAATATCTCAATGATCTTCTGGTCCCTTACAACCCTTCTCGCCTGCTTCGTTCACAAGGAGCAGGATATCTATTAGTTCCTAAAGTAGACAGGGCTACGGCAGGCTGCAGAGCATTCTCTTACAGAGCTCCGCAGCTGTGGAATGGTCTCCCAGCGGATGTGCGGGATTTAGGCACACTCTCGCTTTTCAAGTCTAGATTAAAAACGCACTTGTATAGCTTAGCGTATAGGAAACCTAGTTCTGGTTCCAGCTAGTCGCTCACTCCCAGTCAGACAAACAGTATGAGGTGAAGAGCTGGGTGGGGATCGGTGTCATTGGCTTTGGATAAACTGAGGCGTCAGTGCTGTCACTCTAGCTTTACACTAGAGTGCTGATGTTCAGGGAGTCCCCATGCCTGTGTTCCCGCCTGTCTCTCCATCTTTCTCATGCTGCTATACCCAGATCTGCCGGAGCCTAGACGAATATTGCACTCGATCATTTTGCTTGCACTGCCTCTGGTTTCCTCAACTCTGGCTAATACACAATTATTCTTACTTCCTCCCTCACCCCTTCTGGGGTGTGCTCCCTGGAGCACAATGTCGTTGAAGAATTTATGCCTCTGCTGCCTGCAAGACAACTACCTCCACCTCCGGCAACTACCCTCCAACCTGCCTGCCCTTGGCTCACGCGATGCCTCGCCATCCTTCCCTGCGGCTGTGCCTCTATTAATCCTGCCATCGTGCATCAAGCACCCCGTGCCTGCACCGGTCGGCCGCTGCATTGAGACTGATATTTCAACCCCTGTATTAGCTTAGTCATATCATCTTGTTTGTTTGACTCATCTGCCGGCCCCTGGAGGATGGGCTCCCCCTTTGGGTCTGGTTCCTCCCAAGGTTTCTTCCTCTTAGGGAGTTTTTCCTTGCCACCGTTGCCTTTGGCTTACTCAATGGGGGGTCCTTACGAGGCAGAAATGTAAAGCGCATTGAGACAATGTAATGTTGTGATAATGCGCTATATAAATAAAATTGAATTGAATTGATTCTGACAGCAGCCAGGGGGCGCCATTGCACGCTTAGAAGGAGTCACTTACTTGTACGTGCTCCTAACCTTCCTCTCGCTGGGGAAGCCCATCATCCCACAGACAACCCGGGAGTTCTTCGGGCTCCATCCCTGGCCACATATCTGCGTCCAGCTGTCCTGCAGCTTCACCTCCACGACTCCCTCTGTGATGGGCATCCGCCTCGCACCCCCTTCTGCTAGGGGCCGCAGCCGCACCTCCTCGAAGTGGTTCTCGTCCACCTGCGTTTGGGTGGAGAGGGCAGGGAAACTCCTGTGACCAGCCTGTTAGGTGCATTGGTGGGGGTCTCCTCTCACCTCGCAGCTTCAGTTCTGCTAATGCTCAGGGCGTGCAAACAAATCAAGAACAAGTAGCAGAACATCTGCTCCAGAGAAACAGCTGGACCCAGCAGCAAGGAAGAACCTGACTGCGATGGTCGCATTGAAAATCAAGTGATCATTCCTTCTGTCTAGCTACCCATCCATTTTCCAGTAAACGATCACTTCCTCTCTCTTCCCTAACGACAGGATCAAAATGAGATGGATGCACGGACCCCCGATGGGATACAAGCACTACAGGGAGAAGTCGAACCCTCAGCCCTGGAGTTGTGATGCTACAATGTTGCCCACTGCGGAACCACACAACCAACAAAAAAGTTCAAAACCAAAGCAAAACTCAAAAATACTTTATCACTGAATCCTATTTCAGACTGAGTAGCTGGCGCTCGATTTAAAACTAATATATCATTTCAACAGTCGACCATATGGCTCGGCAAAGAAGACTGCTGACGGGACACCGGGGCAGATAAGCTCTTGCTGTTAACACTGTTTATGGAGGGAGCGTTCGTCTCCGGTCCACTGCGCCCCTGCGCCCCCAGCCGCAGTGGACATACCGAGTGGGGGCCAGCTAAAGGCTGATTCATAGCGCCAGACTGTTTACATAGCAGCTGAAATGACTTTTCCAAGGTTTGTCTAACAACTGGCCCATAGCTAAGAGCCTTGAATGAACCCGTCCATTCAGGATCCCGCGGGTGGGGGAGGGGGTGTCAGCCAGTGAGATTTCTTGTCTGAGGTGGCAAAGGAACGCCAGAGGTACTGGCCACATCACCGCCCCCCGGATTAGCGGCATTCCCACAACCTCTTATGAAACCTTTGCTTATGATCTAGTTAAATCAAAGAGCAGGACATGTCCCAGCTTCCTCTCCGCCACTCCGGGAAATCTGTGAAGGAGGCAGAGAGCACAAATTGCTTCTGAACTGGCGACTGGAGAGAGACCTCTTTGTGGAGTGAAAAAAACAATCCGATATTGAAACTGGGAATAAGATTAAATATGTTTAACATGTACTACAGGGGACACAGGACACCCTGAACACACTCAAAATGGACACCTACGCGTTTATTAGCAGGATGAAACCCACACATACACACTAAACACACAGATTTGGGGCTTGAACCACCAACTCAAGACATTTCAAGTAACCATGGTAGCTACAGGGCCACCCAGAACTGAAGGAACGAATTTCAGAAAATGTGGTAAGACACTAATGGGACTTTTCAGTCACAGGAAAGCCCAATCTGGGCAATGTACAAACACAGTGCTTTCTCCATTGATTTAGCACCTATGATCTGCAGTCTGGTTATTCCATAAAAGGCAATCAAGAAGCATTAGAAAATTACGAAAACATAATCTACACATACACTTCAGAAGAGATCCACTGGGTTCCCAGATGTTCCTCAAGATACTGAAGTAGAACTCATTAAGAAATTAGCAATGCAGTTCAGAGTGCTGCAAACTCTATCCCATGCAGTGAGGACTTTGCCCCTGGTGGTGGTGGTGGGGGGGGTTTCCCATTATGAATTTTGGGGAGTGGGGATGGGGGGAATTTTGCCGGCTGACAAACCCATCAGCCCACCGGTAAAATGCCTGGTATGCACGATGGCCAGTCCGGGCCTGGTGCTCATGATCTTACACGTCCATGATGACCATCAATCTAAGGGGCCAACACTTCAAGACAAGGTGCGACTTTTAACCTACTGGTAGTTGTCATTATATGTCACAAACAATTGAACAATATGTCACAAAAATGCAAAAGTAAAACATAAAAATATAACATTTTACCAGTGTTGGGCATTTCAGGTCTAGAAGGTGCAAACCCAGACCAAGATTTTGTTTCTATCAACCAGTTGAGTATAAAGACAGAGGACTCAACTGGTTGGTTAAAACAAAATCTTGGTCTGGATTTGCAGCTTCTGGACGTGAAATGCCCAACACTGCATTTTACAATGGTTATCCATTGTAACAATTCAACCTCCATATCACACAGATTCATTTGCCTGCCCAATGGTAGCTGTTCTGATAGCTACAGTGGAGATGAGTATCACCACAGGTTTGCTAGATAGCTTCAGCTCTCTGACCACCACCCCCACCTCGATGATGTTGGAGTCTACAAAGCCAGGCAGCCTCTCATCCTTGCAGATCACGCCAGCGTCCTCGTCGTGGGTACAGTCGCTGTTTCCCCAGCCACGGGACCGGCACAGCCCGATGCTTTTCTCGCTGCCGCCACACTGCACATTATCCAGCCAGATCTTCCCTGGACACAGTTTACGGCCCCAGGGAGTAACACAGCAAGGCAGCCCAGGGACCCGTCAGTGATTTCATGGATTTTATCCATCAAAACAATTCACTATTCCATTTTTTGTTAATCATTTAATCATTACTACGCCTTGCATCACTTAATTGTACTTCCCACTGTTTGGTTTTGAATATTAACCCACAGTAAAATAATTCACATGAATATATGAACTGTCATGATTAATTAATGATGATCAAGCATGGGATGAGTATGTAACTAACACTTAGTTGCTGGTTAATTAATGCATTAAGCATGTACTACGTTATTCTTGTCCCCTCAAGTAAAGTGTGACCCTACATACTTTTACCAACGGCCCTTCTAATATTAATTAATGGTGTTAGTATGACATGTGTGTCTGGGCTGCCACTTAACCATTTGCCTGCCTGCATTTCCCAGCATGCCTTTAGCCGCCAATCAGCTCACCTGTCCCCTTGCCGTACTTGGCACTGTGCGTCCAGCCCGTGGCGGTGACGAAGCCCAGCTGACGACACAGCACATGGGCATTGGCTATGGTGAAGTCGTCGTCGCAGATGGTGCCCCACTCTCCCTTGTAGAAGATCTCCACGCGGCCCTCGTTGTGTTTGCGGGGGTAACCCGCCAGCCGGAACTTGAGGGTGCTGCCCTGAGGCGGGGGGGAGGGCGACTCCTGGCTCAGGCAGAATGGCAGCCAAAAGCCCACAAGTACAGCTGTTCCGGCGGCTGAAGGTCGCCACCATCCCGGCTGCTTCATCTCCAGGCCAATGACTAGGAGACGGTTCACAAAACATCATGTAGCAGCAACAGTCTGAAAATGTGCTTTATTTTAAAAGCCAAAAAAGAAAAATTGCTTGCAGTAACCATTTTAAACACAATTGAGGGATTTTTTTTTTAGATAATACCTCTGCCAACAGTACATGTAACATACTGCACTAAAGGGCTTCTGTTTAGGAACAGACAGAAAACAGGGCAGAGTAATTTTAAGATGTCAACATAGGGTCGAAAAATATGGAGACTGACATACAAAGCAGCCTCAGATGCCATTTCTGTGCTTATTTGGATTGTATAAGCAGAGAAATTGAGCCTTCCCTTTGTGAAGGAGTTCCGTAGGAGGCTTGATAAAACATGCGGCCTTGTCCTGAAATGGATCTTAACTTACTGTACGAGTTAATAAACCAAGAATGACCAGTCTGTTTAATAAAGATGCCAGTCCTACTGCAAGCTGGGTGCCCCTAATGGTCAAATCCTAGAATTACCCCTGCTCACCCAGAAAACTGGCTATTAAAACCAAACCAGACAGATCAAAATTGGTGCAGGACAGCTGTGATTTTGAGCGTCATCCCAGAATGGTGTAGGTGGCCAGAGATCTTTATTGGAAAAACATTAAGAGGGCACCAGACACTCACTGTTCACTGACAATTATCTGAATACACTGCAGCTAACAACTGGTTTTCTGGAATGTTCTATGTCTTAATAATGGACAAACCAGTGCCATATTGCTTCTAAATACTAACTCAACTTAAGCTTCCATTATTCAAAGCCCAAATGTGGGCCACAGCCTCACATTAGACAACCACTGGGTAGCGGTCATCTGAAACCAGATCTCAAAATGTCCTAAGTAATCAGTTTCATAACAATTTCATAAATCCGACATAATTTATTTTCCATAGCTGCTCATCCAAAGTAGGGTTAGAATTTGGTGATCAGTGGTTATTGACACGCCACAGCAACAAAATGTGTCCTCTGCATTTAACCCAAATGTGACAATGTGACATAGCAGGGGGCAGCTAATTCGGCACTGGGAGGGGCAGTGCCTTGCTCAGGGTACCTCAGTGGTGCCTTACTGGTTGGGGATTTGAACCAGCAATCTGTCAATTACAAGCGTGCTTCCCTAACCATTGAGACACCACTGCCCACATGATGAGAATGGAGTCAGACAGGGAACACAATGATGACCGTGCATCGCAGGACACATGGTCATAATCATACACTAAGGGCCATTCAGAGACACCAATCTTCAAATCTGCGGGTCTTTGAACCACAGGAGGGAAGGAGGTAATAAGCACAGAACCGCAAGCAGGAAACGAACCAACAATCGGAGGCCACAACGCTACCCGCTCAGCTAGGAAGCGGCCGGCATCGTGCAATGTAATTAGCGTAATCAGTCCCAGAAGCGACTTTGCGAAATGCAAATATAACCGCCACGATCGGGACTTTGAAAAACTTCTGGCAGGTCTGTATAAGAAGAAAAACTTAGGACTGGAACGACCCTCAGAGAAAAACCAGGTGTGTTGACACTGTAATCGCATTTCATTATTTATTTTCACATGTTAAAGGGATCTGCTTTTTTTGTCGTACGGATAATGCAGAAATCCAGAGATGGCGAAAATTACACAAAAGGATAGGAGAAATGAACAAACCAATGCCAGGTTGGTGAAATATCCTTAAACGCCATCAACGTTACTCAATTTAAATACGTAAAGGTTAAAAAACTGTAATGACGGTCTGATTACGTGTAATATAATAAAGAACAATAAAGGTCTGAAATGAGGGATAGGATAGCATCATGTCTCTAAAAAGACTAAAAGTAAATTAGTGACAAGGAAAATGTTTTGCCGTTTTAAAGTGTGTTTAGAACAACTCACTGATAGGTTTTACTATGACTCGCAAAGGATGTTTCTAATTAAACGTACCTAAGTTGGACACAAAAGCACATCACAGACAACAGCTGCAGACGTGTGATGGTACCCCACTAAAACAGCAGAATACAAAACTAACCAAAAGCAGAGAAACCATACGGACATCTGGAAAAGTTTACAAGTTTATTTTAAAAGGTGTTTTCATGCTTTTTTATTATTTTCATATAACATGCAGAAAACGCTGCACTTACCTCAATTGATCAGAAGGAAAAAAAAAATTACAGTCGATCTAAGTAAGAAATAAAGAAAAGCGCGGAGAAAAGAAGCGCATTGGGTTTGCTCTGCTGGTCTGGGTGCAGCCTCTCGGGGGATCGTGGTTTCCCCGGATCTTTCGGTATCTTCTCTGGGTCTGACTGAGTCCCGGACGTCTGCACGGCTTACAAAGGGGGCGGCTTTCCAGAGAAACACTGCCCCTTTTCATCGGCCCGGAGAGCTTGGAACGCTCCTGGATATATAACGCATTAAATGCACATTCCTGTCAGAAATTACACGGATTCACCTTTCACAAAATCCTTCTGCTGCAAAATAATAGCTTGTATGAAAACGAGTTTTACGACACAAGTCAGTGGTTGAATTATAAGCTTATGGAAACGTTGCATTTCCTGTATCTGTATCTTTTTTGTATCCTATGCATTTAGATGCGTATTGTATCGTCTCAGAGGGTGAGACTCACACCCATAATTCGATACGTAGGCTACTCTCCTATGAAACCCAATAGAGGCTGTAGATGTTTCCTGCTAAACTATTGAATTCATCCATCCATCTTCCAATAGCCTATCCTGTGGGGGAACCTGGACCCTATCCCATAGTGGTCGATGCAGCGAAACGACTCATACTATGACTAACTAAATGTTTTCCTATACTTACAATTACACTATCACTTGTTAATGGGAGTATGATATATTTTACTTCTTTCATTTTATCTATGATTTTTATTTCCTTGATTGTTCAGAAATTTAGAGACAACTACAGAGAATTTCAGAGTCAAAACTTTGCAGGGCAACTGGTTCACCGTTTAACGCAATAACGTATCCATGACCATTAAAAACTCGTCAACTTTAACGCATTTTTCATGCACCGACGCGGCGTAACGTAGAAGGTGATTGTACTAACGATGACTCACCAGTAGGGGGCTACTGGGAACAGTGCAGTAGGACTATTACCTGGGTTCATTCATGTGGAATAGGCTATGGCCGTTGTAATTTTATTTTTTGTGATATTTAATATATTTGTATCCCATTTAAATTCGAAATCCATGGACCATTGGATGACAAAAACATCCTGTTACCAAATATTATTGTCTTTTTGGAAGACGAGATGTGGCAAGGTGAACCCATGTGACAAGGTCATTCATTAAGTAAACCTGCACCTTATTACCATTGGTGATTAAATGGGGTCAGCTGAGCGTATACTATCCATTATATACCTTATGAAGAATTTCCCCTTTGGGATCGTTAAAGTTGCATGTGTTGGCTTTGCTCCATGGAGTTTAGGGGATTTTACTGTCTACCTATGGGGACTGGCCCAACCTTTTCCAACCTGCTTGCCACATCGAGCATGGAGAGCATTCTCACCTACTGCATCTCAGCATGGTACATACCAGCTGCAGAGTGCAGGGACCAGAGAGAGAAGCCCTGCAGGGAGTCCGCAGCGGTGCCTAGAGAATTATCACTGTGCCACTGCCCTCAGTGTAGAACAGTTACAGCAGCCGGTGCCTCAGCAGAGCGACCACCATCTCCAGCGATCCCACACACCCCAGGCATCACCTCTTCATCCTCTGGCCTCTGGTAGGCGCTACAAGAGAACCAAAGCCCACGCTATCCGGATGAGGTTCAGTTTCTATCCAAAAGCCAGTAGCAATCTAAATCAGGCAATCAGCCAACTCTACCAAGACTCACTCACAGTACTGGTTATTATTTATTACATCATGGACTGTAAATACTTAGCTCACAGTCAATATTCATCTCATACTGTACATTACTCACTGTACTATTGGACTGCAAGCACTTTCTATGATTTATCCATTGCACCTTAACATGAAAGCATATTGCTGTTGTGTACATGGCCAGACGTACACACACACACATTCCTGCACATTCCACGTTTCATAACTGCATTTTGGGTAAATGTGTAAATGTTTCTGAGGTAATATTTACTTTTGTAATTCTAGGAACCACACACTGAACCTCGCTGTACGGCAATAAAAGCTCTCTCAACTTTTAATCAACCCAGAGGTTAAAAAAAAATATTTTCTCTGGAACTCATGTTTACAAAAGACCTGAAATGACCCCCCCGAGCAGAATAAGAGGTTAGAAGATGGATGGATAGACTGATGGATGTTTGCATGCAAAATGTTCTTTGGCAAATAACATTAAAACTTTTTAAAATCTATTGAGAATGATCACAGCATTTAAACACCGTGGAAATGCCAATGAATAATAGTGTTTTTGTGTTACTGTAAATAGGATTGAAGCAAGTAATTTTTAGCACCCCTCTCCTCAGAGCACTTTGCATGTTTTAGCCAGAGTCACGTCTGACTGGAATGGAATCTGAATTTCCCAAACTC
The DNA here is from genome assembly GCF_048594095.1 of Paramormyrops kingsleyae. Classification (NCBI taxonomy): domain Eukaryota; kingdom Metazoa; phylum Chordata; class Actinopteri; order Osteoglossiformes; family Mormyridae; genus Paramormyrops; species Paramormyrops kingsleyae. The sequence goes on along the minus strand of NC_132808.1, from coordinate 31,876,137 downwards.
CCTTGCCAATTCCCCAGTGATGTCAACGGTCACATCTGAATTAAAAAAACTTCATCTACATGCATTTAAAGAACATGTTAATCGAATCTGAATTTTACACTTTAATTTGCAAGAAATCCAACTCACAAAATATATTGCATTTGGAAAACTATAACAGGTAAAAAGAATGACAATGTTAAATTCAGCTGCTGCTGACGCCAACGACACCCCCTACTGGCAGTAAACTGTAACAGCACCACTTGCTCACAGTGAAATACACTGCATGGCCAAAAAAAAGGTCACCATTTGAATTTATATCAGCAAATACTTAAAAGTTACATTCCTGCAACGCTATGCAGCAATAAAGTAAAGTCAGCTGAGTACCTGAATCTACTGAATGGCCAGGTTACACCTCCATCCATCATCAATGGATTTTTTCTTCCCTGTTGGCATGGGCATATTCCAGGACAAGAATGCCAAGATTCATTGGGTTCGAATTGTCATAGAGTGGTTCAGGGAGCATGAGGAATCATTTTCACGTGTGACTTGGTCACCACAAAGTTGTGACTTTAACCTCATTGAAGGTCTTTGGGATGTGCTGAAGGAGGCTTTATGGAGGTTCAACTCACTTGTCAATACAGGATCTCGGTGAGAAATGAATGCAAATCTGGATGAAAATAAAGGGTGAGATGTTGCATAAGCTTGTGGAAACAATGTCATGACAAATGTGCACCGCAATCAAAGCTAAAGGAGGCCCAACGAAAAATTCAAATGGTGACTTTTTTTTTTTGGCCAGGCAGTGTAATATGAAGGCAGTAAACGACTGTCTGCAGGGTAGAACAGATTCCACATAAATGACTCGTCAAAAACATTTACTTCCAAACAAAGACATCATCACCCAGAGCCTTTGTTTTCATTGAGCTTGATTTCTTTGATCAGTTTTTTCCGTTCCACACGTACCGAATCAGATAAGGTGACGGTGACTATAATTCACCTCTAAAACGTCGTGCATCGTTACACAGATGCTACACCGAGCTTTTCACCTCTAAAACGTCGTGCATCGTTACACAGATGCTACACCGAGCTTTTCACCCAAAGTCCAGCTTTCTGACCGTCGATGTCAGATCGGGTAATTGCACCGCCGGGTCACATGTCACACTGACTTCCTGAACCGTCATGCCGCTCGTCACATTTGTCGCCTTCTACATTCTGGATGTGATCCCTTTGGTTACAAAACCATGTTCCACAGCTTCCCACAAACCTCTGCTAACCAGAGATAAGACACAAAAAGGGACCAGACCACATAATGGAAAGTGGACACAACCAAATCGATCCATTTACTTTGGTTAGTGGAAAAAAAGAATCTGAAAAATATACATACATTTTCAAATGTCAAAATTAAAATGCAGACTATAAGAGAAATGCTACAGACCTCTCAGTCTATATATGCCCTTGTCTGCCCTTTGTCCTCAGCAGTAGACTGATCATTTAAACCTGTGTGAGGGAACTGGACCCAGGGTGTCTGCATGTAATATAAGTGCGGAGATGGGGCACCGGCCTACTCTCCAGAGTGGACCTGCTCGTGAATCTTGAGGTCCTTCTGGGAAAAGTAGGCCTTGCTGCAATGGGAGCAGGGGTAGGGCCGTTTGCCCAGATGCACCTGCTGCTGGTGCGTCCTCAGGTTGCCCCGCTTGGTGAATCGCTTGCCGCATTCGGGGCACGGAAAGGGCCTCTTGCCCTGGTGCACCTGCCGCTGGTGAGCCCGTAGGTTGCCCTTCTGGGCGAACCTCATGCCGCACTGGCCACAGCTGAAGGGCCGCTCGCCCGTGTGCACACGAATGTGCATGTCCAGGTGGGAGGGGCTAATGAAGCCCTTATTGCAGACGGCGCACGAGTACGGTCTGTCCGTGGTGGTGCTGAGAACAGACCGCCTCTTCCGCTTGCTCTGAGGCTCTGCCTTTTGCTGTGAGGGTACGAGCTGCACCTCCGAGCCGTCGGCCAATCCGGTGGCGCGCGGGACCCTGTGGCCAGGAGGTACGCAGGGCTGAAACTGGTCCGGGGTCGAAACGGAGTGGGGCTGGGGAGCATCCGGTGCCGAGTGCCTCGGCTGCCTGCAGACCGTCCTTAGTGTCCGGGAGACGTTCTGGGACCCCTCCCCTACCATCCCGCTACAGGTCACCGTTCTCCTGTCATGTCCCAGGCCATTGAATCCCTGCAAGCAGTAATCTGTCCCCGGAGGACCAGGCCGCCGTGGAGCGCCCCCTATCCCAGGCACTGAGAAACACGACGACGCAGTGTGGTCCCTGATAGGCTGAGGTCTAAACCAGCTGTTTTCCTGTCCAGCACCTAAGAGGTAAATAAAAGTGACATGGGATTGATCCAACAACCAACTGGCGTTCCCTGGGTTTAATTCCCAAACAAACATATGCTGCTCAGACTGCTCACAGTGAAATAGCACATTTATTGTAACTTCTACTTATTAAGCACTAACACCAAGTCCTTCGGAAATCCCCTTAATGTGTGACACCTCATTATATAGCTTTTTCTTAGCCAATAGTTAACATACCCACACATATAATGTTAAATTATAGGGCTGACATCCAATTTTGGTACTATATGGACATTTACTCATGCCCACAGTTTGATAAGATGATTAAGTAGTACACCAAAAGTATTTACGCGATGCGTATTTTGACACCCAAAACTTAGTGATCTGTATAAATTTGGACAGCGTCCAGACAAATGTTCATGCTCATGGTGTAAAGCTCTGGTGAGTATCACAATATAACCACAATGTGATTTTGTGCAGCCCAATTAAATTAATATTACTCAGTCTGTTTTCCAAATGCTTAGCTTGGTGCATGCCACTGTGGGCCTGCAGCCTATTCCATCACTCCAGATGGGACGCCAGCTCATTGCTGGGCACGTTATCATTATCATTGAAAAATTTAAATACAGTGGTACCTCGGTTCTCAAACTCACTAGAACTCGAATTTCTTGAAAGTCCAACAAACCAGTTTCACCTAGAACTCGATCTGAATATCAGAAGTCGCACCGTGAACGCTGACCTAATATAAATTGTACGCGCCAGGAAATGAGTCATACTACAATGCAATTCTTACTTGAATGCCTTCTTCACAGACTGGACGATTAACCAAATAAAGCAGCGCAACATTACAGTAACTAACAATAAATAAACCACTAACTTACGTGTACTATTAGAGCATTTATGTAATTTATTTAAACTTTATTTTACCAGGTAAATTAACTGAAAACCAGTTCTCACTGCTTTACGTGATATTCGGGAGAAATAGCAGATTACGCATCGGATCTGCCTGGGATACAATCGTCATGCGTGTAACTAAACTCTTCAGCCAATAAGGGCAAAGGTTTGTCGTCACGGAGGCGGTTCCAGTTTGTTCAGCCGGGTGAGAGGTCGCAATGCACCTAACCGTAATGCATTCTGTCAGGATCAGAATGCGTTGCTTTAAGCCAGCGCTGTAAGCAAGTCGAACGCACCCAATGACCAGACTGGGGAAACAAACTGAAACGCGGACTTAATACAGAGGACTAATGACAACAACCAGACACAGCTGATCACACGGGGATTCCACACGGGGTTAACGAGGGGGCGTGGCACACGGAAGGAGCGGACGATCGGGGCAGGACAGGGGTAATGTTGGGATCTTTATCGTTTTTGAAGCCATTAAGAAAAAAATGCTCTTCTTGTTTCATCCTGTTAATTTTGTGTTTAAATGCTAGAATAAATAAATATATATATTGTGTGTAATTTTGGGGGGCCGGGAACCAATTACAGTCGAACCCGGTTATGTCGCCGGCCTAGGGGGTTGCCAAAAAGCGTTGAGATAACCGATGATCGAGATAACCGAAAACCAATTTGGCGGCAATATACTGTATTAACATATGCTTGAAATTTATTTACGTGCGTTAATAAATGAGAATGTGGATGCACGGGTTTTTGGTGGTTTTTTTTACACAACAGCGTTGCCGCGATTTGTTTGATGACGCGATCGGCATGCTATAAAAATGTACATACATGTTGGCTAATGTGCACCAACTAATGTGCACCAACTAAAAGCAGAGATTTACCAGTATACAATAAAAACCACCATCGATTCTCGATACAAACCTTTAATTATATTATCCAACAATGCAAACACAAAGATTGCTCACAAAATCAGAAAAAAAACCTGCGGGGTGTAATTCGTTGTTACAAAAAGCAAACCAGTGTCAAAATTAAATTCACAAGTCATTTCAGTCTGACAGCTCTGAAAAGTATCCTACACGCAGTTAATATGGTTTCTTTACAAAGTCTAAAATGCTTTGTTGCTTTTTGCCTTTGACAGTCTGCTTGAAAACAAATGCTTCGATATTATTTATGCTGTCTAAAACAGTTTCATCCCCTACAAAAGAACCATACCGTCGAATTTTTTGTAGCATTTCTATCACCTCACCGGCAGAGGGAATTGGTTCCAAATCTTCGTCCGCATCTTCATCTTCGTTGTCATTGCCGCATGCAGATATGCTTGGCTGTGCTGACTGCACACTTGATATAATGTCTTCATCGGTGATCATGCCATCAGTACATGTAACAACGTCTTTGTCGATGTCTATGTAATCTCGGAATTCCTGGACAGTGATGGCTAACTCCTGTGCCTCCTCTTCCAAGACAGCATCTGTAAGGCTTGATTTTTCCACTACTTCCGCGAGTTCTTCTGCGGCTGCATGGCACTGTGCCTGAAACTCATCATTGGAAATATCCTGAATGATGCAGTGCATCCAGCAGTTTGTGATAGTTTCCTTCTTCACGTTATTCCAGGCTGATCTCAGGAAGTTCATTGCATCTAGAAGGGAAGGGGTATACTGCGCCTTCTTTTCATCATGGAGCAGGTATTGGTCATTTTCCTGTAGTACACCTTAAGCACCTGGTCCATTGGTTGGAGCTTACTCGTTGTGTTAGGTGGGAGGTAAAAGATCGTAATAGACTTGAGACCAGGAACATCTGGATGAGCTCTACAGTTGTCCACGATTAGTGCCACCTTCCTTTTTTCTGCTTGGAACTTCCTGTCCCACTTTTTCACCCATGCACTGAATAGATCTCCTGTGATCCAGGCTCTTGACTGGCCATCGTAATCGCATGGGAGAACTTTGGTCTGCTTAAAGCATCTGGGAGTCTTGGACTTTCCTATAACGTAGAGCGGGAGTTTTTGGCTTCCATCCATGTTAGCGGCAACTAGCACTGTAAGTCGATCCTTCGACTTTTTTCCACCATGACAAGCCTCCCCACGAAACGCCATAGTTTTGTCTGGAAGGCATTTCCAAAACACCCCAGTTTCATCAACATTAAAAATGTTCCGAGCCTCATAGGTATCCAAAAGTGTGCGCATTTGAGTCTTCAGTCATGAATCCACGTGCTTCTGTTGAACCGCAGTGCTCTCTCCACAAATTGCTTAGAAGACGATGTTGTGCCTCTTTTTGAAACGATCCAGCCACCCCTGACTTGCTTTAAAGTCAGAGTGTCCTAGCTTTGCAGCAAGGATGTCCGCCTTCTCCATCAGCAAGGGACCATTGACGGTTAAGTTTTTCGCTCGCGTATTCGTGAACCACTGCAACAATGCATCGTCGACATCTTTGTGCACAGCCGCTCTAAATCTTTTTCTTTCTGGATCAAAAACAGACTTCTCGTACATTTGCTTTATCACGTCAGCCTTCTTTTTCCATCCTGAAATGGTGTTCGCTGGAATGCCATGCTGACGACTAAGGTGAGCCGGTTTTGTTCCTTTTTCTAGCTGCTGTATGATTTCATACTTTTTCTCTAATGTCTGATTGTCCAGTTTTCTCTTAAGACCTCCAGACATTTTTAGAAGGAAAAAAATAAACAGAATAGCAACAGCGTGTTATCCCTCAGACAAGATCAACAAGAATGAGTGAACTGTCATTGGAGTGAATGATCAATTTATTGGTTAGTCCAAAGCTAGCATAAACGTAAGCATGAGCCATTCACACCTGGCCACATTCCCCCCCCCCCCTTTTATGGTTTTGATGGGGATTTACCTAGATCGCGTTTCTCCGCTGCGTTGTTCAGCAAATTACCATGCGAATGCGATTTGAATACGCGCTAATGCAGCTGTTTAGCACTTGTGATACATTTCAAAAAGCCGGCGATTAGTCACAGGGATCGAGATAACCGACGTTAAGTGACGATTTTGGCCCTCTTTTGTGCTCGAGATATTAGGGTTCGGCGACATAAAAGAATCAACATAACCGATGAGAAATGCTAATGCAAAGAGGGAATTTGGCGGTTCCACTTCAAAAACGTCGACTTAATAGGGTTGGCGAGTTAGCCGAGGTCAAGATAAGTGGGTTCGACTGTAATTGGTTTTCCATTATTTCTTATGAGAAAAATTCAATCAGAACTCGAACTTTTTAGGATTCGATCCGGAGTCCGGAACGGATTAAGTTCGAGAACCGAGGTACCACTGTACTTGCAAATTACAAATACATGATATATAAATGCGGACACACATACAGTAAAACTGGTCTAAGTCACCGGCTTGTAACTCGTCAATGTGCACAAGTCGACGCTCAAGCAAAAGTCCCGATTTTTCCTAATGATGTTTCCTTTAAAATTCCTTGTGTAAGTCGCCGCTTGTAAGTCGTCAAATTCCCTTAGTCGTCACCTAAATCCCGGTCCCGAACAACACAAATGAATGGATTTTCCTACCTGTAAGTCGACACCCCAATCGCTGCATTCCCGCCGCCTGCTTGTCACCACGGCAATGTAGAAACGGGGAATCCCCACCTACCGAGTGCGGCGCGGGACAAGATTTGATGGGTGAATGCGGGTGCGGGCGGTAAGGTCCTCATGTATGTGCGGGTTGTGGGAGAATAGAATTAATCGCGGGACTCCCGCAAAATGTAATTATCTTAAAATTAATTTATTAAAAACAAATACTCGTTTGTCTACTGTACAAAAGCAACAAGAACGACTAAATTAAAATAATAACAATTTACAGGCGAATCGTCTACAGAAACTACAATTGCCGCGCTCTGAGTGCCGGGGGACGTAACCGGACACCCCAAGAAGTAATCAGCCTGGTGCTTGGACGGGATGGCATGTTCTGAAAAGCTCCTCGTTCGTGTCCATGTTCATCATTCCATTTAATTAAACTAAAATAAAACTAAACATATTTGTTTATTTTCCGTTTCTTTTTTATATACAGTATACTCAAATAACAGAGTAGCGGGAAGAAGCGGTAAAAATAAAACTACTTATATGTTTACCTGCAGTATTTTGCGGGCGGGAACCGGGACAAAACTTGAATACTGCGGGCGGGAGCGGGAAAAAATAATATATATTTTTTGTGGGAGCGGGACAGAATCTTGCGGGAGCGGGACTGAAAAATCCGTCCCGCGCAGGTCTCTACCATGATGAGTAGAGGTATGGTGTTATATTTACTAGTCGGCAAAACGGCGAGATACACCTAAGTCGACACTTTGGCGACTTACGTCTATCTCGTCAATTCTCTAAGTCGTCACTTTTAAGCTGGTCCCGCGAGTGTCGACTTAGACCGGTTTTACTGTACATATTATACCCGTCATATCATCTGGCATACTACAGATAATGGATTCAGACGTCAGGTTCCTTCCAACCATCTTCCACATGTTCATCCTCAGCATCCCTCACCATCTCCAGGCCCTGGACCCTTGAAGCCCTGCACCCCTGGACTGGACCTCCCTGGTCTTCGGGTCTCCACCAGCTGTGGTTTCATGTCCGGTTCCACCAGCTGCTCAGGAAGGCAGAACTTCATTAAATAACTGCCACAGCTGAAAGATTCTCATTTCCAAAAGACCCATGTGGCAATTTAAGATTCCTTAGAATTTTGCAAGTAAATGCATGTAGCTTTTATGGTTAAAATAATCTGATAATGAAAACCTTTTTAAGCATTCACAATCCCTGAAAACACAGACCTCCTCTTTGACGATAATGGTGACCACCTCAGGACCAGCTTGTTCAAATATGCCCGACTCCTCGTCTTTGACCCTGTGGGGCTGTTGGGGGGCATCCTGCACGCTGCCCCCTAACTGACTGCGGGAATCTTCAGCTTCGAGGGGTCTTCCACACTTAATCTCTACAGACACAGACAGAGACAACACAAGGAACAAATTCAGGCCAAACATACACAGCGGTCATCAGATATACAGGATGCAACTGGAACAGGGTGGATTAACTGCTATGTCTGAAATATCTTAACCCCACCCATTCTATGTGCCCTTAATTAGTGCAGTCCATATAACGAGGGCAGTGTGATGACACTGGAGCGTGTGCTCAGTCATGCGGTGACTGTTTCCATCAGCCGCTCCTCTGGTGGTCCGTCTCTTTTTGGCGCCTGGCGTCAACATTTGGCTGCCGATGCTGCAGCGTGAGCAGCAGGTCCGTAAACGCAAGACTGTCTCCTTCGCGGTCCGCAGAGTCACTTTCAGCCCGGTAAGGGCGTTATTAAAGTGCTATACACCCGGAAATCAGGGTTGCCAACGTTTGTTAGCTGGCTGGTGTGAGATTTTCAGTTCAAGCAATGTCTGCACACACATGCGCACGAGTTTTATTACCTTGTAAAAAGTCTGTAGGGTTTGAAACCTACCCCAACGCTTTGTAGCTAATTTTAAGTTTATACTAGAATATACTGTAGATTTACCACAAGATTTCTTGCGTGAGCCTGAGAGTCAAAGTGCAAGTGTCACGCCACATGTGTGAGACCTGGCACCCCTGCGTGCTCCTCGCTGGGTGGTCATGTATTCCACCTTGGTACTGGTCCTCCCCCCCCCCCCACTTGTTGCTGGATTGACAGCTGTTGAGGTATAACTGTCTTGAGAATCTATGGCAGGTGTGCTATAGCGGCAGGTTAGTTGGGGCACCGTTTATGCGGTTTGTTAGTTTTGAGCTGCTGCTTGAGTATTTGTTTCGCTGCTGTCGTTTGAAGAACATTTAATCTGTTTTAACTGAAGTCAAGATGGGCTGCACATTTTTACTTCCATGTTTGCCTGAACGAACCTGTGACCCCTTGTGTCAGGGTGATAGTGGGCATTTCCACGGGTGTCATATTCGAACTAGTCGCATGCACGATTTTCTCCCTCCCCCCAGGCCACAACGTAGTGCTTCCTATGAGCAAATGATTTCTACAATACCCACTGAAGCAAAGTATAGTTTTTTTGTTTTTAAGGCTACCAATTCTAGTTCAAATGCATATGCATATCTTAATTTTATTCGTAACGGGCATGTGATATGCCATTTTTGATGTGTGATCGCGCATTAAACGATTCCTTTGCATCATTTGCCAAGAGCACTTTCTAACATCGGCGTTACACACCGCTTCCCTGTCCCGGCACTGCTGTTTCTCGGTCCGCATTAGAAAACCGAACCGGACCGCTGATGTCCGGAGCCCGGCTCGTCCTCCTATCCAGTATCTGCTTCTCGGACGCCTCCAGCTGGCGCTTCAGGGTCTCCACTTCGGTGTGGCTCCGGGCGATTTCCAGCCGGAGCTCGGAGACGCTGCTCTCGAAGATGCGCGTTATCTCCAGCGCCGCGGCTCCCACCAGCGCCTCCATCACCGCCGAGATGCGGCCGCTGAAGGTCCTGCCCAGCACGGAGTCCGACATGCTGGAGACCCAGGGAGATGCGGGCAGAGCACAACTACCTAAAAAACAGACGCTGACTAATGCCGCATATTTCCTGGTGTTAGGAGTAAGAACTCTGCGCATGCAAAAGGCGAGAATAATGAATCTGAAGCTTCCAGCATAACCGGAGGTGTGATCACGGCTGTGAGTACCAAACAATATTTACAACCCAACACCAGCGTATAAAAAGAGTCTCTTCTACTTGCTCTTCTTCGCCGGTCAGTTTAATTTCCGAACTCGATTAGAGGAACGTATATCGCCCCCTACTGCCTTGGAGGAGGGAATAATGCCGTGACTCACGTTTACACAAGAAATCTTACGGCAAATTTATAGGCCTATTAATTCATTATAAACCTAAAATTAGCTACAAAAGCATAGGGGCAGTTTGCAAACCCTACAGACTATTTACAAGGTAAAAACACTGTTACATACATGTAAATGAGTGTGCAGACTTGTCTCAAATTAAAAATCTCACTCCATCCAGCTGACCAATGTTGGCAGCCCAGAATGCCAGGTGTATGACACTTTAATAAAAGGTTGAAAGGGATATTAATCATAACTGTAGTTTATACAGTGTTAAAACCCAGAGATACTTCATTCAGTCTCACTGCGGCATGGATGTAGTGCATTCATGGCATCCTTATTAGATAGCTGTGGAACTTCCGTTCTTCGGATAGGGTGACCAGATAATCCATGTCAGGGAGGACACTCTGAGCTAGGACAGGAATTGTAAATTACCATTTCAATTAAACAGACCTGGATTTCACTTGAGCACTGAGTTCTTGCTGTGTGCTGATTGGTCAGTCTCCTATAATCATGCATATGCCACTAATGCTAATATGAAACAGCTGGATGAGTCTTTCAGTCACGGAAACAAACCAGTCAAAGCACAGGAATAGCTGAACTATTTAGCCAAACACAGGAGCCTTTCAATTTGAAAGTAGTTTGTAAAACCCTGAAGTAGCTCAAAGTGTCTCCCTGACATGGATTATCTGGTCACCCTATCTTCGGAGGAAATGAAAAAGTTTTAATGTTAATGGTAAAATATTGTCTCTACCTGTAATTTAGGTTAGTGGAGAATATCATAACAGTTAGACCACACACTCTCACGCATCAAACACAGCCTTGGTGAAGAATACAGCCTTAACCTTAGTCCTATGTTAGTTTTCTGTTCCTATCTCTTATGTTAAAGAGGGTCGGTGCTGACCCAAACACAATAGCAAGGTTAACCATTTTCCCCATTTCACTATTTCCAGAGATGATTTGGTCAGTTAGAGATAAGATGCTATCCAGTAGCTTTATAAAAACTAAAATATTTCTGGCTATAAGCAGCAATATGCTTTGTTACTTGCGAATGGTATTAAAATCGCTAAGCAGAAAACCCAAGTACTACTTTACACTGTGGATTCCACACAAGTGATGCGCTATATGCTAATCAATTCACCGATTTATTTGCTACCTCTGAAGGATATTCTTGCCCTAAATTCATTGATGTGTTATTTGCCTCACTTGTACGGCACTTTGGCATCTGCCAAACAAACAACTTTTAAAAGTATTTTGCAAAATATGTCTTCTATAAAAATACTATAGCAATTTGTGGGACAGTGGATGGGAACTAAAGAGTGCACATGTTTGTTGGGGGAAGATGATGTCGAACATCAATGCAAATGCAGGTCATAGATATTTTGTTACATTCCAGTTTCCCCATTTATTTTTTTGGGTCAGAACAAACTTACAAAGGCTTAACATTAAAACTATATGTTCCAAAACTCTGAAGTTAATAATAAAACAAAGTTTTTTTGTTTTTTTTTTTTTTAAAAAGGGCTTTAAGTACATTTGTCTTCATTTGATTAAGTTAAACTGTAACAGCATGTGTCTACAATAAGTAAAATGTACGTTTAACCTTTTAGGAAGACTCTATGAACCAGTAAAACACAGTCTATCGGGCATGAATTTGCTGATGTCTTCGCAGTTCGCCATTTGTCGAGAACCGTTTTCCGCAATCCTTGCAGCTGTGCGGCCGGTCGCCAGAGTGGATCAACCTGTGCTTCTTCAGATGACTCAGCTGACTGAAGCTCTTGCCGCATTGAGAGCAGCTGAAGGGTTTCTCCCCTGTATGATATATCTGGTGCGACTTTAAATTGCACAGGTACGTGAAGCTCTTGCCGCACTGCGTGCAGCTGAATGGTCTCTCTCCCGTATGGCTCTGCAGATGCACTTTCAGGTGGCACATATAAACAAAACCCTTCCCGCACTGCGTGCAAGTGTAGGACTTCTTTCCAGTGTGGTACCGCTGGTGATCTTTGAGGTTTCTTAGCAGAGTGAAGCTCTTTCCACAGTGTAAACAGCTGAATGACTTCATTTCAGCTGAAGAGGGCTGGGGGATACCGGTGTTTCCCGGGAACCCTGTATCGCACGTGAAACCCTCTATGTCATTTGAGGAGTCAGAGTTTACCGGCATGCTACTCCCGCTATCCACCGTCTGGGGGGTTTCTACCCTGTTCTGCAGCTCGATACGCTCTGCAGCTGCGTTTTTGGCCTTTGCCGAGCACAGTTTCTGAAGCCATGTCGCGTTCCCCAGTGGCGCTACGCAGGGAAAGCGAATCTGCAGAAGTTTTTGTTCGATCCCTCTGTTCTGGTCGTGTTGGGACTGTGCTGCCGCCGCTAGCCTGGCCTCTTCACTCCACACGGACTGTATTTCAACTTCGTCTTTAACAGAAACCGAATCGGCACAGTCTAGGTTCTCAGTGGGAGCTCTTAATGAGGAGAGATGCTGACTAGCATGCTCCATGGTTGACTGAGACTCCGAGTCCTGTTCTGCGAGTGCAGGTAAACCTGGCCTTTCAGTCACTGTGCTCAGGTCACCCTGGGCAAACGCAGCATGCTGCCGACTGAGGGTTTCTCGCGCGACAAAATCAAAACCCTGGATACTGATCCTTCCTGCGCCCTGTTCATTGTCGTTTTCCGCCAGATCGAGCCTCTGATGGTCTTTCTCACGGGCTGCCTCCAAGCCAGGCCCCTCCCCCTGTGCGTCAGCTGGAGTCCTCCTGTGTCTCTGACTGTCAGCGGAGCCTTGCACAGGGGAGAGCTCTGCGTCAGCACAGAGATTCTGGCTCGCTACTCCTGTGCAGGCCGATTCCCTGGAGCTACTGTACAAGCAGATCAAATATGCAGGATCATCTCCTGGTGGAGAAAAAAAGGCAAGATTACAGCTTTAAGTTAAATGGATTCCTGCTTGGAAACACATCTTGCTGTTATTATGGGTCCTGAAATAACTGGAACTTATAACCTTTACATTGTATTGTCATTCTAATGAACTTTAAGTTAATCATAGCTGAATAATAATAGCAATAATGATAATTATTTTATTTGTATAGCACCTGTCATACAACTGAATGCGACCTAAAGTGTTTCACAAAGACGAAGAAAATATCAAATTAAATGAAGTAAAAAATAAAGAATAAAATTAAATAAAAATACACAGTCTAAAATAGAAATAGAAATAATTATAGAAAAAAATATATGGGTACAAAATATAGGGGGCAGCGTGTGGCTCAGTGGGCTAAGCCGTGTGCCTGTAATCATATATTTGGTCGCCAGTTCAAGCCCAGCCTCAGCACGTCTGCGGGTCCTTGAGCAAGACCCTCAATCCCCAGCTCCCTGGGCGCCGCTATGGGTGGCTGCCCTTCGCGGACAGCTTGCTCTACAAAGAGCAAGTTGAGGGAGGCGTAAAAACAATTTCCCCACGGGGATCAATAAAGTATCAATTATTATTATCAATTATTATTATTATTATTATTAAAATATTTAGAAAAAAAAGAGTTTCAGCGACAGAGAGAATATGAGGAGTGCAACGAAAACCAAAGTCAAGCACCATCTAAAACTCCTTAAGCTTGGTCAATATTTTCTTGTTCACGTCTATCTTTTATGAACTCGCTGGATCATTGACTGTCTCCAAACTATCTTATTCATATCAAAAGAATGTAAAACAAATACTCACGGCACTTACCATCCAAACACGCCTTGTAACTTTCTTGGTTAGCGCAACTGGTCTCTTTGTCATGCTCATTTTTACAAGTGAACTCAAAACCATCTGCATCCATATGTGTGGCCTGTATCGCAAGAAAAAAACAAGGCTAAACGTCCAACACAAACAGCTTAATGATGGATCTGAATTTATAACTGATGTATAGATGCCATTTACAGTTTGTGGGGCCATATCCAGGGATCTGGCTGGTCTGCATGCGGCTACTTCTGCCGTAACACCAGCAGATGCTGCATCCAGGACGGCCCAATGGCAGACGCTGTGGTTTACCTTTCCGTCTTTTACATCAAACCACTCCTCAACATCTTTAGAAAAAGACCAACAACCAAACCATCAGAATTTTCACAGCAGCAAGAGTGAGTCGAATGGAGAGTTTGGATCCACTGAGGGGTCTTAAAAAATAAGGAAGTGTCCTGTGAACGTCAATTAGACAGTAGTTGCAAGCATTTTAATCTGCACTCACCAGACTGTGTTTCTGCAGCTTTCGGAATTGCTTTTTTTCTGAAAACGTCAGCTTTGCTGTAATCTGCGTGCTTCAGCATCAAAAGCTCCTCTCGCTCTCTCCAGTTCTTCTCAGAGGTCTGCAACCTCTCCGTCAGAGCCTTTATCTCTAGCCTACTCTGCAACAGCTCCTCCAGGAAGCTATCCTCAACCAGTTTAGTGATATCATGGATGGCCCCTTTAAGGACTGTCTCCATGATGCCTGTCAGCTGAGACTGAAAGTGGAGTATGTACTCCGACATTCTGCCACTGCCTTAATCTGTGGTCCAGGGTGTATTGTTGCTATCCAACAGTTAAGACCCAGGGTCACTGCTAGGTCAACGATAATAAGCCTTATAGCCGTAAGCTTCACCTAGATTTCGATCAGGAATGATCCTTTTTGCAAGAACGTGACTAAGAGAAAAAAAAGTAATTAAGGAAAAATATTATTAGTAGACACCTTGTAGTAAGTAGCATACTGTCATTAATCATATACTTTTATAATTACCCCGAACAACGATCAACTACTTTTACATAAAGAACTACACTGATGCAATATTAATGATTGCTATACTACTAATACAATCCTGACAAAATACTGTTGGGCGCTTTAAAGTTAATAATATATTCCCATGTAAACCAAGCGGTTATAGTTCTAGTGTTATCGGTCTAGGTCATTTACACCCCCTTACAAAAAGCACTGAGACTTCCAAGCGAGCAGCAACTGTTTTATAGATTTCATTCCTTATTTATAACTAGTGCTATGCGAAATAACTGTTTGGTATTAATCTGACTCGCGTTGTATTGGGATAGCTCACTCTAATTGCAGATATTAATGCTCGATATAAAACGTGCAGCTATAGTTAGCTAATACTACTATCAGATTCATTGGCGGCTATCAGGGTCAGAGTGTAAAAGTGCTACGTACAAGTAAGGTTTAGTACTGCAGCTTGATCTTCTAAAAATCTCCATGAAGAAATTCCACTCGGCAGATGTGCAAACGCGCTAAGGCATGTTCTATCTAGATAAAGTTATTTTACTCCCTGCTCGCGATCCGCTTCCCTATCAATAAAATACCATAATGACTATGTGCCGAAACATCAAACTACGCTATACGGAAAACGCGCAGGCCCAAAAAAAACGGACGAAAAATGCGAAGGCAAAATTAGCGATGGTCCTTCCAGGTTCCACGCATTTATTTTTCCCTCCACATTATATATTCAGACTATATGCTAGACTAAAATAAATTTGTGCATTAACCCCGTCAAAGAAGTTTGTGGCACGAATCCTCCCCTCTCATAATATTTATGTTATTTACAAAGAGAAACTTTATGTAAGCGAAGTATTTTATTTCTGGAAATAAATGAAACTTTAGTTTAGCAACTAATTTTAACTGTTATAATTGCATTCTTTGGACAAGTCATTCCAGTGTATATATAGATGTCAGTGCATTAGATTATGCAATAAAATCGTCAATACCAAAGAAACATACATATAATTCATTTATTCTTCGTATACTGTTTAAAAGAGCACCACTTGCTTGTTTCGTATTTCCCAGTACAGGAGTATAAACCTACATACAGCACAACACACACAAAGGTCTACAAAGAAATCCAAGAAACACGAATTAAAATTGCTAATATTAGCATTGTTTTTGGGTGAGGTATACAGCTGATAGCCAAAGTAGAACGGCAGTATGCATCTCATATCAATTCAGAAAAAGAAACCTGTTTCTATGATTAAGAAAATAAGTTATTAGTAGATACATAGTCAAATTAATCAAAGAACAGAAAAGCATCTATTTCATACAGTCTTTATCAAGTGGAAAACAGCAACATCATCATCAAACACTAATATCCTTACTCATGTATTCGTCGTGACTGTCATGAGGTTTCAGCTAAGTACAACAAACAAGAACATATGACTGGACAGCAAGAATAATATGTTTATTATACAGACAGGGCAAGGGTAGAAGTGGGACAATACAAAACATACATAAGCACAAAATCCTTAGTTTGGGACAATGAACAACTTTGGGAGTGATGTTTTAAAGGCGTACCGAGAATTGAAGCACTGGGAGATGACAGGTGTTGGAACTGGTATCGGCTTGGGTTTCCAGAGTTACTGGCCATACCAATGCACAACATGCCATTTTATAGACTGTACCTGGCAGATAACCAACTATAACCAATTAACATGAATAAACCTGGTAATTTAGCTCTCCTTATCACCCTCCAAACCCACCTGATACAAACAACTAATGTGAACCTGCTACTTATAATTAATATAAAAACATCTGATATTACCCTGTTGTCACATGCATGACAGCCATTTTCTGCGAACATTTACTGTAATGGTGTGCTTCGTATTTCCAAAGAGAAATGAAAAATGACAATATTCATAAAACTGGCATATCAGGCACAGTCACACAGTAGAATTACTGTTTAAAAGTTTGACCACCACCCCCCCCCCGACACATAGGCAGATAACAAGTAAAATAAGTCTGAACCCCACCCCCACCCCAGAAATATTTCTGCTCCCGACCAGACATGTGGCAAGACAGAGAAATAATGATTTTGAACCCACCCTGAAAATCATTTCTGGATATGAACACGTGGCATTTTCAAAATTTTGGGCACAAAATGATCAGATCTGGCTTAATTTCCCATCCCAGACCTAATGGAAAAAACGATTCATACTTCTAAAAGGATATTTGGTAACACTTTACATTAAGTGCACCTTCATAATGCATTCATAGAACATTCAGTGCACCTTCATAATGCATTCATAGAACATTCAGTGCACCTTCATAATGCATTCATAGAACATTCTGTACACCTTCATAATGCATTCATAGAACATTCATAAGCAGCATGCAAGTACACCTTTAAGTCCTAACATCCCTTAACAGCTTTAATATACATTAATAACAAACATTACATGATTATACAATAATGTAGTGTTTGCTATTATTAGATAATGTTTGTTATTAATGTATATTACATCTGTTAAGGGATATTAAGGTATACATATATGATGTTTATGAATGTTTTATGAATACATTAAGAAAGTGCACTGAACGTTTTATGAATGCAATGTAAAAGCATTATGAAGGTGCAGTTAATGTAAAGCCTCACCGATTATTCTTCTTAAAATGGAGGTAACACTTATAAAGACATCATAAAAGGGTTCTGAAGAAGTCCTTCAGGCGATTTAACTACTGTGTCAAATGACTGATTCTGCCCAAATTTGCCTTATGAACCCGCATGTGTGATTTCAGCTGTCTTAGCTGACTGAACCTGTTTCCACACAGCGTACAGCAGTACGGCTTTTCTCCGGTGTGGACCCTTTTGTGTGTGTTTAAGTCACCAGAGAAGCGGAAACACTTGTTGCAGTGAGTGCAACAGTAGGGTCTCTCTCCCGTGTGAACTCGCTGATGGACCTTGAGGTGGTCAGCTCTTCTGAAGCTCTTCCCGCACTGGGCGCAAATAAAACTTGCGTCTCCCCAGTGAATCTTCTGGTGTCTCTCCAGATTTCTTGCAACAGTAAACCTCTTTCCACACTGAACACAACTGAATGGCTTTTCACCAGTATGTTTTAGCAGGTGTATTTTAAGGCGACTCACGTAAGCGAAATTCTTTCCACAGTATATACAGATATTCTGATTATCTCCATTGCCTCCGTCATGAGATAGTCTCATATTCCCGGCTGAAGTGAAGCTTCCATGATCACCATGTTGAATATCTGAGTTTGCTTGTGCCATACTCTCCCACCCATCTACTGACAGACTCTCCGTCTTCAAGTTCTTCCTCCTCATGTGGTTGACGACGTTGTGGGGGCTCGACAGGCTGACCACGTCTTCTATTTGTATTCCCTCACTCTTCCTGATGTCATGGTGAACTTCTGCTTGCATATTAATCAGTCCTGACCTGAGTTCTGAGTCTTCGTGTGTAATGCAGGAGACATTAGGTTCACCAATCACCAGGTCGTGGTCCACTGTGACCTTCTTGTACTCAGGATTCAGACCATTCATGCTTCTCCCGCTGTACTCGCATCCTCCTTCGAGGACTGCCTCATCGAGTTCCTCTACATTTTGCTTTATCATATATTCAGTATCCAGCTCCTTAGTACATCCCTCATCTGGGGACTGTTCGCTCTCAGGATCAGGGTGGCCACTAAAATTTACAGTAACTGTCAGGGAGAGAGGGCACAAAACATCTTAATAACCTTGTTGCCCTGAGCCGAACTCCCCATATAACTAAACGATGCTTTTGGTAGAGCTAGGCCCAGTTATCAGAACCAGCCACAGTTTGTCCTTCATGGTTTGTAATGAATTGTTCTGAGCCTTTTTAATTAGCCTTGGGTTACCTGCTTTTCCTCACATAAAGTACAATAAAAAACTTTAACACTGGGATCTACAAGGATAATTTCTCCTCTGATAGACTATTCCTGCTTACATTTGCTTATATAGCTGCAGAACCCCTCCTGAGTCCAGTACCAGTACCCTCAGTGCCCTCCATCACTACGCGACCTGCTGTCCTACATCTCGCACATCTTGTTCAGGACCGGCACTGCAAAGGCTGGAAAAATATAAGGCTGGATGCAAAACTAACGATGAGAAAAATACTCACGCCGCAGACGCCTTCGCTTCCTGCGAACACCGCGGATGCCTTGAGATCCCTGGAAGTCCTCCTTCTCAGGCATCGAGTCACTCCCACTACCTTCAGAATCTGGAAACTATAGTTTTAAAATGAGGGAATTGAATAATGAATAAATAAATGTCATCTGTATACTTGGACTGTACCAGAATGTGGTACACAAATTAATAGAATATTAAAATAATCATCATTTACTGGCGGTCGTGCAGTTTCTCCAAAGCTGATGGATCCGGGGCTGTCCTTTTCATCTGGAACACTAGAGGGGGCTGTAGCCAAGGCTTCCCAAAGACAGCTGCCACGGTTCCTTGTTGTCTTCTCCTTTTTGATACCACGTCCCTCCTCAGACCCTACGGTAAAAACAGTTACACCTTTAAAGCTCTATCAGTAATACTGATTCACTGGAGGGGTTTAATGTAAGCAATACATGGTACTTCTTTTCTTACGTTTTTAAAAATTTATTTGAAGCACAGAATTCCCCCAGGAATCCCCCAAAGTTATCCGATCTCATCTGTATAATGTATTTAGTAGCAGTTGCATCACAGTATAAAAAGCAGCGATTTTCTGAAAGTAACAGCCTTAAACACGTGATCTACATTTAATTAATTAATATTTAGATATAAATTTGACACCAGTTAATTAATTATTTACCTTAAAGCCATATACATCGTTTTGTTCAGTACTGCATTAAAACATGCCGTATATCTCGTCGCATTGCATCATTTATCATCTGAATGCCACCCGGCTCCATAACTCACCGTTTTTAGTGCCAGCTGTTTTTCTTTTTATCTCTGCACTGGGATCCGACGCCCTGCCGCATTCCGTGCACTTGTTCTTTCCTCCTCTCTCTCGCTCCCGATCCCTCCATCTCCTCTCGGACCACTGCAGCCTCTGTCTCAGGCTCTCCACCTCCTTCCTGCTCCGCACTACCTCCCCCTGAAAGCTGTCTTCCACCAGGCAGGTGATCTCATGTACAGCCGTCTTGAGGACCGTCTCCATAATGTCCGACAGCTGAGACTGGAAAGTAAGAATCGCCTCCGACATCCTGGGCTGCTGTTTCGGGGTGCGAGGTACCAAGGCCCGAAGCGTGCGCTGACTGCCACCCCCAAAATACAGTCGATCACTGTAGATTAAATATTCCCGACGAACAATCGACGAAAAACAGATTAACCTATAACTAGTTCAATTGTTACGGGGTGTATTTTTTTGCAACGCAAGAGAGTAAATCTACTTTGTATCGCAGATCTTTCC
Organism: Paramormyrops kingsleyae; assembly: GCF_048594095.1. NCBI lineage: Eukaryota > Metazoa > Chordata > Actinopteri > Osteoglossiformes > Mormyridae > Paramormyrops > Paramormyrops kingsleyae. The sequence continues at coordinate 31,856,031 of NC_132808.1, read as the reverse complement.
TTGAGCTAACTACATATCATGTTCAACAGCGAAAATCATATTTAGCGTATTAAAAAAACATTCAACAAGCATCAGTTGGTGATACACCGCTCGTTTAACTTCTCCTCACGGAAAAGCCCCAAACATCTCCATAGGCTGAATATCCCGGACAAATGTTACTTGCGATGGGCAGTTTCTTGAAGTAAACTGTCCCTTTTCGAATACAAGAAAACGTTTTAGTGAATCACCAAGTGAAAATTAGGTTTCCATTTAGCCATCTCGTACGATTGAAAGCTAAGACAAAAGGCAATAGGCGTCATACCTGCTATTTTTATTGACTTACAGCATTAACTGGGGAAAAAAATCACTTCACAGTACCTGAGGCGAATATAATAACGTCTACTAATAAGAACTTAGCCGTCTGGTGCAATGAAGCGAGCGCATCAGCAGGAAAAAAACGATAACGTTACTGTTCAGCTAGTTATTAAATTATATACATTTTGAATAAAGGCGTTAAGATCCTACACATTATCAGTACGGTCATCCAAAGAGCCTTAGACACGGCAATGAAAATACTACGGAAGCCTAATAGGTCCTTAAACTACAAAGCGTTTGTAAAACACACGAACGAGGTCATCTCACTGTTATTCACGTAATCTCTACGGAGCGACGGCACTGATTTTATGTGTGGTACGACATTAGATTCAGTACTGATATACTGAGCCATTTCTGCAGAGGCCAGCTGAAGAGATCAATCGGTGAAACGCAAACAGATTAGATGCCTTCAGAAAAAAAATGAAGGCAAAAGAGGAAGAGGATGATAATCTCTCACTGAATGTGTACAATAAGTTATGTTGGTAATGTGCAATATAATTTTTACTATAATGGCCAATAATAATCTATGTCGCTGTACACTAGTGCAATAATAATCAGTTCTGGTTATTTGAACACTTAACGTTATATAGGGCATCTGCAAATATCTTTGAACACATTTTGTGTGATTATTTTATTTTTAGCTTTTGCTGTTTGTATCCTGTGTGTATTCTTCCTTTAGTCTGTATATATTCTTCCTGTAGTCTGCTTGTATTCTATATACACTCACCTAAAGGATTATTAGGAACACCATACTAATACGGTGTTTGACCCCCTTTCGCCTTCAGAACTGCCTTAATTCTACGCGGCATTGATTCAACAAGGTGCTGAAAGCATTCTTTAGAAATGTTGGCCCATATTGAAGATCCACCTCTCTTACTCATTTTGTTAATATTTTATATTTTACAATTTTCTTGTCAGGGCACACAGCCACCATGCGACAAATGTATCGAACCAGGCGCTGCACAAAAATAAAACGGCACTCCAAATAAAATAGGGGATTTTCACTTTATTTTCCATGTCACCATATGGCATGTTGGTTTAAGCATTTTCTAACAGAGCCTAAAAAGCAAACTGACATAGATCCATATGTAAATGTAGCCATCAGATTTAATCAGGAAGGAGAAATGGTGAATTTATTACGTCTCGGACTCTAAACAGGATATTTAGGTTAATTGTTATTCACAGGCAGCATTGACCTTCAGCCAAAGGTCGTGTTGTTCCAGGCTACATTCTCAGCATCCATGTCCACAAAGTTCACGTAGATCCTGAAGGGGACAGTGCACCAGGAGTGATTACATCACCTGTGTCATTTAAAACTGGCTTAACGCAAACTATATGATAAGACCAGTTACAAAATTACAAGACTCTGTATTGCTTGATATCAATGTGAAAAGATTAAAAGTAAACTATATGAGATTAGTCAAACGGCTTGCTTTTTTAACATGCACACATAGAACATGATGGTATCCAATTAAAGTAAATCTGTCAGAATCCCAACCAAAGTAAATATGTGTTTTTGTAGATTTTGGCAAAGTGTACCTGTCGGGGGAGATTCCCAGGTGCTTATTCAACAGACCACATATCAGTTTGGAGTACTGCTTGTTCTGTGATCCTCCAATCTTTCCAATGCTGTTCAGGGAGCAGAGCGCGCACGGGTCCGGCTTCCCCCCAAACATCATCATCTGGTCGGGGTTAACGTGCACCGCGATGTACTGGCAAACACAAGACAAGTTACACCCCAGCCAGGCAGGTACACCTGCCTCCTAAAATGACGGGGAAATTAGCCCTCACTCCACCAACAAGCTGTGCCTTTGGTATAATATCACGTCTTTTGCGATAATTACGCTAAAATTTCTTAATGTTCAAAGTAGGTCAAAATGTCATATTTCACGCTAATTAAAATTCTGCAATCATTATACTATGAACTAAATAGCACATGAGCACTCTATTCTACATGAGTATTCACACTTTTAATATAGTCCAGTATATTAAGGTAACCAAAACCTTAATAAATGTAACAACTGAACAATTAGAAAAAACATGCATACAGAACACAGAATATGTTGCATCACAAAATTGGCTGCATCATCCGATTTGGTAGAGTTGTGTAAGTCCCAGCAATGTGAGACAGCAGTTAAATAGGCTAAAGTAAGATGATGAAACTGAGAAGCAGAACTATGCTGTTGTTTTTCCACAGTTATGTCTTTGAAATTTCTCCCACAGGCATTGTAAAGTGGATAACAAAATTAAAAGAAAAACAAAATAAAATAAAGCATAATAAAATATGCTTTCCAGTTCTTACCAAAGGCCAAACCAGGACACAACGCATCACCGACCTCTCAAGTCCCAAGTTCATTTCTCCCAATGTCTGCTCCAAGTCACACTTTAACCCACTGTGGGATCCCATTAAATCTAATTCTCTCTCCGTCACCTACATGCATCTATACTTAAGAGACAGAGGAGTATGCAATAGTCATAGATGTTACGCTACTGTGGTCTCTGGGACAGGGACTAGTCAAATGTCCTACCATCTCTAGAGATAAAGGCAATATTTTAACTATTGGCGTTTTTAAGTAACTGTGATCTACGTACTCAAGGTCGGTTTCTGCTCGGGTCCAGAGTGCGATTTAGAAGTCTTTTTATTCATCAATGCGATCCCTTACATTACATTCAGGAAATGCACTATCTGTCCAGCTAAACTTACGAGGCTAACCAACCTGCACAGGTTTCCCCATGGCTTTGGCCAGCTCCTGCGTGGCCTCGGACAAGAAGGCGGCTGGCACAGCATCCTTCGCCACATTGGTGTTCACAACAAACATAGGCATCGTGATCTTCTGATTGCAGATATACAGCTACAGAATGAAACTATATATGGTGAGACACGCTAAAACTGGGGAAACGTGCCTTGGTCCCTTCCAAGTGCACCTTGCTGAACATGGAATGACTCGAGCTCTTATGTGGGTGTATTCCGGTTATAATTTACCCATAATACGCCGCTCACATAAAAGTCACAAATCAGGGAGGCTGATAGGCTGGGCGGGCCGCGCATGCTCCGTGCGGAGAGGCGGCCTGCGTACGCCCTGAACGTGCAGAAAACGGTCTAAAACATACGCGTTTACTAAAGAGTACATGTGGCGATACTTAGAAAATCAGTATGTAGCAAGTATAAAAATTGAGTCAAGTCAGAAACGTGTTTTTGTAATATTCTTAAACCTTACAATATCGGCGATGTTGCTGTTGCATCAATTTTCAAGAACCACGCACCCGCAGCATAATCATAGTGCACATGGAAGCACAAGATCTAAGTTCATTACAGGACAGTCACTCGCAGACGATCATAATTAAAATTAGTGACATCAAGCAGAAAACCTTTCGCACCTTATAAGGACAATACATGTGTGCCAAACACCTGCAACCAACACATTCTGTATTCATTCGTGACAAATATTTTAATGTATTCTACAATGTTCTTTTTTATCAGTGTTGCTGCTGTAAAATGATGCATTTCATTAACTGAAAAGCAGTATGGAGTCTTTATATTTTCGTTGTATTTGTCAGCATATAATAAGGTTCTACTTCTGAAACAGAATTTAAACTGTTACAAATCTACATCAATATGTTAAGTAATATAGCATGAGAAAAAGAAAACTATAAAACATGTCCTAGCCTACACAATTCAAGTAATTTCCATAAACACACATTTTGCACATTTTAACAAGTTAGGCACAGTGTCAATTCATTTTAAGAATAGTGTCAGATTTCACATTTTCCTTTGTGGTGCTGCCAATACTATTGTGCAAGGGATCAGGAACATCTAAACACATGACATGTAAGATTCATTAACATATACCATCTCCTTGAAATTGGATAAAACATCTGTGTGATTTTAGATTCTGGGACTGAGAATACCCCTTTCCACATGACTTACAGATGTAAGGTTTCTCGCCAGTGTGGACACGCATGTGTTTACTCAAATCCCCGGAGCACCGAAAACACTTCCCACACTGAATGCAACAGTGGGGTTTCTCTTGCGTGTGAATACGCTGGTGCATTTTCAAACTCCACGACTGCCTGAATTTGCTACCACACAGCATGCAGGCGTACGGTTTCTCTCCAGTGTGAATACGCTTGTGTCTCCTCAGATCGGTGGGGGAAACAAAACCCTTCTTACAATGGGTGCAAAGATAAGGTCTCTCTCCTGTGTGACTACGCTTGTGGATTTTGAGATTGTAAGCACGGTTGAAGGTCTTCCCACACTCAGAGCAGCTGTGTAAAGCATCATCCCTGTGAACATTGACATGTCTCTCCAGATTCCCTCCACCGTGAAATTTCTTCCCATGGTAGCGAGAATAAGCAGAACTCTGCCTTTTGTCCTGTTGCAGTTTAGTCCGGAAATCTCCTCTAGGTGAAGTTATCTGTAACTGCGAGCTACTGAAGAGTTTCTCTGCATTATGGCTTTGAAGATGCACGTTTAAGTTAGCAATGTTACTTGTGGTATACCCACAATAAGGACAGAAGTGTTGATTTTCTATTATGCTAATATTAAGGTCATTCTCTGTGTATTTCTCAGGTGAGATCCAGAGGCCATGGTTATAAGATGGATGCATTTCCAAGTCCTCTTCATCCACTGATTGTATTCTATACTGTTTCACATCAGGACTGCCAGTAGTCTTGGTATAGGAGATTTCTTTGATAGCATCTCTCATATTTACAGTACCACGAGAAGGTCCTGAAGATGAGCCACGCTGAACATGAAACAAGTTATCCAAGGTGCGAATATCAGCACTGAACGTACACTGCTCAGCTTTAATGTGACAAGACAGTTTCCTGTTCTGCAGTTGGCCTGTTCTAGTTAGTAAGTCTCCAAGCCCAGGTTTGTTCAGGTCTGTGTATGGGGTGATGTACACATCCTTTGGCTCTGCCTTGAGAGCCTTGGCTGTGAGATAGTCTGTGTTTTTTCCTGTTGAGTCCCGTTGTTTTTCACCTTTCAGCAAATCTGGTTCAGTGGGACTCTTACTGTGACACGGAGCACTGACTTCTTCCACTACTGGACAAAAACACAGGGTCACATATATATGTTGGAATAAATATTTGTTTCCCCCCCCCCCCGAGTTATTTCTCAAATGCAAAAAAAGAAGACGTTCAACACTGTTATGAAATAGTAATAACTGGAACACTTTAGCCTTGGTAAAATACAGTATATGTCTTTTAAATGACATCATGCAAACACTTGAAGCCATGAATTATTTTAGACAAAATAAAAGACCCCTGGTAAATGCTTACTCTCCACACTCTTTCTGTTGATCTGGGTCTCTCCTTTGTGTATTACATCAAACACGTCCTTTTCAGCATCTGTGGTCTGTGACAAAGATAAAAGACACACTGAATCTTCCACATTCACAATCCTGTAAACACAGTCATAGATAATGAAAGATATTCCGCACAATTCCTAATAAAGCTGATTAAAAAACCTGACTTATGAATGACCAACTCTTCGGTTATAAGGTACACTACTTCTTTATCTAAGCGTGACCTTTTTCAATGCCAAAATTATAGGCAGTAATAATATCTAGAAGAATGCAAAGCATTTCAAACCTCTGGACTATGCGTGGGACTGGCGGAAGCAGCCTCCTGCACATCCAATGCTGTCCAGGGAGCAATACTCCAGGCTCCCCCCAAATTATTGTTTTCCTTGATACCACCTTCCTCTGTTCTCAAAATGAAAGAATCAGAGATCAGACACATTCCCTTGTTGCCACCTTTGGTTTTCTAGTTGGGTAATACTAACAGACATACAGAATACAGATGGTGACAGGTCTCATAACATATATACTGAAAATACCTGCACAGTTCCAAATGTGGGTGACAGAGGAGCCACGAGTGGTTAACAGTGATGCTTGCAAATACTTATAATCATTTTTGCAGCTACCACTAAAACGTTATTAATCTCAACCCACCAGTTTCCGTCAGTGTGAGAACGGGACCCATCGCCTCAGCGGACAGTCCAGCTCCACCGCATTCCGCACACTTGGCTCTCATTCTTTGCTCTCGATCCCTCCATCTCTTCTCGGAAAACTGAAGCCTCTGTTTGAGGTTCTCCACCTCCTTTCTGCTCCGCACAACCTCTCCTTGGAAACTACCCTCCACCAAGGTGGTAATTTCTTGCACGGCCGCTTTCAGGACCATTTCCATGATGCCGGAGAGCTGTGCTTGAAATGTGAGAATGTCCTCCGACATTGTATACAATCTGTTACAACAGAATAGCAACGTTTCTCACCCGTCGGTCAGATTCCCCAAGTTTCTCTTATGAACAAGGTCTGACTTCTCAGAAACGATTAAAAAACGAGTTTACGCTATGTAGTTCGTTACTTATCTATTTATGTTGTAAACATTCGGTTATTGCCCCACATATATAAAGTGTCCAAAAATGGTTATTTTAGTCCATCTTTGCGTCTATATCTTTATTATCTCTTCATCGAAACAATACGGATCGACACTGGGTATTCTTAACATAAATATTTGCTATCCACGATAAATTATGAAAGAGATTAAGCACCTACAAAACAATAACTGAAAAGATATTTTAGAATGAACGACACTGTTTTCGAAACACAAAAACGCTGGTAGCTTGCAGCTAGTTAACGGACTCAACAGTAATCATCTTACCGAAACCGAATGCTTATAAATCCACTGGTATTATTACACTGTCAATACAACCTACAACATTTTCGTAGCTAGTTAAAACCAAAGATACTAATCTACGTCAAAAAAAAACTCAAATTACGGATACCGAAAAGGGACAAAAGGAACATCCCTTATTTCACGCGACTATACTTTCTCTTAATATGAAACTCACATATATAGAAATCCAAATGCAAATTAGTATTTTACGTTACTACCCCCAAAATATTATATACTGTCTAAAACAACAGTTCGTTAATCACTACGCTTTTATCCTCCAAATGCACCTACACAAAAAGTGTAGGTGTATTTCCCAATACGAAGACAAAGCACTAAAACTACAAATTCTGCAAACACCTGAGTTTCGGCGCGTGATTGTGACGTCACATCCGCCACGACGCTCCCCTGTTTGTGCATTTTTTTTTAGATTTTACGGTAAAAAAAAAAAAAAAAACGCGCACGCTCAGTTACCAACATCCGGAACGCGAATATTGTGGGTGATGATGAAAACACGGTGGATTAACAGGCAGGATAAAGAAAGTATTTTATTTAAAAAAATTATCGTATACATACAGTTATTTTAGTGGTTTCAGGAACATCTTTCGTTAATTTTTAATTCAGTCTCATTTTCGATTCGTGGTGTATTCATTACCCGCATGTTGCATAAAGCGAACTTGCTATGTTTTTTGTCAGCAAACGATTATTTGCTTGGATTCATTGCCATGATATATATGTTGCCTTTTCCAACTCACTCCGATTGCTTTAAAGTTTGCAGTTCTGTTCGACTAGTTAACAGTCTGGCTGATTCAAACACTTTTGTATGCCGATGATGCTTGTTCTAAGTTGCAATTTAAAACATTAGCAGAAGTCTGACTTGAACAGTGGACAATATTCAGATCGCGAAAAAGAGGATCTTCACCCAATTCGATCTTCTGCATTGGCGACCCAGGACCGGTGAAACACTTTTCTATTTTTTTGTTCGAAAGGAAAAGTAATACAAGGACTGTGCCAGAAACCGTATGTGTGAAATCGGCGATCCTGGAGTCATGGCTGACTCCGTGAAGACCTTCCAGTCCCACCTTACTTCGGTTATGGATAGCCTGGTTAGGGCGTCGGTGTGTGAAATCACGAAGCTATTTCAGGATACTGTCAACGATTACCTGGTGGAGATATCACTGAACAGAAAGGAAAACGAGGCCCTGAAGTTAAGGCTTAGATTGACTGAAAACAAACTGAGAAATGAACGGAAATACGGGATGGGGTGGGCAGCGAGCCGACGTAGCTCCAGCCTTCTGGTATCAGACGAGAGTGGGCGGAAAAAACGAAAAATTGAAATGAGTAGTAAGTGGAATTGAACGTATTATACGAATTGTATAAGACTTCAAAAGATCAGCAGTTTTTTTTTTTTTTAAATAAATCGTTTTAATCTTTAAACAGTAATGCAACATATTACTTAGTATCCGTTAATGTCTTCGGGATTTCAGTGACTTTAAATTTGCTTAAAATAGCAGGATTAGACAGAAGAGGTTAATAGTCTGGTACAAAAAAGATTGGAACTTATTTCGTTTTTTATGGTGTGCCACTTGGACTCTAGCTTTATGTCTCTCCACCTCACAACAGGAGTTAAGCAGAGGGCAGCTGGTGCTTTTGATAAGGACTGGCCAGCTAACCCTTGGGAAGCAGGGAGTGCTCCCGCGAGGGAGGCTGGCGAGGAGCCACGAGACGTGTACCTTGTCCAACTCCCTGTAGGAGGCGAAGAGGAGGAGGAAGACGAATGTGCCCGCAGGTCAACGGAAGAGACCACCAACATCAAAGAGGAGGTGAGGCTGGTTTTATTTACGGATCATCAGTCCCATATTTTGCTTACATTGCTCTCCCAAATGTAGCCTGCATTTTGCTTGCAGTTTATATGAAATACAGCTGGTCTTGGTTGTTGAGCATTAGACATCTAAGTAGATTTTTTACATATTTACACAACATGTGTTCAGGATTCATGCAATGTACTCAGAGTTTCATAAAATCTCTTCTCTGCTGCAGTCCACAGAGTTGGAAGGAGGATACAGACCCGAATCTCTTCGACTGATACATGAGGCACTTCAGATGGATCCGGTTGACCCAAACCTTGGTAAATTTTTCTCACACATTCTAAATCTTTGTACAGTCAGGGAAAAATGAGTGAGATTTTAAAGGACAGGGAATATACCAAGTTCATGTTTCCCATAGAGATTATTTTCAGTGGTGGGCACAGCTAACCGAAAACTTAACTTCAATAACTGCTAGTGCGCTAAGTTTAATTCGATGATGTTAAACAGATAAATCCATAAAAAACATTTAGCATAAGCTAAAGCATAACGCCTAACTTTTATTATATGAATTTAGCATGGGTTTGATGTTGGGCTATGAAACTCCTAGAGAGCTGAAAGGGCTGGAGTGATTACCTGGTCATATTTAGGTCTTACCCAACTGGGGATCGTTGAATTCTGTAGAACATCTGGAATAAATTTTCTTTCAATGTTATTCGACTTGCAAGATACGCTATACGAACGCTCCTCTACTTACAAAGGAGTTACGTTCCGAATGGCCGTTCATAACTTGAAATGTTCGTAAGTCGTCATTCAACATCATTTTAAGTGCATACGCAAGTACAAAGGACTAGGATGCTGGGAGTTCGCACGCTACGCTGCTGCGCGGCGGGAGTAGCGGCCAGAAGTCGTATTAGGCGGGATTGGCGCGCAGGAAAAAAAATTGATGTTGAGAACAGGAAACGGGAGCCCAAGGAACACAATTTTGACTTACAGTCCTCTTTGTATGTATGTTTGAAAGTTTGTAAGTAGAGGAGCGTCTGTATTGCCAAAAGTATTGGGACGCCTGCCTTTACACACACATGAAATGTAATGACATCCCATTCTTAATACATCCGCTTTAATATGGAGTTTGCCCACCCTTTGCAGCTATAACAGCTTCAGCTCTTCTGGGAAGGCTGTCTGCAAGGTTTAGGAGTGTTTATGGGAATTCTTGACCATTCTTCCAGGAGAGCATTTGTGAGGTCAGGCACTGATGTTGGATGAGAAGGCCTGGCTCGCAGTCTCCGCTCTAATTCATCCCAAAGGTGTTCTATTGGGTTGAGGTCTGGGCTCTGTGCAGGCCAGTCAAGTTCCTCCACACCAGACTCACTCATCCATGTCCATATGGACCTTGCTTTGTGCACTGGTGTGCAGTCATGTTGGAACAGGAAGGGTCCATCCCCAAACTGTTCCCACAAAGTTGGGAGCATGGAATTGTCCAAAATGGCTTTGAATGCTGCAGCATTAAGAGTTTCTTTCACTGGAACTAAGGGGCCAAGCCCAACCCCTGAAAAACACCCCCACACCATAATCCCCCCTCCACCAAACTTTACACTTGGCACAGTGCAGTCTGGCAAGTACCGTTCTCCTGGCAACCGCCAAATCCAGACTCGTCCATCGGATTGTCAGACTGAGTAGCGTGATTCCTCACTCCAGAGAACATGTCTCCACTGCCCTAGAGTCCAGTGGCAGTGTGCTTTACACCACTGCATCCGACGCTTTGCATTGCACTTGGTGATGTAAGACTTGGATGCAGCTGCTCGGCCATGGAAACCCTTTCCATGAAGTTCTCTACACACTGTTCTTAAGCTAATCTGAAGGCCACATGAAGTTTGGAGGTCTGTAGCTATTGACTCTGCAGACAGTTGATGACTTCTGCACACTGTGTCCCTCAGCATGCACTGTCCCTGCTCTGTGATTTTATGTGGCCTCCCACTTCATAGCTGAGTTGCTGTTGTTCCCAATTACTTCCACTTTGTTGTAATACCACTGACAGTTGACTGTGGAATATTTAGTACCAAGGAAATTCCATGAATGGACTTATTGCACAGGTGGCATCCTGTCACGGTACCACGCTTCAATTCACTGAGCTCCTGAGAGTGACCCATTCTTTCACAAATGTTTGTGGAAGCAGTCTGCATGCCTAGGTGCTTGATTTTATACACCTGTGGCTATGGAAGTGATTGGAACACCTGAATTCAATGATTTGGAGGGGTGTCCCAATACTTATCGCAATATAGTGTATACGTGTCCTATTCCGTCTCTGGCTCATGCTGACATTTTGCCCTCGGTGAAGCCACTTGGGGACTACAAACATGGCGCCATTTACTCAGAACTAGGAAGGAGAGTCTCAGCTTTTTGAGAATATAAGCTTTTATTGGTCTATATCTCTATCAATCAGAACCCGGGAAATAAAGGAAATTAACCAGGGTCCGAAGCAGGATTTCTTGCTTAGCCAGATAACTTGTCATATTTGAGTGTTAATAAGACTACATGTAGTCTAGGCTAAATGAAAGTGAAGATAAAGTTCATTTAAACAAGGGTACCTGAAATCCAACAATTTATCCGACTAAACAAGAAATCCAACTTTGTGACACAGGCTCCAGCTCTCCCCCTAGTTCAGGGTACCCCAGTTTAAATGGACTTGCATTTCTCCTAGACTATTTTAAATATTAAGTTATTGACCAATCGCGTCTTGTTTACATGTAGTTAGGCAACAGAGTGCTTGATAGAATGTTGCAGACATGCTGGCAACAAACTGGAACAGATACCTGTGATTTTACGATTTACAGACGTTTTTGGCCATTAAACTTTATTTAGGTTACGTGTTGGAAAAAATGTTAGCAGATCTGCAGTTAGCAGGACTACATTTAGCAGAAGCTAATTGGTCTGTTAATGGAAACACTAAGCCGCTAAGAAAGATGTTAGCTTTGTGAATATCAGTTGACGGATTAGCCGAATCCTGCCCACCACTGATGGATTTTTAGGAGAGCTATTACCTTACACAGTTTTGCATGTATGTGCATGGTTGTTAGCAGTATTCTTTTCTTCTGCTCAGAATAAATGTAGAATCAAGTTTTCTAGACTTTCCATTGATGAGTGCTCTTCTCAGCTCCTCCTTTCACCTTCCTCACCAGGAAGTTCAAACCCTGTCTCTGGAGTTCCTGTTTCCAGGGAAAGGGCTTCCATGGAGCAGCCCCATTGTCAGAATGAATGGGGCACACAGCTTACAACTGCTGAGGGTCCTGAGAAGTTCACAGAGCAACACAGGGCCAGACATGGTATGGAGGAGCTCAGCGGGTTGGAAACCACCTTGAAGGCCGAGCGCAGCAATGAACATCTGGCCCCGAGACTCAACCAGACGGGATCTGAACATAACACCGAAGACTTTGGCAGCCAGGCTTCGGAAAGTATAGTTAATGCTTTGGGAGACCTGGAATATGTTATGGCTCAGAAGTACATTGGACTGGATGGCTTGTGCAGCTCCGAGCAAGACTCTGGACTTCAGACTGGCCAGCCAGCTGACAGGGACACCGATGGCCTGCTGGAGATGCACAGTCGACTGGGGCCAGTGCTTCCTCATGTAGAGGTCAGAGGATTCGCTTCCATGCGTGTCAAAGATGGTCTTAGATCGCTCTCAGCAGCTGGTGGGGAGCTGCGATCCAATTGGCTGAAGAGAATGAGGGAGGGAGAAGGAGGGAGTGTAGAGAGATTGGCTGCACAGCCTACTCAGATAGAGCAGGGGTCAGGGGGCACCCACATCACCCAGCCTGTGAGTGGGAGTGTAGTTGAGACTAGTGGAGATCCAGGGGAATTTGTTCATCTTTGCAGCCATTGTGGTAGTACCTTTAATACAGCTGCTGACTTGGAAGACCACCCATGCCTTCATTCTGCCCAAAACCAGCAACATAGCTGCACTCTGTGTAGGAAGAGCTTCAGCCAAGCCTCTCACCTGCGGGCCCACATGCGTCTGCACACAGCTGAGGCAGAGGAGAGACCATACCGCTGCACCCAGTGCAATCGATCATTCAGCCAGTCCTGGAACCTCAAGAACCACGAATGCGTTAATTCCGAGGAGAGGCCGCACCGGTGTGAGTTGTGTGGGAAGCGGTTCACCCATTCACGCTCCCTGGAGAGACATCAGCTGGTACACACTGGTGAGAGACCACACCGCTGTCCTCAGTGTGGCCGCAGTTTCAGCCGCCTGGGCAATCTGGAGCGACACCAGCGTATTCACACAGGGGAGAGACCTTACGGTTGTGCTGCTTGTGGGAAGCGGTTCAGCCGTGTGGAATACCTAAGGAGACACCAGCAGATTCACACCGGAGAGAGGTCGGCACACCAGTGCGGTCACTGCGGGAAATCTTTCAGTGAGGCAGAACAACTGAAAAATCACCAATGTTTTTATAACATTTAGTAGGAATCCTTTATTATTTATTCTAATGGTGACTATTTCACACAGCCATTTGAATCGAGTTTGCAGCATTCATTGGGAGAAAAAAAACCTTTTTGGAAGAAATTCACAGGTATATGTTTTGTGACATAAATGACAGTGATGGGTTTGGTAGATAAGTGAAGTTTTGGATTCTAAGAAAAATGGCGTAGTACTTTATTTATAATATTTAGATTTTATCCGTTCAGTTTAATAATCATCAGAGAAAATGTATACCATTGTTTTATTCAATGTTGCTGTTTAATACAAATTTTCTCTTTTGTATTATTTCTTGCATATTACATTAATAAATGTAAAATGTTATATTGGCTTGAAATGACCCTGACTTCCATTCATGCTTTTCTGTAGAATATTTGGAATTAAGGAATTAATTTTCTTTGTACTGAGTATAACAAGCTTAACAAGAGATGAAGAACAGTAAACTTTTAGCTTCAATTAGGCCGAGGAGGACCGCTGTATATTACAAGTAATACGGTAGTGGGAATGGTGTCACATTGAAAGTACTTCCGGGTGAGGGGTAGGAAGCGAAAAGCAAATCTGTAACGTGTGAATACCTAGGGGATGGCTGCTAGTGTTTTGGGATTGTTTAACATAGAGACGAAAAGAAATTCGGGAGTAATTAATTTTGCACAAACGGAGGAAAGTATGTCTGAAAATTTACTCGACTTTCAGTCACAGCTCTCCGCTGTTACGAAAGTTTTAGTCAAAGCGGCTGTGTGTGAACGGTCCGCATTTTACCCTCACCCTCAAGCGTCATCCACCTGAGGGTTGAAATGGCCAATATCAAAAAAAGAACGAAAATCTGAAATCGAGGGTGAAGTCTTCGGAGGATGCTGGAGGCTGCCTCAAACCTGAGAACGTAGACGGCGAGAAATGTGAAGGTAACACCTATGTGTGTTATGTTGGCTTAATCTGTAAGCAGGACGGCAGTCAGCTTTCCTCGTTTTAAATGTTTTTTTTTAACTTAAAATATACCTAAATACTGCTGTCCTTTTTCTCTTTGTACTCCTAAATTAAATTGTTTACTAGGTAAAACTAACATAAATATGTTTAGCGACACCTTCGAAGGGCACGGTTTATAAACCCTGTAGACAAAAATCAAATCGAAGCACACTATGAGCATATTACCCCAAGATTATGTGTTCCTTCATTTGCATTTATTAAAATCTGTTGTAAGTAGTTACAGCTAAGCTGTGTTATGTTGTAAACTATATTATGACACTGTAATAATTCACATGCTCAGAAACATGCATTCAGGTCACAAAGAACCATCCATACTACAGATATGTATTTTGGATGGTTCTGGATGGGTCACAAAGAACCATACATAAAAAATATTTTTTTGAATCCGTGACCCACTGAAAATGGTTACATGGCCACTTTTGGGTCGCGACCCCCCAGTTGGGAACCACTGATATAGATAAATGCAAACAATATAGAAATGCCAGTCTGTGGGGCACTGTTAATTGTGAGTTCAGTTTTAAGTCACCAGGGAGAATTGTGGGAGGAAGTCAGAGAACTCTGAGGAAATCTATATTCTGAGGCAAGGGAACTAGTCAGCAGTGTAAAATCAGGGTTAAGTCAGCCATTGTAAGCTCTTAGTAGCATTGAATATCACCAACATTGTATTCAGTGTATGAAATATGTTGCTCTCTATCTTGTCAAGATGCTTCACTTGAATATAATCTGAACGAATCTCCTACTGCCGTTGTCTAGGATTAATCTAGAAATGAAGGTAGTATTATTAATAGCTTAAGTATAGTATAGTAGAGTTAATGCTGCATGTTTACTAGTTGGCTTGCTTACAGTTCATCCAGCCACAGATTCACAGGTTTGCACGCAAACTGGTGTAGAGACACACAGGGAGAGAGAGTGACCCCCACATACTCACTTTTGCGTATTGGCAAAGCTGAGAATGACATTAATTTACAGAATGTTTCTTTTTTATTTGTTTTCTTCAAACCAGAGGGAGAAAGACAAGGTGAAGGAGTTGGACTCCCCATATGGTGAGACTCGTCGAGGAAGGCAGAGGAAGATAGTGAATCCAGAGACCTGGAAAGTGAATATCCAGAAAAGGAGGAGACTGATTGGCCAATCTTACCTCAGGAGGAAGAATTAAGAAGTGTTGAAGGAGGAAAAGAAAATGGGGTTGCCATGCCAGCCTGCGGCCTGCCAGAAGTCTAAGCTTCACCTCGAAACAGTAGATTCATCGAAGAGGGAGGAGATTTTTTAAGTACTTCTGGGGGAAATTAGACTGACTGAACAGGAAATATTTTTATTTCATTGGTTCATTTAAGTCATTGGTGGAGGTTAGCAGTGTGAAGAGGTGGCAGACAGAAGGCAAAGAATCAAGAAGGTTGGCATCTATTTTTTTTATTACATTTTTGTAGAAGGAAAAAGGACCCAAATATGTCAGCGCATGTTCCTGTCAACCCTGGGGATAAAATAGTGGGTTTTTTTAATGGGTACAAAGGGGAAGAGAAAGTGCTGAGAAGACTTCAGAGGGTGACGGTGAGGATAGAAGAACAGGACGTCTTGAAATCCCTCCTTCAGAGCATTCCAAAAGTTCCACAGATGTACCCGAAGCCCATGTTCAAGTCTGTTAGTCACCTCCACAAAGAGTACATGTGCTCTTTTGCCGAACACGGCATCTAGAGTCTGTAAAAGCAAGCATTCTCCAACATTTTCAATGAGTTCAATTGGTCTTTTTTTCATCCAAAGACTGCGACACCGGCGGTGCAACGCTGGGAACCGTGATGCTTCTACATGGGAGGAGTGTCGCTATGAAGAAACCACACGGCATGTGCTCTGCAGCAAGACGACAAGGAGCAGGCAGGTGAGAACCTTGGAGGCAAGTGTGCACCTACAGGAACTCCTGCTCTGCCACAAGCCTCTGCCCTGTGTTCCAGGATCACGATTGGAATCCACAACTTCACCATCTTTGACATGACATTCCATTACGTCACAATTTACTTGCGGCATGAGGGCGAAGCTGGTCTTTCTGCCAACGATTTTGCTTCGTTTATAGTTTACTTTCTTGAGGCAAAACAGCTCCTGTTTAGAGTACATTAGAGTGATGGGTGTGGATACCTGAAACTTGGCTTTAAGTAATGTACTTTTGAAATTTGCAACTGTAAAGCAGAAGGCAATGATGCACAAGTACCTTGAAAGGGGTCATATGCAAATGGAGTGTGATTGAGTACACGGCATGATTGAGAGGAGGTTACAAGACTGAAACATTTATGTTCCAGTTGAGGATGCAGGGAGCTCGCTCCAGTTCTGTGTGAGGAATGTGGATAAACGTTCTTTAGGGACTTAAGCAATCTGAAGCTGTGTAAATCTAAAGTGGGAAAAAATCTGGAGATCCTACGGTGCATGACCTCAGCTATTTTATCACACATGTACAGTACTAGTCAAAAGTCTGGACTCAACCACCCATAGAAAGGCTTGTAGGTATCCTCTACATTTTAGCATGAAGACATCATCCATCTATTTTCCAAAAGTGCTTGTCCTATTCAGGGTCGTGGGCAGTCAGAAGCCCATCGCGGAGGCTACTGGTGCAAGGCAGGAATCAACCCAGCAAAAAGACATTAAAACTATAAAATAACATGGAATTATTCACTTACCAAAAAAGTATTAAACGAAAAAGAATAAATTAGGTTGAGGGCAGCTCTGTGGGTTGGGACTCAGAAAGTCTGCAGTTAAAACCCCTGGGTTTGCAGAGTGATCCCATCAAGAGCCCTTGAGCGAGGCCCTTAACCCCAATTGATTCAGGGACTGGCTGACCCTACTACAGGGTTACATAAGAACATAAGAAATTTACAAACGAGAGGAGGCCATTCGGCCCATCAAGCTCGTTTGGGGAGAACTTAGTTAATAGCTCAGAGTTGTTAAAATCTTATCTAGCTCTGATTTAAAGGAACCCATGGTTTTAGCTTCCACTACAAAAATCACAGTCCTCGAGGTCTGAGCACTGCAGGTTTTCCAGCCTTCCTTTACCCGTGAGCCAGGTGTGAAGCCTCTGACCAATCAGAATCAGTAATTATTAAACTAACTACCTGATAGAACTGAAAACAAGGCCTGGATTTGGAATCGAGGGCCTGATTTGAAGAGCCCTGCCCTGCTGTCTCTACGCCATTTGGCTTCTTGTTGTTCTTTTCCAGCTGTCCTGAAGGAGGTGCCAGATACCCTAAGTCCTCATTGTTAGCTTTGCCTTCATTCTGGTCAAACTCTTCCAAAACAACTTCTGTGCTCTCTTTTGTAGGCAGCTCGGCATGTCCAGACTTTTGACTGGTACTGTACATACTTGCCAAATATTGCCTTCTGTGTTGGACATGTAATCAGTTAAAACCTGACTTTTGATCTCCTCCATCTCTGTCCACTGTCCTTCTTTCCTCTTCCCATTTTTTTCCCCATCCGTCTGTTCTCTAGGTACAACATGGATGGCACTATGGAGTTAAAAAAAAAACAAAAAAAAAACACTCATTTGCTGGGAACCGTATCCCTTGCCACCTCTAATGAAGAAGAGCACTGTGAACACACTAACCACCCCGACAGGCCATTAAATAGCTAAGTTCAAACACCTGCAAGAACTGAAACATGTTATTCCCAAGGACTTAATCTCCATCTATGAATCTATGATGGACTTCACTGAGTAATCATCAGTTGCATGGGCACATGGCTGATCTTCTGTTCTGATCATTGTGTTATGTTATATGGCTAGCTGACAGGGACAGCAATTTCAGCCGCCTGGGCAATCTGGAGCGACACCAGCGTATTCACACCCGGGAGAGACCTTACGGGTGCTTCCCTTGTGTAAATCAGTTAAGTCATGTAGAAGAAATTCATTGGTGTATTTTGTGATGTAAATGACAGTGCTGGATTTGTTTTGGATTCTAAGAAAAATGGCCTAATATTTTATAATGCTTAGATTTTATCAGCTCAGTTTCATATTCATCAGAGAAAATGTATACCACTGTTTTCGATAATTAATGTTGCTGTTATGTACAGATTGCCCTTTCGTTTTATTTCATGCATATTAGGTAACATTAATAAATGTAAAATATTATATTTGTTTGAAAATGTCCCAGACTTCACGAATTTCTTTAGTGTATAATGTTTGGCTGGATTACCTGCTGCGGGCATTCCTCATCGAGACGTAGAAACTGAAGTTTTAGGCTCAGTCATTCTGTAGAACACATTAGCATGAGCTGTATCATCCAAGTAATACGGTAAGGCGCACATTTTCATATGGGAAGTGCTTCCGGGTCAGCAGAGCTGTTATTTAGGAGGACGATCTAGGATTTGTTTAGAATTAAGACGAAAAGAAACTCAGGACAGATTAATTTACACCTGTTGCACAAACGAAGGAAACTATGTCTGAAAACTTGCTGGATTTTCAATTTCAGCTCGGCAGTGTTATGGAAGTTTTAGTCAAATCGGTTATGTGTGAAGCAACAAAACTTTTTGAAACGGGAGTCTTCCAGCTGAGGGCTGAAATAGCTATTATTAAAGAAGAAAATGAAAATCTGAAATCAAGTCTGATGTCTATGGGCGGCACGCGCCCGAGCTCGCGGGAGGGTGATGGAGGCTGCCTCGGTCTCGAGAGCGTAAATGGCGGAAAACATAAAGGTGACACCTCGAGTTTTAAATGGGCTTATTTTGTATTAATAAATAGTACGCCTGTGATCTTTGCTTCTTTTTGATGATTAAAATGTGATGACTTCGTTCTGTTTCTACGTCGAAAAGAAGTATTTGGAAATAAATTATGTAACAAGTTGACAGTAATTACACATCAGGTAAAACTAACAAAAACATGTTCTATGACACCTTTTCCGCGAAAGACAGAGGATATGAAACCTGTAGATAGCAAAAATAAAATGGAATTGGACTCCCAAGAGTTTACTATTAATGTGTGTTAACTGTGTTATGAATTATCTTATGTTGACTGTGCTATAATAATTAACTCCTGTGCTCAGAAACATGCTCACCAAGGCCGTGTGGTGGTACCACAGCTCCGACTAGGGGGCTGGAGACTATGCCCATGAAGGAGGAGGTTCCCAGAATAGAGTCTGTGCTTATTAAACAAGAGGTCAGTAACAAGGGAACTAATGCTGACCATGTCAGTAGACAGTTTCAGTCTCAATACATCATTTCTCTTTCAGGAGAGTGACCCTGAGGAGTGCATGTCTGGCTTGTCTGTGGTCAGTAAGCAGCTATGCGAAGTGCCATCTATCAACCGAGATCCAGCCAATGGAACGTCAATGGACAGTGAGGAACATATAGGCTATGTCACATTACAGTGTTTTGAAGAATAGTTTTAACTGTGATTGAGTGTCTTGTCTTTGAAATTCATGAGGTCTTTTTTGTCAGAAATGGAGGAACATGGAAGCCAGACATTGGTCAGTAGACAGTCTAACGGGGACATAACTAGTCACAATGTGCCACAAATTACCTTTTGGTTACAGAAAACAGAGGATTTGGAGGATTGTCAGCCTAGATATATTCCACTCCTCAATTATCCAAGTAATAATTTGTGAAAATTGTTGAAATACCTCTATGGTTAATAGGCACATGATTTTTTTTAGCCTACCTGTAATTACCTTCAGGATGACTTTTCACTATGTGGTAGCCTCATTACTCATTTTTCATTGTAGAACCTTTAATGGACGACTATGATGATGGGGAAGACACACCAGCCACTGGAGGTAAAACACACGCTTGTACTGACACACAGGAGTTCTGTGAGATTCATAAGACCGAGTCCAGCAATGAGCAAGACCTACATGCAGCCCACCAGGCAAAAGCCCAGAATAATACCACAGATAGTAATAAAGAGAGAACCAGTGAGTTCTGGCCTGTGTGCAGTGAGGAGGATAGTCATGTGGCTATCGATGGGCATCGGCTCACTTGGCTGAGTGACTCAGATACACAGTTTGGCCCCTACACAGAAGAGGACGCCAGCTGTAAGACTCTCGGAAGCTTTTCGAGGGCTGACGAGGTCTTTGTGCATTTTGTCCCGGCTGGCGGTGTGGCTGAGCTGTCGGCTGTGGGGGCTGACAAAGCAGTAATGATGGAACGTGACGTGGCCCAACGCAAACCACGGCAACGTCATTTCCACAACCAGCGAGGTGTTGTAGCCCACCAGAGCATTCATACTGGAGAGAAGCCATATTCCTGTATTCAGTGTGGGAAAGCGTGCGCCAGCTTGCATGGGCTCAACAGACACAGTCAGGTCCATTTGGGGAAGAGGCTGCACCAGTGCTCACAGTGCGGGAAACGCTTCGTGTATCAGTTCAGTCTCACAAAGCACCAGCTGATTCATTCAAGTGAAAGGATGCACCCCTGCAAGTACTGTGACAAGACCTTCATGTTCAAGTTGGATCTGACCATTCATTTACGCAAGCACACGGGAGAGATGCCGTATGGCTGCAGAACCTGTGGGAGGCAGTTCAAGCACAAGAGGATGCTGAACATGCACCTGAAGGACCACTCTGGGGAGAAGAAGCACCTCTGTACTCACTGTGGCAAGAGCTTCCGGGACCGAGGCAATTTCAAGAGGCACAAGCGAATCCATACTGGTGAGAAACCATACACCTGCCATCTGTGTGGTAGGTGCTTCACCCAGTCAGCGCATCTCAAAAAACACTACTTCACACATAGGTAGTGGACTTGGACGAACATTTCTGATCTATATTAGAGCTGGGCGATATGGCCTAAAAATAAAATCTGATTTTTTCATAAATTCGATTTTAATCGATTTTCCCCTCCCATACTCAAAATCAAACTACAGATGACAAATAAATGGTTCAAAACAAGTTTTAACTTTATTATTATTTTTTTTAACTTTACAGTTAAAGTGCAATCTGACAAGCCAAAAAAGATGCTTGTAAGTGAGATGGCAGACCACGCCACTGTAAACGCTTTTGGAAACTTGTAAAAACTCTTAGCATGTTAATGAATCCCGGCTTTTCCACAGTATGTATGGGCACTTATTATCATATGGCACACAGTTCGAAAACGTGTCAGGGACGGTTGCTTGCTTAACTTTGGACGTTGTGCTGGTGCTGCGGGTATTTTCATTTCGCTGGGAGCTGCACTTCTCCCACTCCGCTGTGTGCCTCTGCTTTAGGTGCTGGAATAAATTTGTCGTGCTGCTTCCATTGGTTGCTACAGTTTTTGAACAGACTTGGACGAGGACTTGTTTGGTCTGTGTCCGACGGCGCAAAACCGAACAATTGCCATGATGTTTGTGAATCCGCTAGAGTGTTTGGGTGCGCGCGCTAATATACCCGTGAAGAACGGTGCGTCGCATTAGTTCCGCTTTTGGCGCTCGCGTGTAAAATAAGTACTAAATCGATTTTCATAAAAACACATCGTGCTGAACTGTAAATTCGAATTAATCGATAAAATCGATTTATCGCCCACCTCTGTTCTATATTGTGGATCTTGAGTCCAGTCAAAAATATTGTGATATTTTGGCTGTATTGCCCACCCCCGGACAGAACCATAACCTTCCATTCTGTAGTTGTTGCACTAAATGTACAATTATTTACATAATGCTAATTACTTATTTTATTTAAAACATGCAAAGTAATATTTTTTAAATTCTACATTAAATTGCATGAACTGGATTTGTTTAGTTAATGTACTTTTTTTCTGTACTACCCAAGAATAAAAGTATTTTTCTAATTTATTATATTTTATTTAGCTATTTCTTTCTCCTGACATGGGAACTGACATGGGGGGTGTATTTAGGTACTACATGAAAAAGGGTAACTGTATAGATAGTATATAAACTGTATAGATAGTATATAAACTGTATAGATAGTATATAAAAAAGCAAGACACATAGTTAACAATTAATACTTGTGCACTACCACAATCATTTCATAAAAGGTGACAAAATACAAATACATAAACAATAGAATTCAAGCAATAATAGATAATGGGAAAATATATAGAATCTATTATAAAATATAATAGATTTCTACATATAGATCCTATGAAATATATATTAAAGCATTTAAATGCAGTGCAGGCAGTTGTGTGACTGCAGGGGGCGATTGGCATTTCTGCATTCGTAATCGGTGGTCTTACAAGCACTGGTCAAGGAAGACATTGACAGGGAGACCCAGCCGCGCTCTCAGATACCCCTCCAGCGTCTCGAGGGACATCCGCCTCACGTCGTAGCCCCTGGTGGAAGCGGGGGCCTTGGGGTTCACCGGCACAATGTCCTGGGTGCTGAGACGGTCGTTCCGGCCGATGGCGGCGAACGTTGGAAAAGTGTCGCGGAGGGGTTCTGGGAGGTTGGAGCTGAAGGAGGGGCAGCAGTAGGCTGACCATAGGTACTCAGGCACGGCCACACGGTTGCGAATCCAGTGGGGCGAGACGTACGGCAGTACCCCGGTTACAATGTACGCCGGCCCAGTGCAGTAAGCGGTTAATCTGGCCGCCACCTCATTCTCCAGCACAGCCCACGGGCCAGAATTGGAGCCAGCTTTCTGTGGCACTATGTTGGTGAGAGTGAAAGTTGCCTTCTTGTCCCAATCTTCCTGGTGATGTGAGTTAGGACTCAGGTGGCCCTTGGTAAACGTGGAGTTCTTGTAATCCTGCAGTACAGCCTGGCTCTCCAGAACGTTCTGGTCTGTCATATTTGGAGGAATGGGTTCCATCTCAGGCCTAGCTCTAGAGTTGGCCAGCTGTCAGAAAAAAACCCAGGAAAAACTTTCAGTTTTTCTTTTCTTATATATTTTTTCTGCAAGTTCCTAGTTTTATTAAAGTACTAAAAGTAGTTAGGAAATGAATGGCCAGTCGTAATTCAGTTATGAGGAAATTCTATTAAATACACAAGGACACATTTTAGTGAAACTTATTACATTGTGATTTAGTGGTCTGTAACAATGCTTTCAGCTGCCTAGACATTTTAAGTGCATTTACAAAGTGTGCATATTTGCTTATTTATCGCCATACATAGTATATATATCACAGAACGTTTGATTCCATGTCTACAGGGAAAACGCTTTTTAATAAAGGCAAACCACTAATACAATTCACAAGTGAAGTAGCCAGACAGAGCCTGTGAACTCAGAGATTACTCAATGACCAACCGGCAAAGCTACTCCTCAAATAACAGACACAGTAACATCTATGATGTTATGCCTGTCAAAGTGTGCTAGTTAGCTGAGCCATTTCAGAATATCTCTGAAAGTCACCCCCGGATTTGCAGTAACCAACCACAACATTCCTCATTATAACCCATTAGTCATTATTTTCTCACCTGCGGTTCGTACATCCATGGAACTCTAGACCTCTTCTTGCCCCCCGAGGTGAACACGTACGCAGAGTAGATCGGGGTCCGCCACTGCTTGCGGTAGAGGCTTGCAAAATGGTATGTGTTTTCATAGCGCTGGCATATCTGCGAATAGCCTGGGCCCTCTAGGCCGTGTGGCGAAGACCTCTTGTGGAAAAACTGAAGGCAGGAGGAGAACGAACCCACCTCAGCCCTGACAGAATGAGCAAGAGCGGCGAGCCTCACGAGCAGGCATACCATCCAGGAGAGGGAGAGCCTGAAACTCTGCATCTTCTGAAGTGTATTCTGCAGTTATATACTCCTTTTGTTAGACCTGAAACAACTGATAAGGATCAAAGAAGTCAAACAGGTTCTACAAGATCAGGTTGCTCTCCCCTCTCTCTTTAGGGCTTATTGTAACTTGATGCTTTTATTCAAACATTGGTGCTTCTCTGTGACATCACTTCCTCTGCTGGGGCACCACTTCCACATTTGTTATAAATTGTGTGGTGGGAAATGAGTCTCTTACCCTCTTCACTTGTGACTGTGTGGTTGACACAAATGCTGACACATTGAAAACATTGAAACTAAGCCATGGTAAAGAAACTGACCATTGCAAAGAAACCAAATTTAGAAGAACTGAGTGTTTAAAAACAACACATCAGAACGATGATCATGTAAAATAAAATGTTTACAATTGTGTAATAGTTTCATCGAATCAGGTTTGATGAATGAAAACAGAAACTGGAATCAAATGATATTTCATTAAGATGGAAAATGAAACTGAATTACTTTTAATTGTTCCCGCACTGAAAATTAACTCTGTTACTGGTTATTAAAATCTGTTACTGGTTATTGATGGGTTTTTATTTTCCCATGTAATAAACAACTAAGAATTTTTAATTAACCATGCCTCCAACGTCTGATATGTTTTCATTGGCAAGCTTCATCAGAGCCTGAACTCTCTCTCTCTCTCTCTCTCTCTATATATATATATACACTCACCTAAAGGATTATTAGGAACACCATACTAATACGGTGTTTGACCCCCTTTCGCCTTCAGAACTGCCTTAATTCTACATGGCATTGATTCAACAAGGTGCTGAAAGCATTCTTTAGAAATGTTGGCCCATATTGATAGGATAGCATCTTGCAGTTGATGGAGATTTGTGGGATGCACATCCAGGGCACGAAGCTCCCGTTCCACCACATCCCAAAGATGCTCTATTGGGTTGAGATCTGGTGACTGTGGGGGCCATTGTAGTACAGTGAACTCATTGTCATGTTCAAGAAACCAATTTGAAATGATTCGAGCTTTGTGACATGGTGCATTATCCTGCTGGAAGTAGCCATCAGAGGATGGGTACATGGTGGTCATAAAGGGATGGACATGGTCAGAAACAATGCTCAGGTAGGCCGTGGCATTTAAACGATGCCCAATTGGCACTAAGGGGCCTAAAGTGTGCCAAGAAAACATCCCCCACACCATTACACCACCACCACCAGCCTGCACAGTGGTAACAAGGCATGATGGATCCATGTTCTCATTCTGTTTACGCCAAATTCTGACTCTACCATTTGATTGTCTCAACAAAAACCGAGACTCATCAGACCAGGCAACATTTTTCCAGTCCTCAACTGTCCAATTTTGGTGAGCTTGTGCAAATTGTAGCCTCTTTTTCCTATTTGTAGTGGAGATGAGTGGTACCCGGTGGGGTCTTCTGCTGTTGTAACCCATCCGCCTCAAGGTTGTGCGTGTTGTGGCTTCACAAATGCTTTGCTGCATACCTCGGTTGTAACGAGTGGTTATTTCAGTCAAAGTTGCTCTTCTATCAGCTTGAATCAGTCGGCCCATTCTCCTCTGACCTCTAGCATCAACAAGGCATTTTTGCACACAGGACTGCCGCATACTGGATGTTTTTCCCTTTGCACACCATTCTTTGTAAACGCTAGAAATGGCTGTGCGTGAAAATCCCAGTAACTGAGCAGATTGTGAAATACTCAGACCGGCCCGTCTGGCACCAACAACCATGCCACGCTCAAACTTGCTTAAATCACCTTTCTTTCCCATTCTGACATTCAGTTTGGAGTTCAGGAGATTGTCTTGACCAGGACCACACCCCTAAATGCATTGAAGCAACTGCCATGTGATTGGTTGATTAGATAATTGCATTAATGAGAAATTGAACAGGTGTTCCTAATAATCCTTTAGGTGAGTGTATATGCTTAGGGGTGCGATGGATCCTTGGTCATTCTAGTGGCCCTCTGGATGCAGTGGTCATTACAGATATCCAGCAGAGACGGTAGGCTGGTCCTGGACTGGAGTTCTGAGGAATTACTGGACCCAATCCAGGCTGTGATACAGTTTGTGAAGATTCTCTCATGGGGCCTGTGTAGAAGGTGGACAGGAAGTGATGCGGCATTCTCGTCCGTCTGAAGCACTGCAGGAGGTGAGCTCACTGCTGGACCATCTTGGTCAGAGCAGACACATGCTAGCTCTAGGAGAGAGCCTCAGTAAGGGGCACACCAAGGAACCAGATGCGTTTATCTCTGCTAACAGCAGAGTCACCCTTCCTCTGGGGTTCTTCTGAAGTCCACAATCATTTCCTTCATCTTATCAGCATTAAGCAGCAGATTGTGCAGCAGGTGCTGCTGGTGGAGCAGTGTGAAGAGCATGGGCCCATGGAAGCACCCTTGGGGAGTTTCCTGCACTCACACTGATGTGAGCAAGAGTGATGTTTCCCACCCTGACAGGCTGTGGTCTCTCTGCCAAAAACTCCAAGGTCCAATTGCATATTAACACGTTTCATCAAGATGAACATGCACATAGAAGCAATATTGGTATTTTTTTTGTAACTCTGTATTCCTTGAGTTTTGCGTAATACTCAGGAAGCAGAGGGTGAAAGTGGAGAATTCATCACCACACTGTCGCTCTTTCAAAAGTATGAAATTCTCGCCTCAGTTGGGCTGGCCTATTTTGCTAAGAAAGCAGTGAGAAAAGGGGAGGGGGGGGGGTGGTGTTGGGCTACGCCCGCACTAATGCGTTAAAAAAATGTTTACGGGAGTTACCGAAAGAAAAGATCCGTGCCCGCACTACCGTAATCACTAGCGTTGAAAAGACTTCTGCGTTCACACTATTCCGTGTAAAATACAAATGAGTAAATGTATAATTGTATATGAGTGATTGTTAGTATATATTTCTCACATTTTTCGTTTACACATTTAGTCAAAGCTTTTTATAATATATTTTTAGAAGTGGCGAACTTCTTATTTTATTCATTCGTTGTAGCTCGAGCACAAAGTGTCATTTGCACGTTTTTTGTCCCAAGCACATTTTAAAAAATATATAATTCTAGAAGAGGCGAAGTATATATTTCGAATAATTTATTTTGACTTTGATTGGTAATGGAGTTCGGTTTTTTTTAACGCTTGACTGTTGGTTAATCTCACACAGAATCGTGTTTAAAGTAAATGCATGTATTTTATTTATTATCATAAACGATATATCACAGTACTGTAGCGTCGTTTGAGCTTCACAATAGTTGTAAACAGCATACAATGTACATATAGGCCTACTGTGTATATATACTGTATTAATTTTAGTTACTTCTGCAATTATCCTTTTGTTCCTTGACTGAGAACCAAAAGTAATACAAATATATTGTCATGTCTGCCTGTTACTTGTGTTTAATTAACAGTCGTTAAATCTAAATATTGCCTACTGTAACTTAATTCCCACGTTCCACAAAATGCCAGGGTGTGTGCATATGGGTGCGAAAAGGACTTGTGTGCACAAGCCTCCGCTCAATCACGGCCAGCCCAGCCGACACGCTGGTTCACTTTAACCACACCCAGGACGGCGGTGAAGGTCCGCTGCCCTGCCATGCTGTGGTTTGGCACCTGGAGCGACGTGACAGGGGCCGGAGATGGCTTCTGAAGTCAGGGCTTTGGAAGAGCTGCACGGCGAGCTAACTTGCTCGGTTTGCCTGGATCTTTTCCGCGAACCCGTGATACTGGAGTGCGGACACCACTTCTGCCGCGTCTGCATAACTCAGTGCTGGGACGCCAAGCCCGAGGAGAGCCCCACTTGTCCGCAGTGTAGGAAAACGTGCACCTCGAACCTTCGGCCCAATTCGCTGCTGTGTAATGTCGTGGAGAGCGTCAGACGGGCCAAGGCGATGGATACGCGTCCGAGGGAGCAGTCTGTGCGTCAGAGAGACGTGGTCCACAAACCGCCGGGAGCCGCTTCTGGGAGCGATCGAGGGCGTGAATACTGCCAGGAACATGAGGAGAAACTTAAACTTTTCTGCGAAGACGATCAAGTCGCTATCTGCCTGGTATGCGGCATGTCCAGGGACCACAGGATGCACCATGTGATACCGATAAATGAGGCGTTTGAGAACTACAAGGTACATTTCACCTGGTCATGCACCGCTGGTTGTCCCTCCTGCAAATGACGGGATCACGGGCTGTTCCTCCTGCTCACTGAGTAAGATTCCATTTAAATAGTATAGACAGGAAAACTATATTTAAACTTTATTTGGATGTATTTTTATGTAGTTAGGTTTATATTTGGTGTGGGTTACATTGTCAAAGTCAAGTCAACATATCTTTATTGCCATTTTCGACTGTATGGTATACAGCCAAAAATGTAAACACGACACATCGAGACATGGCACAAACAAATATATAAAGTGAGAACGTGGTTTAATAAGTTAAAAATAAGTGCGATCGGCCCCTTGAAATAATTAAGGCAAATAAAGACTTCTATGGCAAACATAAATCTGAAGGATCTTAAAATAAACTTATGGATTATCGACGTGTGAGTATACCACGTACTCCGGTGAGGTTGTGATTTACTGTTTTTAATGACAATCTGAATATGTATCTTAAATGAATAACCGAAGGAAGACAGGGTAATGGATGGCATCCGCCTTCGGGCAAGTGGGAACAGAAAAAAACTGCACTATAGAAACAGATTTTGTCTAATATCCCACCCAAAAAACGAATGCAATGCGCATGTGCCCTGCTTTCGAGTTCACATCGAAACAAGAATTTAAGGATCAGCACAGATTCTGGGTGTGCGCGGAATTTAGCACCTATTCGTCGCTAGTGAGTCCCGATAGCTTCCCACATGTGTGCTCAAACACTGCAGATGAGCCGCGTAGTTTCACAAACTGGTTAAATAAGCTAGAAAAAATAAAATTTGTGTAAAGTTATTCTTGAAACCATGTTGCTGATTAAAATGTATTTAATAATATTAGTTCTTTAGTAGATCATTTTAATGTGCTGACAATATAACGACTTAAGGGCCTTTATCTTGCATTTTACTTCTCGCAGTAGTTTCCATGGTCCAGACCTCCTCTTTGGTCTCAAAGGAAGCCTGATGTGCTACAGTAGTACTTTGTGCTTCTGATTAATGATTCCTGTACTCTCTTCTTTCTGTCCATTGTCAGAAACTCTCTTATTTATTTATAAATAAGGTGACTGGCCAATGCTTTCACTGTATTATTAACCTTTGCATCTGCTATGGATTCAAAAGAAGATTCATCTTCTTTACTTTGTTCTGTTTTTGAGCCGTAAGTGAATTTCC
The DNA here is from genome assembly GCF_048594095.1 of Paramormyrops kingsleyae. Taxonomy (NCBI): domain Eukaryota; kingdom Metazoa; phylum Chordata; class Actinopteri; order Osteoglossiformes; family Mormyridae; genus Paramormyrops; species Paramormyrops kingsleyae. Next base: position 31,826,815 of record NC_132808.1, on the reverse strand, counting down.
TAACCCAGCGTTTCCTAATCCGATCCTCATGGAACCCACAAACAGTCGATGTTGCTCCCTCTGAGTTCCATGCCAGACAGTACAGATTTTTGCTCCCTCCCAGGTCTCTGCTGGGAGCTGGGAGCAAAAATATGGATTGTCTGTAAGTTCCTGAGGACCGGATTGGAGAACAGTGTCCTAACATATCAGCCCACTGGTTAAGAACACTCCAGGGGCCGGGATGCCATGTGACCAGTCCTGTGCCGGGTTCCAGGACCAGCTGACGTTGGCGCTGCGGAGGGTCCGTCTGCAGAAGGAGCAGGCAGTGCGCTTTCAGGCGCAGACCAACCAGATCATAGTGACGGTGAAGGTGAGGTGGCCCTCGATCGTGGGTTCGAGCCACAAGGAGAGTATTTCTGTCACTCTCCTTTTTGGAATCTTGATGCTATTTCAAAACATCTGACAAAAACCACTGGTTTATTTATTTATGTATTGCACTTTTTGATATATTAGATGGGTTTGTGCTGTGTACAATAGCCATTGCAGTCACTGAAGAGGGTAACCGGACACCTGATAGGCTTGATGCGGGAAGTTCGGTCATAATTCTCATCAATGGCTGGTTTCCTAGCCAGCTACTTACAGAGGTAGTGAAAAAGAAAGTGGCCACAAGCTCTGTTACCTGCCCTCTACTATAGTGTTTTGAAGTAGATATTTACTTCTAACTTTTGGGAAGGATTGGTACCATGTTTGCTGAGTCCGGTTTCTGCAAACAACCTTTCTGCAAGCATCAGTCTCCAAATGAAAAAGACAAACTTATAGCTTGATATCTGCTAGAAAATGATGACATTTTGTTATCATATAATGTACTAAATCAGTTCTGGAGAGGTTGTTGCCACCAGTTTTTGGAGGGAGAGTTTGGAGAGTTTAACTAATCTGACTGGGTTACTCTTCATGCCATTGAACTGTGCAGCATAAATCTGTTAACACTTATTTATACATTTTTGTGTTCTGGATTTTTTTTTATCCTATTTCCTGCAAACTTCTGTCTGCCCCCGAAACAGGAAACCACAAACCATTGCTGCGAAATTCCTGTGTCACGTGGTTCTATTCACCGAGCCGCCCAGACTTTCCCACAGATATTTTAAGCGGCATAAGTGAAGAATGCCTTGTCCGATACCCCCCGGCTTGGGGTTTTGCACCAGCCTTTGCTTCTGTATCTGTTCTCCTCTGGGTACTTGGGCATCTTCCAGCAGTTCAGAGACATGCTTATAGGAGACTCCACATTGACTGTAGCCTGTGCCCTGTGATGGACAGGTCTTGCCTTTAGGAGGGACCCCTGCCTCATGCCCTTTGCCACATGGGATACCGTGACTCTATACCAGTTTAGCAGTAATAGAAGATGATGAAAAAGTAATAAATAAAGGAATATGTGGAATATGTAAAAAGGCTGCAGTGTGTTTTGGTTGGTGCCTCGTGTGGCAATGTGTCATGTGAAATGCCCGTCATGTCATGTAGGAGCAGACGGCTGCCCTGGAGGATCAGATGGCAGAGGAGTTCCGGCAGCTCCGTGAATTCCTGGACCGTGAGGAAGAGGAAGTGAAGGGCCGCCTACGGCGGGAGAAGGAGCGCAGGACGCGGCGGCTGGCCGAATCCGTGGCGCACGCCGCCGGACAGCTCAGCTCGCTGCAGGCTGCAGAGGAGCAGCTGCGCCGCAAGCTGCAGCAGGAGGAGAATCCTGCTCTACTGAGGGTGAGGGAAGAGAGACGGAAGGGGAAGTGGCACGGAGGGAGAGGCGGGGCCAGAGTGAGCAATGGCTGCGTTCGATTTGGGCTTAGGTCTGTCTGCAGCTGACATGAAGTGGAGCGCGATCTGCCAGCGGCTGCAGGGGTGGAGTATAAACTGACTGCAGCCAAGTCGGACAACTTCTACTCCTCGTAGTCTGCGAAACCTGGCTGCAATGGCAGCACTGCCAGAAGGGTGCAGATAAATCTATACAAATATCACCTGCATGCACATTACTTCTTTTACAATAAGCAACTCCTGATACAAACTGTTATCAGTGGGAAAAAAACTATTGTGTATTGTGGCTCTGTGTAAAAAGATAGCTGCCAGGAAAAAGATCAACTTCAAGGATTCAAAGTTTTTATTGTCATGTACAGAGTACAATGCAATTCTTACTTGAATGCCTTCTTCACAGACTAGACGGTTAAAGAAATAAAGCAGCACAACATTACAGTAACTAACAATAAATAAATAACTTACATTACTATTAGAGCATTTATGTAATTTATTTAAACTTTATTTTACCAGGTAAATGAACTGAAAACCCGTTCTTACTGCTTTACATGATATTCGGGAGAAATAGCAGATTACGCACCAGAATTGCCTGGGATACAAACGTCATGCATGTGACAAATCTTCAGCCAATAAGGGCAAAGTTGTGTCGTCACGGAGGCGGGTCCAGTATGTGCAGCCGGCTGAGAGATGCTGCATGATCGGTCTTAAGTCATTTTGCTCTTGTGAGGTTTTTATACCATGTGACATGGTGACGCGTGGTGACGTTTTGCAGTGCTGGCTTAAGTCGGACAAAAAAATCTAACCATGATGCATTGTGTCAGGACCAGAATGCATTGCTTTAAGCCAGCGCTGTAAGCGGCTGCATGAAGTCGAACACACCCAATGGGGTACCAGAGGGGGAAGTGACGTGCAGAAAGAGGCGGGGCCAGAGTGAGCATTGGGGTACCAGAGGGAGATGGAAAGTTGAAAGTAAATCAGAAGAAAGCACCTTCAGATCCGGATTGAGAAGGTAGAGAAGGGTTAAGCTGGAATAGGCTGAAGGAGGTCAGGATGGGTCAGAGTGAGTAAAGGCTGGATGAGGGACAGTGAGAGACGACGGGACATTGCACCTCCTCCAGAGTGTTTCCACAAGTTAATATAAGAGAGTGAATTTTTCCAGAAGTTATACCACGTGCTCTCGAGTCCGGCTTCCTAGCGAGATTATGCTAAAATAAAGCATTTTCACTTATTTATCCTGTTTCTGCATTTTTTTTGTTTGTAATACTTATTTCTACATGATTGTAATTTGTAACTCCTGTTGTGTATATACACACTTTGAGTAGTAATTAAAGGTTCTCACTCCTCCTTCCCAGGGTATGAGGGATTTCATCCTTAGGTAAGGTGTCCTGCTTCCTTTTCTGTGTGGATCAAAGCCCCTGAGAGGCTGCCTGGAGGGTGACTTTGCTCCCATGGTGAGATGTGGGCTCTGACGCCGCACCGCCGCCCCCAGGTCGGAGCCTGTCTTCCACCCCCCCGAGGAGCTGTCCGCTGACCTGCAGCCCGGGGAGTTTGTGGGGCCACTGCAGTACAGGGTTTGGAGGAAGATGCGCTCCATCTTGCATCCAGGTATGTTGAGAGAGTCCGTCGCCAGCGGCCTAGTCCCCTGACTGCCGTGTAGCTCGGCGAGTTATGGGTTTTCGCCCATATCCAGAAGGATATGAGGTCAAATCCTGTGACTGATGGAGTAATCAAGTAACAGTTAGGCCCTTGAGCAAGGCCCTTAACCCAGACTGCTACAAGAATTGCCTGACCCTGCTTGCTGAGTCTCACGTGGGGAGAAAAAGTGTTTGTAAATAATTAAAAGTAATGGAATATATCACTGCCCTAGATCAGTGTTTCCCGATCCAGTCCTCGGGGACCCACAGCCAGTCCATGTTTTTGCTCCTTCCCAGCCAGTCCACATTTTTGCTCCCTCCAAGTTCCCAGGGCCTCTCAACACCCAATAACAGTGGGTCCCCAGGACAGGAGTTGAGAACCAGTTTTATTATTGGCTGATCGAGAGGTCATCCCAAAAACCCGCACCCACACTGGTCCTCCGTGGAACAGATTCCCCACCCCTGTTCTAGATGACTAAAAAGCTAGCTGCAAGAGCCTCTACGAAACAGTGACATCCTTTCTTATGGCGCAAGAAACATTCCCAAAGATTTGAATTTGGCTTCACTACCGTCACCTAGATACGAAGGCGGTGACCCTGGACCCAGACACCGCTTACCCGCGCCTGATGGTGTCGGCCTGCCGGACCCACGTAAGCGTAGGCGAGATCCAGCCCAATCTCCCAGACAACCCGGAGAGGTTCACCCGCTACAACATCGTGCTGGGCTCCGAGGGGTTCGTCTCCGGCAGGCACTACTGGGAGGTGGAGGTGGGGGAGAAGACGGCCTGGGGCCTGGGGGTGGCCGTCGAGTCCGTCAACCGTAAGGAGGAGATCAACCTGTGCCCCGAGGACGGCTTCTGGACGCTGGTGCTCCGCAACGGGGACGAGTACGAGGCCTGCACCTCCATGGAGAACCTGCTCAGGCTGCCCAGGAAGCCTCAGCGTGTCGGCATCTACCTGGACTACCCCCGTGGACTGGTCTCCTTCTACGATGCCGGAGACATGAGCCACATCTTCACCTTTACGGACACCTTCAAGGAAAAGGTGTACCCCTACTTTAACCCCTGGCCAATCATCAATGGGAGAAACAGAGAGCCTCTGATTGTAGTCACCCTGCCACCTTAACATAGAGTCCTGCCAGGAGAAGCAAAGGAGCAGCCAGACCAGTGAGTAAGGAACAGCTCCATAGTGACACTTGCCGCGGCAGTATGGAGAACTGGAGGCTTGCAGATGTCTACTCTACTACGCCCCCTGGTGGACTTTTCCCAGAAAATCACAAATCTTTCAATTTCCAGTTGACTTGATTTAGTGGTTCTGTGCCTCAGTGTATGACAGGGTGGTGATGATTCATTTACTGGGCCAGAAACGACAGCAGAGTGTCGTCCTTTGCCTGCGGCTTTATAAGCTGCATTCTGTTTTTTTTTTTTTGCTGTTTTCTGTGACCTTGTATTTCACAAAAATTCTAAAATGTATTCTGTCTAGTTTATAGAATGAATAGACACTGGTCTCTTGTTTTCTTTTTTGATGTCTGGAACTGATAATTGGGGGTTAAGTGGGTGATGCATTGGTGGTCACTACAACATAAATAAAACAAATTAAAACACGCACGCACGCACGCACACACAATATATATATGCAAAATGTGTATGAATACGGCCCTCTGCAGCCATTGAACTAAGCAGGGGACATTTGTGGTCAATCTGTTTGATTCTTCCACCTCTGTATCCGCTATAAGGAAGACCTTGGAATTAGTGACAGGGAAACAAATTTAACGTATTAAAAGGTTTCTGTTACCACGTGTGACTTTACTGCAGTTCTTCTGACACCTAGTGGAAATGTGGTACATTGCAGCCTGTTCCTGGTCAGCAGAAGTTGTCTGTCTTTCCCAATAGTAAATATCCCCGAGTCACTAAACGATGACTCTGCATTTGCCTGTGGCTTAATGCTGCCAAAGGTCACGGCTCTCTTTCAGCTGTTAAAAGGAGCAGAAGGAGTAGAAACAGATTCAGAAATGTGTCCTGTAACCAACGAAAATGGTTGGGCGGTAAATTTATCCAAAACAGCAGGCAGTTGAGATAGCAAGGCCAGCCTGTCCCTGGAGCAATTGGGGCTAAGTCCTACAGGGCCCAATGGTCACAACACTGCCCGTCGTGGGATTTAAACTGGTGTCCTTCTGATAAAAGTCAGCCCTAATTCACAGAGTCATACACACAACCCCCATCCTCACACTTATAGGCATCATTATACAAATATTAATGGCTAATATGATTCTTCAAACTCCCCAAATAAAGCTCTTATTTCGTCAGTCCACACACACACACACACACACACACACACACACACACACGGTTTTAGTCTACGATGAGAGCATGCAATCCTTCTTTGCATAGAGACGTCACGCCGCATCAGGGTGACACACTTCAGCGCTTGGTGCGTGTTTATATTCCTGTGCATTTAGACCTTAGTCACTCTGAGCTGGGCTCCAAAATCTACAAACAGCAATGATTCTGATCACTGTCCTCATCTGGGCTCTCAGCTTCTGCAGTCAGGGTAGGAGACGGTCCGTTAATTGATCCATTGCTTGTTTATCAATTTCTACTCTAAGTATAATTGTGTTTCTGCAGTGTTCTTTCTCAGTCTATGCTTGATGATTCAGTGGTTTATAATAACACTGAAGTCTCTCTGTACTGATCCTTTGTTTCTGGTTTAGGGTCCAGTAACCAGATCACAATCACTCAGATCCCTACAGTGCAGCTTGCTGTCCTACAGGACACTGTCACCATGACCTGTAAGGTCAGCTCATCTGAAAAGCTTTCTGGTAAATTATCCTGGTACCAGCAGAAAGATGGATCCATCCCTAAGCTCATAATATATGAAACTAACACCCGCTACTCAGACACTCCAGCACGATTTAGCGGAGATGTGAGCAAAGCTGCCTTCTCCATGACTATCACTGGAGTACAGGCTGAAGACGCAGCTGTGTATTTCTGCTTTGCCGACTATGGTTCCCCAAACCTCACACAGTGACACAGAGCAGTACAAAAACCCACAGTAACAGTCGGCGACTGCTGGTGGATTTGAGGCCTCTCAGTCAACTGCTCTGTACGTGACAATATAAATGATGTTTAGGAAATCCTGTGAGCCATACCATGATTAACCAAAAATAACTATTCAATAGTTTGGCTTATGTGCAATTTCTATCACTCCTTTGTACAATCTAAATACATTTATATTATGGTGCTGCATGATCCAGGCTGGGAAAGATGACGATCCATTAGCGACCCCAAGAGAAAAACTTTTTGTTAAAAATGAAGACACAAAGGGATAAACTACAAAATAAGAGAGCATGACGGGTCAAAAACAAACTGGGAAAAATAAGGGATTAACTAGAAACCTAGAAACTAAACACAACTAAAGAACAAGAAAAGACAGAAAAACTGGGTAACACAGGGAGCAGACATAGGGGGTTTTTTTCAAAGCGGGATTTCTTGCTTAGCTGGATAACTTGTTGGATTTAAGGTAGTCTGGGCTAAATGGACTATATCTTCGTCCACTTAAATGTACCTCAGACTACCTTAAATCTGACAAATTATCTGGCCAAGCAAGAAATCCTGCTTCGTGAAATACCCCCATAGAAACTAAACAGAGCAACAACACACCGCTACTTAGCACACGAGAACATAAACAACAATGACTGACTAACAAATTGAGTGAGAACAGGCACTTAAATACTCACAAAGCATCAAGGCAAACAGAGGACAAGTGTGACTTGTAATCAACTCACAGGGAACACAGATTGACTAGAAACAGGTGGGGTGGATTACAATTAACTAATCACAGAACAAAGGAATTCAAACAAACACTGAAAACTATGAAACACTCAAAGCTAACAACACTAGGAAGAACTAAGAACCAAGGAACTCGTAAACATAATAAAACAAGGAACAGGCAGGATAAACCAAAACAGAAGCACGAGGATTAACCATAAAAAACCAAAAGCTAAGGATAAACTAAAACCCTAAAATAAACAAATGGAGAGGCAGGCTAAAAGCCACTCAACCCATGAGCTCTGCGGGGGTCTGGGGGGGCAAGGCAAAACATAGGAGGGTTAAAAGGCTAAGAGACGGGGGAAGCAGGATGAACAGCACCACCTGCAGGCCAAATGGGGAAGAGACACAAAAGGCAGGGTCAAACGGTATCAATTAATAGATTTTATAAAATACAGCCAGTTAGGTTCACATTTGAGTAAGTGTGACACAGCTGATGTCACTGTGAGAGACACGAGAGACACTTTGCACGCAGAGGATCATTTGCATCAGTGTTAAACACTTCAGTGCCCTGGCAGTGTTTATTAGTCCCGTGTGTTTAGCTCTTCATGACTGACAGTCGGGTCTCATCGCCGTGGAAATAAAGGCAAACATGAGCTTCATCATCATCATCTTCCTCTGGTTGCTCATCTTCTGCAGTCAGGGTAGGAGGCGGCTTCTTACTGCTCACTTATAACACATTGAAACGTCTTATGTCCTCCTGCTGTCCCTGTTTAATGTACAGAGATTTGTATAGTTTTTATAGGTATTTAATTGTGTACAGAAATTTTTATAGCTCTCAAGGTACTTGTGTGTGTAATTTCTGCTTATATTTTTATATTTTTTATATTCTACGCACCATGGGGAGGGCTGGGTGAAACGGCATTTCGATGCACGGTATACCATGTATATTGCTGTATTGACCATAAATCCCTCTTGAATCTTGAATCTTGAATTTATCTCAGTGCAGCAGAACTTTTATTTTGCAACACAGTAATGAGTAATAAAGGTGTTTGACTTTTCAATCATTTTTCTCTAATGCTGATACAATATCCTTTTGTTATTCATTAATTCTTTGTTCTGGTTGGTTTCAGGATCCAGAGGACAGTATACAGTGACTCAGACTCCACCAGTGAAATCTGCTCTCCCAGGCAGCACAGTGACCCTGAACTGTAAAACCAGCACTTCTGTTTAATTGATGTGGTGGTACCAGGTCAAACCTGGAGAAGCTCCTAAAATCACAGTTTGGGGAGGAGAATCTTTTCACACTGTGGTTTCAGAAAGGTTCAGTGGATCTGTATCTACGACTGACTACACTCTACAGATCAGTGACGTCCAGCCTGATGATACCGCTGATTATTATTGTTTTGTTTGTTATGGTGATCCATACATCACACTGTGATATAACATCATTCGAAAACCTCCCTAATCCCACTGCCCAGTTCCTGCTCTGTGAGATCAGTCAGAGAAGAAGCTCTGAAGGAAATACAGAAATTCATTTCAGTGTGGATTTTACAATCATCTCTACTTGTGCTTTGGATGTTTTGGGATCCTGGAAAAGATGATCTTCTCCTTTGAGACCTTTCATCTCCTACATTATTCAGCATGGGGTAAGTCACATAATTAACTGTTTTTATTAGAACAATTTTAGAAAGCTCTATTCTATGCATATAATTTAAAAATAATTAGAATTCTCATGATGAATACATGTTTGTCATTAATATTTAGACAGGTACATACAGTACCAGTCAAAGGTTTGGACACACCAAACCGCCTACAAAGCAGAGTAATAGTGTCGCATCATATGACCTGGCCACCTGACCTAAACCTAGGTCACCAGAAGATTACCACTGATTTACTGATTTTGGTCCTTCAAACTGCAGTGATATAAAGTCGTACAAAAACCTCCCCAAGCCTCACTGCACAGTTCTTGCTCCACAGGCCTAAAATCGCTCCCTCAGGCATCACAGTTACCCTGAACTGTAAATCCAGCAGTGAGCTTAATGGTTACTTACTCTGCTACAAGGTCAAACCTGGAGCTGCTCCAAAGGTCCTAATATGAAGAAAAAGGAATCGCCACACTGGGACTCCAGTGAGGTTCAGTGGATCTGGATCTGGGACTGACTTCACTCGACGGTGAAGTTCAGCCTGGCGATGCAGTTGATTTCTACTGTTTTGCTGACGTTGGTCATTCAAACTGCACATAACATATCGATATGGAAAATCATAAAACCTCCCTGAGTTCCCAGCTTTGAGGAAAATACAGAGAATTCAATTTCATTGTGGAGTTTACAGTCGTCTCTGCTGGTGCTTGTTTCCTTTTAGATAGGATGTTTTATTATCTTTTTATTAAAAGTGTTTTAGAAAGCTTTGCTTTGACATGATTGTACATAATTTAAAAATAATTATTGTTTTTATGAATAATGCATATTTGCCTCTGAGACAGATATATACCGATGGGAAAGAAATACAAATAGATATAGAGGAGAGTATTAGACTGTGAGACAACACACATGTTCACATGAGGGGAGATGTGAGACACAGAGGAAAGTCACTAATGTTCATGTCAAAGTTAGTCATGCACATTGATGTGAGTGTGAGACACCAGGGGACAATCAGACACGTTCACATGAATGTGAGACACAGACAGTCACGCACGTTCGTGTGAATATGAGACACAGAGGGTTACGAATTTTCACGGGACCTGGCATGAAAGGAGTCGCTGAGGTTTTTGTACAGCCACTAAACGGGGCTGAATCACTGTGCTCATCTTCGGGGGGGGGGGGGGGCACGAAGCTTGATGTTGGAAGTAAGTATCCACTTTATTTACTGCAATGGTACCATATCCTGTGTCTGTTCCAAAACTATCACTAATATAGTGAAGACAACACCAAAAATGATTTATTTTCTCATCTTCACAACAATTTTGTCAAGCAGTGTTACTTCAGTGCTGAGCTATGCCACTTAATTAAGTGAAAGATTTCAACGTATGCTGAAACGTGCAACACAAATATGCAATGCGATGAATTACTAATTACGATACTATTAATGAATGCCAAAATATGTGTAAAATGTTTTAGAATTCTGATTATATTATTTTAATGAGCTCAGCTCATGAAGTTTATCTATTATTTCACTAAAAGTCAAAAGAGCGGGGTCGTCACTAATTGTAGGCTGTATGCTTTTTTTTCTTTGAAAGAAAAACTTGAGTCGTTCAAGAACACCATTTAAACCCAGCTTGTTTTTATTTGATATCAATTTCTTGACAGGGCACAAATACTTAGTAATAACTGCTGAAGTACTAATTATGAGCAAATCGTGAACAAATAGTTGTGTTATTCATTACTTGTTCATTCAGCAGTTCACAAAGGTTTACAGAATTGATAAAACATGCCTCATGATTAATTGATGATGAATTAACATGAGATCAGCAAGTAACTAAGATTAGCATAATACTATATTATTTGCACCCCATCAAGTAAACTGTTATCATTTACTTTTATAACTAAAATTTTAAGTGTTCATTAATTAATTCTATTAACTAATACTTGTTCTAAGCACTTAAACAATCTGATCACTTGTGAACAAATTTTAAAACGAGATGCAAATACTATTTATAAAAAAAAAACTATGGTTATTCTGTTAAACTTATTCTGCAATGTGGTCAAAATGTTATTCACACGTAATATAGAGCTTGGAGTTCAGCGGGACCGTAAACCGTTTTCAGGCCCAGCCTCAAAAAACGTTGCTTTACGCTGTATATTCTCAACATTTTCCCTTCACACAACATAAATACAGAGCAAAACGGACGTTTCTGTTTGTGAATGGAATGAAATCCTTTCCATTTCTCAGTTCCCAGCTATGTTACTTTACGCCAAGTCCGTATTGAATCTGTCCACTTACTCTTCTACCCCTTTCACATACTGTACGTTATTCTCTTCCCCAGAAACCACTGTCCCGACCCTCACAGTGCTGCCCCCTTCTGGCCAGGAGCTCTCCAGCAAGCGAACAGCCTCGCTGGTTTGCCTGGCCAATGGCGGCTTCCCCTCCAGCTGGGCGCTGAGCTGGAAAGTGGATGGAGCGTCAAGGGGCTCCTCCGAGGCGAGCAGCACCGGGCTGCTCCAGAGCGGCGGCCTTTACGGCTGGAGCAGCACGCTGACGCTGACCGAGCAGGAGTGGAGCTCGGCAAAGGAGGTGACCTGCGAGGCCACCGAAGGAGGCCAGTCCGCGATCCCAAAGACACTGAGGAAGAGCGACTGTCTGGGGTGACCATACCAGCCCTGACTTACCGCCTGTCACTTATTAATACCGACATGTTGGCTTCTCCTAATGCTTGTGGTAGCTGCTTTGGTCTAGGTTGTGTGCTACACTCGTACTTTATACAGTCTGTGTCTGTTTTGTTATTCCCCATGAGTTATGTAATCTGCATGTGACGCCTTGTAGTGTTTTACAATGTAACGCTTTCAGCTTTGACAGAAGGAAAATAAAGACTTATCTACCATCACCATGGTCGCATTTTGACTTTACTGCCCTAACATGACGCTGAATATATTTTCACAATCCAGCTTCACTGAAGCAATGAAGAGTGATTATAAGCAGACAATGCAATTACAGAAAAAAACGTGTCCGCTCTTCTGTAAAGTAGTTCGCTCTTCTGAGTGATAAAACCACATACGGAGCCTCCCCTTCCGGTAAATGGGAAATAAAGCAACAAACTCAACAAATCTCATTAGCATCACTCTAGGATTCTTCCCAGTGGTCCATGGTCTCCCACAGATTCCTAGGCTAGCCAGTAACAGATCTGGGCTAGAGTCTCATATCTCCCATTCCCTGGGAGGCCCCCGGGGCCACATCCCTCATTGGAGAAGGTGGGGGGTCAGATTGCGGTGTCCTGCTGGAGTCGGAGGGGGAGCCCAGGTGTCTTCTGGGCCCCCTCTGGTGTGGTTCCCCCTGCCGGACCTCCTCAGCTCCCGAGGCCCCAAAGCCGTCCACAGCAGTAGTCCTGCCACACGACCCAGATCCAGCCAGACTGCCCTCGGCAGGTGGACCTGCGACAGTCTGCACCCTCCAGCCCGCATCTTCATACACAAGGCCTCATGCATTCCTGTCAAGTTTTGGATTTGAAAATAAGGGACATTTCCGGCACCCACCGCGAGCCCCCCCACCACCCCAACCAAGCTCCAGTATCCCTTACATTTTAAGACAGGTGTACAAGAAATCTAAAATAACCGCTTGTCATTTACATTTTATTTTCATTACACATTTTCTTGTAATTTCTCATGTTCACTCATGTGGCTCTCTGGCATTCGCTAATGACTTATTATACAGATTTGTTGCAGACTTTGTATCCTTGTTGAAGTCGTCAGAAGGTGAAAGTAACGTTGTTTTTGGCACACAGCATTGCCATTTTAAACTCTGCATTTATGACCTGGTTAATGTCGTAAATGACCTGCAGGCTGCTGCAGGTGGCAGTTCTCGCAAGGCTACTGACAGTCCCCTGTCAGACGCGACACCAATGCTGTCAAATATGATGAGGAAGCCTGACTTTAGATCATTTGCAGTCTCATCTCAAAATCTGCTACAAATGGACTTTTTGGAAAGTTTTAGAAATTTACTCTTCATTTAGGGCCCAAGGTTAAGCAGCAGAAGCATTGAATACAAATGTCAAAGATATCTCTGCCTTCTTCGTTTTCACTCTCGGTCTCTGTAGCCCACGAGGGAGTCTCCCCAGCACCTGCCGAAACCTGCTCCTCTATTCTCGGAGCCCGCGGGTCACACCAACCGTAGCCATGCAAACATCAGTCACGGCTGTGTGAACCCCCCTCCTCTCAAACATTCACTGCCCAGATATGAGCCATGGTTTACACTACTTTGCATACCCTGAAAATATGGGGGGGCTTTTAACAGCTTTGGTAGGTCTGCTGGGTGGTGTTTGAATTTGAAAGCTACCTCACTGCTGTAAGCTTTGCATATTGCTGGAAACCAAAAGTGATTTATTTATTCTTTAAAATAACCATTTTAGTAATTACCAAAGTTTGGGTGGCACCTCATTTTTCATAAAGTTATACCATCCAGGCATTATACTGCAATATACTGTATTTTAATGGTATTTTCAAAACCAAAGATATTTAGAAATCTTGGCAATAATATTTGCCTACTGAGGGGTCCCACGATAAGTTTCACCAATAAATTCCCAAAAATAAATATACCCAAAGTACCGTGGCAAGTCTTGTTGAACACTTTTAAAACATTACACATCAAGAAAAATAGCAGCTTTAAATACGGTGCAAAACAGACAGTGTACAGTGCGCATTGTTTGGGACTCTCCACTCTAACAGTGACATACTGCTTTTCAGAAACACAGGTGTCATACATAATGTCACTGTGATGGGGGCTGGGAATCCAGGTTAAAGGGTTCTATCAGAGCGGTGAGATACAGAGCTGTGCTTCCCATCAGAGAACCACAGGACACAGATTTACACCTTCCTTTAATCCTTTAATCTTTGCAGGGTTAAACTTGAATTCTTCAGTGACGGAAGTTTATGGAGATTAGCAATAGATGTTTGGATGTATGTAAGAGTGTACATGACAGAGTGGGAACTAGAGTGCCGATAGGTGTGTATGTTTGTCTGTATCTTTGTATGTGAGTGTTTATGCGTGTGTGGTCCTAGCAAATAAATACACCATGTGACATGGGTCAAAACAGTAGTCAGTAATGCAGTAACATTTCAGCTACATTACCGTAAACAGCCACTAGATGGCAGTCGCATATTGCATTCAACAGATACGCGAACAAGGAGATTCACCATCTCCTTCATAATGAATAAATTCTCAACATGCCGGCATAAGCACATTAAAATCTTCCATTAATGTAAAATGTGTTAAACTCTTGTATTAATTATAAGAACAAGATTTAGCTCAGTATAGCGGTTCTAAGAGGTTAATTAGTTCGGGTTCGCTCGAACTGTATAAGCATCATTGAAGCAAAACAATTATTCAAGAAATAGGAAAGGAAATCAGATAAACAACGTACTTCTTGCAATTACACACAGAACGCGGGTAAACAATGCGTTATAAATTCAGAGTCCAGAGAGACACAAAAGGCGAAGTGCAAAGGTAACGTCCGTGACGTCGAGTCTTGGTGACGTCATCAGCCTACCTTTCTCTCCTTTACATAGCTGTGGGTGATCTTTATCTTTAGCTGCATTGTGCGTGTTTAATAAAAATGTTTGTTAAATTTAAAAAAAAGCCTTTAAAAGGAACTTTGTACTGTTTTATGCATATCCTTTGGTTCCAGGTTTCAGGGATTTAACAATTAAATTAATAATAGCTACAGGTTGGATGTGAGTTTACCTTTGTGTTTGACAATTTACCGTATTTCTTACTTGAATGTAATTATTTATTTTTAAATAAATATTCATACATTGTTTAAAATAAATGTAAAAAACTGAGATTTGTTAAGTCTTTAATTGATGGTTTTTGAATTCAAATCCACAGACCAAAATGAAACCTGTGCTTTTCTGAACTCGGACTTACACTCGTCTACCCAGCTTCGGTACTGGCATCTCTCATGTTGGACTCGCCACCCTGTTGGTCTTGGACTTGATTTATCGAAGATGTAGTCTTGACTCGGACTCGACTGAAGCGGACTCAAAACACTACAAGCATCATCAAATTTTAAACATGTTCAGTAGTTAAACACTCTAATTAAAGCTTACTTTAATAAATCCAATAATGTTTATTTTACAATTTTGAGATCATGATCTTTACATACATGTTTATTTTTCAGTATGGAACCTTTATGTGTTCTAATAAAACCTGACAAAATACAAATACAATAAGTCGCCAGGAATATCTGAAAAGTAGTTTAAATATTGCTTCTGTTACTCTAATGAGAAAAAAGTATTAAATACCAGCTTTTGCGATCATATATCACTTAACTTCCATTTCAGTGATAAACATCCATGCATCGTCTTTACCTCCAGTCCAGTAGAGGGCGATAGTAAGCATGGACGGGGTCCTAGAGAGCACGGGCCATGGAGGGGGGGACTCCCTGCATATGATGCCTTCACAGGCTATGGCAGCTTTATGGAAATGATTCACCTGACTGCATGTTTCTAACAGTAGGCAGCCCACACAAACAGCTTCACAGCAATTATACACTTTGATCCAACGAGGTTATTCATTTTAACATATAAAAATTAAACACCTAATAAACAGCATGACATCATAACGCCATGACATGTACAGATACCAGACAGAACTATATCAGTGGGGCCAAACTAAGGTGTTGTGAAGGTAACTGCAGACTTGGTGGTCATGTAGCTCCGTGGGCTGCATTTACACACAGAGACTCTCTGCATGGAGCATCGCGGGCATCAGCATTGCACACGTCACTGACGTTTCCTGCCTGATGTGTTTATAACCCCCCAGGTTTAACTCTTCATGTCACAGTCGGGTCTCACTGGCACAGAGACACAGGGAACCATGAGCTTCATCACCATCATCATCTCAGCGCTCATCTTCTGCACTCAGGGTGAGAGTCCAGGGGAGGCTGTGGATGAACCTCAGGCAGCAAACTTAGAATAATTTGTCTCTCTGTTTCAGATCTTATATTAATTTTGTCTTCCAGTAATTTCATAATTTCTTATGACTGTTTCCTTTTGTTCATTTTATTAGGATCCAGAGGACAGATCACAGTGACTCAGACTCCATCAGTCGTATCTGCTGTCCCAGGCAGCCCAGTGACCCTGAGCTGTAAAACAGGCACTTCCAGTAACCTGGGTGATGATGTATCCTGGTATCAGGTGAAACCTGAAGAAGCTCCTAAGCTCCTAGTACATGAAGCTAACACCCTCCACACTGGGACTCCAGAGAGGTTCAGTGGATCTGGATCTGGGACTGACTTCACTCTACAGATCAGTCAAGTCCAGCCTGACGATGCAGCTGATTACTACTGTTTTGCTTGGTATAGCACTCCAAACCTCACACAGTGACAGAGAGCCGTACAAAAACCTCCCCAGTCTCAGTTCCTGCTCTGCTGGCCTCCAAACCTCCACTGTCTCTTTGAAACAGCTGCTGTGCTGATTAAATGACCAGTCGAATATTCTTTAGGTAAAAAAAGGTTTTTAATTTTTGACAAAAAAATAGTGCCGCTAATATCTGAGGAGAATAAAAAACCTCGTCTTCCACCAAGAGACAGACATGATGCCACTGAAAACATGTTTGCCATGCAAATTTTTTAATACAGATTAAGTTTGTGATCATGAAAAAATCACTACTTTGCTGGGAATAAAAGAAATGTAACTAGTAATGGTATGTCACATGTCACATGTGCAGAATATGTCAGTTTTCATTATTAAACATTAAACAACTGCCCTCAAAACCACCGCTATCTCCCTGAAATTGCGGTGACAATATCTTTATAACATTTATTACAGAAATGCAATATTTAAAATTATATGACTATTATGTCAGTTATTAGGATTTATTTTTTTAAATAAAACTTGATTAACAAAAGTCGCAAAATTTCTACAGCAGTTTTCAGAAATTCCAGGTAACTTACTGTGCGGGTTCTAAAATCATGTCTCGTTGTGAAATACTGCTTAATGTTTTAGACTAACGAAATAATATATTCTGCATGTATAACAATGCATTAAGTTACATTTCTTTTATTCTCCCAAAAGTCAGGAATTCTTCTTTTTATGATAAGAAATTGAATCTACGTAACAAATGCGTATGACAATGGTGTTTTTAATGGCACAGTGAGTGTCGCATTACTGAAAGTGCATTAGCTCTCTTAAGGTCTTAAAAAGTAAGAGATAAGTCTCTTTGTTCTCTTCTGATATTAGGAATCTTGTTTTATTCAAAATTTTTAATCTATTCATATGTACAGAATATGTGACGGGTCTTTAATCAGCACAGCTGCTGGTTCATAGGGACAGATGAAGTTTTGGTTTGGATTAAACACAACCAAGCCCACTGGAAGTACTCAGATGGAGTCTGAGTCACTGTGATCTATCCCTTGGATCTTAATACAATGAACAGAAGAAAATAACAATCAGAAATGATAGCACTAGTGTACGGTAAAATTAATATAAGATCTGAAACAGAGAGAGATCAATCATGTTACGTTTACTACATGAGTTTCATGAAATGCAAGTAAATATGGCATAAATATGTAATTTATTGTGATGTATTATTTTTTAATAAGACTTGATTAACTGGAGCAGCAACATTTAAACAGAAGTTTTCAGACTCCAGGTCACACACATTCACGTAAATGTGAAACACAGAGGGACATTCATGCCAAACAGGCACATGACGTCGCAGACAGCGACAGATCCTGACACTTCTATTCCGAGTAACATTAAGTATCACACACATTGTAAAATAAACAAAAATAAAGATTTTTCGTACAGCTACAATCATCAATTAATACAGACAAATTATATTGCAATACAGCCACAGTTAGGGCACATTTCAGTAAGTGTGACACAGCTGATGTCACTGTGAGAGACACGAGAGACACTTTGCATGCAGAGGATCATTTGCATCAGTGTTAAACACTTCAGTGCCCTGGCAGTGTTTATTAGTCCTGTGTGTTTAGCTCTTCATGACTGACATTCGGGTCTCATCGCCGTGGAGATAAAGGCAAACATGAGCTTCATCATCATCATCTTCCTCTGGTCGCTCATCTTCTGCAGTCAGGGTAGGAGGCGGCTTCTTACTGCTCACTTATAACACATTTATCACAGTGCAGCAGAACTTTTATTTTGTTATACAATAATGAGCAATAAAGGTGTTTGAGTTTGAGAATCATTGTTCTCTAATGCCAATATAATATCCTTTTGTTTTTCATTAATTCTTTGGTCTGGTTGGTTTCAGGATCCAGAGGACAGTACACAGTGACTCAGACTCCACCAGTGGTATCTGCTGTCCCAGGCAGCACAGTGACCCTGAACTGTAAAACAGGCACCTCTGCTTACTTGATGTATTGGTACCAGGTCAAACCTGGAGAAGCTCCTAAGCTTTTAATATATAGCATAAACAGTCGCCACACTGGGATTCCAGAGAGGTTCAGTGGATCTGGATCTGGGACTGACTTTACTCTACAGATCAGTCAAGTCCAGCCCGACGATGCAGCTGATTACTACTGTTTTGCTTACTATGGTGCTCCAGACAACACACAGTGATAGAGAGCCGTACAAAAACCTCCCCCAGTCTCAGTTCCTGCTCTGCTGGCCTCCAAACCTCCACTGTCTCTTTGCAACAGCTGCTGTGATGATTAAATGACCAGTCGAATATTCTTTAGGTAAAAAAAGGTTTTTAATTTTTGACTAAAAAATAGTGCCGCTAATATCTGAGGAAAATTAAAAACCTCGTCTTCCATCCCCTTTGAAAGAGACAGACATGATGCCACTGAAAACATGTTTGCCATGCAAATTTTTTAATACAGACTAAGTTTCTGATCATGAAAAAAATCACTACTTTGTTGGGAATAAAAGAAATGTAACTAGTAATGGTACGTCACATGTCACATGTGCATAGTACGTCAGTTTTCATTAAACATTAAACACCAAATTACAATGGTGTTGATGTTTAGAACAAACATAATAATTTGTCGGGATTTTCTGAGTATCAGTGTTTAAATGTTGTTCCTGTTAATGAAATCTCATTAAGAAATAATACAAAACACCAAATGACATCATATTTTAATTATCCAAAAACCTTGATTTCTTAAATTAACATTATGAGGTCATTTTACGATCAACATTAAACACATTAGTGACATCTGGATAAGGACAGTACCTAGCAAGTATATTTCTCACACGGCTGATTTAGGCTTCCTAATAATTCCGGTTAACCATCCGGCCAAAGGTGCGAGAAGAGGGTTGCAGCGCCGTGTCATTTGGGGCTGGGTCTTATTTCACTTACTAGCACTAATAACTAAAATGTTTCTTTTCTTTAATAGCTATATGTGTTATGGGGAGGTTTGACGAGAATAATAATTTTAAGTTTAAATAAAGGAAAATGTAGTAATAATTTATTATTCATTATAGGCTTTGGTCTTTGTAGCTGACAGCACATCTAACCAAAATACTGCTTCTGTGCCCCTGAATCTGACACAAACCAGCAAGGAGAAAGATGGGAAAAGTGATCAAAAATAATATATAAAATATTTGCTTCAGTGGAATATAATAGAATTAGAGGGTTAATTGTGTGTTAATCAATAAAATACAGTCATGCGTTGCTAATTGATGGGGATATGTTCTGAGAAATGCATCGTTAGGTGATTTCAACATTGTGGGAACATCATAAAGTGTCCTTACACAACCTAGATGGGACAGTCTACTACACACCTAGGCTACAGGAAATACTAATAAACAAATAAATTATTAAATAAATAAGAATAACGAGTACATTCCAAAATATTAATTTTGTAACCAAATAATGATTACAGAGTACAGTATAGTAAATACATAATGCAGAAACATAGGTGATTATTATTATTATTAAGTATTATGTACTGTACCTAATCATGTGAGCTGTACTTTTATATGACTTGTAGCGCAGTAGGTTTGTTTACACCAGCATCATGACAAACATGTGAGTAATGTGTTGTACTATGAAGTTACAACAACTACAACATCACTAGGCGATAGTTATTTTTCAGCTCCATTGCAGTATAATCTTAGGGGACTACCATCGTACATGCAGTCCATCGTTGACTGAAACATCATTAAGTTATATGACTATATTGTAAAATAACAAATCATGTTTGATTTGCAATTATATTGCAATACAGCCACAGTTAGGGCACATTTGCGTAAGTGTGACACAGCTGATGTGACTGTGAGAGACACGAGAGACACTTTGCATGCAGAGGATCATTTGCATCAGTGTTAAACACTTCAGTGCCCTGGCAGTGTTTATTAGTCCCGTGTGTTTAGCTCTTCATGACTGACAGTCGGGTCTCATCGTTGTGGAGCTAAAGGCAAACATGAGCTTCATCATCATCATCTTCCTCTGGTCGCTCATCTTCTGCAGTCAGGGTAGGAGGCGGCTTCTTACTGCTCACTTATAACACATTTATCTCTGTTAGTAAAAGTTACTGTATAACTTTTATTTTGTTATACAGTCATGAGTAATAATGGTGTCTGACTTTTCAATCATTGTTCTCTAATGCCAATACAATAACCTTTTGTTAGTCATTAATTCTTTTCTTTGGCTGGTTTCAGGATCCAGAGGACAAAAGACAGTGACTCAGACTCCACCAGTGAAATCTGCTCTCCCAGGCAGCACAGTGACCCTGAGCTGTAAAACCAGCACTTCCAGTGGGCTTGGTGATGATGTATCCTGGTATCAGGTGAAACCTGGAGAAGCTCCTAAGCTACTAATATATAAAGCAAGCAGACTTCACACTGGGACTCCAGAGAGGTTCAGTGGATCTGGATCTGGGACTGACTTCACTCTACAGATCAGTCAAGTCCAGCCTGACGATGCAGCTGATTACTACTGTTTTGCTCAGTATTATGCTCCAGACCTCACACAGTGACAGAGAGCCGTACAAAAACCTCCCCAGTCTCAGTTCCTGCTCTGCTGCCCTCAGAACTTCTGCTGTCTCTTTGCAACAGCTGCTGTGATGATTAAATGACCTTTATATATTCTTTAGGTAAAAAAAGGTTTTTTATTTTTGACTAAAAAATAGTGCTGCTAATATCTGAGGAAAATTAAAAACCTCGTTTTCCATCCCCTTTGAAAGAGACAGACATGATGCCACTGAAAACATGTTTGCCATGCAAATTTTTTAATACAGACTAAGTTTCTGATCATGAAAAAAATCACTACTTTGTTGGGAATAAAAGAAATGTAACTAGTAATGGTACGTCACATGTCACATGTGCATAGTACGTCAGTTTTCATTAAACATTAAACACCAAATTACAATGGTGTTGATGTTTAGAACAAACATAATAATTTGTCGGGATTTTCTGAGTATCAGTGTTTAAATGTTGTTCCTGTTAATGAAATCTCATTAAGAAATAATACAAAACACCAAATGACATCATATTTTAATTATCCAAAAACCTTGATTTCTTAAATTAACATTATGAGGTCATTTTACGATCAACATTAAACACATTAGTGACATCTGGATAAGGACAGTACCTAGCAAGTATATTTCTCACACGGCTGATTTAGGCTTCCTAATAATTCCGGTTAACCATCCGGCCAAAGGTGCGAGAAGAGGGTTGCAGCGCCGTGTCATTTGGGGCTGGGTCTTATTTCACTTACTAGCACTAATAACTAAAATGTTTCTTTTCTTTAATAGCTATATGTGTTATGGGGAGGTTTGACGAGAATAATAATTTTAAGTTTAAATAAAGGAAAATGTAGTAATAATTTATTATTCATTATAGGCTTTGGTCTTTGTAGCTGACAGCACATCTAACCAAAATACTGCTTCTGTGCCCCTGAATCTGACACAAACCAGCAAGGAGAAAGATGGGAAAAGTGATCAAAAATAATATATAAAATATTTGCTTCAGTGGAATATAATAGAATTAGAGGGTTAATTGTGTGTTAATCAATAAAATACAGTCATGCGTTGCTAATTGATGGGGATATGTTCTGAGAAATGCATCGTTAGGTGATTTCAACATTGTGGGAACATCATAAAGTGTCCTTACACAACCTAGATGGGACAGTCTACTACACACCTAGGCTACAGGAAATACTAATAAACAAATAAATTATTAAATAAATAAGAATAACGAGTACATTCCAAAATATTAATTTTGTAACCAAATAATGATTACAGAGTACAGTATAGTAAATACATAATGCAGAAACATAGGTGATTATTATTATTATTAAGTATTATGTACTGTACCTAATCATGTGAGCTGTACTTTTATATGACTTGTAGCGCAGTAGGTTTGTTTACACCAGCATCATGACAAACATGTGAGTAATGTGTTGTACTATGAAGTTACAACAACTACAACATCACTAGGCGATAGTTATTTTTCAGCTCCATTACAGTATAATCTTAGGGGACTACCATCGTACATGCAGTCCATCGTTGACTGAAACATCATTAAGTTATATGACTATATTGTAAAATAACAAATCATGTTTGATTTGCAATTATATTGCAATACAGCCACAGTTAGGGCACATTTGAGTAAGTGTGACACAGCTGATGTCACTGTGAGAGACACGAGAGACACTTTGCATGCAGAGGATCATTTGCATCAGTGTTAAACACTTCAGTGCCCTGGCAGTGTTTATTAGTCCTGTGTGTTTAGCTCTTCATGACTGACAGTCGGGTCTCATCGCCGTGGAGCTAAAAGCAAACATGAGCTTCATCATCATCATCTTCCTCTGGTCGCTCATCTTCTGCAGTCAGGGTAGGAGGCGGCTTCTTACTGCTGACTTATAACACGTTTATCACAGTGCAGCAGAACTTTTCAATCATTATACTCTAATGCTGATACAATAACCTTTTGTTTTTCCTTAATTATTTGGTTTGGTTGATTTCAGGATCCAGAGGACAGTACACAGTGACTCAGACTCCACCAGTGAAATCTGCTCTCCCAGGCAGCCCAGTGACCCTGAGCTGTAAAACAGGCACTTCCAGTGGGCTTGGTGATGATGTATCCTGGTACCAGGTGAAACCTGGAGAAGCTCCTAAGCTCCTAGTATATGATGCTAACACCCTCCACACTGGGACTCCAGCGAGGTTCAGTGGATCTGGATCTGGGACTGACTTCACTCTACAGATCAGTCAAGTCCAGCCTGACGATGCAGCTGATTACTACTGTTTGGCTTACTACAGTGCTCCAAACATCACACAGTGACAGAGAGCCGTACAAAAACCTCCCCCAGTCTCAGTTCCTGCTCCGCTGCCCTCAGAAGTTCTGCTGTCTATTTGAAACAGCAGCAGAGCAGTTAAAATACACTCTGTTAACTCATCTGAAATTAAGAATAAACAGTTAGGTTTTGACATAAAATATGACTTATTGGAGAAAATTAATCACTTTTGCCTTCAAACATTATTCATCACATTATGAAAAATGTCAAAAATGTAACAGAACTCATACATTTACATTTGCACCTGTAAAATCTTTCTTTAATAAAGTATTACACTTTAACATCCAATTGACAATTTGATAACAGAAAATGCTTCAGTTACATGAACAGTAAAACAGCAATAATTGATCTCCTTGCACAAAAGGTGCTGATAGTTAAATATAAAATGTAAGCTGGCTTTGAGACTGAGGGGGTGTGGATGTTCCAGCTGGGGGGGGGGGTTCAGTTGAGGAGCCCCCACACTCCCCAGTAACCGGTCATTGGTTGTTAAAGGTGTAAAATATGCTGATTTTGTATGAGGAGAGAGAGAAACTGGAAGCTACCATCCATCTCAGAGTCTCCCTGACACAGCAAACTGGTATGTTTGATCTGTTTGCCAGGTCTGCCGTGTCCTTAGGGTGTAAATAAATATTAATAAATATTAATAAATCCATTCTTCAGTCCTTCTGCCACATTCAGTTGTATTGCTGTCCCAACAGATTCTAATCTCACACTGGCCATCAAGTCCTCTGGAGAATGATTCAAAATTATTCAAAAAGTAAATGTGGTGATTATATTAACAAGTTGATAAGAAACAATTAGATGCTGTATTGGTGTAAATCACAGTCCCAGTGGAGATGATGATTTGAAGACAGAAAGTTGACTCTGTGACCATTTAGGTAAAAGATGACAATACAGACAAACAGATAGACAGACAGACAGAGACAGAGACAGAGACAGACAGAGAGACAGTACTTCATAAAGTATTTTTATTTATTTGAGAAGTTCATGGCTGCTTTTCCCCACCATGAGGAGACGCCTTGCAGGACGTCACAGCTGCTGTAACACGCGAGAGTGACAGGCGGCTGCTGGGACCCACAGAGACTCTCTGCATGGAGCATCGTGGGCATCAGCATTGCACACGTCACTGACGTTTCCTGCCTGATGTGTTTATAACCCCCCAGGTTTAACTCTTCATGTCACAGTCGGGTCTCACTGGCACAGAGACACAGGGAACCATGAGCTTCATCACCATCATCATCTCAGCGCTCGTCTTCTGCACTCAGGGTGAGAGTCCAGGGGAGGCTGTGGATGAAACTCAGGCAGCAAACTTAGAATAATTTATCTCTCTTTGTTTCAGATCTTACATTAAATTTGTCTTACAGTAATGTTATCATTTCTTAAGACTGTTTCCTTTTGTTCATTATATTAGGATCCAGAGGACAGATCACAGTGACTCAGACTCCAGCAGTGAAATCTGCTCTCCCAGGCAGCGCAGTGACTCTGAGCTGTAAAACCAGCACTTCAAGCAATCTTGGAAGTGATGTATCCTGGTACCAGGTCAAACCTGGAGAAGCTCCTAAACTTTTAATATATAGAGTAAGCAATCGTCACAGTGGGATTCCAGAGAGGTTCAGTGGATCTGGATCTGGGACTGACTTCACTCTACAGATCGGTGACGTCCAGCCTGAAGATGCAGCTGATTATTATTGTTTTGCTAACTTTGGTGCTCCAGACTACACACAGTGACAGAGAGCCGTACAAAAACCTCCCCCAGTCTCAGTTCCTGCTCCGCTGGCCTCAGACAATCTGCTGTGTACTTGGACCAGCTGCTGTGCTGATTGAAAGGTTTCTGTCAGTTCATCTGTACTTTCAGAATAACTGTCTCAAAGTCCTATAAATATAATATCACTTACATCTGAATAGAACAAAATAACAATCCCTTCCACCACTTTTTAAAAGTCACAACCTAACAGAGCTGATACACCTTCAGTAATGAGACAACCATGGTTTTGTTATCCACCGTTATAATGCAGATATAGTTTCTGATTGCAACCCGTCACCCCCCCCCAAAAAAAAGAAGAAAATCACAACTTTTCAGGGGATAAAAGAAATGTAAATAGTAATGTGCTGTCACATGAGCAGAAAATGTGCAGCGCTAAATATGAAAACTGCTGTTTAAATGTTAATCGAGTCTTATTACAAAATAATACATCACAATAAATTACATATTTATGCCATTTAAAAACTTGCATTTCATGAAACTCATGTAGTAAACGTAACATGATTGATCTCTCTCTGTTTCAGATCTTATATTAATTTTGCCGTACACTAGTGCTATCATTTCTGATTGTTATTTTCTTTTGTTCATTGTATTAAGATCCAAGGGATAGATCACAGTGACTCAGACTCCATCTGAGTACTTCCAGTGGGCTTGGATGTGTTTAATCCAAACCAAAACTTAATCTGTCCCTATGAACCAGCAGCTGTGCTGATTAAAGACCCATTACATATTCTGTATGTAAGAATAGATTTAAAATTTTGAATAAAAAAACAAGATTCCCAATATCAGAAGAGAACAAAGAGACTTATCTCTTACTTTTTAAGACCTTAAGAGAGCTATTGCACGTTCAGTAATGTGACACTCACTGTGCCATTAAAAAAACAATTGTCATATGCATTTGTTACGTAGATTCGATTTCTGATCATAAAAAGAAGAATTCCTGACTTTTGGGAGAATAAAAGAAATGTAATTGTTAATGCATTGTTATACATACAGAATATATGTTTTCGTTTATATAAAACATTAAGCAATATTTCAGAGTGAGGCATGATTTTAGAACCTGCACAGTAAGTTACCTGGAATTTCTGAAATCAGCTGCTGAAATGCTGGAACGTTTGTTAATCGAATTTTATTTTAAAAATTAAATCCCAATAATTGACCTCATTTTCATATCATTTTAAATCTTGCATTTCTGTAATAAATGTTAGAAAGTTATTGTCACAACGAAAAATGAGGGACACTCCGAATGCAGCCTTCTAGGAATCAAAGTTCATTTGTTTGACAAAAATAATAACTAATAAAAACAAAACAACCACAAAGGATCAAACAGGAGGCAGGTAGGAACGACTAGGAGGGACCTGATGAAGTGACACACAGGGAACAACAAAGCAGGAACTAAGACATTAAACATATTAACCTTCTGAACAACTATAATAACTGAACCTAGAAACAGGACAATAGCACATATGCACACAGGTAATAAGGTATCAACGAAAGACAAGTGTGAGTGACACAGGGCTGGACACAATTAGTGGGAAAATATGGCGTGACCACCTCACAGCTGCTGTAACACGCGAGAGTGACAGGCGGCTGCTGGGACCCACAGAGACTCTCTGCATGGAGCATCGCGGGCATCAGCATTGCACACGTCACTGACGTTTCCTGCCTGATGTCTTTATAACCCCCCAGGTTTAACTCTTCATGTCACAGTCGGGTCTCACTGGCACAGAGACACAGGGAACCATGAGCTTCATCACCATCATCATCTCAGCGCTCGTCTTCTGCACTCAGGGTGAGAGTCCAGGGGAGGCTGTGGATGAAACTCAGGCAGCAAACTTAGAATAATTTATCTCTCTGTTTCAGATCTTAATTTTGTCTTACAGTAATTTAATTATTTCTTATGACTGTTTCCTTTTGTTCATTGTATTAGGATCCAGAGGACAGATCACAGTGACTCAGACTCCATCAGTCGTATCTGCTGTCCCAGGCAGCCCAGTGACCCTGAGCTGTAAAACAGGCACTTCCAGTAACCTGGGTGATGATGTATCCTGGTACCAGGTGAAACCTGTAGCTCCTAGTACATGAAGCTAACACCCTCCACACTGGGACTCCAGAGAGGTTCAGTGGATCTGGATCTGGGACTGACTTCACTCTACAGATCAGTCAAGTCCAGCCTGATGATGCAGCTGATTACTATTGTTTCGCTTACTTTGATAACACAAACCGAACACAGTGATACAAAGCCGTACAAAAACCTCCCAAAGTCTCACTGCACCCACACATGCTCCACTGGTCTGAAACTTCTGCTCTCTCGGGCATTACAGTTACCCTGAACTGTAAAACCAGCACTTCAAGCAATCTAGGAAATGATGTATACTGGTACCAGGTCAAACCTCCAGGTGCCTAAGGCTTTATTAGATAAAATAAGCAATTGTCAAACTGGGACTCCAGTGAAGTTCAATGGATATGGATCTGGGACTGACTTCACTCTACAGATCAGTGAAGTCCAGCCTGATGATGCAGCTGATTACTACTGTTTGACTGACTTTGGTCATTCAAACTGCACATAACATATCGATATGGAAATTTATAAAACCTCCCTGAGTTTCCAGCTTTGAGGAAAATACAGAGAATTCAATTTCATTGTGGAGTTTACAGTCGTCTCTGCTGGTGCTTGTTTCCTCTTAGATAGGATGTTCTTCTCCTTTGAGACCTTTCATCTCCTACATCTTTCAGCCTGAAGTAAGTCAGATGTTTTATTATCTTTCTATTAAAATTGTTTTAGAAAGCTTTCCTTTGACATGATTGCATATAATTAAAAATTATTATTCTTATTATAAATGCTTATTTGCCTCCTACACAAAGAAATGCAAAGTATTAGAATGTCAGACAGGAGGACAGTCACACACGTTCACGTTCACGTGAGACACAGAGGGACAGTCACGCATGTTGATGTGAATGTGAAACACAGAGGGACAATCAGACATGTTCACATGTATTTGAGACATGAGGGACATTCACGCACATTCACATAAATGTGAGACACAGAGGGACAGTCACGCACATTCACATAAATGTGAGACACAGAGGGACAGTCTCGCACGTGAATGTGAGACAAAGAAGGACAGTCACGTTCACGTGAATGTGAGACAGAGGGACAGTCACACACGTTCAAGTCAATGTGAGACACAGAGGGACAGTCACGCATGTTCAAGTCAATGTGAGACACAGAGGGACAATCAGACATGTTCACATGTATTTGAGACATGAGAGACATTCATGCACATTCACATAAATGTGAGACACAGAGGGACAGTCACGCACATTCACATAAATGTGAGACACAGAGGGACAGTCTCGCACGTGAATGTGAGACAAAGAAGGACAGTCACGTTCACGTGAATGTGAGACAGAGGGACAGTCACACACGTTCAAGTCAATGTGAGACACAGAGGGACAGTCACACACGTTCAAGTCAATGTGAGACACAGACGGACAGTCACACATGTTGTGAATGTGAAACACAGAGGGACAATCACATGTATTTGAGACATGAGAGACATTCATGCACATTCACCTGAATGTGAGACACAGAAGGACAGTGACGTATGTCCACTGGAACAGGCATTAAACTGCCTGCATGAAGGTGGTGAGGTTTTTGTACAGCTACTAAACAGGGCTGAAACACTGTGCTCATCTTCGGGGGGGGCACGAAGCTTGATGTTGGAAGTAAGTATCCACTTTATTTACCGTAATGGTACCATATCCTGTGTCTGTTCCAAAACTATCACTAATATTGTGAAGAAAATTCCAAAAAAAAATCATTTTCTCATCTTTACAACAATTTTGTTAGTGTTACTTCAATGCTGAGCTATGCACAGCTTAGTGAAACACTTCAATATATGCTGAATCGTGTAATACAGGAAATATTTAATATAATGAATTACTAGGCTAACAGTAATGAATGCCAAAATATGTATAAAATGTTTTCTAATTGTGATTATGATATGTTAATGAGCTCAACTCTGCATTAAGTCTATTATGTCACACAGTATATCTATTATAAGTCTATTATCTATTATCTTAATAAATGTCAAAAGGGCAGGGTTATCACTTATTATAGGATGTTTTTTTTTCTTTTACAGACAAATACGTAATTAAGAGTAGTTCGACTGGATTCACAAACTGCATTTAAACTTGCTTTTATTTGATATAATTTTTTTGTGTTTTTCTATGTTTTTCTGCAGTTGTAAACGTAAATTAACTCGAGAAATCTTTTTAAATATCAGAGCGTTAATTTTTATGTAGCAAACTAATATAATGCATTTTAAAATCCGGGAATCATACGAACATACACAACATACATACTTTATAAAGTCCAAACATTGTCTCGCTTTTTTGTGCAACTTTACTTTTACAAATTTCACTATGAAAACGCATAATTTAATAGATCAGTTTTGCACCTTTACCGCGACAGGACATATTATACTGTAGTCTTCCATTTATCTATTTTATTATTTTTAAAAACAAATAAATACACTGGACTGAGCAGTCAGGTGAGTCAAAATTCAAGTTCATGCGTTAATTGTAAGCAAATTTACTATTGGTGCATTAATTTTTATTACGAATATCTGTAGCGATATGCGAAAGTGACTATAGATGTTTATTAATGTCCTTGTTTTTCTGATTATTTTTATAAGTAAATTTTTAAAAATGTTAATTAATTTTAACTAATACTTGTTCTAAGCGCTTGAACAATCTGACAACTCCCGAACTAATTATAAAACTAGATGCAAGTATTATTTTATTTTTAAAATGTGGTTAAAAGTTCACGTATTCTGCAATGCGATCGAAATATTATTCACACGTACGTAGAATAGAACTCTGAGTTCAGCGGGACCTAAACCGTTTTCAGGCCCAGCATCGAAAAACGTTGCTTTACGCTGTATATTCTCAACATTTTCCCTTCACACAACATAAATACACAGCAAAACGGACGTTTCTGTTTGTGAATGTCATGAAATCGTTTCCATTTCTCAGTTCCTCAAATGTTTTATATATACATATAGTTATTCGGATTCTGATTTGCAGTGGCTTGGCACTTATCGGCTGCCACTAAGACTCGGGTATGTCACCTTAAGCCTAGTTTATAATGAATCTGTCCATTTGCTGTTCTAACCTCCTTCACATGAATCATTCTGTCCCCCCAGAAACCACTGTCCCGACCCTCACAGTGCTGCCCCCTTCTGGCCAGGAGCTCTCCAGCAAGCGAACAGCCTCGCTGGTTTGCCTGGCCAATGGCGGCTTCCCCTCCAGCTGGGCGCTGAGCTGGAAAGTGGATGGAGCGTCAAGGGGCTCCTCCGTGGCGAGCAGCACCGGGCTGCTCCAGAGCGGCGGCCTTTACGGCTGGAGCAGCACGCTGACGCTGACCGAGCAGGAGTGGAGCTCGGCAAAGGAGGTGACCTGCGAGGCCACCGAAGGAGGCCAGTCCGCGATCCCAAAGACACTGAGGAAGAGCGACTGTCTGGGGTGACCATACCAGCCCTGACTTACCGCCTGTCACTTATTAATACCGACATGTTGGCTTCTCCTAATGCTTGCGGTAGCTGCTTTGGTCTAGGTTGTGTGCTACACTCGTACTTTATACAGTCTGTGTCTGTTTTGTTATTCCCCATGAGTTATGTAATCTGCATGTGATGCCTTGTAGTGTTTTACAATGTAACGCTTTCAGCTTTGACAGAAGGAAAATAAAGACTTATCTACCATCACCATGGTTGCATTTTGACTTTACTGCCCTAACATGACGCTGAATATATTTTCACAATCCAGCTTCACCGAAGCAATGAAGAGTGATTATAAGCAGACAATGCAATTACAGAAAAAAATGTGTCCGCTCATCTGTAAAGTAGTTCGCTCTTCTGAGTGATAAAACCACATACGGAGCCTCCCTTTCCGGTAAATGGGAAATAAAGCAACAAACTCAACAAATCTCATTAGCATCACTCTAGGATCCTTCCCTGTGGTCCATGGTCTCCCACAGATTCCTAGGTTAGCCAGTAACAGATCTGGGCCCCAGTCTCATATCTCCCATTCCCTGGGAGGCCCCCGGGGCCACATCCCTCATTGGAGAAGGTGGGGTCAGATTGTGGTGTCCTGCTGGAGTCGGAGGGGGAGCCCAGGTGTCTTCTGGGCCCCCTCTGGTGTGGTTCACCCTGCCGACCTCCTCAGCTCCCGAGGCCCCAAAGCCGTCCACAGCAGTAGTCCTGCCACATGACCCAGATCCAGCCAGACTGCCCTCGGCAGGTGGACCTGCGACAGTCTGCACCCTCCAGCCCGCATCTTCATACACAAGGCCTCATGCATTCCTGTCAAGTTTTGGATTTGAAAATAAGGGACATTTCCGGCACCCACCGCGAGCCGCCCCACCCCCCCAACCAAGCTCCAGTATCCCGTACATTCTAAGACAGGTGTACAAGAAATCTAAAATAACCACGTGTCATTTACATTTTATTTTCATTACACATTTTCTTGTAATTTCTCATGTTCACTCATGTGGCTCTCTGGCATTCGCTAATGACTTATTATACAGATTTGTTGCAGACTCTGTATCCTTGTTGAAGTCGTCACAGAAGGTGAAAGTAACGTTGTTTTTGGCACACAGCATTGCCATTTTAAACTCTGCATTTATGACCTGGTTAATGTCGTAAATGACCTGCAGGCTGCTGCAGGTGGCAGTTCTCGCAAGGCTACTGACAGTCCCCTGTCAGACGCGACACCAATGCTGTCAAATATGATGAGGAAGCCTGACTTTAGATCATTTGCAGTCTCATCTCAAAATCTGCTACAAATGGACTTTTTGGAAAGTTTTAGAAATTTACTCTTCATTTAGGGCCCAAGGTTAAGCAGCAGAAGCATTGAATACAAATGTCAAAGATATCTCTGCCTTCTTCGTTTTCACTCTCGGTCTGTCTGTAGCCCACGAGGGAGTCTCCCCAGCACCTGCCGAAACCTGCTCCTCTATTCTCGGAGCCCGCGGGTCACACCAACCGTAGCCATGCAAACATCAGTCACGGCTGTGTGAGCCCCCCTCCTCTCAAAGATTCACTGCCCAGAAATGAGCCATGGTTTACACTACTTTGCATACCCTGAAAATATGGGGGGGCTTTTAACAGCTTTGGTAAGATTGGTGGGTGGTGTTTGAATTTAAAAGCTGCCTCACTGCTGTAAGCTTTGCATATTGCTGGAAACCAAAAGTGATTTATTTATTCTTTAAAATAACCATTTTAGTAATTACCAAAGTTTGGGTGGCACCTCATTTTTCATAAAGTTATACCATCCAGGCATTATACTGCAATATACTGTATTTTAATGGTATTTTCAAAACCAAAGATATTTAGAAATCTTGGCAATAATATTTGCCTACTGAGGGGTCCCACGATAAGTATCACCAATAAATTCCCAAAAATAAATATACCCAAAGTACCGTGGCAAGTCTTGTTGAACACTTTTAAAACATTACACATCAAGAAAAATAGCAGCTTTAAATACGGTGCAAAACAGACAGTGTACAGTGCGCATTGTTTGGGACTCTCCACTCTAACAGTGACATACTGCTTTTCAGAAACACAGGTGTCATACATAATGTCACTGTGATGGGGGCTGGGAATCCAGGTTAAAGGGTTCTATCAGAGCGGTGAGATACAGAGCTGTGCTTCCCATCAGAGATCCACAGGACACAGATTTACACCTTCCTTTAATCCTTAAATCTTTGCAGGGTTAACCTTGAATTCTTCAGTGACGGAAGTTTATGGAGATTAGCAATAGATGTTTGGATGTATGTAAGAGTGTACATGACAGAGTGGGAACTAGAGTGCCGATAGGTGTGTATTTTTGTCTGTATCTTTGTATGTGAGTGTTTATGCGTGTGTGGTCCTAGCAAATAAATACACCATGTGACATGGGTCAAAACAGTAGTCAGTAACGAAGTAACATTTCAGCTACATTACCGTAAACAGCCACTAGATGGCAGTCGCATATTGCATTCAACAGATACGCGAACATAGAGATTCACCATCTCCTTCATAATGAATAAATTCTCAACATGCCGGCATAAGCACATTAAAATCTTCCATTAATGTAAAATGTGTTAAACTCTTGTATTAATTATAAGAACAAGATTTAGCTCAGTATAGCGGTTCTAAGAGGTTAATTAGTTCGGGTTCGCTCGAACTGTATAAGCATCATTGAAGCAAAACAATTATTCAAGAAATAGGAAAGGAAATCAGATAAACAACGTACACACAGAACGCGGGTAAACAATGCGTTATAAATTCAGAGTCCAGAGAGACACGGAAAACCACCAGCGACCCACAAAAGGCGAAGTGTAAAGGTGACGTCCATGACGTCGAGTCTTGATAACGTCATCAGCCTACCTTTCTCTCCGTTACAAAGCTGTGGGTGATCTTT
This sequence comes from Paramormyrops kingsleyae, assembly GCF_048594095.1. Taxonomy (NCBI): domain Eukaryota; kingdom Metazoa; phylum Chordata; class Actinopteri; order Osteoglossiformes; family Mormyridae; genus Paramormyrops; species Paramormyrops kingsleyae. The sequence continues at coordinate 31,793,493 of NC_132808.1, read as the reverse complement.
ATCTTTAGCTGCATTGTGCGTGTTTAATAAAAATGTTTGTTAAATTAAAAAAAAGCCTTTAAAAAGAACTTTGTACTGTTTTATGCATATCCTTTGGTTCCAGGTTTCAGGGATTTAACAATAAAATTAATAATAGCTACAGGTTGGATGTGTGAGTTTACCTTTGTGTTTGACAATTTATTTCTTACTTGAATGTAATTATTTATTTTTAAATAAATATTCATACATTGTTTAAAATAAATGTAAAAAACTGAGATTTGTTAAGTCTTTAATTTGTGGTTTTTGAATTCAAATTCATAGACCAAAATTAAACCTGTGCTTTTCTGAACTCGGACTTACACTCGTCTACCCAGCTTCGGTACTGGCATCTCTCATCTTGGACTCGCCACCCTGTTGGTCTTGGTCTTGACTTGGACTTGATTTATCGAAGATGTAGTCTTGACCCGGACTCGACTGAAGTGGACTCAAAACACTGCAAGCATCATCAAATTTTCAGTAGTTAAACACTCTAATTAAAGCTTACTTTAATAAATCCAATAATGTTTATTTTACAATTTTGAGATCATGATCTTTACATACACGTTTATTTTTCAGTATGGAACCTTTATGTGTTCTAATAAAACCTGACAAAATACAAATACAATAAGTCGCCAGGAATATCTGAAAAGTAGTTTAAATGTTGCTTCTGTTACTCTAATGAGAAAAAAGTATTAAATACCAGCTTTTGCGATCATATATCACTTAACTTCCATTTCAGTGATAAACATCCATGCATCGTCTTTACCTCCAGTCCAGTAGAGGGCGATAGTAAGCATGGACGGGGTCCTAGAGAGCACTGGCCATGGAGGGGGGGGGGACTCCCTGCATATGATGCCTTCACAGGCTATGGCAGCTTTATGGAAATGATTCTCCCGACTGCATGTTTCTAACAGTAGGCAGCCCACACAAACAGCTTCACAGCTATTATACACTTTGATCCAACGAGGTTATTCATTTTAACATATAAAAATTAAACACCTAATAAACAGCATGACATCATAACAGCATGACATGTACAGATACCAGACAGAACTATATCAGTGGGGCCAAACTAAAGTGTTGTGAAGGTAACTGCAATGTGGGGAGACTTGGTGGTCATGTCGCTCCGTGGGCTGCATTTACACACAGAGACTCTCTGCATGGAGCATCGCGGGCATCAGCATTGCACACGTCACTGACGTTTCCTGCCTGATGTGTTTATAACCCCCCAGGTTTAACTCTTCATGTCACAGTCGGGTCTCACTGGCACAGAGACACAGGGAACCATGAGCTTCATCACCATCATCATCTCAGCGCTCGTCTTCTGCACTCAGGGTGAGAGTCCAGGGGAGGCTGTGGATGAAACTCAGGCAGCAAACTTAGAATAATTTATCTCTCTGTTTCAGATCTTATATTAATTATATTATATTATTATTTTGTCTTATACATTTATAATGTCTTATGACCTCCCATTGTTCATTGTATTAGGATCCAGAGGACAGATCACAGTGACTCAGACCCCTCCAGTGAAATCTGCTCTCCCAGGCAGCACAGTGACCCTCAGCTGTAAAACCAGCACTTCCAGTTTACTGGGTAATGATGTATCCTGGTATCAGGTGAAACCTGGAGAACCTCCTAAACTCCTAGTATATAAAGCAAGCACCCTCCACACTGGAATTCCAGTGAGGTTCAGTGGATCTGGATCTGGGACTGACTTCACTCTACAGATCAGTCAAGTCCAGCCTGACGATGCAGCTGATTACTACTGTTTTGCTCGGTATAGTGCTCCAAACCTCACACAGTGATAGAGAGCCGTACAAAAACCTCCCCAGTCTCAGTTCCTGCTCCGCTGCCCTCAGAAGTTCTGCTGTCTATTTGAAACAGCAGCAGAGCAGTTAAAATACACTCTGTTAACTCATCTGAAATTAAGAATAAGCAGTTAGGTTTTGACATAAAATATGACTTATTGGAGAAAATTAATCACTTTTGCCTTCAAACATTATTCATCACATTATGAAAAATGTCAAAAATGTAACAGAACTCATACATTTACATTTGCACCTGTAAAATCTTTCTTTAATAAAGTATTACACTTTAACATCCAATTGACAATTTGATAACAGAAAATGCTTCAGTTGCATAAACAGTAAAACAGCAATATTTGATCTCCTTGCACAAAAGATGCTGATAGTTAAATATAAAATGTAAGCTGGCTTTGAGACTGGTGGGGTGTGGATGTTCCAGCTGGGGGGGGAGTTCAGCTGAGGAGCCCCCACACTCCCCAGTAACCAGTCACTGGTTGTTAAAGGTGTAAAATATCCTGATTTTGTATGAGGAGAGAGAGAAACTGGAAGCAACCATCCAGCTCAGTCTCCCTGACGCGGCAAACTGGGATGTTTGATCTGTTTGCCCGACCTGCCGTGTCCTTAGGGTGTAAATAAATATTAAGAATTATTAATAAATCCACGCTTCAGTCCTCATGCCTTGTGGGTTTATGTTACTGTTTCTTACACTCCCAGTAACCTGCCTCTCCAGAATGATCTGGGCCCAATGGATGCAGCTCAGGACGTCTGAGAGGAAATGGCACCAAACTACACGTCCCATGGACCTACCAGTCACTCCTGTTATCATTCTCTGCTCCCATCTCTGACAGGAAGACCCCCCACCACCAAGAGGAGAATGTCGGCACCACAGACACTCACAGGTTATTCACCACTTTCAGTGCCATCCTTAACCCCCCCCCCCCCGACCGTTGATGATGTTCCCACTTTCTTCCATGCAAAGGGGGCAGCCATCTACAGCCAGTCCTCCGCCCCCACCACCCGCACAGACCCCCCCCATCCAGGGTCCTTATTTTCCCTCAGTCACTCCCCTCATCTGGATGTTTTCAGGCTCACATATGATTCTAACCTGCCCCCCCATCCCCCCCCCCATCTACTCCAGGCCATTTCTCCTACACTAACCCCTGCACTCACCCACCTGGTCAACTCACCCTTACATCTGGCAAATTCCCTCCCGCATCTAAGCAGGCTTGTGTAACACCACCACTTAAAACCCCCTGACTTAACCCTTCATGGAGTGAGAATTATCAACCAGTCTGTCTTCTCTCATTTTTGTCCAAAACCCTTGAGTGTGATGTGCTCAGTCAAGTCTCTGAAATTCTTGTGAAGATCAACCTCCTGGACTCTCTTCAGTCTGGCTGCAGACCCACACACTCGACTAAAGCCCCTTTCAGACATGCACTGTCACCTTGAACTCACCAGGACATGTGGGGTCGAAAGCAAGTGGGAGAAACGAGCACTAGGTAGTGTGACACAGCCGATGTCACTGTGAGAGACACGAGAGACACTTTGCATGCAGAGGATCATTTGCATCAGTGTTAAACACTTCAGTGCCCTGGCAGTGTTTATTAGTCCTGTGTGTTTAGCTCTTCATGACTGACAGTCGGGTCTCATCGTCGTGGAGATAAAGGCAAACATGAGCTTCATCATCATCATCTTCCTCTGGTCGCTCATCTTCTGCAGTCAGGGTAGGAGGCGGCTTCTTACTGCTCACTTATAACACATTTATCACAGTGCAGTGTAACTTTTATTTTGTTATACAATAATGAGTAATAAAGGTGTTTGAGTTTAAGAATCATTGTTTTCTAATGCTGATACAATATCCATTTGTTTTTCCTGAATTCTTTGGTCTGGTTGGTTTCAGGATCCAGTGAACAGTATACAGTGACTCAGACTCCACCAGTGAAATCTGCTGAACCAGGCAGCACAGTGACCCTGAACTGTAAACTCGGTACTTCAAATAGTGATGTATCCTGGTACCAGGTCAAACCTGGAGAAGCTCCTAAGCCTTTAATATATAGAGTAAGCAATCGTCACACTGGGATTCCAGTGAGGTTCAGTGGATCTGGATCTGGGACTGACCTCACTCTACAGATCAGTCAAGTCCAGCCTGATGATGCAGCTGATTACTACTGTTTGACTTGGTATGGTGCTCCAAACCTCACACAGTGACAGGGAGCCGTACAAAAACCTCCCCCAGTCTCAGTTCCTGCTCTGCTGCCCTCATAAATTCTGCTGTCTCTATGAAACAGCTGCTGTGCTGATTAAAAGACTTTAAAAAGATTTTTAATTTTTGATTAAAAAATAGTGTCCCTAGTATACAAAGAGAATAAAAAAACCTCGTCTTCCATCCCTTTTGAAAGAGACAGACATGATGCCATTGAAAACATTTTTGCCATACAGTTTTTTTTATACAGATTAAATTTCTCATCCTAAAAAAATCACTACTTCGTAGGGAATAAAAGGAATCTAACATGTAATGATATGTCACATTTGCAGAATATGTCAGTTTTCATTAAACAATAAACACTAAATTACAAACGGCGTCAATGTTTCGAACAAACATAATAATTTGTCGGGATTTTCTGAGTATCAGTGTTTAAATGTTGTTCCTGTTAATCGAATCTCATTAAAAAATAATACAAAACACCAAATGACATCATATTTTAATTATCCAAAAACCTTGATTTCTTAAATTAACATTATGAGGTCATTTTACGATGAACATTAAACACATTAGTGACATCTGGATAAGGACAGTACCTAGCAAGTATATTTCTCACACGGCTGATTTAGGCTTCCTAATAATTCCGGTTAACCATCCGGCCAAAGGTGCGAGAAGAGGGCTGCTGCAGCACCGTGTCATTTGGGTCTGGATCTTATTTCATTTACTAGCACTAATAACTAAAATGTTTCTTTTCTTTAATAGCTATAAGTGTTATTGGGAGGTTTGACGAGAATAATAATTTAAAGTTTAAATAAAGGAAAATGTAGTAATAATTTATTATTCATTATAGGCTTTGGTCTTTGAAGCTGACAGCACATCTAACCAAAATACTGCTTCTGTGCCCCTGAATCCGACACAAACCAGCCAGGAGAAAGATGGGAAAAGTGATCAAAAATAATACATGTATATAAAATATTTGCTTCAGTGGAATATAATAGAATTAGAGGGTTAATTGTGGTAAAAATGAGAAAGAAAATCATTATGTATTTATTTGTAAAGAAATCAATAAAATACAGTCATGCGTTGCTAATTGATGGGGATATGTTCTGAGAAAGGCATCGTTAGGTGATTTCATCATTGTGGGAACATCATAGAGTGTCCTTACACAACCTAGATGGGACACACCTAGGCTACAGGAAATACTAATAAACAAATAAATTATTAAATAAATAAGAATAACTAGTACATTCCAAAATAATGATTACACAGTACAGTATAGTAAAAACATAATGCAGAAACATTGGTGATTATTATTATTATTAAGCATTATGTACTGTACCTAATCATGTGAGCTGTACTTTAATATGACTTGTAGCGCAGTAGGTTTGTTTACACCAGCATCATGACAAACATGTGAGTAATGTGTTGTACTATGAAGTTACAACAACTACAACATCACTAGGCGATAGATATTTTTCAGCTTCATTACAGTATAATCTTAGGGGACTACCATCGTACATGCAGTCCATCGTTGACTGAAACATCATTAAGTTACATGACTATACTGTGAAATAACAAATCATGTTTGATTTGCAATTATATTGCAATACAGCCACAGTTAGGGCACATTTGCGTAAGTGTGACAGCTGATGTCACTGTGAGAGACACGAGAGACACTTTGCATGCAGAGGATCATTTGCATCAGTGTTAAACACTTCAGTGCCCTGGCAGTGTTTATTAGTCCTGTGTGTTTAGCTCTTCATGACTGACAGTCGGGTCTCATCGTCGTGGAGCTAAAGGCAAACATGAGCTTCATCATCATCATCTTCCTCTGGTCGCTCATCTTCTGCAGTCAGGGTAGGAGGCGGCTTCTTACTGCTCACTTATAACACATTTATCTCTGTTAGTAAAAGTTACTGTATAACTTTTATTTTGTTATACAGTCATGAGTAATAAAGGTCTCTGACTTTTCAATCATTGTTCTCTAATGCCAATACAATATCCTTTTGTTTTTCATTAATTCTTTGGTCTGGTTGGTTTCAGGATCCAGAGGACAGTACACAGTGACTCAGACTCCATCAGTGGTATCTGCTGTCCCAGGCAGCACAGTGACCCTGAACTGTAAACTCGGTACTTCAGATAGTGATGTATTCTGGTACCAGGTCAAACCTGGAGAAGCTCCTAAGCTTTTAATATATAGCATGAGGAGTCGCCACACTGGAATTCCAGTGAGGTTCAGTGGATCTGGATCTGGGACTGACTTCACTCTACAGATCAGTCAAGTCCAGCCTGACGATGCAGCTGATTACTACTGTTTTGTTTGGTATAGCACTCCAAACCTCACACAGTGACAGAGAGCCGTACAAAAACCTCCCCCAGTCTCAGTTCCTGCTCTGCTGCCCCCAAAGCTTCTGCTGTCTCCACAAAACAACTGCAGGGCTGTTAAAATAGACTCTGTTAACTCACCTGTAATTAACAATAAAGCATATCATAGCCTATCATAAAAAAATAACACACAATACAAAAAAAATGTTTGAGCTGAAACACCTTTAAACACCTTATCAAAATATATTTAAATATGAAATATATACATTTGGACCTGTACAGTTTTTCTTTACTAATGTATCACAACTACATTACTATCCAATTCACAATATGATAACAGAAGATACTTCAGTTGCATAAACAGTAAAACAGTAATAATTTGATCTCCTGACAAGAGACAGACACTGCAAGCTGCCTTCCAGCTCTCACACAGGACTAATAAACGCTGCGGCGTCGAAACGGCCGTCGGGGATGTTTGCTCTGTTTACCTGGTCTGCCTTCTCCTAATGATGTAAATAAATAAACACTAATAAATCCACCCTTCAGTCCTTGTGTCACATCTAGTGTTGCCGTCCCAACAGATTCTAATCTCACACTGGCCATCAATTCCTCTGGAGAATGATTCAAAAAGTAAATGTGGTGATTATATTAACAAGTTGATATGAAACAATTAGATGCTGTATTGGTGTAAATCACAGTCCAAGTGGAGATGATGATTTGAAGACAGAAAGTTGACTCTGTGACCATTTAGGTAAAAGATGACAGACAGACAGACAGATTGACAGATAGACAAACAGATGGACAGACAGACAGTACTTTATAAAATACTTTCCCAAGTGTCAGTTATTTGCTTGAGAAGCTCATGGCCGCTTTTCCCCACCATGAGGAGACGCCTTGCAGGACGTCACAGCTGCTGTAACATGCGAGAGTGACAGGCGGCTGCTGGGACCCACAGAGACTCTCTGCATGGAGCATCGCGGGCATCAGCATTGCACACGTCACTGACGTTTCCTGCCTGATGTGTTTATAACCCCCCAGGTTTAACTCTTCATGTCACAGTCGGGTCTCACTGGCACAGAGACACAGGGAACCATGAGCTTCATCACCATCATCATCTCAGCGCTCGTCTTCTGCACTCAGGGTGAGAGTCCAGGGGAGACTGTGCATGAAACTCAGGCAGCAAACTTAGAATAATTTATCTGTCTTTGTTTCAGTTCTTACATTAATTTTGTCTTACAAAAATTTAATAATTTCTTATGACTGTGTCCTTTTGTTCATTGTATTAGAATCCAGAGGACAGATCACAGTGACTCAGACTCCCCCAGTGAAATCTGCTCTCCCAGGCAGCACAGTGACTCTGAGCTGTAAAACCAGCACTTCAAGCAATCTTGGAAGTGATGTATCCTGGTATCAGGTGAAACCTGGAGAAGCTCCTAAACTCCTAGTATATAAAGCAAGCACCCTCCACACTGGGATTCCAGAGAGGTTCAGTGGATCCGGATCTGGGACTGACTTCACTCTACAGATCAGTCAAGTTCAGCCTGATGATGCAGCTGATTACTACTGTTTTGCTAACTTTGGTGGGTCAAACCTCACACAGTGATAGAGAGCCGTACAAAAACCTCCCCCAGTCTCAGTTCCTGCTCCGCTGGCCTCAGACAATCTGCTGTGTACTTGGACCAGCTGCTGTGCTGATTGAAAGGTCTCTGTCAGTTCATCTGTACTTTCAGAATAACTGTCTCAAAGTCCTATAAATATAATATCACTTACATCTGAAGAGAACAAAATAACAATCCCTTCCACCACTTTTTAAAAGTTACAACCTAACAGAGCTGATACACCTTCAGTAACGAGACAACCATGGTTTTGTTACCCACCTTTATAATGCAGATATAGTTTCTGATTCCAACCCGTCACCCCCCCCCCCCCCCAAAAAAAAGAAGAAAATCGCAACTTTTCAGGGGATAAAAGAAATGTAAATGGTAATGTGCTGTCACATGAGCAGAAAATGTGCAGCGCTAAATATGAAAACTGCTGTTTAAATGTTAATCGAGTCTTAAGAACATAAGAACTATACAAACGAGAGGAGGCCATTCGGCCCATCAAGCTGGGTCTCACTTATAACAAAATCATACATCACAATAAATGACATCATATTTATGCCATTTTAAATGTTGCATTTCATGAAACTCATGTAGTAAAAGTAACATAATTGATCTCTCTCTGTTTCAGATCTTATATTAATTTTACCTACACTAGTGCTATCATTTCTGATTGTTATTTTCTTTTCTTCATTGTATTAAGATCCAAGGGATATATCACAGTGACTCAGACTCCATCTGAGTACTTCCAGTGGGCTTGGTTGTGTTTAATCCAAACCAAAACTTCATCTGTCCCTATGAACCAGCAGCTGTGCTGATTAAAGACCCGTCACATATTCTGTATGTAAGAATAGATTTAAAATTTTGAATAAAAAAACAAGATGCCTAATATCAGAAGAGAACAAAGAGACTTATCCCTTACTTTTTAAGACCTTAAGAGAGCTAATGCACGTTCAGTAATGCGACACCCACTGTGCCATTAAAAACACCATTGTCATACGCAGGGGCGCCGTAAGGGGGAGGAAAGCTAGGACGATTCCAAGGGCCCCTGAGTGACAGGGGCCCTAAAAAATTAGGAAAATAACTGGATTGGTTTGGACTGGGGGGCCTAATATGATATGCTTTCATGGGGCCCAAAATCTCTAGCAACGCCCCTGGTCATACGCATTTGTTACGCAGATTCAATTTCTGATCATATAAAGATGAATTCCTGACTTTTGGGAGAATAAAAGAAATGTAATTGTTAATGCATTGTTATACATACAGAATATCTTTTTTTGTTTATATAAAACATTAAGCAATATTTCAGAATGAGGCATGATTTTAGAACCGGCACAGTAAGTTACCTGGAATTTCTGAAAACTGCTGTTGAAATGCTGGAACGTTTGTTAATCGAGTTTTATTTAAAAAATTAAATCCCAATAATTGAACTCATTTTCATATCATTTTAAATCTTGCATTTCTGTAATAAATGTTAGAAAGTTATTGTCACAAGGAAAAATGAGGAAAATACTCCGAATGCAGCCTTCTAGGACTCAAAGTTCATTTGTTTGACAAAAATAGACACTAATAAAAACAAAACAACCACAAAGGATCAAACAGGAGGCAGGTAGGAACAACTAGGAGGGACCTGATGAACTGAGACACAGGGAACAACAAAGCAGGAACTAAGACATTAAACATATTAACCTTCTGAACAACTATAATAACTGAACCTAGAAACAGGACAATAGCACATATGCACACAGGTAATAAGGTATCAACGAAAGACAAGTGTGAGTGACACAGGGCTGGACACAATTAGTGGGAAAATATGGCGTGACCACCTCACAGCTGCTGTAACACGCGAGAGTGACAGGCGGCTGCTGGGACCCACAGAGACTCTCTGCATGGAGCATCGCGGGCATCAGCATTGCACACGTCACTGACGTTTCCTGCCTGATGTGTTTATAACCCCCCCAGGTTTAACTCTTCATGTCACAGTCGGGTCTCACTGGCACAGAGACACAGGGAACCATGAGCTTCATCACCATCATCATCTCAGCGCTCGTCTTCTGCACTCAGGGTGAGAGTCCAGGGGAGGCTGTGGATGAAACTCAGGCAGCAAACTTAGAATAATTTATCTCTATGTTTCAGTTCTTACATTAATTTTGTCTTACAAAAAATTCATAATTTCTTATGACTGTTTCCTTTTGTTCATTCTATTAGGATCCAGAGGACAGATCACAGTGACTCAGACTCCAGCAGTGAAATCTGCTCTCCCAGGCAGTGCAGTGACTCTGAGCTGTAAAACCAGCACTTCAAGCAATCTTGGAAGTGATGTATCCTGGTACCAGGTCAAACCTGGAGAAGCTCCTAAACTTTTAATATATAGAATAAGCAATCGCCACACTGGGATTCCAGAGAGGTTCAGTGGATCCGGATCTGGGACTGACTTCACTCTACAGATCAGTCAAGTCCAGCCTGACGATGCAGCTGATTACTACTGTTTTGCTCGGTATTACGCTCCAGACCTCACACAGTGACAGAGAGCCGTACAAAAACCTCCCCAGTCTCAGTTCCTGCTCCGCTGCCCTCAGAACTTCTGCTGTCTCTTTGCAACAGCTGCTGTGATGATTAAATGACCTTTATATATTCTTTAGGTAAAAAAAGTTTTTTTATTTTTGACTAAAAAATAGTGCTGCTAATATCTGAGGAAAATTAAAAACCTCGTCTTCCATCCCCTTTGAAAGAGACAGACATGATGCCACTGAAAACATGTTTGCCATGCAAATTTTTTAATACAGAATAAGTTTCTGATCATGAAAAAAATCACTACTTTGTTGGGAATAAAAGAAATGTAACACGTAATGGTACGTCACATGTCACATGTGCATAGTACGTCAGTTTTCATTAAACATTAAACACCAAATTACAATGGTGTTGATGTTTAGAACAAACATAATAATTTGTCGGGATTTTCTGAGTATCAGTGTTTAAATGTTGTTCCTGTTAATCGAATCTCATTAAGAAATAGTACAAAACACCAAATGACATCATATTTTAATTGTCCAAGAACCTTGATTTCTTAAATTAACATTATGAGGTCATTTTACGATCAGCATTAAACACATTAGTGACATCTGGATAAGGACAGTACCTAGCAAGTATATTTCTCACACGACTGATTTAGGCTTCCTAATAATTCCGGTTAACCATCCGGCCAAAGGTGCGAGAAGAGGGCTGCTGCAGCGCCGTGTCATTTGGGTCTGGATCTTATTTCATTTACTAGCACTAATAACTAAAATGTTTCTTTTCTTTAATAGCTATAAGTGTTATTGGGAGGTTTATATAATATTCATTTTCACTGTTATGCCGATGACACTCAGCTTTATTTGCCCACTAAACCTGACTCCACTCTTCCTCCACCTTCCCTTAGCCTCTGTTTAGCTGAACTTACATCTTGGTTTTCTTCAAACTTTCTTAAACTTAATAGTAATACAACAGAGTTTCTTCTGGTAGGCTCTAAATCAACACTATCCAAAATTGATTGTTTTCCTATTACTATAGATAACTCTTTGGTTTCCGTGTCCCCATACAGTATGTGAAAAGTCTTGGTGTCATCCTTGACAGCACTTTATCTTTTAATTCACATCTCAATAATATCACTCGGTCCGCATATTTTCATCTGCGCAACATTAATCGTCTCCGTTCATCACTCACCCCACAAGCCACCGCCATTCTTGTCCATAGCCTTGTCACTTCCCGGATCGATTACTGTAATTCACTTTTATTTGGTCTCTCTAAAAAATCCATCCATAAGCTCTAACTTGTCCAGAACTCTGCTGCTCGTTTTATCACCAGGACCCCTTCTATCCACCACATCACCCCTGTTCTGCAGCAGCTTCACTGGCTCTCGGTTAAACATCGCATCAACTTCAAAATCCTTCTGTATACATTTAAGGCCATCCACCACCTCTCCCCTCCATATTTGTCTGATTTGGTTCAGGTCGCTACTCCATCTCGTTGCCTCAGATCCTCTTCCTCTCTTCTTCTCTCTGTCCCTTCCCACCATCTTGCCACCATGGGGAGCAGAGCTTTCTGCTGCTCTGCTCCCCGGCTTTGGAATTCGCTTCCTCCAGACATTAGAAACATTACTTCTCTTCCTCTTTTTAAATCTAGACTCAAAACTCACTTGTTTAAAATTGCTTATTCAACATAACCTTTTTTTTTATTCTGTCTTTTTAATTTGGATTGTTTTATATATATTTTGTAAATTGTTTGCTTTTATGTTTGTTTTTTATCATTTGTTGTGTACAGTTCCTTGAGTGTCTTGAAAGGCGCTTTTAAATAAAATGTATTATTATTATTATTATTATTATTGTTTGACGAGAATAATAATTTTAAGTTTAAATAAAGGAAAATGTAGTAATAATTTATTATTCATTACAGGCTTTGGTCTTTGAAGCTGACAGCACATCTAACCAAAATATTGCTTCTGTGCCCCTGAATCTGACACAAACCAGCCAGGAGAAAGATGGGAAAAGTGATCAAAAATAATATATTAAATATTTGCTTCAGTGGAATACAATAGAATTAGACGGTTAATTGTGGTAAAAATGAGAAAGAAAATCATTATGTATTTATTTGTAAAGAAATCAATAAAATACAGTCATACGTTGCGAATTGATGTGGATATGTTCTGAGAAATGCATCGTTAGGTGATTTCATCATTGTGGGAACATCATAGAGTGTCCTTACACAACGTAGATGGGACAGTCTACTACACACCTAGGCTACAGGAAATACTAATAAACAAATAAATTATTAAATAAATAAGAATAACGAGTACATTCCAAAATAATGATTACACAGTACAGTATAGTAAATACATAATGCAGAAACATTGGTGATTATTATTATTATTAAGCATTATGTACTGTACCTAATCATGTGAGCTGTACTTTAATATGACTTGTAGCGCAGTAGGTTTGTTTACACCAGCATCATGACAAACATGTGAGTAATGTGTTGTACTATGAAGTTACAACAACTACAACATCACTAGGCGATAGATATTTTTCAGCTCCATTACAGTATAATCTTAGGGGACTACCATCGTACATGCAGTCCATCGTTGACTGAAACATCATTAAGTTACATGACTATACTGTGAAATAACAAATCATGTTTGATTTGCAATTATATTGCAATACAGCCACAGTTAGGGCACATTTGCGTAAGTGTGACACAGCTGATGTCACTGTGAGAGACACGAGAGACACTTTGCATGCAGAGGATCATTTGCATCAGTGTTAAACACTTCAGTGCCCTGGCAGTGTTTATTAGTCCTGTGTGTTTAGCTCTTCATGACTGACAGTCGGGTCTCATCGTCGTGGAGCTGAAGGCAAACATGAGCTTCATCATCATCATCTTCCTCTGGTCGCTCATCTTCTGCAGTCAGGGTAGGAGGCGGCTTCTTACTGCTCACTTATAACACATTTATCTCTGTTAGTAAAAGTTACTGTATAACTTTTATTTTGTTATACAGTCATGAGTAATAAAGGTCTCTGACTTTTCAATCATTGTTCTCTAATGCCAATACAATATCCTTTTGTTTTTCATTAATTCTTTGGTCTGGTTGGTTTCAGGATCCAGAGGACAGTACACAGTGACTCAGACCCCATCAGTGGTATCTGCTCTCCCAGGCAGCACAGTGACCCTGAACTGTAAACTCGGTACTTCAGATAGTGATGTATCCTGGTACCAGGTCAAACCTGGAGAAGCTCCTAAGCTTTTAATATATAGCATGAGGAGTCGCCACACTGGAATTCCAGTGAGGTTCAGTGGATCTGGATCTGGGACTGACTTCACTCTAAAGATCAGTGATGTCCAGCCTGACGATTCAGCTGATTACTACTGTTTTGTTTGGTACTGTATAGCACTCCAAACCTCACACAGTGATAGAGAGCCGTACAAAAACCTCCCCCAGTCTCAGTTCCTGCTCTGCTGCCCCCAAAGCTTCTGCTGTCTCCACAAAACAACTGCAGGGCTGTTAAAATAGACTCTGTTAACTCACCTGTAATTAACAATAAAGCATATCATAGCCTATCATAAAAAAATAACACACAATACAAAAAAAATGTTTGAGCTGAAACACCTTTAAACACCTTATCAAAATATATTTAAATATGAAATATATACATTTGGACCTGTACAGTTTTTCTTTAATAATGTATCACAACTACATTACTATCCAATTCACAATATGATAACAGGCGATACTTCAGTTGCATAAACAGTAAAACAGTAATAATTTGATCTCCTGACAAGAGACAGACACTGCAAGCTGCCTTCCAGCTCTCACACAGGACTAATAAACGCTGCGGCGTCGAAACGGCCGTCGGGGATGTTTGCTCTGTTTACCTGGTCTGCCTTCTCCTAATGATGTAAATAAATAAACACTAATAAATCCACCCTTCAGTCCTTGTGTCACATCTAGTGTTGCCGTCCCAACAGATTCTAATCTCACATTGGCCATCAATTCCTCTGGAGAATGATTCAAAAAGTAAATGTGGTGATTATATTAACAAGTTGATATGAAACAATTAGATGCTGTATTGGTGTAAATCACAGTCCAAGTGGAGATGATGATTTGAAGACAGAAATTTGACTCTGTGACCATTTAGGTAAAAGATGACAGACAGACAGACAGACAGATTGACAGATAGACAAACAGATGGACAGACAGACAGTACTTTATAAAATACTTTCCCAAGTGTCAGTTATTTGCTTGAGAAGCTCATGGCCGCTTTTCCCCACCATGAGGAGATGCCTTGCAGGACGTCACAGCTGCAGTAACACGCGAGAGTGACAGGCGGCTGCTGGGACCCACAGAGACACTCTGCATGGAGCATCGCGGGCATCAGCATTGCACACGTCACTGACGTTTCCTGCCTGATGTGTTTATAACCCCCCAGGTTTAACTCTTCATGTCACAGTCGGGTCTCACTGGCACAGAGACACAGGGAACCATGAGCTTCATCACCATCATCATCTCAGCGCTCGTCTTCTGCACTCAGGGTGAGAGTCCAGGGGAGGCTGTGGATGAAACTCAGGCAGCAAACTTAGAATAATTTATCTCTCTTTGTTTCAGATCTTACATTAATTTTGTCTTACAGTAATATTATCATTTCTTATGACTGTTTCCTTTTGTTCATTATATTAGGATCCAGAGGACAGATCACAGTGACTCAGACTCCAGCAGTGAAATCTGCTCTCCCAGGCAGCGCAGTGACTCTGAGCTGTAAAACCAGCACTTCAAGCAATCTTGGAAGTGATGTATACTGGTACCAGGTCAAACCTGGAGAAGCTCCTAAACTTTTAATATATAGAATAAGCAATCGCCACACTGGGATACCAGAGAGGTTCAGTGGATCTGGATCTGGGACTGACTTCACTCTACAGATCAGTCAAGTTCAGCCTGATGATGCAGCTGATTACTACTGTTTTGCTAACTTTGGTGGGTCAAACCTCACACAGTGACAGAGAGCCGTACAAAAACCTCCCCCAGTCTCAGTTCCTGCTCCGCTGGCCTCAGACAATCTGCTGTGTACTTGGACCAGCTGCTGTGCTGATTGAAAGGTCTCTGTCAGTTCATCTGTACTTTCAGAATAACTGTCTCAAAGTCCTATAAATATAATATCACTTACATCTGAAGAGAACAAAATAACAATCCCTTCCACCACTTTTTAAAAGTTACAACCTAACAGAGCTGATACACCTTCAGTAATGAGACAACCATGGTTTTGTTACCCACCTTTATAATGCAGATATAGTTTTTGATTCCAACCCAATAAATGACATGCCATTTTAAAAGTTGCATTTCATGAAACTCATGTAGTAAACGTAACATAATTGATCTCTCTCTATTTCAGATCTTCAGCTGTATCAAAAATCTTTATTTTTGTTTATTTTACAATGTTTGTGATACTTAATGTTACTCGGAATAGAAGTGTCAGGATCTGTCGCTGTCTGCGACGTCATGTGCCTGTTTGGCATGAATGTCCCTCTGTGTCTCACATTTACGCGAATGTGTGTGACTTGGAGTCTGAAAACCTCTGTTTAAATGTTGCTGCTCCAGTTAATCGTCTTATTAAAAAAATAATACATCCCAATAAATGACATCATATTTATGCCATTTTAAAACTTGCATTTCATGAAACTCATGTAGTAAACGTAACATAATTGATCTCCCTCTGTTTCAGATCTTATATTAATTTCACCTTACACTAGTGCTGTCATTTCTGATTGTTATTTTCTTTTGTTCATTGTATTAAGATCCAAGGGATTTATCACAGTGACTCAGACTCCATCTGAGTACTTCCAGTGGGCTTGGTTGTGTTTTATCCAAACAAAAACTTCATCTGTCCCTATGACACCTAAGACCCGTCACATATTATGTACATAAGAATAGATTTAAAATGTTGAATAAAAAAACAAGATTCCTAATATTAGAAGGGAACAAAGAGACTTAAGAATGAGGCATGATTAGGTAGGAACAACTAGGAGGGACCTGATGAACTGACACACAGGGAACAACAAAGCAGGAACTAAGACATTAACCATATTAACCTCCTGAACAACTATAATAACTGAACCAAGGAACAGGACAATAGCACATATGCACAGAGATAATAAGGTATCATCAAAAGACAAGTGTGAGTGACACAGGGCTGGACACAATTAAACATAGTGGGAAAACATGTCATGGCCAGTGACATCTGCTGGCCAAACAGGAGCATGACATCACAGACAGCAAAAGATCCTGACAGTACTATTGCAACCATTTTCTGAAATCACTGAATCCCAACTGCGGTCACTGGAGCCTATCCCTGGAACAATGGGCGCAGGCAGGAACCCACCCTGGGCAGCCGCCAACACACCACAGGGCCAATTTAGACTCACCAATCAATCTATCCTGCACACCTTTGGACCATGGGAGGAAACCAGAGCCCCTGGTGGAAACCAATGTGAACACAGGGAGAGCATGTGACCTCTACAGAGAACGGACTCAGTACTGAACCCAGGACCTCCTCACTGTAAGGCAACAGCACTAAGCACTGCACCACTGCACCACCCCAGTTCTACCCACATGGAAAGAACCTATATGAGGATATATGCGCATATATGAAACCTATATGCAGTACATATGGATATATATGATAATATATATGCTGCATATATGCGTATATATGCCACATATAGGCAAAATTGAGGTGCATATATGTGCATATACAGGCCATATACTGTAGGTCTCCTGTATTGCTTCTTTATATCCACATATAAGCCCTATATGTACATACAAGATATGTCTCCTATATAGCTCATGGCAGGATCTGGTCATTTTAGCTCATATCTCACTTTGGCAACTGTCATACATGATGCCTAGCTCATATTTTCTATTATCAAGGCAATAACTAAGAACTAACTAAAAAAAAAAAAATGCAAAAAACTTATGTGCGAACACGTGAAATTGGTATGACATGTAATTGGTATGTTATGGAATTTAACTATGGCAAATAAGTGAGAGGAGATGGAAAGCTATGATGTCTACACGTTTTCCTGAAACATTTACAAGGTCAATTCTTTCTTGTATGAAAATAGTGGAAAAGAAGGAAATGTATAACAAAATGGTTTGTCGTTTTTTTTATTTTGTCAATCAAGTCTTTTTTCCAATTTCAAGTCACTTCCAGATTCACATCCCACACGGAAATAACCTGAAGCAAACAAATAAAATTAATAAGTTTATTCATGCATAACCCCACACTGAAAGAACATCGACAAGGGATGTATGGTGGCGCAGAAGGTAGTGCTATCGTTCGGCAACTGGAGTGTTGCAGGTTCAAGCCTTGGTTCCTTCTGACCCCATCAAAGCAAGACACTGAACCCCAAATTGCTCCCGGTGTTCATTCAGGTTGGCGCCTTGCATGGCAGCCTCCACCGCTGGCTTGTGGATGGGTGAACGTGAGGCATAAATTGTAAAGCGCTTTGAGTACTCGTAAGAGTAGAAAAGCGCTATATAAATGCAGTCCATTTAACCTATATAAACATATAGGTTTTTAATATATGTGACATATATAAAATTGGCCGTTTTCCTATACTATATGTACATATATGTAGAAAATTGGCCGTTTTCCTATATTATATGTACAAATATCTCACTATAGGAAAACGGCCAATTTTATATATGTCACATATATTAAAAACCTATATCAAAACCTATATATATTTATATAGGTTATTTCCGTGTGGGTTTACTTTTTCCCCTCTAAGGCTCTGTGAAATTCACCACGCAAAAATGTTTTTATTTATCTATTTGTTTATCGCATCATTTAAATGTGTAAAAGTCAAATCGCGTCCGACGTTCTAGATTCTATAAACGAATACGTCAGTGACAGCGCAGCCGAGAACTATTTAATCACGAGCGCAGCAAAGAAGTCGTCATTTCGTCGCTGACAGCAGTCGAGACAGAGATGGAGATCCTAAAAGTTCTGAACAGTGTAAAATCAGAAAAAATGCTCTGCGCAGCCGGACTGGCCGTCGCCGCCGTGTGTCTAACCCGGAGGCTATGGGAATGGGCACAGCCGGAAGAAGGTAGTAGGATAATTATCGTCTAAATGGATCATTTACATGACTACGGAGCCCTTTAGGTGTCACAGTAAAAAAAAATATTATTTCGTTCCCTCGAATTACTAAATCCTACCCTCGAATTAGTAAATCGTGCCTTCGAATTATGTATTGCTACCCTATTGATCATTCATGGACACAGGGTCATGGAACAAATATAACAGTATGTCCTGGTTTTAACAGCCTGCCCATCTTACAAACTGATATTATACAGCAAGCATAATTCAGTTGGCACAGAGTCAAACCACCAATTGCACAAAAGTAAAGCAACACCTTTATGCTTCAGACAGTGGTCAATCACAATTAAAATGCAATGGCTTTGTAAAACAAAACAATAATGCACTATTTACTGTTTATGCACTATTAAATACACAGTTTTGTTCATGAATGCAGTGTATTAAATGCACTGAGATGTTGACTGGAGCATCAGAAATGTTTAATATACATATAATTACATTTTACACATGTGGAGAGACCTGTTATACGTGCATATGTGTTTATTTGTGAAAACATTTTTCCTTCTGTCTGATCCCTGTGTAATAATGAGACAAAGCAGGCATTTACAGGGCTCTAGACTAACTTTTTGCACTGGTTGCACTGGTGCGCCTAACTTTTTTTCTTAGGTGCACCAGCACAAAAGTTAGGTGCACCCAAATTTTCAACCGCATCACATTTAACACCGCAGTTTTACAAGTTCACTTTATTTATTTATTTATTTGTTTGTTTGTTTTTTAATCGCTGTCCATATAGGCAATATTGACTTGTAAATGATTAACTAACAATCTGGTCAATATAAAGTTCTTTATTTGAAGGCAAGCACAATTCTACAAGAAAGGTAACTTACTGAAAAAGTGTTGGTGCTTAAAGTGCTTTACTGAGCTGAAATTTAAACTTAAAAAATCTCAAGATAAATTAACTAAAAAGAAAATCCAAGAGCAGCAAATGCTTTCTTTGAGGCAGCATAAATTCCTAATTAAACAAATAAAAACGATAATACCATTTACTACCCAGATCAAGAGTTTATAATGCAGTCTATTTATTTATTTTTATTTTTTCATTTTTAAGTATAAGAATATTATGGTTAATGCAGTAACGAGACGGTAGGCATATTATTGACATAGGCTCCATGACATGACATGGCTTACCTCAATGTGTCCAATAAGTATATTCACCGGTCTTCCTCTCCGCAAGATACGACCGTACACAATGACGCATTCCTTTGTGGCGATATCTGTGTCTCCGTCGATCAGGAATGCCATGTACGCACTTCGCAATTTGCACAGACGTCTTTTTTTTCAATGGATCTGCAATGACTCCTATAAATTGGGCGCACGCGACATCATTGCTGTACGTCGGGTTTACGTTCAAGCCATTTTTCTTCGTAAGAATTATTTCGGACTTGAATTTAGTGAAGGGATGTTATTTTGCAATATTGTAGGCAACGTTAAAATTAATTATCATCTCGGCCTCGTCTGATGATCTGTTTGCTGCTGCCTGCCGCTGAAAGGCAGCGGGGAGAGGGGACACTTGAGCAGTGCATTTATCGCGGCATGTAATGTGTTTTATAGATGTATTGTGCTTTTTCAGCGTTTCAATTCTAAATGTATTAGAACCAGTCACAAATGCACTACTGCCGGCCATGGTCTTCCCACACTCTTTACAGTAAATACAGTGCATTATATTATCGGCTTTACTGTATCTTAGCCAGGGAAACTGGTCAAGCCACTCTTTTCGAAATGTATACACTTTACCCCTTTTAATTTCAGTGGGCTCGGACTCGATCGTATGTGGCTCATTATCTAATGCAGTCTCCGGACCAGGGCTTGCTATAACTTGGGAGGTTGATGGCTCCGTGTCAGAGCATTGGTTATGATTTTCGGACGGATCAGGCCCCAACTTAACATTCTTAACGAAAAAGCTGTCAATCGTTCTTTTCATCTTCTCTCATAATTCGCGGCTACATCCACTGTTTACCTGATGGGCTACTCACCTCTCTCTGTCTGACTGCATCACATGCATTTTCAAACGTACACACACGTACAGGAATATCTGGACCACGGCCAATCAGAGGGGAGACCACGATATGGGCCTAATGTGTGTCTGTTGTTGAACAACAGGGAGACTTTAAGAGTCACGGAGTTTCGTTTTTTTTCCCCCTCGAACGGCTGGTCGCACCGGTGCAACCTTTGATTTTTTTTAGTCGCACCATTGAGAAATTAGGTCGCACGTGCGACCAGAGCCCTGATTTAACAAATGAAGACAGGAATTATGTGTGGACATGCTACACAAGTGTCCCTGTTGTACGTTTTTAGCCCCAGTATTTGTCGAGAATATCCGTCGATTGATCAATCTATACAAATTCGAAAGGTTTCAGTTTATCATAGGAGTCTAAGTGCCATACAAAGTTGGGACCATATGACGAATATGCCCTCTGGTTAAGGCGTCTCGTAATTCGAGGGTACGATTTACTAATTCGAGGCTAGGATTTACTAATTCGAGGGTACGAGTTACTAAATCGAGGTAACAAAAAAATATATTTTTTTCTCCATACTTGTCCATTTCACATCTTGATACAAACTATATATTCATTTAAATAAGTATGTGCTAACATTAATAGTAATGAGAATGTGTTCTAATTACATATATGTGCATTAACGTATCACATATGCATATATGTCGTAGCTTTACAGATACGTTAGTTATAAATTTCAGGCAAAACATGTGCATACAACTGGGTACCATTCTCTTCAGTTCCATTAAATCCACTGTATACCCCATGTGGTCCCAACACATTAGTTCCAAAGCACTGTTATAAAAAGTTAGCAAGAGCATCATAAACTGACTTGACAGTTAATGTCATTCAGCAATATTAAAAGCTAAATGACTGGACACTGAATATTCTGTTTCAGACCTTCAGCATCAGAAAAAAACAGAGGGTAATATTGATGAACTCGTGGAGGCCATGAGGAATCATAAGGTACAGTTATACTCTGATTTATCAGTTGTTAAAAATATTATGGCTTGCTGAAGGAAAAATAGATCAAAATACTAATTTAAATGACTTTGGGCTATGTGTGAAGATCGGGGATGAAGACAATAGACGGCAGATGAGTTGGGACTTCAGCCGATTGCTCAACGGCCCAGTCGCTGAAGTCAGAGTAAGAACCACCACACATGCACTGCTCCTTTCTGATTGGTTAAAATAAGTAGCAATGTTTATTGGAATATCGTCAGTCTTGACATAACGTGATGCCAAGAATTAGTTACCGTTGGATTCCTTTTGTTCAGTATTACTATTGCAATTTTTTATTTACCTATGGGAATGCAAACTTATAGTCCTTCATTGACTTTGCTTGCTTCTGTCTTGCAGTGCCGGTCTGGAGAATGCCAGCCTGCCGAGAGGGTCACAACCTTCCGCAGCACTGAGTGCCACACCTGTGATATGATGGTTTGTTTGCTGGTTTTTTAAAATGAAAAACACACTACACTGACCAAAACCTGAGATATGTCTGCAATTGGGTTATATTGCGGCTGTGCTATTTTGCATCAGATTTATTTACTGGAAAATATACTGTGTCTTCCTAGGTCACCAAAGCCACGCTGGTGCACTGGACCAGCATCTCTAACAGGGAAGTGTCTCTCTGGGTGATGAACACCAGGGAGACAA
The DNA here is from genome assembly GCF_048594095.1 of Paramormyrops kingsleyae. Classification (NCBI taxonomy): domain Eukaryota; kingdom Metazoa; phylum Chordata; class Actinopteri; order Osteoglossiformes; family Mormyridae; genus Paramormyrops; species Paramormyrops kingsleyae. The sequence goes on along the minus strand of NC_132808.1, from coordinate 31,771,206 downwards.
CCGAGCTGAGTCCTGAGGTGAGTGTTTTCTCCATTGTACTCTTTGATTCAGGTATAAAAATGATCACGTCTGTTCACTTGGGACATCGATCTTTTTTGTTCTGAAGGGCATTTCCCTGTATACAGAGACAGCACAGGAGGTGACAGGTGTCAAGGTAAGAATTCAGTGCTGCTCAGGTAGCCATGATCGGTTCAGATTGTTCACATTTGTTATGTTCATACCAGTTTTGGCAGCCCTCAGCATTTCATCATTTTTCCTTTCTGTGCATTGGTTAAGCTTGTGAGATTAATTATAAATCCTGTTCTTCTCCTTCTGCAGCTGGTAGATGGAAAAGTGCAGCAGTATGCATCTTACTGCATTGTGGATGCTACTGCTAGGTCTACCAGATTCAACGATCGTGTGGTAAGTAGTCACTTTTGTCCCGTTTCATTATCCTGCGTGACACATCTATTGCATCATTCTGAACAGCTCAAACGATGATGCTAAAGGCCTCGGTGAATGACGGTATAAGACGTCATACGATTCAGCAGGATGACCGTCTCTTTCACCTGCGGTATTAATGGCTCTCAATGTTACCTTTTAAACAGCAAATCAATTCTTGCACTCGATTTTCTGGCATATCCCTGGGGCCGCATACATCACTCTCAACGATTGAGTGGGATTATGAAAATACAGACGTGCAACCAAGACAGGACTGTGAAGGTAAATGTTTTGTGTTTGTCCAGTACGTCCATCAATACCGACATTCTGAGTGACCCAGTCAGCTAAGCCTTTAACATTGTGCAAGAGGCCATAGTGATTACATGAGTAGTGTAGGGTTACTACAATGCGTGTTGCAGTGAGTGCCAGTGACTTCTGCCTGATGACTGTTATTGTTGTTTGTCAGTAATTAAATTATATGGGAATCTATAGTTTATGGTGAATGCAGATTAAATTATTGGAAGAAACTGGGGAGAATAAACCAGAACTCTAACACAGAAGCCTGTTGCAGGGCCAGCCACGTTGTGCTTGGATGGAGCTCCTTCCCCACTTCCACCAGTGGAAGGTGAATGTATGAGCTCTACGGCAAGGAATCGTGTCAACTGGCCGTGGATCTCCAGACTCCGTCAAGCCCTGCACAAATTAGTGCCCAGCTGTCTGACCACTCGCTAGACATTGTAATCCCTTGTGTGGACACTATGTGTGTAAATATTTTTATATTTGTATATATTCCAATATCTGTGCTCCACCCCAAAAAAATAAAATAAAATTGTTTTTATAAAAAATTATGTAACACAGAATCATTCTTTTTAGTATTTAATTATGAGCCTGTACAACGTCATATTTGTAACTTAAAAACTATGGTAAAGGTAGCTTTATTCCAGCTGTAATACAGATGTGGACAAATTTGTTGGTACCCTTCCGCAAAAGACAAAAAAAAACACAACTATATCTGAAATAAATGGCACAGACAAAAAAGATGGTACCCTTAATTTAATATTTTGTGGCACCACCTTTTGCAGCAATCACTGCCAACAAGCGATCTCTGTACTTCACAATGAGACGTCTGCATTTGCCAACAGGTAGTTTGGCCCACTCTTCCTGAGCAAACTGCTCAAGCTGTCTCAAGCTTGAAGGGTGGTGTCTCCTCACTGCAATTTCAGATTTTCAGATAATTCCATAGATGTTCAATAGGATTAAGATCTGGGCTCATTGAGAGCCATTTAAGAATAGTCCAATTTTTTTCTCAGCCATTCTTGAGGGCTTTTAGCTGTATGTTTTGGGTCATTATCCTGTTGGAGGACCCATTACCTGCAACTGGGGCTGAGCTTTCTGACACTGGGCAGTATGTTTCGCTCCAGGATGCCTTGGTAGTCTTGAGACTTCATTGTGTCCTGCGCAGACTCAAGGTTCTCTAAGCAAAACAGCCCCAAAATAAAACTGAGCCATGAATCACAGTAAGTATGGTGACCTCTTCTTTAAAAGCTTCATTTTTCCTTCTGTAAACATAGAGCTGATGTGACTGGCCAGAAAGCTCCAGTTTTGTCTCATCAGTCCAAAGGACATTCTCCCAGGAACTTTTGGGCTTGTCAACATACATTTTGGCAAATTCCACTATGGCTTTTTTTGTTTTTCTGTCAATAGTGGAGCCCTCCTGGGTCTTCTTCGATGGAGCCCATTACTGTTCAAACTGCGATGGAGGGTGTGATCAGAAAGTGATGTACCTTGACCATGGAGCTCAGCGTGAATGGCTTTGGATGGTTTCCTTGGCTCTTTTCTACCATCCACACTATCCTTCTGATCAACCTGGGGTTGCATTTTCTCTTGTGTCCACATCCTGGGAGGTTGGGGACAGTCCCATGATCGTTATACTTTTTAGTAACATTGGAAACTGTGGTCACAGAAAGAGGAAGCTGCTTGGAGATGGTCTTATAGCCTTCACCTTATAACATGTTTATCTACAGTATACTGTAATCTCCTTTCTTACCTCAGACAGCTCTCTCCTTTGCTTTCTCTGGTCCATGTTTAGTATGGTGCACACAATGATACCAAACAACACAGCAGCATGTTCTTTCCCTTTAAATAGGCTGAATGGCAGATGAAAAGCTTGAAGGCACCTATTATACTAATTAAGGTTAAACACTTAGTTCGAAGCATGACTACAGTATAATGCAAGGATAAATAGTCTTTTTAGGGGTACCAACAGATCTGTCCATACTATTTTAGCATATCTTTGAAAAATAAACAAATTTCTTTTCACAATATTACGGTTTACTCTGTGACATACAAAAGGCATGCAGGTATACATTAGACAATTGCTTTTAATTGAATCACTTTTCAGGAGAAATGAAGCATGCTTCAATAAGCTGTAAGGGTACCAACAAATTTGTTCACATTTGAATCTTTCAATGTTTTTAATATATTTCAGTGTTTGTATGTGTGCACTTCACATTTAATAGCCTAGCTGTCCTGCTTAAAGTTACTGGTAGTAAATGGACAGAATTATGAATTAAATATTTGAGGAAGATGGTGGTGCAGGAGGTAGTGCTATCGTGCAGCAACCAGAGGGTTGCAGGTTCGAGCCCTGATTCCTCCTGAACCCATCAAAGTGTCCTTGAGCAAGACACTGAACCCCAAATTGCTCCCGGTGTTCAGGTTGGCACCTTGCATGGGAGCCTCCACCACTGGCGTGTGGATGGGTGAATGTGAGGCGTAAATTGTAAAGTGCTTTGAGTACTCATAAGAGTAGAAAAGCGCTATATAAATGCAGTCCATTTAACCTATATAAACATATAGGTTTTTAATATATGTGACATATATAAAATTGGCCATTTTCCTATATTATATGTACAAATATCTCACTATAGGAAAACGGCCAATTTTATATATGTCACATATATTAAAAACCTATATCAAAACCTATATTAAAACATATATGTTTATATAGGTTATTTCCGTGTGGGTATTCCCAGTGACATTAAAAGCACTGGTGATAGCTGGATGGTGTGGACAGTGCCTACAAAGTTTATTTCACACAAGGATTATTTATGTTTCCTATTGTCATTAATGTACTATCAGACCAAGAGTGGTCAGGAGAAAGACAGAAATCTGTGATCAAAACCTTAAACTGACTAGATTGTTTCAATTTACAGAATGTTAAGTTTTACACATTAAGAACAGTTGTGAACTTAGTTGGTTCAATGATTTTGGCTCAATTAAAGGGTTAACTGTGAGAAATATAAACAGCTTTCAACAAAATAAGCTTGTATTTACTGTTAAAGAAACTGATAAAAATCACAAATACTATAAAATAAACAATAAAAAATATTTTTGGTACAGCTACAATCATCAGTTAATACAGACAAATTATATTGCAATACAGCCACAGTTAGGTTCACATTTCAGTAAGTGTGACACAGCTGATGTCACTGTGAGAGACACGAGAGACACTTTGCATGCAGAGGATCATTTGCATCAATGTTAAACACTTCAGTGCCCTGGCAGTGTTTATTAGTCCTGTGTGTTTAGCTCTTCATGACTGACAGTCGGGTCTCATCGTCGTGGAGATAAAGGCAAACACGAGCTTCATCATCATCATCTTCCTCTGGACACTCATCTTCTGCAGTCAGGGTAGGACGCGGCTTCTTACTGCTCACTTATAACACGTTTATCACAGTGCAATGTAACATTTACTGAACAATAATGAGTAATACAGGTGTTTGATTTTTCAATCAATATTCTCTAATGCTGATACAATAATCTTTTTTTATTTATTAATTCTTTGGTCTGGTTGGTTTCAGGATCCAGAGGACAGTACACAGTGACTCAGACTCCACCAGTGAAATCTGCTCTCCCAGGCAGCACAGTGACCCTGAACTGTAAACTCAGTACTTCAGATAGTGATGTATCCTGGTACCAGGTCAAACCTGGAGAAGCTCCTAAGCTTTTAATATATAACAGATACAGTCGCCACACTGGTATTCCAGAGAGGTTCAGTGGATCTGGATCTGGGACTGACTTCACTCTACAGATCAGTCAAGTCCAGTCTGACGATGCAGCTGATTACTACTATTTTGTTTGGTATAGTTTCCCAGACCTCACACAGTGACAGAGAGCCGTACAAAAACCTCCCCCAGTCTCAGTTCCTGCTCCGCTGCCCTCAGACCTTTAGCTGTCTATTTGAAACAGCTGCTGTGCAGATTTAAAGGTCTCTGTCAGTTCATCTGTACTTTCAGAATAACTGTCTCAAAGTCCTATAAATATAATATCACTTACATCTGAAGGGAACAAAATAACAATCCCTTCCACCACTTTTTAAAAGTCACAACCTAACAGAGCTGATACACCTTCAGTAATGACACAACCATGGTTTTGTTACCCACCTTTATAATGCAGATATAGTTTCTGATTCCAACCGGTCCCCCCCCCCCTTCCCCCCCAAAAAAAAGAAGAAAAAAAAAGAAAATCGCAACTTTTCAGGGAAAGAAATGTAAATGGTAATGGGCTGTCACATGAGCAGAAAATGTGCAGCGCTAAATATGAAAACTGCTGTTTAAATGTTAATCGAGTCTTATACAAAATAATACATCACAATAAATGACATCATATTTATGCCATTTTAAAAGTTGCATTTCATGAAACTCATGTAGTAAACGTAACATGATTGATCTCTCTCTGTTTCAGATCTTATATTAATTTCACCTTACACTAGTGCTGTCATTTCTGTTTGTTATTTTCTTTTGTTCATTGTATTAAGATCCAAGGGATTTATCACAGTGACTCAGACTCCATCTGAGTACTTCCAGTGGGCTTGGTTGTGTTTTATCCAAACCAAAACTTCATCTGTCCCTATGACACCTAAGACCCGTCACATATTATGTACATAAGAATAGATTTAAAATGTTGAATAAAAAAACAAGATTCCTAATATTAGAAGGGAACAAAGAGACTTAAGAATGAGGCATGATTAGGTAGGAACAACTAGGAGGGACCTGATGAACTGACACACAGGGAACAACAAAGCAGGAACTAAGACATTAACCATATTAACCTTCTGAACAACTATAATAACTGAGCCAAGGAACAGGACAATAGCACATATGCACAGAGATAATAAGGTATCATCAAAAGACAAGTGTGAGTGACACAGGGCTGGACACAATTAAACATAGTGGGAAAACATGTCATGGCCATTGACATCTGCTGGCCAAACAGGAGCACAGTTCTATTGCAACCATTTTCTGAAATCACTGAATCCCAACTGCGGTCACTGGAGCCTATCCCTGGAACAATGGGCGCAGGCAGGAACCCACCCTGGGCAGCCACCAACACACCACAGGGCCAATTTAGACTCACCAATCAACCTATCCTGCACACTTTTGGACCGTGGGAGGAAACCAGAGCCCCTGGTGGAAGCCCATGTGAACACAGAGAGAGCATGTGAACTCTACAGAGAAAGGACTCAGTACTGAACCCAGGACCTCCTCACTGTAAAGCAGCAGCACTGCACCACTGCACCACCCCAGTTCTATTCCCAGTGACATTAAAAGCACTGGTGATAGCTGGATGGTGTGGACAGTGCCTACAAAGTTTATTTCACACAAGGATTATTTATGTTTCCTATTGTCATTAATGTACTATCAGACCAAGACTGACCAAAACCTAAAACTGACTAGATTGGTTCAATTTACAGAATTTTAAGTTTTACACATTAAGAACAGTTGTGAACTTAGTTGGTTCAATGATTTTGGCTCAATTAAAGGGTTAACTGTGAGAAATATAAGCAGCTTTCAACAAAATAAGCTTGTATTTACTGTTAAAGAAAGTGATAAAAATCACAAATACTATAAAATAAACAATAAAAAAGATTTTTGGTACAGCTACAATCATCAGTTAATACAGACAAATTATATTGCAATACAGCCACAGTTAGGGCACATTTGCGTAAGTGTGACACAGCTGATGTGACTGTGAGAGACACGAGAGACACTTTGCATGCAGAGGATCATTTGCATGTGTTAAACACTTCAGTGCCCTGGCAGTGTTTATTAGTCCTGTGTGTTTAGCTCTTCATGACTGACAGTCGGGTCTCATCGTCGTGGAGATAAAGGCAAACATGAGCTTCATCATCATCATCTTCCTCTGGTCGCTCATCTTCTGCAGTCAGGGTAGGAGGCGGCTTCTTACTGCTCACTTATAACACGTTTATCTCAGTGCAGCAGAACTTTTATTTGCTATAAAATAATGAGTAACAGTCGTCATTAACTTTTCCGTTTTCTGTGTCTAATGCTGATAGAACAGTTTATATCTTAATAATACATTTTTATTATCTTAATAATTGATTATCTTAACTCATTGGCTTGATTTTATTCAGGATCCAGAGGACAGATCACAGTGACTCAGACTCCAGCAGTGAAATCTGCTCTCCCAGGCAGCACAGTGACTCTGAGCTGTAAAACCAGCACTTCAAGCAATCTTGGAAGTGATGTATACTGGTACCAGGTCAAACCTGGAGAAGCTCCTAAACTTTTAATATATAGAGTAAGCAATCGTCACACTGGGATTCCAGAGAGGTTCAGTGGATCTGGATCTGGGACTGACTTCACTCTACAGATCAATCCAGTCCAGCCTGACGATGCAGCTGATTACTACTGTTTTGCTTACTATGGTGCTCCAAACAACACACAGTGACAGAGAGCCGTACAAAAACCTCCCCAGTCTCAGTTCCTGCTCTGCTGGCCTCAGACAATCTGCTGTGTACTTGGACCAGCTGTTGTGCTGAGTAAAAGGTTTCTGTCAGTTCATCTGTACTTTCAGAATAACTGTCTCAAAGTCCTATACATATAATATCACTTACATCTGAAGAGAACAAAATAACAATCCGTTCCACCACTTTTTAAAAGTCATAACCTAACAGAGCTGATACACCTTCAGTAATGAGACAACCATGGTTTTGTTATCCACCTTTATAATGCAGATATAGTTTCTGATTCCAACCCGTCCCCCCCCAAAAAAAGAAGAAAATCGCAACTTTTCAGGGGATAAAAAAAATACAAATGGTAATGTGCTGTCACATGTGCAGAAAATGGGCAGTATTAAATATTAAACGATTTATTACAATCAGACATGATTTTAGAAAACACACAATAAGCAACCTGGAATCTGAAAATTGCTGTTTAAATGTTGCTGCTCTTGTTAATCAAGTTTTATTAAAAAATAATGCATCCCAATAACTGACATATTTATATAATTTATAAACTTGCATTTAATGAAACTCATGTTGTGAACTTAACATAATTGATCTCTCTGTTTCAGATCTTATATTAATTTTACCATACACTAGTGCTGTAATTTCTGATTGTTATCTTCTTTTGTTCATTGTATTATGATCCATGGTAAAGATCACAGTGACTCAGACTCCATCTGAGTACTTCCAGTGGGCTTGGATGTGTTTAATCCAAACCAAAACTTCATCTGTCCCTATGAACCAGCAGCTGTGCTGATTAAAGACCCGTCACATATTCTGTATGTAAGAATAGATTTAAAATTTTGAATAAAAAAACAAGATTCCTAATATCAGAAGAGAACAAAGAGACTTATCCCTTACTTTTTAAGACCTTAAGAGAGCTAATGCACGTTCAGTAATGCGACACCCACTGTGCCATTAAAAACACCATTGTCATACGCATTTGTTACGCAAACTCAATTTCAGAATTCCTGATTTTTGGGAGAATAAAAGAAATGTAATTGTTAATGCATTGTTATACATACAGAATATATTTTTTCGTTTATATAAAACATTAAGCAATATTTCAGAATGAGGCATGATTTTAGAACCTGCACAGTAAGTTACCTGGAATTTCTGAAAACAGCTGCTGAAATGCTGGAACGTTTGTTAATCGAGTTTTATTTAAAAAATTAAATCCCAATAATTGAACTCATTTTCATATCATTTTAAATCTTGCATTTCTGTAATAAATGTTAGAAAGTTATTGTCACAAGGAAAAATGAGGGATACTCCGAATGCAGCCTTCTAGGACTCAAAGTTCATTTGTTTGACAAAAATAGACACTAATAAAAACAAAACAACCACAAAGGATCAAACAGGAGGCAGGTAGGAACAACTAGGAGGGACCTGATGAACTGAGACACAGGGAACAACAAAGCAGGAACTAAGACATTAAACATATTAACCTTCTGAACAACTATAATAACTGAACCTAGAAACAGGACAATAGCACATATGCACACAGGTAATAAGGTATCAACGAAAGACAAGTGTGAGTGACACAGGGCTGGACACAATTAGTGGGAAAATATGGCGTGACCACCTCACAGCTGCTGTAACACGCGAGAGTGACAGGCGGCTGCTGGGACCCACAGAGACTCTCTGCATGGAGCATCGCGGGCATCAGCATTGCACACGTCACTGACGTTTCCTGCCTGATGTGTTTATAACCCCCCCAGGTTTAACTCTTCATGTCACAGTCGGGTCTCACTGGCACAGAGACACAGGGAACCATGAGCTTCATCACCATCATCATCTCAGCGCTCGTCTTCTGCACTCAGGGTGAGAGTCCAGGGGAGGCTGTGGATGAAACTCAGGCAGCAAACTTAGAATAATTTATCTCTATGTTTCAGTTCTTACATTAATTTTGTCTTACAAAAAATTCATAATTTCTTATGACTGTTTCCTTTTGTTCATTCTATTAGGATCCAGAGGACAGATCACAGTGACTCAGACTCCAGCAGTGAAATCTGCTCTCCCAGGCAGTGCAGTGACTCTGAGCTGTAAAACCAGCACTTCAAGCAATCTTGGAAGTGATGTATCCTGGTACCAGGTCAAACCTGGAGAAGCTCCTAAACTTTTAATATATAGAATAAGCAATCGCCACACTGGGATTCCAGAGAGGTTCAGTGGATCCGGATCTGGGACTGACTTCACTCTACAGATCAGTCAAGTCCAGCCTGACGATGCAGCTGATTACTACTGTTTTGCTCGGTATTATGCTCCAGACCTCACACAGTGACAGAGAGCCGTACAAAAACCTCCCCAGTCTCAGTTCCTGCTCCGCTGCCCTCAGAACTTCTGCTGTCTCTTTGCAACAGCTGCTGTGATGATTAAATGACCTTTATATATTCTTTAGGTAAAAAAAGTTTTTTTATTTTTGACTAAAAAATAGTGCTGCTAATATCTGAGGAAAATTAAAAACCTCGTCTTCCATCCCCTTTGAAAGAGACAGACATGATGCCACTGAAAACATGTTTGCCATGCAAATTTTTTAATACAGAATAAGTTTCTGATCATGAAAAAAATCACTACTTTGTTGGGAATAAAAGAAATGTAACTAGTAATGGTATGTCACATGTCACATGTGCATAGTACGTCAGTTTTCATTAAACATTAAACACCAAATTACAATGGTGTTGATGTTTAGAACAAACATAATAATTTGTCGGGATTTTCTGAGTATCAGTGTTTAAATGTTGTTCCTGTTAATCGAATCTCATTAAGAAATAGTACAAAACACCAAATGACATCATATTTTAATTGTCCAAGAACCTTGATTTCTTAAATTAACATTATGAGGTCATTTTACGATCAACATTAAACACATTAGTGACATCTGGATAAGGACAGTACCTAGCAAGTATATTTCTCACACGGCTGATTTAGGCTTCCTAATAATTCCGGTTAACCATCCGGCCAAAGGTGCGAGAAGAGGGCTGCTGCAGTGCCGTGTCATTTGGGTCTGGATCTTATTTCATTTACTAGCACTAATAACTAAAATGTTTCTTTTCTTTAATAGCTATAAGTGTTATTGGGAGGTTTATATAATATTCATTTTCACTGTTATGCCGATGACACTCAGCTTTATTTGCCCACTAAACCTGATTCCACTCTTCCTCCACCTTCCCTTAGCCTCTGTTTAGCTGAACTTACATCTTGGTTTTCTTCAAACTTTCTTAAACTTAATAGTAATACAACAGAGTTTCTTCTGGTAGGCTCTAAATCAACACTATCCAAAATTGATTGTTTTCCTATTACTATAGATAACTCTTCAGTTTCCGTGTCCCCATACAGTATGTGAAAAGTCTTGGTGTTATCCTTGACAGCACTTTACCTTTTAATTCACATCTCAATAATATCACTCGGTCCGCATATTTTCATCTGCGCAACATTAATCGCCTCCGTTCCTCTCTCACCCCACAAGCCACCGCCATTCTTGTCCATAGCCTTGTCACTTCCCGGATCGATTACTGTAATTCACTTTTATTTGGTCTCCCTAAAAAATCCATCCATAAGCTACAACTTGTCCAGAACTCTGCTGCTCGTATTATCACCAGGACCCCTTCTATCCACCACATCACCCCTGTTCTGCAGCAGCTTCACTGGCTCCCGGTTAAACATCGCATCAACTTCAAAATCCTTCTGTATACATTTAAGGCCATCCACCACCTCTTCCCTCCATATTTGTCTGATTTGGTTCAGGTCGTCCACTCCATCTCGTTGCCTCAGATCCTCTTCCTCTCTTCTTCTCTCTGTCCCTTCCCACCATCTTGCCACCATGGGGAGCAGAGCTTTCTGCTGCTCTGCTCCCCGGCTTTGGAATTCGCTTCCTCCAGACATTAGAAACATTACTTCTCTTCCTCTTTTTAAATCTAGACTCAAAACTCACTTGTTTAAAATTGATTATTCAACATAACCTTTTTTTTTATTCTGTCTTTTTAATTTGGATTGTTTTATATATATTTTGTAAATTGTTTGCTTTTATGTTTGTTTTTTATCATTTGTTGTGTACAGTTCCTTGAGTGTCTTGAAAGGCGCTTTTAAATAAAATGTATTATTATTATTATTATTATTGTTTGACGAGAATAATAATTTTAAGTTTAAATAAAGGAAAATGTAGTAATAATTTATTATTCATTATAGGCTTTGGTCTTTGAAGCTGACAGCACATCTAACCAAAATACTGCTTCTGTGCCCCTCAATCTGACACAAACCAGCCAGGAGAAAGATGGGAAAAGTCATCAAAAATAATATATAAAATATTTGCTTCAGTGGAATATAATAGAATTAGACGATTAATTGTGGTAAAAATGAGAAAGAAAATCATTATGTATTTATTTGTAAAGAAATCAATAAAATACAGTCATGCGTTGCTAATTGATGTGGATATGTTCTGAGAAATGCATCGTTAGGTGATTTCATCATTGTGGGAACATCATAGAGTGTCCTTACACAACGTAGATGGGACAGTCTACTACACACCTAGGCTACAGGAAATACTAATAAACAAATAAATTATTAAATAAATAAGAATAACGAGTACATTCCAAAATAATGATTACACAGTACAGTATAGTAAATACATAATGCAGAAACATTGGTGATTATTATTATTATAAGCATTATGTACTGTACCTAGTCATGTGAGCTGTACTTTAATATGACTTGTAGCGCAGTAGGTTTGTTTACACCAGCATCATGACAAACATGTGAGTAATGTGTTGTACTATGAAGTTACAACAACTACAACATCACTAGGCGATAGATATTTTTCAGCTCCATTACAGTATAATCTTAGGGGACTACCATCGTACATGCAGTCCATCGTTGACTGAAACATCATTAAGTTACATGACTATACTGTGAAATAACAAATCATGTTTGATTTGCAATTATATTGCAATACAGCCACAATTAGGGCACATTTGCATAAGTGTGACACAGCTGATGTCACTGTGAGAGACATGAGAGACACTTTGCATGCAGAGGATCATTTGCATCAGTGTTAAACACTTCAGTGCCCTGGCAGTGTTTATTAGTCCTGTGTGTTTAGCTCTTCATGACTGACAGTCGGGTCTCATCGTCGTGGAGCTGAAGGCAAACATGAGCTTCATCATCATCATCTTCCTCTGGTCGCTCATCTTCTGCAGTCAGGGTAGGAGGCGGCTTCTTACTGCTCATTTATAACACATTTATCTCAGTGCAGCAGAACTTTTATTTTGTTATCCAGTCATGAGTAATAAAGGTCTCTGACTTTTCAATCATTGTTCTCTAACGCCAATACAATATCCTTTTGTTTTTCATTAATTCTTTGGTCTGGTTGGTTTCAGGATCCAGAGGACAGTACACAGTGACTCAGACTCCACCGGTGAAATCTGCTCTCCCAGGCAGTACAGTGACCCTGAACTGTAAACTCGGTACTTCAGATAGTGCTGTATCCTGGTACCAGCTCAAACCTGGAGAAGCTCCTAAGCTTTTAATTTATTATATAAGCAATCGCCACACTGGGATTCCAGAGAGGTTCAGTGGATCTGGATCTGGGACTGACTTCACTCTACAGATCAGTCAAGTCCAGCCTGACGATGCAGCTGATTACTACTGTTTTGTTTGGTATGGCACTCCAAACCTCACACAGTGACAGAGAGCCGTACAAAAACCTCCCCCAGTCTCTGTTCCTGCTCTGCTGCCCCCAAAGCTTCTGCTGTCTCCGCAAAACAACTGCAGGGCTGTTAAAATAGACTCTGTTAACTCACCTGTAATTAACAATAAAGCATATCATAGCCAATCATGAAAAAATAACACACAATACATACTTTTTGGGGAAAAAAATGTTTGAGCTGAAACACCTTTAAACACCTTATCAAAATATATTTATATATGAAATATATACATTTGGACCTGTACAGTTTTTCTTTACTAATGTATTACAACTACATTACCATCCAATTCACAATATGATAACAGACGATACTTCAGTTGCATAAACAGTAAAACAGTAATAATTTGATCTCCAGATGAGAGACAGACACTGCAAGCTGCCTTCCAGCTCTCACACAGGACTAATAAACGCTGCGGCGTCGAAACGGCCGTCTGGGATGTTTGCTCTGTTTACCTGGTCTGCCTTCTCCTAAGGGTGTAAATAAATAAACACTAATAAATCCACCCTTCAGTCCTTATGTCACATCTAGTGTTGCCGTCCCAACAGATTCTAATCTCACACTGGCCATCAATTCCTCTGGAGAATGATTCAAAAAGTAAGTGTGGTGATTATATTAACAAGTTGATATGAAACAATTAGATCCAGTATTTGTGTAAATCACAGTCCCAGTGGAGATGATGATTTGAAGATAGAAAGTTGACTCTGTGACCATTTAGGCAAAAGATGACAATACAGACAAACAGATAGACAGACAGACAGACAGACAGACTGACAGAGAGACAGACTGACAGACAGACAAACAGATAGACAGACAGACAGACTGACAGATAGACAAACAGATGGACAGACAGACAGTACTTTATTAAATACTTTCCCAAGTGTCAGTTATTTGCTTGAGAAGCTCATGGCCGCTTTTCCCCACCATGAGGAGATGCCTTGCAGGACGTCACAGCTGCTGTAACACGCAAGAGTGACAGGCGGCTGCTGGGACCCACAGAGACTCTGTGCATGGAGCATCGTGGGCATCAGCATTGCACACGTCACTGACGTTTCCTGCCTGATGTGTTTATAACCCCCCAGGTTTAACTCTTCATGTCACAGTCGGGTCTCACTGGCACAGAGACACAGGGAACCATGAGCTTCATCACCATCATCATCTCAGCGCTCGTCTTCTGCACTCAGGGTGAGAGTCCAGGGGAGGCTGTGGATGAAACTCAGGCAGCAAACTTAGAATAATTTATCTCTCTGTTTTCAGATACATTAATTTTGTCTTATAATACTTTTATAATGTCTTATGACCTCCCATTGTTCATTGAATTAGGATCCAGAGGACAGATCACAGTGACTCAGACCCCTCCAGTGAAATCTGCTCTCCCAGGCAGCACAGTGACTCTGAGCTGTAAAACCAGCACTTCCAGTGGACTTGGTAGTACTTTGTCCTGGTACCAGGTTAAACCTGGAGAGGCTCCAAAGCTTTTAATATATTATATAAACAGTCGCCACACTGGGATTCCAGAGAGGTTCAGTGGATCTGGATCTGGGACTGACTTCACTCTACAGATCAGTCAAGTCCAGCCTGACGATGCAGCTGATTACTACTGTTTTGCTAACTATGGTGCTCCAGACCTCACACAGTGACAGAGAGCCGTACAAAAACCTCCCCAGTCTCAGTTCCTGCTCTGCTGCCCTCAGACCTTTAGCTGTCTACTTGAAACAGCTGCTGTGCTGATTGAAAGGTTTCTGTCAGTTCATCTGTACTTTCAGAATAACTGTCTCAAAGTCCTATAAATATAATATCACTTACATCTGAAGAGAACAAAATAACAATCCCTTCCACCACTTTTTAAAAGTCACAACCTAACAGAGCTGATACACCTTCAGTAATGAGACAACCATGGTTTTGTTATCCACCGTTATAATGCAGATATAGTTTCTGATTCCAACCCGTTCCCCCCCCCCCCTCCAAAAAAAAGAAAAGAAAGAAAATCACAACTTTTCAGGGAAAGAAATGTAAATGGTAATGTGCTGTCGCATGAGCAGAAAATGTGCAGCGCTAAATATGACAACTGCTGTTTAAATGTTAATCGAGTCTTATTACAAAATAATACATCACAATAAGTTACATCATATTTATGCCATTTTAAAAGTCGCATTTCATGAAACTCATGTAGTAAAAGTAACATAATTGATCTCTCGCTGTTTCAGATCTTATATTAATTTTACCTTACACTAGTGCTATCATTTATGATTGTTTTTTTCTTTTGTTCATTGTATTAAGATCCAAGGGATAGATCACAGTGACTCCGGGATCCATCTGAGTACTTCCAGTGGGCTTGGTTGTGTTTAATCCAAACCAAAACATCATCTGTCCCTATGAACCAGCAGCTGTGCTGATTAAAGACCCGTCACAAATTCTGTACGTAAGAATTGATTTAAAGTTTCTCATAAAAAAACAAGATTCCCAATATCAGAAGAGAACAAAGAGACTTATCCCTTACTTTTTAAGACCTTAAGAGAGCTAATGCACGTTCAGTAATGCGACACTCACTGTGCCATTAAAAACACCATTGTCATACGCATTTCTTACGCAAATTCAATTTCTGATTATAAAAAGAAGAATTCCTGATGTTTGGGGGAATAAAAGAAATGTAACTGTTAATGCATTGTTATACATGCAGAATATATTATCTACATATTATGATTTTAGAACTCACCAATACGTTACCTGGAATTTCTGAAAACTGCTGTTGAAATGTTGCAGCTTTTGTTATGTAAGTTTTGTTTTGTTAAGTAATTCCCAATTATTGTCACAACAAAAAATGAGAGACACTTCGAATGCAGCCTTCTAGGACTCAAGAAGTTCATTTGTTTGACAAAAATAGAAACTAATAAAAACAAAACAACCACAAACGATCAAACAGAAGGCAGGTAGGAACAACTAGGAGGGACCTGATGAACTGACACACAGGGAACAACAAAGCAGGAACTAAGACATTAACCATATTAACCTCCTGAACAACTATAATAACTGAACCAAGGAACAGGACAATAGCACATATGCACAGAGATAATAAGGTATCATCAAAAGACAAGTGTGAGTGACACAGGGCTGGACACAATTAAACATAGTGGGAAAACATGTCATGGCCAGTGACATCTGCTGGCCAAACAGGAGCATGACATCACAGACAGCGACAGATCCTGACAGTACTATTGCAACCATGTTCTGAAAGCACTAAATCCCAACTGGGGTCACTGGAGCCTATCCCTGGAACAATGGGAGCAGGCAGGAACCCACCCTGGGCAGCCGCCAAAACACCACAGGGCCAATTTAGACTATCCTGCACACTTTTGGACCGTAGGAGGAAACCAGAGCCCCTGGTGGAAGCCCATGTGAACACAGGGAGAGCATGTGAACTCTACAGAGAAAGGACTCAGTACTGAACCCAGAACCTTCTCTCTGTAAAGCAGCAGCACAAACCACTGCGCCACTGCACCACCCCAGTTCTATTCTGAGTGACATTAAATGCTGATAGCTGGATGGTGTGGACAGTGCCTGCAAAGTTTATTTCAGACAAGGATTATTTATGTTTCCTATTGTCATTAATGTACTATCAGACCAAGAGTGGTCAAGAGAAAGTAAGATATCTGTGATCAAAAGCTTTAACTGACTAGATTAGTTCAATTTACAGAATTTTAAGTTTTACACATTAAGAACAGTTGTGAACTTAGTTGGTTCAATGATTTTGGCTCAATTAAAGGGTTAACTGTGAGAAATATAAACAGCTTTCAACAAAATAAGCTTGTATTTACTGTTAAAGAAACTGATAAAAATCACAAATACTATCAAATAAACAATAAATAAGATTTTTGGTACAGCTGCAATCATCAATTAATATATATAAATAATAATATATATATAAATTATTCTACAATACTCCTACAGTTAGGTTCACATTACCGTAAGTGTGACACAGCTGATGTGACTGTGAGAGACACGAGAGACACTTTGCATGCAGAGGATCATTTGCATCAGTGTTAAACACTTCAGTGCCCTGGCAGTGTTTATTAGTCCTGTGTGTTTAGCTCTTCATGACTGACAGTCGGGTCTCATCGTCGTGGAGCTAAAGGCAAACATGAGCTTCATCATCATCATCTTCCTCTGGTCGCTCATCTTCTGCAGTCAGGGTAGGAGGCGGCTTCTTACTGCTCACTTATAACACGTTTATCTCAGTGCAATGTAACATTTACTGAACAATAATGAGTAATACAGGTGTTTGATTTTTCAATCAATATTCTCTAATGCTGATACAATAATCTTTTTTTATTTATTAATTCTTTGGTCTGGTTGGTTTCAGGATCCAGTGGACAGTACACAGTGACTCAGACTCCATCAGTGGTATCTGCTGTCCCAGGCAGCACAGTGACCCTGAACTGTAAACTCGGTACTTCAGATAGTGCTGTATCCTGGTACCAGGTCAAACCTGGAGAAGCTCCTAAGCTTTTAATATATAGCATAAACAGTCGCCACACTGGGATTCCAGCGAGATTCAGTGGATCTGGATCTGGGACTGACTTTACTCTACAGATCAGTCAAGTCCAGCCCGACGATGCCGCTGATTACTACTGTTTTGATTGGTTTACACTTCCACACCTCACACTGTGATATATAGTGATTCAAAAACCTCCCTAATCCCGCTGCCCAGTTCCTGCTCTGTGAGATCAGTCAGAGAACAAGCTCTAAAGGAAATACAGAGGATTTCATTTCAGTGTGGATTTTACAATCATCTCTACTTGTGCTTTGGATGTTTTGGGATCTGGAAAAGATGATCTTCTCCTTTGAGACCTTTCATCTCCTACATTATTCTGCGTAGGGTAAGTCAGATGTTTACTTTATTTTTATTAAAAGTTTTAGAAATTTTTATTCTGTTTGCATACAATTTAAACATAATTAGTATTCTCATGATAAATACATGTTTTTTATGAATATTTACACAGGTACATGCAGTACCAGACAAAAGTTTAGACATACCAAGCCACCTCATTCATGAGGAGAGCACCTCATAGAGACAGTAGGGTCAGCCAGTCCCTGGAGTAATTGGGGTTAAGGGCCTTACTCAAGGGCCCAATGGACCAATCACTCTGCCGACCCAGGGATATGAACCGGCAACCTTCTGAGTCCCAACCCATAGAACAGAGGGACAGTCAGGTATGTTTATATGAAAGGGAATGTGAGACAGAGAGGGACAGTCAGGTATGTTTATATGAAAGGGAATGTGAGACACAGAGGGACAGTCAGGTATGTTTATATGAAAGGGAATGTGAGACAGAGAGGGACAGTCAGGTATGTTTATATGAAAGGGAATGTGAGACAGAGAGGGACAGTCAGGTATGTTTATATGAAAGGGAATGTGAGACAGAGAGGGACAGTCAGGTATGTTTATATGAAAGGGAATGTGAGACAGAGAGGGACAGTCAGGTATGTTTATATGAAAGGGAATGTGAGACAGAGGGACAGTCAGGTATGTTTATATGAAAGGGAATGTGAGACAGAGAGGGACAGTCAGGTATGTTTATATGAAAGGGAATGTGAGACAGAGAGGGACAGTCAGGTATGTTTATATGAAAGGGAATGTGAGACAGAGAGGGACAGTCAGGTATGTTTATATGAAAGGGAATGTGAGACAGAGAGGGACAGTCAGGTATGTTTATATGAAAGGGAACGTGAGACAGAGAGGGACAGTCAGGTATGTTTATATGAAAGGGAACGTGAGACAGAGAGGGACAGTCAGGTATGTTTATATGAAAGGGAATGTGAGACAGAGAGGGACAGTCAGGTATGTTTATATGAAAGGGAATGTGAGACAGAGGGACAGTCAGGTATGTTTATATGAAAGGGAACGTGAGACAGAGAGGGACAGTCAGGTATGTTTATATGAAAGGGAATGTGAGACAGAGGGACAGTCAGGTATGTTTATATGAAAGGGAACGTGAGACAGAGAGGGACAGTCAGGTATGTTTATATGAAAGGGAATGTGAGACAGAGAGGGACAGTCAGGTATGTTTATATGAAAGGGAATGTGAGACACAGAGGATTATGAATGTTGACGGAACCTGAGTCGCTGAAGTTTTTGTACAGCCACTAAACGGGGCTGAAACACTGTGCTCATCTTCGGGGGGGGCACGAAGCTTGATGTTGGAAGTAAGTATCCACTTTATTTACCGTAATGGTACCATATTCTGTGTCTGTTTCACAAATATCATCAAGACTATGAAGAAAACACCAGAATTTTAGTTATTTTCTCATCTTTATGCCAGTGTTGTTAGTCAGTGTTACTGCAGTGCTGATGTCTTGAGCAATGCTGAGCTGAACTGTTCATGAATGCAAGGCGGTATCTATTATTTTACTAAAAGCTAAATAGGCAGCAGTATCACTCATAATAGGCTGTATGCATTTTTCTTTTAAAGGCAAATACGTAATTACAAAGTAGCGCACCTGGACTCAAGAATTATTTTTATTTGTGATAAATTTTTTGTGATTCTATATTTTATCTACAGTTCAAAAGGTAGAATCCTTCGATATATATTTAAAAAAAAACAGAACGTGAATTCCTTTACGTACCAAATTAGCAAAGACTACATTTATAAATCTAGGAATCATACGAACCTGACAGTTACACGCAGCATACATGCCTTACACGCACGCACAATCTCTCTTTTGGTATAACTTAACTTTTACAGTTTTATTATCCACAGCAACTGTTCGCATGATATGTCTAGTTTTCCGTCTGGTTTTAGTATTCTTTTTAAAAATATATAAACTGGACTGAGCTGTCAGTTAAATCAAAATTAAAGTATATACACAATGTGAAAACTAATTTTCAAGTGGTGCTTAGATTTTTTATTATGAATAATTGTAACAATGACAATTGACTAGATGTGTTTTAATGATGTTTCTCGTTCTTCCGTTTTGTAAAGTTTTCCTGTTTTCCTTTTACTTTTATAATTGGAAAAAAAAAGTTCATTCATGTTATTAATTGTTACTTGTTCTTAGCATTTGAGCAATCCAATCACTGATAAACTGATAAATATATTTTAATTTCTCTTTATATATAATAATGGAAAGATATTTAATTTTATTTAAAAATGAGGTGAAAAGCTACAAAGTAATTGAAATATAGACCTTGCTTCACGCAGTACATTTTCAACATTAGGTCTTCACACGACATAATTACTACAAAAAGAGACTTTTCTGTTCGTGAATATAATGAAATTAAATCTCTCAGTTCCTCAAAAAGGATAAAGCTGAAATTCTGAATTCAGGGGTTTGCTGCCCATCAGTTGATTCTGTTAAGACTCAGCCATGTCACTGTAAGCCTAGTTTATAATGAATCTGCCCATTTGCTGTTCTAACCTCCTTCACATGAATCATTCTGTCCCCCCAGAAACCACTGTCCCGACCCTCACAGTGCTGCCCCCTTCTGGCCAGGAGCTCTCCAGCAAGCGAACAGCCTCGCTGGTTTGCCTGGCCAATGGCGGCTTCCCCTCCAGCTGGGCGCTGAGCTGGAAAGTGGATGGAGCGTCAAGGGGCTCCTCCGTGGCGAGCAGCACCGGGCTGCTCCAGAGCGGCGGCCTTTACGGCTGGAGCAGCACGCTGACGCTGACCGAGCAGGAGTGGAGCTCGGCAAAGGAGGTGACCTGCGAGGCCACCGAAGGAGGCCAGTCCGCGATCCCAAAGACACTGAGGAAGAGCGACTGTCTGGGGTGACCATACCAGCCCTGACTTACCGCCTGTCACTTATTAATACCGACATGTTGGCTTCTCCTAATGCTTGTGGTAGCTGCTTTGGTCTAGGTTGTGTGCTACACTCGTACTTTATACAGTCTGTGTCTGTTTTGTTATTCCCCATGAGTTATGTAATCTGCATGTGACGCCTTGTAGTGTTTTACAATGTAACGCTTTCAGCTTTGACAGAAGGAAAATAAAGACTTATCTACCATCACCATGGTCGCATTTTGACTTTACTGCCCTAACATGACGCTGAATATATTTTCACAATCCAGCTTCACCGAAGCAATGAAGAGTGATTATAAGCAGACAATGCAATTACAGAAAAAAACGTGTCCGCTCTTCTGTAAAGTAGTTTGCTCTTCTGAGTGATAAAACCACATACGGAGCCTCCCTTTCCGGTAAATGGGAAATAAAGCAGCAAACTCGCTCTGCTCTCAGTGCACCGAAATTATTAATCACTTTAACCAAACAGATATTGAATTGCCACTTTCGTTTGCATCGTCATCATCTCAAATGGCCACTTCCAATTCTGCTTTACTTTCCTGTTCCTGTTCCTATTCCTGCACCCACACTATCACGAACCTCCTGGTTGGTGTCTTATTTGAGAAACCAATGAAAAAACTTAAATGGTTGAATGTTTGCTCCACTGGCACACCACAGTCTGCTGCGGAATAAGGCTGTAATGTTTTCTGGTAACGTCACTGACGGAAAACAAGATACATTCAGTCATTCAAAACACGTTCTCATGGTTTAAAGATCAAAGATGTTTTATTTGGGAAAAGCAACGGCAAGACATAGAAGCTGTCAGTTTATTTACAGATACAAACAATCCCCAAAGCTCCATTTAAGTTCACAAAAATGAGATCTGACCATCATCAGCACCATAAAGGCACAAGGCTTTTATCTCACTGGACCACAACATTTAAAGGTCAAATTTCCAAAACTCACTCAGTCCACAGCATCTGTTTTCGACAAGATTTCTCTGGACTTAGTTAATTTTAGTAAGTTAACAAAAGATCTTTACTGGGTTACTTAACAGAGGGAGTTTTGGTCCCCAGTATTGTAATATATAATGAGGAAGCCTGACTTTAGGTCATTTGAAGTCTCATCTCAAAAACTGCAAAAAAGTGGACTGAGTTTTGGAAATTTGCTCTTCATTTGGGGCCCAAGGTGAAGCAGCAGATCATTAAACACAGATGTCAAAAACACCTCTTCCCTCTTCCTCTGTTTGTTAATCTCACTCTCGGTCTCTCTGTAGCCCACGAGGGAATCTCCCCAGCACCTGCCGAAACCTGCTCCTCTATTCTCGGAGCCCGTGGGTCACACTAACCGTAGCCATGCAAACATCAGTCACGGCTGTGTGAACCCCCCTCCTCTCAAAGATTCACTGCCCAGAAATGAGCCATGGTTTACACTACTTTGCATACCCTGAAAATATGGGGGGGCTTTTAACAGCTTTGGTAGGTCTGCTGGGTGGTGTTTGAATTTGAAAGCTGCACCAGATGTGTTCCACTGTTGTAGCACACTTTGCATATCGCTGGAAACCAATTTTTTTCATTATTATTAATAACCATATTAGTAATTACTAAGCTATCTGTTCAACGGCACTTTTGACCAACCAACACAGCTGGGAAGCATTCTGGACCAGTTCAGCTTAAGTTCACCATTCGCTGGGCCTATATTTCAGTTTGATTGCACAGAGACCTTTGGCATGTCATGCAGGGACAGGATGGGATGCAAGATGCGCGGCTTCACTCTCGGGCAAAAATGTACGACAAGAAAAACAGAGAGTGGAACAACAAGGGTAGAGAAATATGGCACACATGCATCAACTGAATTTATTGAATTGAAACATTATTCGGCATTTGCACAGATAAAAGTACAAGTACATTGGAATTCTTGCATGCTTCATTCGGTTAAAATTTGAAAAACAACAAACAAGACTATACAAATTTTACTATAAACATTAACGTATGTAATAGATATAAAAAAAAAAAAAAAACAGAAAAGCAAAGATGCTTGAATGTCAGAAATAGTTGGACCAGGATTTTAAAGGCGGAGCGAAGTCTGCAGAAGCCATGAAGTGCAAAACAAATGAACAAATCAGAAAAGCGGCAATTCAGCACAACAGCCAATCACAATACAGAACGGCAGCAGCCACTCGGAGGTCTCGTAGTTGTTCGAATTCCCGTGTTAATGTTAAATACATGTATGATCGGAAGATCCTGATGAACGCCGTAACACAGTTTATCGCTGGCAAAATAATTGCACCGCGCCTAAGCTCGTTTTTGTAAAACCTGAGTGCTGTGGGTTTGTCGGACTAGAAGCCCTCAACCTGATTGCTGGCAGGAAGAAGCTCTTGTGAAAATGTGCCCTGAGTGTGATAGTGCACTCACGTGGGACGGTGTGTGGCTCTGTGGGCTAAGCTTCTGTGCGTATATTTATCCTGCTGTGCTGGGTAAACAGCCTGACCCTGTGCTCATCTCTGCGTTTGTCCTAAACTGTGTATATATGTCTCAAAACAGGGAGCAAGATACGATATGGGAAAAGAAACTAATGCGAATGGCAAATAAAGGGTCATTTCACATTGGTATCTGAGGTTATACCCAGCCCCCTGCCACCTGAACAGTGAGTGTCCTGAATGATGAGGGGGGGGGGGGTCTCTAATAAAAGATTAAAATGCTACCAGATGGCTCAATAGACTGGAAGCTGAAATCTTCACCAGAAAGGTCTTACTTATTTTACCGGAAATCTATTTTACAGGAAATGCTGCATCCTGAAACGTGGCTTCGCCACTTGGGACGTGCACAACGTGCCGCACAATCACACAATCACACAATCAATTTGATGGCCCTGCTCATTTGGGTCTCAAAATTGAATCTTGCGATACTGGGATCAATTGAGGAGCACCGTATCAAATTTGAAGTTGATAATTACAAAAATATTCCAAAAAATGTTTCCTTTCTTTTTCTGGAGTATCCCAAAGCTGGTTATGTAGTTACGGTATGTCAGTACCACACACACTGCTGTTGGTGTCAGCATGGACACTCTGGTGTTGCCAATGTAACTAACCATCCCATTTATCCCATAGTGGGGCCCTGATGTTTGTCTATGCTATTGCCTAGAATACAGTATCAGTCAAAAGTTTGGACACGCCAAGCCGCTTTTCAGGACAGCTGGAAAAGCATCCCAGGAAGCCAGTACGGTCAGCCAGTCCCTGGAGGAATTGGGGTTAAGGGCCTTACTCAAGGGCTCAATGGTGGGATCACTCTGCCGACCCAGGGATTTGAACCGGCAACCTTCTGAGTCCCAACCCATATAACTGCCCCCCCCAACAAATATATATTTTTTTGTTTAATACTTAATTGGTCAGTGCATAATTCCATATACATTATTTTATAGATTTGATGTATTTATAATTATTGTAAAATGTAGAGAATAGTACACACAGACCTTTCTATTGGTGGGTGTGTCTAAACTTTGACTGTAGCTTTTGTGTTATTCTACCTTTACCTTGGTTGTCAGTGATCCATTCTGCATCTTTGTATTATCATACAAAATGAGAACCTCCACTGAAATGACTCATTGTTACAAATAACACCAGTAAACCAAACTGGTCGTTCCGGCTCTCAGCACTCTGAACTCAAAACATCTTGCCGGGCCTTTTGCGAAGAGCCTCGATTGTCGGGTTTTTGGGGAAGATTCTTGCTTGGGAGGCAGACAATGAACACCTGCAGGCTTCAGGATGGTCTGGACTTTCTTTGAAACCAGTTTTTTTTTTTTTTCAATCCCAATCCATATAAAACATTAATCGCCTGAGGGCATGGGGAAAATTCCTCCTCGGATGGTGTGAACCTCAGACATAATACATACAGCGCTGGACTTATTTCAAGAACAAGCACAAACAAGTACAGAGGAAACTGTGGAAATTACAGCTCTCCGGGGGCGTACCCGCAAGCATGTACCTAACACAGTACAAGTATAGTGATTGTCATGGTCTCCCAGGCTATCTCCAAATCGCCCTTAGCAGCTGTGTGTGTCATTGCCTGTGTCCGTCTGGCTTCTGACCTGGGCTTCCGAGGCTAAACTGCAGACTCTCCATGACCTTGTACTGGATAAAAAGTGCTGGAATAGCTCTTTTTATAAAGGGAAGTACAACCATTGAGCTATTTGATTTTATTAGCCTTAAAAAATAAGTGTTTCCCATGAGATGGCGGCCTTTTGGATGCATGCCTTTCAATGTAGCCTAAGCTGATATTTAGCGGAATAGAGAAAATTTATTAAAGCCATGTGGGGATATTGTCTTCTCCCCTGTCCCATCTTGCCGTCCAAAAGCTACGTATACAGGCGACACAGGAGCTAAGTGCCGGGGCCGAATAGCAGAATCAGACTGGGATTTGAAACAACAACCTTCTGGTCGTGAGAACAGAGTCCCAACCTGCTAGACCACCACACCGTCCAAATCAGCCAAGACTGATCACTGTGAACTGATTACACAACAGCCTGCACAAAGCCCTCGCTCAGGACTCCTGGTCCACACCGCTCTCTCTCTCTCTCTCTCTCTCTCTCTCTCTCTTTTCCCTCTGTGTTGTTCCACTTTTCCATCTTACGACAAGGAGTGATGTGAGGATTTCAAACATTTCAAAAGGCATGACAGGAAACAGAGGAGAGGGTGAGATGCGGGACGACTGACACGAGAGGAAAGAAAGAGACTCGCCGACAGGAAGCAATAAAACAAGACAAGTAAGCGGGACATCTGTGCTCTGTGGTGAGTGCACCTCTGCGTTTATCATGACGTGTTTTAAAAGTTTCATGCCTATCTGCAGCTACAAGAAATGCGTATTCATGAAAGGCACATTAAACTGTTGAGCTTCGCACAATAAGCAAGACTTTGTGTCACTTTTCCAAGTGGCAAGGCTTGGAAATAGTCCCGGTTCTCCGGGATCTTTTCGAAGAAGGCATTACTGGTTCTGGCATTAATTTGCATTCAGCTAAAATAGCTGAAGAACTCTATGCTAGCAGCAGCTGAGAAACGAA
Source organism: Paramormyrops kingsleyae (assembly GCF_048594095.1). Classification (NCBI taxonomy): domain Eukaryota; kingdom Metazoa; phylum Chordata; class Actinopteri; order Osteoglossiformes; family Mormyridae; genus Paramormyrops; species Paramormyrops kingsleyae. Next base: position 31,745,448 of record NC_132808.1, on the reverse strand, counting down.
AGTATACGAGAATCAGTCATGTGGCGTTTTACGGTTACAGCTGGAATTTTACAGACCACAATAGCCAAGCCTGAAACATATAAAAGGAACAGCTGAAAATTCCTCCCGATGACATGAATAGAAATTCGCTTGGCACCGATCGTTGTCCAATCATTGTGGCCCCGGCCGCAAGAAGGAATCTAAAAGATGCACATATAATTATATTCAAGATTTTTTTTCTGCGACGTGCTCAGTTATGCTGGTACATCTTACAAATCTGGCTTGCTCCTGAGACTGCACAGAAGAGAATTAAGATCAATAAAGGTTAAATTAAATTAAACAAATTAAGTTGGGGGGGGGGGGGGAAGGAGCAAGTAGGACAAAAAAAACCCTAAATAGAAGATAAATAAAACATTATACATAAAAATGCTATTCAGAGGACAGTGTCCAAATGACAGCACGTGCAGCGTGGATGGTAGGCAACGTGCAAATGGCAATATACACGGACATGAAAAAGGTAAACGTCTATGTGGGAAGTTGACATGTGATGCAGTGAAAAGGCATAAATAATTAACAGTCAGTTATAAAACATCAGTGGGTGTAGCAAGGTTGAGAAACCCAGGGGTCTGAGGGTAGATGCCCGTCTTGAGGCTCTGTGCCACCGGACTGCAGAGGCAGCTGCATGATTTCTGCAGGCTGATCCGGCAGCTAATGGGATGGGCAGAGCCCTTTACAGTTTCCACAGGAAGAGAATTATTAAATCTTATTTGTTTTGGAGATCTTTTTATCTGAAATGATGTATATGTCTGTGAAAGCACGGCCGGACAGTCTATGGAACCTGTCGGGGGAGGAGGGGGGTCTCACAGCAAATTTAACGTTATTGTGTGTTATCAAAAGGGGCACTTTGTAAAATTTGCTGACCGGGGGGGTGGGTCCCCTTGGGAGGTCTTGCAGCAGGCCACCTGCTGAGATGGGCTCCGGGGAGGGGGACGACCTTGCTCTAGAGCAGTGGTTCTTAACCCAGTCCTCGGCGAACCCCAGACGGTCCACGTTTCACCCTTCTGACCATCCTAGTCGCGACAATCGGACCCACGCGTTCACTCCTCCGCATGTACATTCTCAGGGCTCTAGCTAACTTTAGCTACATGCATTAGTACAGTGGTTAGCAAAGCATAGACCGCGAACTGCTATAACAATAGTAACCGATACTTTATTGATCCCCGTGGGGAAATTGTCTTTGTGCCTCCCTCAACTTGCTCATTGTAGAGTAAGCTGTCCGCAAAGGGCAGCCACTAGTTGGGGCGCCTAGGGAGCTGGGGGTGAAGAGCCTGGAAGGAACCACAGACATACTGAGGCTGGGTTTCAACCAGCGACCTTGTGATTACAGGCACACAGGCTTAGCCCACAGAGCCACACACTGCTTGCAGCCAAGAAGGAGTGCATGTATTTTATTAAGGATAATAACCCCCCCCCCCCCCCATATTCTGAACCCCCACCCCGCCACTCCCTAGGGAGCTCATCAGATTATTTAATTTTTTTTTTTGAAGAAGTAGCTCTCGCTGTTAAAAGGGGTTAGAGACCTCTGCCCTGCACCAAAGAGCCTTCCATTTTTAAGATACAAAATTATAACAATTATAAAAAAATATATGGATGAGAATCTTGAGATCAGTTATCAGCAGAAGATGGCTGGTGCTGATCCAGCAGTGTTTCCTGGGTTGTGGTTGGAGGTTCAGTCAGGGTTTGGGTCAGGGGCATCCGGAGGTACTCAGATCCAAAAGCTCGCAGTCATGTTCAGTCCAGATTCAGGGAAATCATTTCCCGAAAAGTTCCTCAGATTTTTTCCAGTGTAAATCTAACATTAAAACCTAATAGCTTGGAGTTTGGAGTTTATGCCTTTAGACAATTTCACGTTTCAGATGCAGGCGGTGGTATAAAGAGCAGCCGTAAACCTTGGCTGTAAGTTATTATCCCTTAGTGGCTAATCTGGTGGCTGGTGTCCTGCAGGCTAATTATACTTAGCACTGGTCCTCTTAGTGTTAGAGAAGAGCCAGTGACGTTTCATTTGGCAGGACAGACTAACACGGAAAGTCCCAGATTACCCTAAAAGGACATGGCGAATAGACAAGCGCTCTATTCCTCTGAGACGTAGCAGAGAAAAGTCAGGACTCAAGGACTGTGTTCCCTGAAGCTGTCAGATTGGGGTGATGTGTTTGTGACCAACAACAACAACAACAAATTTATTTTTGTATAGCGCATTATCACAACATTACATTGTCCCAAAGCGCTTTACAGCATCCCCACCCAAAGCCCCCAGTGAGTAAGCCATAGGCGACAGTGGCAAGGAAAAACTCCCCAAAAGGAAGAAACCATGGGAGGGACCAGACTCAAAGGGGGAGCCCATCCTCCAGGGGCCGGCAGGGAGAGTCAAATACAGTTAAATCTGAAACACAAACGGGGAGCAGGGGGGAGATGACAAGCCGGTGCCACCACTCCCTCCAATCGCCAGGCAGCCAGAAGGCAGGGAGCGGGTCATACAAGGAAGATGACACAGGCAGAACGGCGAGCTTGATGCACGGACGTCATTGGTAGTGGCGACGTCACATGTTGCAGGGTGTGCTGGACATCTTGATAGATTGAAAGCTCCAGGCAGCACCCCCCAGGAGAAGGTGGTGGAAATAAATGCAATTAGTCAAAGTAAGGGAGACTATAGGCAGTGCTTAAAGTTAGATGAGTGCAATATGAAGTGCAATGCTCCGGCAGATATGGCTATGGCAGCATAAGTAGGATTCTGCAGGGCTCCGGGTTCATTAAATGAACCGCAAGTTCCAAGCGCGCCGGGTGTGACAGTGCTTTATGGTGTACAATAACATAATGCGTGTTCTGTTTTTTTTTGTTTTGTTTTTTTTTGACGTCGAGATGGCAGCACGAGATTAATTGTGGTTTCTAAGATGCTAATGTCAGGGTTGCGCCATCAGACGGCTGTCTGGCACCGTTTGAAATGGCAACCGCGACAAATTCAAACGCACTTACTGTACAGGTCAGGGACACGATCCTCCCAATTTCCTCCTGATTTCCCCATCATTAGTCCCAGTTATCACATTGTCCATTTCCACCAAAACATCTGCTGCAGAAAATTCAATTTGCCTAAGTTCCCATTAAAGCTTCATACTGAATATCCTCCTGAGAACCGACCTATTCATTTATGTCCATTGTAGTGGACATTGTATTTTTGCATTTATTTTTTCACTGATGTTGGGAAACGTATTTATTGTTGTTGTGCACTAAAGAGGACATGCTGTGAAATTAAAATAAGAATACATTTGAAAAAAATCTAAATTGTAAGATGTCTTATTTCCTCCAAAAACAAATAACCTACAATTGAAGGACACTTTTTTCCTTGGGTCTCAGGAGGATATAAAGGAATCCAAAAGGGATTTTTATTTTCCCCACTCGATTGCTGTATTATTTTTCTTATTAGGGTAAAATACCACCCCCCCCCTCCCCCTTTTCCACCTCCCCCTACAATCCAGACCTCAGATCTGAGTCTCTCTCATTTCTCATTTCTCACTTTTTCACTTTCAACATCATGCACCTTATTGACTCTGTACTTAAAGTCATTTATTTATTATTGTTCATAGTTCATTGTGTGTCTATTGTGTGTCTATTGTGTAACATGTTACAACTGTTATGTGTGTGCGCTGCTCCTCTAAAGTTTTTTGAATTTGAATATTTTCAGCTTGTGGAAATATGGGAACAGTATCTAGTTTTTCCTTTACATAGTGGACTAAAGTTATATTTAGCTGTATGATAATAAAAGAGGAGTTGATGGAATAACAATGTTGCATTATTTACCAACCAGCCACTGTCGCCCCAGCTTCCTCACTGGCGGCTTCGTGCGGGGAAAATGTAAAGCGCTTTGAGACGATGCAATGTGAACAGAAGTATTATACTGAAGATCAGCCAAAACATTATGACCATACGTGTGTATTTCCATGCACTATATGCCGTGACACATTATTCCCATAATCAGCGTTAAAATTATCTGCAATTTGTGCTGCCCTTTTGTTGGTTTGTGCTACACAGCAAAGCCCCCGTACAGTTTTACTGTATTTGACTCTCCCTGCCGCCCCCTGGAGGACGGGCTCCCCCTTTGGGTCTGGTTAGGGTTAGGGCTTCCTCTGCTGCCCCCTGGAGGATGGGCTCCCCCTTTGGGTCTGGTTAGGGTTTGGGCTTCCTCTGCTGCCCCCTGGAGGACGGGCTCCCCCTTTGGGTCTGGTTAGGGTTTGGGCTTCCTCTGCTGCCCCCTGGAGGACGGGCTCCCCCTTTGGGTCTGGTTAGGATTAGGGCTTCCTCTGCTGCCCCCTGGAGGATGGGCTCCCCCTTTGGGTCTGGTTAGGATTAGGGCTTCCTCTGCTGCCCCCGGGAGGACGGGCTCCCCCTTTGGGTCTGGTTAGGGTTAGGGCTTCCTCTGCTGCCCCCTGGAGGACGGGCTCCCCCTTTGGGTCTGGTTAGGGTTAGGGCTTCCTCTGCTGCCCCCTGGAGGACGGGCTCCCCCTTTGGGTCTGGTTAGGGTTAGGGCTTCCTCTGCTGCCCCCTGGAGGACGGGCTCCCCCTTTCTTCCTTCTCGGGAGTTTTTCCTTGCCACTGCCGCCTATGGCTGCTCACTGGGGGCTTTGGGTGGGGATGCTGTAAAGCGATTTGAGACGATGTAATGTTGTGATAATGCGCTATACAAAAATTCATTTGTTGTTGTTTGTTGTTGCCACAACGAGTCTCGGCTGCCAAACACCCTGCTAGTGGCTCACAGCTGCTCCCTCCTCAGACCCGTCTCCGTGGGTACTGACCCCGACTGGCCGCGGGCTGACCCGCCTCCGTGGGCACTGACCCCGACTGGCCGCTAGCTCAGACCCGTCTCCGTGGGCACTGACCCAGACTGGCCGCGGGCTCAGACCCGTCTCCGTGGGCACTGACCCAGACTGGCCGCGGGCTCAGACCCGTCTCCGTGGGCACTGACCCAGACTGGCCGCGGGCTCAGACCCGTCTCCGTGGGCACTGACCCAGACTGGCTGCGGGCTCCCCACAAGCCTGCTCCTTTCAGAGATGCTCTCACCCACTGCTCAGGCCATAATGATCAGGCCCCGGTCAGAGTCACTCGCATCTTCACCCTCCTGCTCATTTCCGCCGCATTCGATGTCGGCTATGAGTACCAAGTGTTAGCTGAACATCTAATATATCCCACACCTTGACAAGCACCATCTTTCGTGTGTATATAATATATATGTATATGTATGTATGTATGTGTGTGTGTATATATATATGTGTGTGTGTGTGTGTATATATATATTTATATATATAATGTGTGTATGTAAAAAAACAAAAACACTGTGTGTTTGTGTGTGTATATCGCAGTATACTGTATATATACAGTGTGTATGTGTGTGTGTGTGTGTGTGTGTGTGTATAAACCCTAATGCCAACAATGGCAACCTTAACCTCTACCCAGCCTTAACCTTAGACTAAGTATTTTAGTTATTTTAGTTTGTTTTAGTTTTTTGATTGCAGTCACAGATTTTTATAAAATTGGGTGACTGAGCATGCTGGGATATGTACAAACCTGCCCTTTTCCCCATAGAGATAATTACTGACACGTGCTTAACATGAAAAGCTGCCCCTTCTTTCCTTCTAACCTGCATAAGCACCTCCCTCCCCGTAGGTAGACGTCCCTGGCATGAATCTCAACGACACCTGCCCAATGCTGAAGTCCATGAGGAACAGCTCCCACTCAAACAGGAGCAACCACGCCGACATGGCGGTGGTGGCCTTACACGGGATCTTCTCCACCATGGGCATCCTGGAAAATGCTCTCATCCTGTGGGTGGTGGGCTTCCGGGTCCGCCGCACCGTGGCGGCCGTGTGGGTGTTGAACCTGGCGCTGTCGGACTTCCTGGGAGTGCTGACGCTGCCGCTCTTCACCTACTACCTGTCCTCGTCTCACAGCTGGGAGCTGGGCGCGCCGCTCTGCATCGCCCAGTCGGGCCTCTTCTTCCTCAACATGTTTGTCAGCGCCTTCCTGCTGGCCACCATCAGCCTGGACCGCTGCCTGCTAGTGATGCAGCCCATCTGGAGTAAGACCCACCGTTCGGTGGCCATGGCCAGGAAGATCTGCGCCCTGGGCTGGCTCTGGGCGGGCATCAACACCATACCCTATGTGCTCTTCCGTGCCGTCATTCCTACGACGGATAATCGACATCTCTGCTACCATAACTTCGCCCGTTTCCCTACAGCCGCAACCCTAGACCATGACTGCCGAGTCCGGCAGGAGGCCACGGCCCTGAGCAAGTTTCTTCTGGCGTTCCTCATCCCGCTGATCATCATCGCCAGCAGCTACGCCTGTGTGAGCTGGAAGCTGAGGCAGAGACACTTGCAGAGGCAGAACAGCCTCTTCACCAACAGGAGGATCTACTGCAACAGCACCTCCAGCACTCTCTCCCCCAGGTTCTCCAAGATGGTGATGGCAGTGATCGCCGTCTTCATCTTCACCTGGTCCCCCTACCACATCTTCTGCCTCCTCGAGATATCCTCTGCCTCCGCCAATCCTCTGTCCGACGTCCAGAAGGTGGTGGAGGTGGGTCTCCCAATAGCCGCCACCTTCTCCTTCCTAAACGCCACCCTCAACCCCTTCCTCTACGCGTTTAGCTGTCCGGATTTCTGTGAAAGGATTCGGGAAAGTATGGGGGCCGTCTTGGAGGGTCTTCTGGCGGAGGGTGAGGACACAGGGTCGGCCAGATTGCAGTTTAATGGTGTTAGAAGGTCAGTCATTGAAAAAGCCAGAAATATAGACAATAATAGCAAAACAGAGATAGAAAGTTAATGGCCCAGCATGTGGGGCTAAAACTGAGTTGCGTTGCTTCATTCCAACATATAATCCTGCTTTAATGATCCACAGGTAAATAAATCCTTAGCCTTCGAACATGAGAGATAATTTAAACACAAAAGAAACTGGAAGAAGATGACTTAGATCATATTTAGCCTGAAGCTAATTAATTAAATCCCACATTTATTGAATACAACATGAGCATTCCCTGTTTACATAGCACATCTGTCATTGTAATTGTAGATCTATCATTCATATTGGATTGTCATTCATAATGAGAATTATTGTTTTGTATAGAAGGTATTTATATGAATATGCATGTAATTTCTCTTTGTGAAACTGTGGCAGTCAGCAGACGCAAACATACATTATCACCATTAAAATCCATATGGTACATTTGATAAATAAACCTATACTGTATATCATTCTTTATTAGTTTGGTATTCCCTGTGTGTCTGACGGTCTTCTATGCTTTCTACATTGTATTCTATATTTTTTGCTTACATGAAAATATGAAAATCAACATAAGACACATGAAAATAACACAGCGGAACAATATTGCAATATGTAATTTACATGAGTCCCCCCCCCCCCCAACCCTCTCCTAGAGAAGTGATTGGACAATTGATGGATGCAAGTATGGAACTTTCCATTCTTGTTTACTACCATATCAAATACTCTCTACGTATAATGCAATTTTGGTTAATTATAGCGGCGTAATTACCTCCTTTGACTCTAAGTAGGAGAAGTGGTCACAAAAAAATGCATGGAAGTATGTTAACAAGTGTGCCTCATTAAATAAAAAAAAGTATTTTTTAGAAAGTTGCCTTTCACTTTATCTCTATCAGAAACCCAGCCCATCCCCTCAGCAGCCACCCTCGTCCGTCTTGCCAGTATCTCTCCATCAAACCCAGCCACCCTCGTCCATCTTGCCAGTATCTCTCCATCAAACCCAGCCACCCTCGTCCATCTTGCCAGTATCTCTCCATCAAACCCAGCCACCCTCGTCCATCTTGTCAGTATCTCTCCATCAAACCCAGCCACCCTCGTCCGTCTTGCCAGTATCTCTCCATCAAACCCAGCCACACTCGTCTGTCATGCCAGTATCTCTCCATCTCTTCCCCTTCGACCTCAGAGTAAAGCGATAAACTCTGAAAGTCAAGTCAGCCCCCTACTGTTACAGGGAGCACCTGTTAGAGGAAGCTGATCCGGCTCCGCATGGTAAAGTGCTATCAGTAATAATCAACATGAGCCCATAGCGATGCCCAATGCACATCTTTGGCAACAAAATGGAAAAATAACAGAATAGCGTTACCTTTCAAAATACTGTAGTGTGATGTCTGCATGATACGACAGTATGAAACATTACAAATCACCCACTACCTCTGTGCCTTATTTTCTACTTCAGATTTAATGAGATTGATCATTTCGGTCAAAGCAAATTGAATTTTTGCATTATTTTTTTTCAAATGATCCTTTTTTATATTTTAAAAACAGGCTAAATAAACGCGACAAATGTTATTTAATAAATGCTCAATAAATAATTACGAGTGAATTCCACTTTAGGGGAAACATTTAAGAAAAAAAAATGAAACTCTTTAGAAGGAACAAACTGCGGCTGACAGAGTCACACAAATAAACGCTTTTTCAGTTAGAGGTAAAAGCTCCCCGCCGTGATTCAGTTAGAGGTAAAAGCTCCCCGTCGTGTTTCAGTTACAGGTAAAAGCTCCCCGCCGTGTTTCAGTTAGAGGTAAAAGCTCCCCGCCGTGTTTCAGTTACAGGTAAAAGCTCCCCGCCGTGTTTCAGTTAGAGGTAAAAGCTCCCCGCCATGTTTCAGTTACAGGTAAAAGCTCCCCGCCGTGTTTCAGTTACAGGTAAAAGCTCCCCGCCGTGTTTCAGTTAGAGGTAAAAGCTCCCCGCCGTGTTTCAGTTAGAGGTAAAAGCTCCCCGCCGTGTTTCAGTTAGAGGTAAAAGCTCCCCGCCGTGTTTCAGTTAGAGGTAAAAGCTCCCCGCCGTGATTCAGTTAGAGGTAAAAGCTCCCCGCCCTGTTTCAGTTACAGGTAAAAGCTCCCCGCCGTGTTTCAGTTACAGGTAAAAGCTCCCCGCCGTGTTTCAGTTACAGGTAAAAGCTCCCCGCCGTGTTTCAGTTAGAGGTAAAAGCTCCCCGCCGTGTTTCAGTTAGAGGTAAAAGCTCCCCGCCGTGATTCAGTTAGAGGTAAAAGCTCCCCGCCCTGTTTCAGTTAGAGGTAAAAGCTCCCCGCCCTGTTTCAGTTAGAGGTAAAAGCTCCCCGCCGTGTTTCAGTTAGAGGTAAAAGCTCCCCGCCCTGTTTCAGTTAGAGGTAAAAGCTCCCCGCCCTGTTTCAGTTAGAGGTAAAAGCTCCCCGCCGTGTTTCAGTTAGAGGTAAAAGCTCCCCGCCCTGTTTCAGTTAGAGGTAAAAGCTCCCCGCCCTGTTTCAGTTAGAGGTAAAAGCTCCCCGCCCTGTTTCAGTTAGAGGTAAAAGCTCCCCGCCCTGTTTCAGTTAGAGGTAAAAGCTCCCCGCCCTGTTTCAGTTAGAGGTAAAAGCTCCCCGCCGTGTTTCAGTTAGAGGTAAAAGCTCCCCGCCGTGTTTCAGTTAGAGGTAAAAGCTCCCCGCCGTGATTCAGTTAGAGGTAAAAGCTCCCCGCCGTGTTTCAGTTAGAGGTAAAAGCTCCCCGCCGTGATTCAGTTAGAGGTAAAAGCTCCCCGCCGTGTTTCAGTTAGAGGTAAAAGCTCCCCGCCCTGTTTCAGTTAGAGGTAAAAGCTCCCCGCCCTGTTTCAGTTAGAGGTAAAAGCTCCCCGCCGTGTTTCAGTTAGAGGTAAAAGCTCCCCGCCGTGATTCAGTTAGAGGTAAAAGCTCCCCGCCGTGTTTCAGTTAGAGGTAAAAGCTCCCGGCCGTGTTTCAGTGAAGGCCACATCACGGCTGGCTGAGGACAGGCCAGTTTGACTGAGAATGAAAAGTGAAAGTGAGGTTTCCGCAGGCGGACTAAAGATAGTAAAATTCCTGGGCAGGATACACACTGCCCCCCCCCCCGCCCCTCAGTGTCCTTTAACTGGCCGTCTCAGGGCCACCGGAGATGAAAAAGCACTATCAGTTAATAATAAAGATCATGTTCCTCCTAATGCTCTCCTGCCCCCCCCCCCCCGCCTGCTTCTCTTTGTGTGCCCATTGCAGCAATGAGAGGATTAATTAGGGAAGAGATCGACGGTATGCAGTAACCAAACTCCTTGGGTATATATTATCCCTTATCCTGTCTCTTGCTGACCCCTGCCCCCCCCCCCCACGGCATGGTGTGTGGGGGGGGGGGGCGGGTATCACGGGCCCAAGCTCATCTCCCATCAGGCCACAGATACAGCACAGCAGTTACAGGACCAGACCTGTAACCCAGACGCAATTTTTAATTAATTTAAAAACCAAAAGTCATCAGTTTATTCAGAAAATCACACACCTTGCATTTACCCCATATTTCTCTGTTGTGTGACTTTTGACCTGGGCCAAGGTGTAGCTCAGCAGGCTAAGCGTTTGTAGCCGGAAGGTCGCCAGTTCAAGCCCAGCCTCGCCAGAACAGCATGTGGGCACTACAGTGAGGCCCCAAACCCCCAGCTCCATGGCCGCGGCTGCAGTCGGCTGCCCTTCACTGTCCAGCTTCCTCTCACCTACAGGTGTGTCTGTGTGTCATGGAGAACGAGGGGGGGGGTCGGCGAAAAGAGAATTTCCCCACAGGGGTAAATTAATGAGTCATTGCTATATACAGTATTAACCATCTGTCTGTATTATACCCTAATTGTTAGTTGTAAGAAAAATGTCCACAAAGCAAAAATGATACAGAGGGTGTTCCGAGTTACAGCTTTCACAGTCACTTTGCGGAGGATGAACTTTTATATCCGCTGAGTTGATGCAGCACTTGATGACATTTTACTCTTTTTTTGGGAATCCATGGCTGCTTGACTTCCTGTGACCGATAGCCTGGACGAGAGGCAGATTGCGTTTGCGTTTATTCAGCAAATGAGTTCATAAAAATAGCAGCACCAAGAATGGAACAACCAGTAAACATACTCAAAGCACCGGCACTGCAGCCTGAAGCACTCACCCATGGCGTAAATTATGTGGGGGTTGTACCCCCCCAATAAAGAAAAACCAGCTAATACAACCCCCCCAATAATCATGTTTCCCCCGTAATGGGTGGAGACCTCAACCCCCCCGATGTTCCAGCCAAAGTTACGCCCTTGCACTCACCCCTCCAAAGACTTTGCTCAAGGCCACCCAGTCGCACATATTTATCACAACAGGCGCTATTAGTCACGTTTCAGATAGCTGTGGTTTTGCACAGATTTCCATGAGATCAGCACTAGCAATTAATTGTCATGGTACCACAAAATAATGGAGAAACTTTTTGCAACAATACTGAATCCAGCAGTATAAAGAAAGTCAAGGTATTAAAAAAAAGTCCTTGAGAGAAACTTCTGTTGAAAAAACAAAGCAATTTAACGGATTCTTGTTTATACACTCAGTTTAAGTGTTGTGTGTGTTTTTCTTTTCGTTTTACATAGAAACATATTTTTAAAATAAGGAAAGGCCAAGGACTTTCTCGTTAACTGTCAGCATATATGTATATTATTGAAAAAAGACTATATTTAAAATGTGAAATTCTGCAGTCAATTAACTGGAAAACACAGGAAAAACAGTTAAATGATTACTGTCATGATCAAAATATAGTTGGAAAACATTTTTCCTTAAGCATTGTTGCAACTGCTACAGAAACTGAAGTTGTAGTATACTTCGGTTAAGGTTACAGACATAAAAGTTAAACATCTGGAAGTCAAAAACCAACAAACATGTGGACTTTCATGGTGCGCCAGCAACTGGGATAAAAGTCAAGGACTCTCAAATGAAAAATGTGTTTCGCATTTGCAGAATTAATAATAGTATACTAAGGTGGAACTAAAATATGTTGAAATTTAAACAGATGTTTTACATTCAGATTCCAAGGAACACCTATTTTTAATATAGAAGATCTGTACAAGTGAAGTCTATCAATATCAAGCAACACGAGGAGGATTACCTGAATTGCCTTTTCTCACTGTTGCAATATCATATAATCTTATCAAATAATCATGTAATGATTACAGTGTCATTAGTGGGGGGGGGGTCGTCTATATGATGGTGTGACCTCTTGTTTCAGAGTTTAAATTTTGGTGTCAGGGAAAAGACGCTTCATCTGGTGTCCGTACAGCCAGTAGGGTGTGATTCCCTGCTGTTACTCCTTCTATCAGGGAAAAGACGCTTCATCTGGTGTCCGTGCAGCCAGTAGGGTGTGGTTCCCTGCTGTTACTCCTTCTATCAGGGAAAAGACGCTTCATCTGGTGTCCGTACAGCCAGTAGGGTGTGATTCCCTGCTGTTACTCCTTCTATCAGGGAAAAGACGCTTCATCTGGTGTCCGTGCAGCCAGTAGGGTGTGATTCCCCGCTGTTACTCCTTCTATCAGGGAAAAGACGCTTCATCTGGTGTCCGTACAGCCAGTAGGGTGTGGTTCCCTGCTGTTACTCCTTCTATCAGGGAAAAGACGCTTCATCTGGTGTCCGTACAGCCAGTAGGGTGTGATTCCCTGCTGTTACTCCTTCTATCAGGGAAAAGACGCTTCATCTGGTGTCCGTACAGCCAGTAGGGTGTGATTCCCTGCTGTTACTCCTTCTATGACTCCCGGTGGAGGTTTTGCGTACGATCACTGCAGGAGCACATGGTAGGCCAATGCACCAAACCCCAGTGACCTCCCTAAGGGGGCAGCGTTGTAGCTAATCTGTCCTACAGTCAACACAGACGCCCTGGGTCTGGAGGACCAATATTTGGCTGCTTGTAGTACAAGCACTATTTTAATATGCATTACATGTGCAAAACATATGCTTTCAATCAGAATGGGCGCAGTGCTGACCCATGGTTTGGATTCAAAGGCTCAAAGCATCTCCTTTACTCTTAGAAATCTCATTTCTACTCGCCCTTTTCCTGTTACAGTTCGTTAAATCAATTATAGAAGAAAAGGCTAATCAGTCGAATCTCAGACTGCTAGGCTCTGATCTTGTATTACAGCTTGATCGCCCAATACCCTGTTTCCTGTGATACTGCTTTAAATGATGTAACACTGCATTTTTTCCACTGGTGGCCTTACATGCTCAGATTAACTTATCCCACCCTTCATCTTTAAATTGCCATTACATTTGTGCCTTTATTTACCTGCATGCCTGCCAGCTGTGGAAGGACAGAAATGTGCAGAAATGTGACAAAAAAGTCAGGAACCATCTTTTTATCCAATGCGAGTACAATCCTAGAAATCTGTATAATCTACAATAGCTGTAAGTTGCATTTATTTACATGTAAGAACAAAACCTAACTGTGTTTAATAGATGTTAATTGCGGTTGAGTGATATTTATACAGATAGATAGATAGATAGATAGATAGATAGATAGATAGATAGATACTGTAGATAGATAGATAGATGTGTGTGTGTGTGTGTGTTGGGTAAATGTTCACGCTTTCCATTAATATAACAATCCCAGAAGCCAAAGTAATACGTATTTATACTTTGTTGTCCTGCTCTTGCTTGGATTATGTTACATCTAGTAAGTTAACTGTCTTTTCTTAATATAGTGTTTAACAGTTATTTTTAATTTTGCTCAGATTTGTTAAGGTAGTGATTTTTATATTGATTTTATATTGAAACCTAAAACTACTTTTTTGATTTATAGATTTGTGACCTTGACTAACATTGAGATCCCTTTTTGAGAACCACGCCTTTCTCTTAGCTAAGCTCCAGTGAGAGGCATTTATGTCGTATCCTAGTACTCGGTATGACCGTCTACAACAGTTGAGAAAGGGGAGGTCTGCAGATCCATGCAGGTGGTCCTGAGATCTGTTTGGGATCCTCATCCTTTTACTGTTACTCTGTGAGATCACTTTGAGGGATCTTTGCCTTTAAATTGATTTACTGCGGTCTTAAATTTTCTCCATTGGACTTGACTGATAGATGCGTAAATGTTTCATGATCGTCATGGAAGTTTAAAGTTTGGTCAGGCAGAAAAGCGAGACTAATATCAGCCTGGAAATAGGCAGCCGCATTTAAGTGGAGACGACGGGCAGCCAGCCATCTGTAAGGAGCGGGGATTGATTGTCGACTGCAGAGCCAGCATTGTGGAACGGGAACTGACGCAGCAACGATGGTGACCTCATTCATTCGAAACGGAGACGCTTACCTTCAATACTGATGTGTGCGGTGTCCATGTAAGAATAATTGATACTTTATTGATCCCTGTGGGGAAATTGTTTTTATGCCTCCCTCAACTTGGTCTTTGTAGAACAAGCTGTCTGCAAAGGGCAGCCACCTGTAGCGCCACCCAGGGAGCTGGGGGTTAAGGGTCTTGCTCAAGGAGCTGCAGGCATGCTGAGGCTGGGTTTGAACATTCGGGGGCTTGTGATTACAAGCACACAGGCTTAGCCCACTGAGCCACACGCCAGATTACCACTGGCAACAAAAAACCTTTAATTTCCTGATTAATGACATGTATAAGTGAATTTTTAAAAATGTATGTACCTGTATTGACTGTTATGTATGTTTAATAATGTTCATGTGACAATTATTCATACTGCTATGCACAACCACTGTACAGCTGCGGAAAAAATGAAGAGACCACTGTGTGTTTTTAAACAAATCTGCATTACTAAATCCTGGTTTAATCCTGGTTCTGCCGGCAGAAGGCTATGCTGAGGCAGACTGCTTCCAGGCTCAAAGACAGCAGGACACAAGGATAAGGTGAAACAGGAGATACTGGGAACAACCAGAAACCAGCCAAGCGACTTACTAATGCCGGAGATGACTGTTAACTTATCCGACAGTTTCTCATGAATCGTAGGATGACATCAAGAAACCTTCAAAAGGAACAGGAAACATTAAGTGCAGGTGTGAAGTGCACTGCTAGGACAGTTCATATCAGGCTCCTAGAAGCAGGACTGAAATCAAATAAAGCAAGAAGAAGGAAGAAGCCCTTCATTAATGAGTTACGGAGAAGAACCAGGCTGCAGATTGCATATATATATATATATATATATATATATATAGTTCATAGAAACACATGCATAAATTAAAGAGTGAAACAATAATTGTGCTGCGGTCTCTTAATTTTTCCCACGGCTGTATAAATGGTTGAGTGTTGAATTCATGTATTTATTAACTTTTCTGCTATTTGGGGTCCAATTGAAAGGGGAATGATCACCAGAAAAACCACAGATGCTTTTCAGATTAAATGTGGAGAAACTAAAGGTTGATGAGGCCAGATCTTTGCTACTGAACACAATGCGGTGGGGGGGGGGGGGGGGATGTGGGGTGTCACCTGAAGGAGGGCAGTAAATGGCAAGAAATACGACCCCCGACCCCCCCCCCCCCCCCCCCCACATACACACACACACACACACACCAACTCACTCATTTAATCATGCAATAAAATAAATGCACTGCGAGAGAGAGTAAGAGAGGAAGACAGAGTCGTGGAGAAGAGAGGAAGGAGAGAACAGAGATGGATACGATCAGGGTCGGACTTTCAGAGTTTAATGTTGGGGGCAACCAGGCACCATAGCTGCTGAAGCCCATCAGCTAGAGACAAACGGGCCAACAATTTAACAAAGAATAATACAACTTACACAAAAAGAAAACAACTGGGCAGAATGACTGGGAACATTGGGTTTTATATCCAGCTAATAGCCAGAGTGTAGAAGCTCCAGAGAAGGTGGTGGAGAGAGGTACCCAAAAAAGTACAAAACAGGAGAAAGGAAGGCAAACTGAGAAAAACAAAAATCGAAAGTTGAAGGATAAGACAGAGAAATTTGCCCAAAGTTTGCTTCCTCAGGTGAAGTCAGGCCTTGGCCTGGACGGGCGCAGGGAGAGAGAGCGAGCGAGCGGGAGAGAGAGAGCGGTGGCGTAAGAGAGACGTGGCCATGTTCATGTTCATCCGAGAAGGTTCTGCCGGTGTATCAGGAGGCGGCTTAGGAGGGAGTGTGATACAAGAGAAGACCGCCAAACAGGTAAGAGGCAGCCGCCGGTGAGCTGCTCTGCGTCCGCGGGACTGCATGCCTCTGTTTCTCTGTCTGTTTTCTACACAGTTCCAGTACATAAAGTAATACCTCAAAGTTTAAATACACCTGGCAGTGCAATTTACCAGTTTGTCTCTCATTTACTTTAAGCTGGTTGTCTCAGAAGTCTCCAGTATATTGGGTTTTTTCCAAGATAGCTTGGGGAATAATGGTTTCGTTGGCTTCCTGCAGTCATTTGTTAGGAACAGAACTAGGGCTTTAAACATAGTTTCGGTGATTATAACGGATTAGTTGTCTCTTGTTTGGTGACTTCATTTGTTTTGTTCAGTTATTTGCAAAACTTGTTTGCAATGTTTCTGTGAAGTAGATGGATGCCTTGTTGTGTTTCAGCTTGTTCGTTTCGTGGTTTGTATGGTTAGTTTAATCTGTTGTGGCAATAAGCCATAACTGCCAGAGGAAACTAAATAGCTAGTTAGCGGTGTTACTCATAATGTAATTCCAGAGTGATAGATTTATGCTCCTAAGCTATTTGCAAACATACAGGTTTTCGAATGATGCAGGTTTGTTAACTGATGTCTTAATTATGGCAATTAAGTGTTATGGTTATATTTACAAAATCCTGCATGCATACTTTTGCTTTATGAGCTAAATGTCATCTGAGATCTCAGCTTCCCCACTTTGGCAGTCTGTGTGTTATGATGACGCGCCAACTCTCTGACAGCCAAGGTAAATTTGGTTCTAAAAATTTACCAAAGAGAAGCCAAAATGTAAAATGTATGAGCTGTGATTTGTATGTAAAGTATGCACGAGCATTTAATGTGTGCTTCTGTTTTATGATTCTACTATATTTTGATCCATATGAACAATTAAATGTAAAGTAAGTGCGCATCTGCAATGTAAACATGTTATTTCTTCTCTCCTCTGTAGGAAGGTTTCCACCAGATTGCTTCTGGGTATTGCAGCTCATTTTTACTGCGGTACGCTTGTAGTTTGTCATAGCGTGTTTCCTAGATCAGTGTTTCCCAACCCGGTCCTTGGGGACCCCCCCAGAGAGTCCACGTTTTTGCTCCCTTGTAGGAGGGAGCGAAAACGGGTACCTACTGGGGATCACTGGAGAAACGCTGTTCCAGATGCCTGTCTGTGTTTCATAGCAGTAGTACGATCGTGAACGTTGTCTTCCATGGGTTTCTGCGTGGCTGTAGGGCACTGTTTCTCCAGCTTGCCTGAAAATGAAGCGCTGGGTCGTTTTACAAGCTTCTTATCTTGCAATCTGTGGTTCTCACAGTAGATGGCGTTTCCTTAGCTATGTACTGTATAGGGCAGTGGTTTTCAACCTGTGGGCCGCGGCCCCCTAGTGGGCCGCGACGGTATTGCAGGGGGGCCGCCAATTATTATTAATAGAAATTGTAATATTGTTAATATAATAAAAAATGTCTAGTCAAAATCAAATAAATCAAAATTTGATATATAATTAAATAAATTACCAGTTTATTCAATAAAGACAATTAACAGCCTTGCTTCCGAGTACTTAGTTAACCCGACACAAAAAGCGGGATCGTTTAAATTCTTTTGCAGTGGGCCGCGGAAACATATGTGTTTGGCTGTGTGGGCCGTGAGTTAAAAAAGGTTGGGAACCACTGGTATAGGGGAATGAAAGTAAACGTCAGCATAAGGAATGAGTTAAAAGCCACAGGGTGAGAAAGATGCCGCTGATTGGTGCGGGTTTAACCAGGTGCATAGGTATAGTTAAACAACATATTTGCGTGTAAACATTGAAAAGTAGGGTCATTAGTAAATTCAACATAATATCATCAGATTAAAAAAACATACAGGTCTCACTGGCATCATACTAAACTTCTCAGTTCTCTGTTTTATTTACAATGTCTCATTTTCGGCCCATCATTCTCTGCATTTTGCTTTTCGTGCCAATGTACCATTCAAACGGACGTCTCGTGAAGTTGTTTCGGTCCGTCATCCCTTTGCTGCGCCATCCCTCACCGCACAGGTGCAGGCCTCCGTCCGCAAGCAGGTGGAGAGGCAGAGGAGGCAGAACAGCGAGCTGAACGTGCCGGAGGAGATGGACAACGCCTCGGTGCACTCCAGGAACCCCAGCACCTCTACTGCCCCAAAGCAGGAGAAGGAGCCAGAACAGGAGAACCCAGACCTGCTGGCTGCTCTGGATGGAGTCTATGGCCCGGTAAGGAACCCAAATGGCACCGGAGAACTTAGCTTTCCCAGCATGGCTGCCTGTGTGTCGTGATAACACTACAGCTCTCTGACAGCCAGTGGCTGGTACAACAGGAGTGTGAAGGTTAGCTGGAGGCTAACGCTAAACACACTGCTTCACATCTCCGTCTCATTTTTTCTGTCTTCATGGCTATCGGCTCTGCGCTCCTGCAGACGGCCAATACAAACAGGAAAGTGTGGCTGAAACACTCCACAGTTACTCTGTGGCTTAAGCACCACGATCCAGATAATGGTTAATGGAGGGCACTTGCACCTGAAAGATTGCTGGTTCGAATCTCTGACAGTGAGCAAAGTAGCGCCCCCAAGCTCTGCTCCCCGGGTGCTGAATTAGCTGCCCTCTGCTACGTCACAATATCACAGATGGGTTAAATGCAGAAGACACATTGCGTTGTTGTGCACTGTGTGCCGTGGTACGTCAACAATGACAACTAAGCACTCCGCTTAAAAAGTGATATTTGCAAAGGTGACTCAGAGGAAACGATTGTTTTTTCCACTGAACCAGTCGATGAAAACTGGTCATAGCGTAAATTTTTTATTCCGTCAACACGTCGGAAGCGTCATCGGGCAAGGAGTCAACGATGTAAGTTGGGGGGGCGGCCCTGCTTGTTTCAACAGCGCAAGCAGTTTTTAGAAGGCGAGCTGGGTTTCCTGTTAAGGGGAAGCCGACACCGGTGAAGACGTATCATTTAGGCACTTGAGGCCAGAGCTCTCCCGCCTGACTGCGATATCACATCAGGTCTTTGTTTTCAGCAGGTAGGGTTTCAGCTGGAGGCTGACATGTCACCTTGCTCTTCATTGTTACGCCGCGCTGTCACCCTAAAGAAACGTGAGCCGGCAGGGGTGGGGCATTCTCTGCTCACGGCCCCGTCACCTTCCAGAGGTCTTTAGGTCTCCCTCGATCACTCACTCAAATCGGGGTCGAGGTCTCGGTTTCAGTCGTTTCAGTATCAGATTTGATATCTGACTTTGAACATTAACGAAAAGTATACATAAGAGCAGCGTTACGTTTGAGACCAAAAAGAAAACAAATACAGAAATAATGGTAGTACTGGCAATTAATATACATGATTTGAATACTCGATACTCCGTAATTATTATAAGAAACAAATTAAGGTAACCTGTGACCAAATGAAGACTCATGTGTCAGTCAGCATTGCGGACAGGGTTTACGTAAGCTCACGGCGCTGCGTTACCAGCCACTTTTGCGGCTCATTTCCTGTAATCTCTTTGCTAAATGATTAACGCTTCTTTGGTAATGGATCCAATCCCCTGCCTTGTGAAATCCCAGCAGGCCATGGGGTGTAACAACTGGAGAATACCGACTCCAGGAATTGTATCGGCCTCCACCTAATATTTCATGAGGTGCCACTGGACTCCTTGGTCATATCTAATCCTCAAGCTGGTAACTGAAGACCTCTCAAGGTCGTGGCCTCAATGTGCCACTCAAAGACACGTGCCAGCTCCAGAATCCTGACAGTATTTTATCTTGTTTGAAGTGTATGAATTAGTGTCACAAAAGATGATGGACTGCACAATGGTAAATGCATTGAAGAATCCTGGGAGAGTGAGTTTCAAAGGGTAAAACATGCAAACAGAACGGAGGTCCAACTGGCTTTTCCGTTTTTGAGCCAGCTCCATTAAGCAGACCACAGCACTAGTAACGAAACAGAGATCTGTGGACCTGATATGTGGACGTATTTGAGTTTGCATTGCGCTAGTGGCCAAAATTGTGGAAACGCCTAGCATTTTTGGCATTATGTTTTAAAAATTACTACATGAATATTGCCGGATGTTTATAAATAATCAAAGAATGTTACAAATATCATACACTGGATGATTAAAGGAGTAACTGGAATGAAGTTCTGCAATCTCTAAAGATTAAAAGTCTTTCCATAATTTTGAGCACTAGTGTACGATTAAGGTCTATGAGATGGGATATTTTTGAGGAAGCAGGTGATATTTTAACAGCAAAGACTGTACGACCATTTGGGTCACTGGTTCAGTACCACCAAGACCAGCTGTCCCATTGGTTTGGATGTTCTCGCTGACTGGAAGCTGATGTATCCCTCAAAAAAATGACAAAAGAATTAATTAACATTGCCTACTCCCTAAGTAATTAACCGGAAATTATTCCCTTTATGCTGTCAAAAGATGTTGCGAGAAATGCCTTTCGAAGGAATAAATTCCAAGAATTCCGTTTTGCGAAGTGGGCCTTGGGCCACAGAACGGACTGCAGGTCTCGCCCCCATGTGGGCTGCCCCGAGGGACCTGGAGGGGACACACGTCATGGTTCCATGTCAATGCCTTGTCAGAGCACGCCGTGAGATTTTCAACCCTGTCAATAATGCAGGCCTGGCTTAAAAAATGCAGTAGGACAAGAGCACTTTAAGCACTAACCTGTCCCCACCAGGGCACCGCAGATTGTGTCATTGTGACATCGTGGCTGACCCAAGCCGCAGTATGACGATGTCAATGTCCGGTGACCTGGTTGCCAATCGGGGCGTAAAAGTTGTCCGTCATTTGTCATCTTGTGTAACAACAAGGCCACTTTTTCGGTGACCATCAGGGGGCAGTGGCGGTCCACCACTGCTGCTGCTTTCCAGACTGGGGTTTAGTGTCCCGCCGTTGTTTAGTTTTTCTGAGTTGGCGTGAGTCGCGACACTGGAGGATGTGACAGCAGCCACCACCTCAATAAGTCGACCACTGTTCAGCAGGGAGCCTCAAGAAAGGGGGAATCTGCCCCATTACATAAGAAGAACATAAGAACATAAGAAATTTACAAACGAGAGGAGGCCATTCGGCCCATCAAGCTCGTTTGGGGAGAACTTAACTAATAGCTCAGAGTTGTTAAAATCTTATCTAGCTCTGATTTAAAGGAACCCAGGGTTTTAGCTTCCGCTACACTAGCAGGAAGACTATTCCATACTCTAACTACATGCTGTGAGGGAAAGGAGAGGAGAGGAGAGGAGAGGAGAGGAGAGCGCTTTCCTTCCGATAAAAGCCCATAGAGTCTCTCCAATATTAAATATTATCAACCAATTTGGTCGTAAAAACCTGTAGAGTCTCTCCATTATTAAATATTATCAACCTATTTGGTCGTAAAAGCCCGTAGAGTCTCTCCATTATTAAATATTATCAACCAATTTGGTCGTAAAAGCCCATAGAGTCTCTCCATTATTAAATATTATCAACCTATTTGGTCGTAAAAGCCCGTAGAGTCTCTCCATTATTAAATATTATCAACCAATTTGGTCGCAAAAGCCCATAGAGTCTCTCCATTATTAAATATTATCAACCTATTTGGTCTTCTGTGTTCCTTCTTCATAGTCAGGTACAGTTTCCAGAACTTAAAAACATGGGAATTAAACACAAGCTATGAACAGGAAGCAAGACATGAAACTAAATGCCCCCCTCCTGAATACCTTAATTAATTAATTATTATTATTATTAATAATAATAATAGATTTAGTTATAAATAAATATGACATTTCAGTTTAATTAACTAAAGGTCAGCATGGCCAACAGATCAGCTTGACAGATAAAGAAGGCAAAAGAAATGGCTGGAGGCTGAAAATGAGGAGAAACTCTAAGGCACTACATTTCCGGAACCATTTACCGTGTTTCCTGCTCTCTTATTGGATTGTAGTTAGACAGAGACACCGGCGCCTTTAAGTGACTTTCGTCTGTCTTGCTTTTGATTAGTCGATGACAAACTCCGTGCTTGTTACTGTTTTCTCTTATTCATCATTTGTTTCCATAACGTTTGCCGCTATGAGTGTCCGATGGGTCAGTACGTGCAGTAAATCTCACGTAGCGTTGCCGCCTGTGTGTCACGCAATTGTGTTTACGGGTATGGATGTTGGGCGTGTATGAATTATGGATTAATTCCTTTAGGAATCACGCGAGTAAGGACAATGCAATGGAATAATGAGCAAAAGAATAACGTTCTGAAACGTATTTATTCACCTGACATGCTGCGTCTAGAAGGATGCGGGTTAATTTGAATTAGAGATGCGTCAATACCGCATTCTTTCAGACTGAGTATGAGTACCAACACTGGATTTTTGGTACTCACCAATACCGATACCACTGCTTTATTTGTACTGTTTTGTAAGTTATAAAACATAGCGAAAAAGTATTTATGACTTATAATCAGGGATTGAACTGGTATGAAAGTGTGCACATTTGACGTATAAAAGCAATATGGGATTATTGTGGTAACAGCGAAACGCTTGCTTATTTTATGTGCATTTGTTCCGTACTGACACGAAATTACCCTGCGTTTTAACCTTTATCCCACTAATAAATGACACATTCGCTGTGTAAAGGTTAAGGTGCACGGTAATTTCTTGCCATAACATTGTCATACATTCTTCATTACTATCAACATTTCGCTCAAGAATACATAATAACTGGACAAGCTAGATTTCATGTCTACACAAAAGAACGGATACTCTCAGAAGGTTATAGAGTGAGCTCAACTACCGGGGAAAACGAAAGATCTTCTGGGAAATATTGTGTCTAGGAAACAGACGCAACTGTAAATTATAAGACATAAGGACAAGAATGAGATTCATAAAAGGAAAACGCCAGTGTTAACCACTAAGTCTGAGCTCTTATGGCATTTAATGATGTTTAAGTGACCCATTTGGAAAGATCAGACAGAAAGAAAAACCCAATAGGGCTGTATATTGCAGGACCATTAAGAGGTGAAGTATCATTCACTGGGTAGCCCCCACAAATGCACAGTAAATGCAAAAATGAGATCCAGTTATTGACTATTACAAAGTCTATTATTGTCATCATATACCACAAACGTTCTGTTCAACCCTTGTACTGCGTGTATAATAAACCACTATAAACAAGTACACAGAACACATTGTATCACATCAGCATCATTATGCTTACTTAAGGGAATACATTACTCTACATCAGCACATAACAGCACTTAAGGACCATCGCGCAGTCCTTAATCATATCCAAACTCAGTAGAAAACTCAACTGCGCAGTTTTTGCGTTTATACCGCCACCTAGTGGAGAAGTAGGGTAACATCAATTCAGCTGCTTGGATATAGAGCTATTCCGAAATTGAGAAGTAGCCTAGATACTATAAAACAATAGCACATAAAGAGAATTTAAACCCCCTCTGATTATAAGGTGGCTGGTTCAATACTAATGGTTGTTGTACTCTAGAGCTAGGGACATACAGTATGTGAGGGTTACTGTTTGACAAGCTATAACTATGTTATAGAAATGTAATGAGGACCCCATGCAACCAATCAGATTCAAGAATTCACTAGCACTGTGATATAAAAGGCTATATGGCCCTAAAATGTGTATCATACCCAGCCTGAGTAATAACCAGTTTCGGTGCGTGTGACCATCTTCTGTGCCCCAGTTTAGTGGAGAATTATTGGGATACGTGCAGCATTTTGCACATTGTGTTTCAGTGTCTCTGTAGGAAAACTGTGCATGTGCAGTATATTTCAAAATAAATTCTGAGCTTATGTTTGCTCCCTCTTGCACATAAAACCCTAAATGACTCTGATTCCCATCAGACAGCCCCGCTCAGTAACTGGGTCTTGGGGTTACACTGGTGATTGCTGTCATTGCACATGTCTAGCCCATAATAATTAGGATGTTAAACTTTGTTTAGGAAAGATGATTGTATGAGTAACACTTTCCAAGAAATTGTTTATGCTGCACAGGACACAAGTGAATGGCTGAAACACTTTCTGTGTCTCCTCCTGTATTTCCGGAGTGTGTTACTTGCTATAATAAGTGTAATTTGTCATCGTTACAAACCTGGGGTTCCTTTGCATGCACATGCAGTGTGTTTGTCTCTCCATTACCTGTGTTATACTCTGCCTGTATGCGTCTGTAGTGCTCTGCTTGTGCGCACCGAGCCGCCAGCCGGTCTCACCGCCGGTCTCTCCATGTGTCTCTCCATTACCTGTGTTATACTCAGCCTGCATGTGTCTGTAGTGCTCTGCTTGTGCGCACCGAGCTGCCTGCCCGTCTCACCGCCGGTCTCTCCATGTGTCTCTCCACAATCACTGAAGGACAGGGAACTCCAAGAGGACGAGATGGAAGGTACTTTAAGAATCTTTACAGTGCAAGTTGTGACCTGTTTCCTCTGAGGCTCGTCTCGTCTCTGGACCACTCGTCTGAATTTCATCTGGACAGTCAGGTTTCCCAGCCCTCTCCCAGTCCAGACAGCTGTTGGGTCTCCTCCTTTTGGTCCCTCTGCCCTCCTGTTTCACTCCCCTGTACCAGCCCCCCCCCCCCCCCATCAAGAACTAGCGCCACTCTCCCTCCATACACAAAAAATTTACAATAATTTTTTTAAGCTGTTATCTGAGATATCAAATAACTGCATAAAAAAATAATTGTAACCACGGTCATTTATGTCTTCCCTAATATTTGTGTGACATAGCGCCCGACCCCTCAGCCCCCGACCCGTCAGCCCCCGACCCGTCAGCCCCCGACCCGTCAGCCCCCGACCCGTCAGCCCCCGAACCCTCAGCCCCCGGCCCCTCAGCCCCCGACCCCTAAGCCCCCGACATTCAACAACTTTTTCATGGGTTTCCTTCTGTTTGACCCTTTGTCATCTTTTAATCTTTTATCATATTGGGCCCCCAACCTAGACCAATCCAATTATGCTCCAAATCTTTTAGGGTCCCTGTCACTCAGAGGCCCTTGGAATTGTCCTGACTCCCCCACCCCCCCCCCCTTTACAGTGCCCCCGCCCGTTTACTTGGTGCTCACTCCCTTTCCGTGCCTCAGCAGACCACACAGCGCATATTCACACATTGTGCACAGTTTGGTTTCCGAATGTTTACCTCTTGCTCTCTCTGCGCTTCCCTTTGCACAGAGCTGAGGGAAGGCTTTAAAGAGTTTGAGTATAAGAACAAAGGCATAGTGAAATGTGAGAGCCTGGGAGAATGCATGAGGACCATGGGCTACATGCCGACAGAGATGAGGCTGATCGAGCTGAGCGAGACCCTCCGTAAGTGTGGCAGCCAGAGAGTGGACTGAGTGCCTCTTTGCATGTCATGATTTCATCACTGGTTGGTTCCTCTGCAGACTCTATGTCACTGTTGGCTGCCCCTGTTCTGTAGGCAGCGGCAAAGTCGACTTTGAGGACTTTTCGGATCTCATGGGCCCTAAGGTGGTGGAGGATACTACCCACATGATCGGGATAAGAGAGATGAAAGAGGCTTTTCAAGAGGTTGGTCCTTAACATCCACTATGAGTCGCTGATCCATGGCTTTCGATGTTCCTGTGATCCTGTACTGGATAAACGGTTATGGAAGAGGGATGGATGGTTTGATGGTTTCTATTTGTAATTCACAGCATATAATGCTACCTTTAATTTGACAGATATATTATGTGTGTGTGTATGTGTGTATATATATATATATATATATACACATTCAAAAGTTTGGGGTCAAATACTTAAAAAGCAAATACTTAGAAGTACTGTGTAGACGTTGTTAATGCTGTGGATGACTATCTTAGCTGGAAATGGCTGTTTTTTAAGTAATATCTACAGAGGCCCATTATCAGCAACAATTAATCCTGTGTTCCAGTGGAATGGTGTGTTTCATAATGCAAGTTTATCATTTTAAAAGGTTAATTGATAATTAGAAAACCCTTTTGCAATTATCTTACTGCAGATGAAATTTCATCAGATTACCTCAGCAAACTAACATCTAGAATGCTGTAATTGCTGCAAATGGAGGATTCTTTCACAAAAGCAAAGCTTGAAGAACACAATTATTATTTTAATTTCGAAAACAATTATTTCTAACTGTATCAATGACTATTTCCTATTTATTTAGCTATATTTCCTATTCAGACTCATTTCATGTTTGTTTTCACGGAAAACAAGGAAATTCCTAAGTGTCCCAAGCTTTTGAAAGGTAGTGTGTGTGTGTGTGTGTGTGTGTGTGCAATTTACATACAAGATTATCTACATCACATGCAAGATCTTTTTTTGGTAGAAATTGTATTTGTGGGACACTAGGCAGCAAATAGACATAGATTAGAGAGCTTTGGCATTTTGAGTTCTGTTAAACCTCAGTACACGTCCCCTTGATTCCCTTTAACTCAGATCGACGCAGATGGAGATGGGCAGATCAGCGCTGCGGAGCTCAAAGAGGCCATGAAGTCGCTGTTAGGGGAGCAACTCAGTCCTGCAGAGCTGGAGGAGATCCTGCAGGACGCCGACCTCAACGGTGACGGACAGATAGACTTTCAGGGTGAGGCGTTCGCCGGGACTCTTATGATGTCATCGTTATTAGCCTTGTTCATCTCATCTGTACCTGCTTGCAAACCAATCGCTATAATTTCTCCATGTCAGGTGAAGTATGTATATGTTAATGAGGAAACGTAAAAGTTTCATCTTAAAATTACCAGGAAAAATAACGAAAATGTAAGCTGTATTTCTATGTATAAGAGAAAAAGCACTGATCTCTTTCTCTCTCTCTCTCTCTCTCTCACACACACACACACACACACACATCTGTTGAATTACACTGAAATAATCCACCTGTCATTTATCTTTCAGAGTTTGTTCGAATGATGTCTCACTGATCCTTATTGAAAAATTATCAACTGAAGAAGGAAAAAATCAAGGAAGGAAGTTAAAGAAACCCAGACAGGAAACAGCAAGCGGAAAATGAATGGACAAGTCATCCTATGGATTAGCTATATATTTTGCTTAACAAAATTTTTAAAAGAAATTTCGGAAATATGTCATTCAGCCCAATATTATAAATCCCACATTGTCACTTAATAAATGATAAGATAAACAATAAAAAAGATACAAGAAATGCAGATAAAATATGGACAGCCAGTTAAAAATGCACAGAAATACACAAATGCATGCCGGTCTATGCTAGCCTCAATGCTCATTCTAGCTAGGGGCAGTTGATTGCAGTAAAACAACTTAATAATTGCTTTATTGTCAAGGAAAGAATTATATCATGAATGGAGAAGCTCATTTTGAACAAATCCCAGCTGAAGAGCTTTATGTGGGTTGTGCGTACTGTACCTTATGTATTGTGCAGTGAATTACTTTGTCAATAAGATTGTTAAAAAACATTTCTGTTTTCAGTATTATTAATTGTATTATTTTCAGTTAACTATTTTTTGCTAGCCAGTGATTAGTAACTTTACCTTTGTTGATCTTGTGGGGTTTATGTGCATTAGTTAAATAAATCACTTTTAGCAGTGAGCATTATCTTAATGAGTGCAGTGTTTCCTTACACAATGGTTAATGTAGCTTGCAAATTAATGACAGAATTGCGTATATGGTCAGTCTGGTCTAATAATACCCAGCTTCGAAATGACCACACCTCATAGGCTATGTGTAACTGTCAATGTCTGTAACACATTTCATATTGTGGACTGTCTTATAATCCTATTTCAGAAAACGCAATCGCACAAAAATTTTCCAATTTCAGTCGTATGCACACATTCAGCAACACAGGCAGACCATAGTACTGTGAATATTATCCATATGAATTAACTTCTGTATCACATACATATCAGAACCAAGTATTTATTTAAAGCGTTAAGTCATACATGGATATTTAGTAATTATATACAATGAGGGTAGGTGTCAGAGTGCATATGACACACATGCATATTTAGTAATTATATACAATGAGGGTAGGTGTCAGAGTGCACATGACATACATGCATATTTAGTAATTATATACAATGAGGGTAGGTGTCAGAGTGCATATGACACAGACATATATCATTTTTACACTCCGGCATTATTATACTGCAGATTCAGGGTGTGGTGCTGTTGTCGCGTCCCCATCACTGGGGGTTTGGATCCAACCCCCACCCCTATGTGTGTGGGGTCTGCATGGCCTCCCTGTGCTGCACAGCTTTGTTTAGGTGAACTGCTGCCTCTGAATTAGCTCTAGTGCGTATGTGTGTGTCCCCAGCCCCGTGTCCTGCGATGGGCCGGCGTCCCGTTCAGCGTGTCCCCAGCCCTGGGCTACCTGGGAGAGGCTCCAGGCCCCCGCGACCCTCTGCTGGATTAGTACTTAGAGGATTAATGGATCCATAGGTGCAATTGTCAAACCTCATATTTTTTGTATCATGTTATTAATCCAAAGAAAAAACTACTGTTACACATTCACATACATTTAATTAGCAGATGCTTTTGTCAGAAAATGACGTACAAGTGAGGCAGTGCATCACAAACACACAGTTAAAGGAATCAACTAGGTTTAAATACAGCCAGGCTGAGCTTCTCATTAATACTCAATAACAGGTGTGAGTAGTATCACAGCAAGAGCTATTCAATTTCAAACAACAAGAACCTAATATGACTATTCAATCACTGTTATGCTCATTGTCTGTACTTGAAAAACATATTTTTTTATGGAAAGAAAACAGAAGGTAAATGGAAACAAGAACAATTAGAACAGAATGCCTTTACTGTCATTGTCAATTTCAGTCTATATATTTCATCATATTCTCCAATGAGACACACAGACAAGCAAGAGCAAAGTTTGGGGTCAGAACACTGATTCAGCCATTTATCTGGCACCCCTGAGCAGATGGGATTAAATACCCTGCTAACTACGGGATTTGAACCGGTGACCTTCTGATCATGGAGTCTTAAACCACAGAGCCGCACACCACGCTGGTAAAGTTTAAGCTGCTAACATACAAAAATTTCTTATACTGTCATTACAATTAACCACTGACTATATTACTACCTGTTCAGATTTAAAACCAACACAGTATTAAATTTGGATAAAAATTCAGCAGTGCAGGATGATGTACAACTGACATAACAAGGGAAATCTGATGGCCTATTTCTTTCATATGATGACATAACTGTTTCCATGCATTTTATAAATCACTTGTCACAGTAACAATGTTTCCCAAATAACATTAACCAGATTATTCGATTATCATCCTGTATGCTTCTTCCAGGCTTTTCAAGGCTTCATTCTTATCTATTAATTTCCAGCTTTCAGGGATATCAGCTGGTTCAGCATTAAATTCTTTGGCAAACTGATCATTAAATGTAGCAAAGACATACTTCCAGTAGTCTGAGGCCTCAATGCTTGTGTCAGGCTGAATGAGCCAGTCAGGGAAAAACTTCCGGTAATCTTTGTATGGATGAAAATTCCATGATGTGGCTGAGCAGCGGAATCGTATTTCACTAGCAACGCAGGAAGAGCACACATCGGTCAGTAGTTTTTTAGAATCAGTCCATCTGTATCGTCCGGTACCTTGAGGTCGGTGGACGGATGCAAAGTGCTCTGAGTGATCCTTACCTCCTGCCTCACAGGGAGTTTTGCAGAAGGGACACTGCTTTCCACAGCCAAACACCCTTCTGAACAGCTCATTCTCAGGCTTAAAGGGTAGGTCTGTCAGTACTGATTTCACATTCATCTGCTGTTCAAACTCAGCTCTCAGTATCTTTTCCATTTCCTCCATGATGGATATAAGGCATCTAGAAAAATCCATAGGATCTGCCTTGTTTAAAGCCATAAATTTATCCAGGGCAGCTTTGGGAATGACAAGTTCCTTTTCAAGTTTTGTGCAGATTTCTTGAATGAACTGGCAAATATTCCCACTATTTCCACCTCTTTCATCCTCAACAGTTTGTATTATCTTCCTGATAATCTTGGTTTGGTGACCAACCACTAGGTCGCAAAGCCTGTTGTGATTTTTTGTGAAGTTCTCCACTATTTTCTCTAAAATCCAGTCTTTCACAAACTTCTCATACCGTTGAGTGTACTGAAGGAAATATTTAAAATCATTTTTTAAAAGCAGATCTTTGAGGACAGAGAACTGGAAAAAGGAGCGGGTGCTGAAGTCCATCGATTTCTCTCCTGTCAACATTTCATCCACAATATCTGGGCCTACAGACTTGGCAGCATATTCCTTGATGGCAGGAACAAGGCAGTAGGTGGCAAACTCTTCAGCCTTCTTCTGACACTGGTCTGTTTTATAAAACAGGTCCTTAAAGTCAGAGCCGTACTGGTCCTTAAACTCCTCCAAGCATCGCCGAGGGTCATTTACTTCAATAAAACAATTGTGCATTATCTGGAATTCCCTTGCTGCAAACCCACAGATGTGTATCTTCACAGAGACCTCAAATTTCTCACTCAATTGCAGATCCTTCTCACTCTCCAGAGTGTCATCTATCAAACGCAACAACTGTGTGGTGTAAGTGTCATGGTAATCTGATTTTGTTTTCACTTTTTCATTAATAAACTCCTGGTTCTTCCAGATGATAAGGTCTGCCAGTTCTTGTGCCTTCTGCTTCTGCTCATCCCTAAAAACACGTTTGTAGACCATCTTCAAAAAACCACCATCATTTTGTACTTTGAAAGGTCCTTTACCACAGTCATACAAGTTAACATTTGATAGTATTTCATGCACATGACCTCCTTTTCTAGTCAAGTTGGCCCTTAATTGACGGTGAATGTCTTGACCAATATTCTGTCTCTTTAGGCCTGCAAAAGAAAGATGTTTCACAGTGTCATCCCACATCTTTTCAAATTCCAACAGAAGCTGTTCAGGTGACATTTCAGTTTTGATTTCCCTGCATCTGTCAACCAGCTCTAGAACCTTCCACTCCATGGTGTCTGTGTGCTTCTTTCTGACAGTGTCCAACTTGAGCATGCCCTTTTTGATTTCCATCGCTGCCTCTATTTTGTTTCTCATAGAATTCTGTGTCTCTCTTGTCAGAGTCTTGGCAGAGTTCACAAAATCCTCTCTGTACTTCTCCACCAAATAAATGTGGTTTTCTTTTCTTTTATAATATTCAGAAATGTTGTCCAAAATGATCTTCTCTTGCTGAGTGAGCTCCTCAGCTAACTCTGTTTTCAGCTCGCTCAGTAAATTCTCAGCAGTGCGCGAAGTCTCAGTCTCCACTTCCCCATGGTTCGACACTTTAGTCTCAGCTTGTGCCAGCCATGAGTACATGTGCTTCCTATAAGCCCACTCCCACTTGTTGAACGCTATACAAAGCTTAGAATAGGCATCTGCCACAAGGCTGTTGCGAAAGCTGAAGATGAAGTTCTCGTACTTCACTGCGTTCCATAAGCTCTTAGTCCATTCAAAGAATTCAGCAAATGTGTGTGTTGGGGTCCGGCACTCATTGAAAGAAGTAATGAGGCTTTTTTTGAAGTCGCTTACAGACTCACTGTAGCCTGCATTCACCGGAGCCATGGGAGGGTTACCATGCCAGAGTCCAGGGATGTACCAGTTATTCTTTTCTGGGTTGTATTCCATGATGTCTGTAAATGTTTTGTTGCTTCCCCTCTTTTCCATTTTGGCTGCCGTTTGGGTCATCTCATTCAGCTGCTCCAGAAGAAGCTTCCTGTCTCTGAGGTTTTTGTCATGGGCTGACACATCTGCCACGTTCTGGTGCACAAACTGGCAGCAAGGCTTCTTCCCCACTTCCTTCATGCGCAGAAAGGCATGAACAACAATCTGCAAGATATCTTTCATCTCTGTTGAGTTCTCCATGGCTATGTTGATGACTGTAATGTCACTCAGGCCTACCACTAGAGTGGCCAGCTCATTATCATGCTCATAACTTTCAGCTAGTTGGGCCAACTCTGGCGATTTCAATCCTTCTGTGTCAATGATCATGACATAGTCACATCCAAGTTGCTCTCTGAAATCGTCCTTCACCCTGATAAGCAGCATGAATGCACCTCTCGTACACCGGCCACTGCTGACAGCAAACTGAACTCCAAACATGGTGTTCAGCAGAGTGGACTTCCCAGTGCTTTGAACCCCCAGCACTGTCACCACCCTGATCGTACTTTTCGAGTCTGTCAGATGCTGCAAAGCTTGCATCACAGCCGACACCCACCTAAGGGGAATGTTTGATGCATCCCCATCTACTAGCTCCAGTGGAAAGCCATCCAGTAGCAGTTCAGCACACAGTCGCGGCAGCTTCTGCATCTGTTGTCGAGCCGGATCGTTTTCAGGAAGAGAGCTGGCAGATTCATACAACTGGCCCATCTCTCGCAGAAAGTGTTCAACCCCCAAAGAGCTGCTGGATATCTGCCTGTCCAATTTAGCAATGAGCTCCTTATCTTCAGAAGAATTAAGGCACTTTTCCTTATACTTCTCTCGGAGGTGTGATAAGTGTTCTCGTGATATGGTGTCCAAGTTGATCCTCATCCATTTGAGGAAATAGGGTCGGTCCTCTTTGGAATTTGAAATTGCATAAATAAAATGTGACATAGCAGCAGACATATCGAGAGCCACCTGCTGCTTCCTCAGGTTCTGTTTCATTTCCACCAACTCACTCTTATACATTTCAATGTCTCTATCCCCAGCTTTGGTTAGCCTACATTCCTCCTTCTCTAGTTTAGTAAGTTCTTTCCAGATTTCACCTTGCAAAGGAAGTTGTTTTTCCTTGAAATCTGGTATGTCAGTTATTCCTGATGTAATATTATCTGCCATTTTCTTCCCATTTTGACACTGGATGCAGTCTTCATCTACTGGGATTCCTAAATCCTGCGCAATAGCTGACATGTCTACAATGTTCATATTATGTGAATTTTCCTTCAGTAGCTTACTTACAGTCATTCGCAGCTTGTTAACAAACTCTGCGTCATTCATTCCAGAGTGTTTGATGAGGATGTTCTTTGGCTGAAGCTGGAGTTTGGATATCTGTGCTTTAAAGTTCGCCATATTGAAGCTGCTGGCCTGTGAATTGCTGACTAAGAACAACTGAGACCTAATGCGCTGGTCACAGAGCACCTCACAGTCATGTCCAAAGTCATCACAGAACACAAAGACTGCTGCAGATGTTTGACAGAGGAAAAGAAATTCAGTATGAAAAGAACTTATGTCTCCACGCAAGTTAGCTATAGCTAAAGGCTCAGGAAAGACGTCAATGTTCTCGTTCCCACAGGGCAGATACCAGCTAATTTCCACAAGACCATTAGAAATCCTCCTTTTGGTATCACCACATGCCATGTTGTCATGAACAAAAGTGTCATGGTACTGCTGAGGGTTGCTCAGAACTTGGTTCAAGATGTGAGACTTTCTCAAGCTACTGCTGCCCAGTCTGACAAAAGATACCATGGGCATATTTGTAAGCACAATGCTGTCCTCTACGAATCCTTTTGGATCCTTCAGGGAATGTGGCCTGAACTTCTTTACAATGTCCCTCATAGCCCAAAGCATCAACATGCACTGGTGTCTGTCAGAATTGGGAAGCAGAAGAGGCACAGCATACTGGCACATGGACATTTTCAAGGTCATTTCCTGTTGAAGGAAACCATCTGAACACAGGAAAAGAGCTGTGATGACATCGAGGGGGTTGAGCCTATTGCTATGACCCTGAAGGTCTCCCAGATCCTCTAGTAAGCTGTCCAGGCTCTGGAGCTCTGTGTCCTCATTGCTCGTGCACATCCCACTCCTAGCAGTCACATTTACCATCATGAGCTTCCTCAGAAAATACCACGGCACAGATTTGACGGACTGGACAGGCTTATCCTTTACAGTCTCACTGGTGATCTCCAGCACAGTACTTAGGGTAAGTTTTTCCTGCAGGTAACTTTCCATGCCTAGGTCATATATTAATTCAGCTTGTGTTGTTTCTGTAATTTGTAAAAAGAAGAAAAATTAACAAAATTTTCAAAAATCATGAAACATTAACAAACTCTGGAAAACCTAAATAATTCTACACACAGAGATAGAGAGAAGTAGAGTAAAGTATTAAAATAAAATAAAAATGTTACATGAAACTGTCGTAAACTAAAAATTTGGCTGGAATAAAAACCATAATATGGCAGAACACCAAGCCTAGAACCCAGATATGTTCTAGATCCTCCCTTGCAGAAGGTCCAGAAAAACCTGGTCCCAAACTAGGACAGGCATTATGAAAAATATACAACAAATAAAAAACAAAGGCACATTGTTTGAAGTTTATAAGTAGAGTGGGCAAACAGTCTTATTTTTTGCTAAGTTGAGGTGGAGACTGATGAACAAAAAGCAATGAACTCCCAGATTTACAAAATCTACCTTGGTGAATGTACCTACTTGTGGACAGAAAGATTGAATTTTCTCTGCTTCGGCTTCCAGTCTGAAGCACTGTACCAATGATAAAGCTGTACTCTGCTCCAGGTTTCAGATCCCACAGAGTGACTGTATCGGCACTGGATTCCAATTCCACTGATTTTTGCTGCTCTCCATCGCAACCGTAGGTGATGATGTACTGATAGCTGAGGTCTTCCATGCCGGCCGGCTTCTGCCAGCAAAGTGTCACTGTAGTGCTCCTCACTTCCTCTGCCTTTAAGCTCACCGGTGGAGATGGTTCTGAACAAAACACAGGAGACAGGAACTGGATCCCATGTGCTACTTAAACCAGGACTTGTCAGTTAAGTTATCAGCTTAAATTATTTGTTTTTATAGGTTTAACTGTGGTTTACAGAATGTTGAACAATGACCGAAGCCAAATACATTGCATGAGCAGCTTGGCTTTAAAGCCGTTTCCAAATCATTGTGGGGCAGTAATGTAATAGTTTGTTAAAGAAATAAAACTTAGCTTCAGTTTTTTACATAACACAGCAAATAATCTGACCGTACAGAAAATGCAGCTATTGGTATTAAAACAGGTTTGGCTAATAAGTCTCTGGACTTGCATGCCACCAGAGTGAACAGCTACAGCACTTGGGAAGGAGTCTCAGAGGACGTTATCAGTATCTCTGTCCAAAAGTGGATGCTCTCACTTATATGGAAAGAGATCAGTAACAGTGCATGTCATGTTACTCTCCAAAGGGACACAAGACGGAAAAACAAGTTAATATACCCATCATTTAAACCCAGAGCTCTGAAAGGCAAAGCACATCTTCTCACCTGTACACACACGAGCAAACGCACACTCGCTTTGGCTGCCATCGGTCCCAATAGTGACCACACTGAATACATACTCTCTGCCCGGAGACAGGTTCTCTATGGTCACATTCCTATCTTTCACGTTGAGGTGTTTCTTCATCCCTTTGAAGTCCCAGGTAACCATATACTGCTCTGGGTGGCCCAGCATCTCCACTGGTATCTGCCAGCTCAGAGTCACAGAGTCCGGGGACACGTTCTCGATCCTAAGATCATGTGCTTGGGGGGAATTTGATACAAACAGAGTTACCAAGTATTCATTTATTTATGATATATTTAAAAATTAACCATTAACTTGACATAACACATATCAGACAATGTGAAGAAATTGCAACAATGCACT
Organism: Paramormyrops kingsleyae; assembly: GCF_048594095.1. NCBI lineage: Eukaryota > Metazoa > Chordata > Actinopteri > Osteoglossiformes > Mormyridae > Paramormyrops > Paramormyrops kingsleyae. Next base: position 31,710,000 of record NC_132808.1, on the reverse strand, counting down.
CTTTCATCTTTGGACCGCTGGAAATGCTTTTATTTTAACCTCGTCAAGCATCCCAAGTCAAAACTGTGGTTGAATTATTTATTTAAAAATGCCAAAAATGCTATATACAAAATTTAAGGTAAAACATGGGCATTTCTTGTTAAATTCAGTCAAAAATGAAACCAGAGACATGTAAGTCACTATGATGCTCCCAAATCACTAATTAAATCAATGCCCTTTGACATTGTACATTGGGAGCTTCCCACAAAGGATGATGAAATAAAAATGTCTTCTATAACACAAATAGCATAATTAATCATATTCACAGCATTATAGCTCTCACACAACTTATGACAGTCTCCTAATCATTATATTCCATTAAGAAGTGCATTCTGTATAATGGCAGTCTCAAAGCCTACAGCTTTGAAACTTGCTTCATCAATACACCCCTCATGAACAGACCAAACTGACGTACTTGTGCAGAATGTTGCGCAGGCTGGATCACTCTCCAGTTCACTGTCTTCTATTACAGTGCACACAGTGACCTCATACTCCGTCCCGGGTCTCAGGTCAGACAGCACCACAAGGTTCTCCTCTGTGGTGATGGACTTGCTTGGTTGGCCAGTGCTCAGCCAAGTCACGATAAATTTATGAGGAATGGCTTCCATGTCTGATGGATTCTCCCAGCCAACATTAGCAGAAGTTGTATCCATGGATGAGACAGTCAGACTTTGTGGTGCTGAAGGTTCTGATTGTGAAAGGGAGAGACGTCATAGAAGCAAAATCTGAAACTATGAAGGTATTAATCTGGGTCAAAACTCTACAATCTTTATGGAATTACAAAACAAATTGCATTTCTGCACCTGGTGCAATGTTCAAATTGTAAAAAAAGCTTTTAACACGATAGACTGAACTTTTAAAAAAATGCAATAAAACATGTTTTGCCTTCAAAAACATGGTACGAGACTCACCAATGAAATTAATAATAAACAATCAAATTCCAGTCATACTGAATGCACCCTGACGAATGTACCTACTTGTGGACAGAAAGATTGAATTTTCTCTGCTTCGGCTTCCAGTCTGAAGCACTGTACCAATGATAAAGCTGTACTCTGCTCCAGGTTTCAGATCCCACAGAGTGACTGTATCAGCACTGGATTCCAACTCCACTGATTTTTGCTGCTCTCCATCGCAACCGTAGGTGACGATGTACTGATAGCTGAGGTCTTCCATGCCGGCCGGTCTCTGCCAGCAAAGTGTCACTGAAGTGCTCCTCACTTCCTCTGCCTTTAAGCTCACCGGTGGAGATGGTTCTGAACAAAACACAGGAGACAGGAACTGGATCCCATGTGCTACTTAAACCAGGACTTGTCAGTTAAATTATCAGCTTAAATTATTTGTTTTTATAGGTTTAACTGTGGTTTACAGAATGTTGAACAATGACCGAAGCCAAATACAATGCATGAGTAGCTTGGCTTTAAAGCCGTTTCCAAATCATTGTGGGGCAGTAATGTAATAGTTTGTTAAAGAAATAAAACTTACCTTCAATTTTTTACATAACACAGCAAATAATCTGACCGTACAGAAAATGCAGCTATTGGTATTAAAACAGGTTTGGCTAATAAGTCTCTGGACTTGCATGCCACCGGAGTGAACAGCTACAGCACTTGGGAAGGAGTCTCAGAGGACGTTATCAGTATCTCTGTCCTAAAGTGGATGCTCTCACTTATATGGAAAGAGATCAGTAACAGTGCATGTCATGTTACTCTCCAAAGGGACACAAGACGGAAAAACAAGTTAATATACCCATCATTTAAACCCAGAGCTCTGAAAGGCAAAGCACATCTTCTCACCTGTACACACACGAGCAAACGCACACTCGCTTTGGCTGCCATCGGTCCCAATAGTGACCACACTGAATACATACTCTCTGCCCGGAGACAGGTTCTCTATGGTCACATTCCTGTCTTTCACGTTGAGGTGTTTCTTCATCCCTTTGAAGTCCCAGGTAACCATATACTGCTCTGGGTGGCCCAGCATCTCCACTGGTATCTGCCAGCTCAGAGTCACAGACTCAGGGGACACGTTGTCAATCGTAAGATCCTGTGGTTGGGGGAGGTCTGATACAGACAAAGTTACTAAGTATTGATTTATTAATGATTTATTTAAAAATTAACCATTAACTTGACATAACACATATCAGACAATGTGAAGAAATTGCAACAATGCACTCTTTCATCTTTGGACCACTGGAAATGCTTTTATTTTAACCTCGTCAAGCATCCCAAGTCAAAACTGTGGTTGAATTATTTATTTAAAAATGCCAAAAATGCTATATACATAATTTAAGGTAAAACATGGGCATTTCTTGTTAAATTCAGTCAAAAATGAAACCAGAGACATGTAAGACCCTATGTTGCTCCCAAATCACTAATCAATGCCCTTTGACATTGTACATTGGGAGCTTCCCACAAAGGATGATGAAATAAAAATGTCGTCTATAACACACATAGCATAATTAATCATATTCACAGCATTATAGCTCTCACACAACTTATGACAGTCTCCTAATCATTATATTCCATTAAGAAGTGCATTCTGTATAATGGCAGTCTCAAAGCCTGCAGCTTTGAAACTTGCTTCATCAATACACCCCTCATGAACAGACCAAATTGACGTACTTGTGCAGAATGTTGCGCAGGCTGGATCACTCTCCAGTTCACTGTCTTCTATTACAGTGCACACAGTGACCTCATACTCCGTCCCGGGTCTCAGGTCAGACAGCACCGCAAGGTTCTCCTCTGTGGTGATGGACTTGCTTGGTTGGCCAGTGCTCAGCCAAGTCACACTGAATTTATGAGGAATGGCTTCCATGTCTGATGGTTTCTCCCAGCCAACATTAGCAGAAGTTGTATCCATGGATGAGACAGTCAGACTTTGTGGTGCTGAAGGTTCTGATTGTGAAAGGGAGAGACGTCATAGAAGCAAAATCTGAAACTATGAAGGTATTAATCTGGGTCAAAACTCTACAATCTTTATGGAATTACAAGACAAATTGCATTTCTGCACCTGGTGCAATGTTCAAATCGTAAACAAAGCTTTTAACATGATAGACTGAACTTTTAAAAAAATGCAATAAAACATGTTTTGCCTTCAAAAACATGGTACGAGACTCACCAATGAAATTAATAATAAACAATCAAATTCCAGTCATACTGAATGCACCCTGACGAATGTACCTACTTGTGGACAGAAAGATTGAATTTTCTCTGCTTCGGCTTCCAGTCTGAAGCACTGTACCAATGATAAAGCTGTACTCTGCTCCAGGTTTCAGATCCCACAGAATGACTGTATCGGCACTGGATTCCAATTCCACTGATTTTTGCTGCTCTCCATCACAACCGTAGGTGATGATGTACTGATAACTGAGGTCTTCCATGCCGGCCGGCTTCTGCCAGCAAAGTGTCACTGTAGTGCTCCTCACTTCCCCTGCCTTTAAGCTCACCGGTGGAGATGGTTCTGAACAAAACACAGGAGACAGGAACTGGATCCCATGTGCTACTTAAACCAGGACTTGTCAGTTAAGTTATCAGCTTAAATTATTTGTTTTTATAGGTTTAACTGTGGTTTACAGAATGTTGAACAATGACCGAAGCCAAATACAATGCATGAGTAGCTTGGCTTTAAAGCCGTTTCCAAATCATTGTGGGACAGTAATGTAATAGTTTGTTAAAGAAATAAAACTTAGCTTCAGTTTTTTACATAACACAGCAAATAATCTGACCGTACAGAAAATGCAGCTATTGGTATTAAAACAGGTTTGGCTAATAAGTCTCTGGACTTGCATGCCACCGGAGTGAACAGCTACAGCACTTGGGAAGGAGTCTCAGAGGACGTTATCAGTATCTCTGTCCTAAAGTGGATGCTCTCACTTATATGGAAAGAGATCAGTAACAGTGCATGTCATGTTACTCTCCAAAGGGACACAAGATGGAAAAACAAGTTAATATACCCATCATTTAAACCCAGAGCTCTGAAAGGCAAAGCACATCTTCTCACCTGTACACACACGAGCAAACGCACACTCGCTTTGGCTGTCATCGGTCCCAATAGTGACCACACTGAATACATACTCTCTGCCCGGAGACAGGTTCTCTATGGTCACATTCCTATCTTTCACGTTGAGGTGTTTCTTCATCCCTTTGAAGTCCCAGGTAACCATATACTGCTCTGGGTGGCCCAGCATCTCCACTGGTATCTGCCAGCTCAGAGTCACAGAGTCCGGGGACACGTTCTCGATCCTAAGATCATGTGCTTGGGGGGAATTTGATACAAACAGAGTTACCAAGTATTCATTTATTTATGATATATTTAAAAATTAACCATTAACTTGACATAACACATATCAGACAATGTGAAGAAATTGCAACAATGCACTCTTTCATCTTTGGACCGCTGGAAATGCTTTTATTTTAACCTCGTCAAGCATCCCAAGTCAAAACTGTGGTTGAATTATTTATTTAAAAATGCCAAAAATGCTATATACAAAATTTAAGGTAAAACATGGGCATTTCTTGTTAAATTCAGTCAAAAATGAAACCAGAGACATGTAAGTCACTATGATGCTCCCAAATCACTAATTAAATCAATGCCCTTTGACATTGTACATTGGGAGCTTCCCACAAAGGATGATGAAATAAAAATGTCTTCTATAACACAAATAGCATAATTAATCATATTCACAGCATTATAGCTCTCACACAACTTATGACAGTCTCCTAATCATTATATTCCATTAAGAAGTGCATTCTGTATAATGGCAGTCTCAAAGCCTACAGCTTTGAAACTTGCTTCATCAATACACCCCTCATGAACAGACCAAACTGACGTACTTGTGCAGAATGTTGCGCAGGCTGGATCACTCTCCAGTTCACTGTCTTCTATTACAGTGCACACAGTGACCTCATACTCCGTCCCGGGTCTCAGGTCAGACAGCACCGCAAGGTTCTCCTCTGTGGTGATGGACTTGCTTGGTTGGCCAGTGCTCAGCCAAGTCACGATAAATTTATGAGGAATGGCTTCCATGTCTGATGGATTCTCCCAGCCAACATTAGCAGAAGTTGTATCCATGGATGAGACAGTCAGACTTTGTGGTGCTGAAGGTTCTGATTGTGAAAGGGAGAGACGTCATAGAAGCAAAATCTGAAACTATGAAGGTATTAATCTGGGTCAAAACTCTACAATCTTTATGGAATTACAAAACAAATTGCATTTCTGCACCTGGTGCAATGTTCAAATTGTAAAAAAAGCTTTTAACACGATAGACTGAACTTTTAAAAAAATGCAATAAAACATGTTTTGCCTTCAAAAACATGGTACGAGACTCACCAATGAAATTAATAATAAACAATCAAATTCCAGTCATACTGAATGCACCCTGACGAATGTACCTACTTGTGGACAGAAAGATTGAATTTTCTCTGCTTCGGCTTCCAGTCTGAAGCACTGTACCAATGATAAAGCTGTACTCTGCTCCAGGTTTCAGATCCCACAGAGTGACTGTATCAGCACTGGATTCCAACTCCACTGATTTTTGCTGCTCTCCATCGCAACCGTAGGTGACGATGTACTGATAGCTGAGGTCTTCCATGCCGGCCGGTCTCTGCCAGCAAAGTGTCACTGAAGTGCTCCTCACTTCCTCTGCCTTTAAGCTCACCGGTGGAGATGGTTCTGAACAAAACACAGGAGACAGGAACTGGATCCCATGTGCTACTTAAACCAGGACTTGTCAGTTAAATTATCAGCTTAAATTATTTGTTTTTATAGGTTTAACTGTGGTTTACAGAATGTTGAACAATGACCGAAGCCAAATACAATGCATGAGTAGCTTGGCTTTAAAGCCGTTTCCAAATCATTGTGGGGCAGTAATGTAATAGTTTGTTAAAGAAATAAAACTTACCTTCAATTTTTTACATAACACAGCAAATAATCTGACCGTACAGAAAATGCAGCTATTGGTATTAAAACAGGTTTGGCTAATAAGTCTCTGGACTTGCATGCCACCGGAGTGAACAGCTACAGCACTTGGGAAGGAGTCTCAGAGGACGTTATCAGTATCTCTGTCCTAAAGTGGATGCTCTCACTTATATGGAAAGAGATCAGTAACAGTGCATGTCATGTTACTCTCCAAAGGGACACAAGACGGAAAAACAAGTTAATATACCCATCATTTAAACCCAGAGCTCTGAAAGGCAAAGCACATCTTCTCACCTGTACACACACGAGCAAACGCACACTCGCTTTGGCTGCCATCGGTCCCAATAGTGACCACACTGAATACATACTCTCTGCCCGGAGACAGGTTCTCTATGGTCACATTCCTGTCTTTCACGTTGAGGTGTTTCTTCATCCCTTTGAAGTCCCAGGTAACCATATACTGCTCTGGGTGGCCCAGCATCTCCACTGGTATCTGCCAGCTCAGAGTCACAGACTCAGGGGACACGTTGTCAATCGTAAGATCCTGTGGTTGGGGGAGGTCTGATACAGACAAAGTTACTAAGTATTGATTTATTAATGATTTATTTAAAAATTAACCATTAACTTGACATAACACATATCAGACAATGTGAAGAAATTGCAACAATGCACTCTTTCATCTTTGGACCACTGGAAATGCTTTTATTTTAACCTCGTCAAGCATCCCAAGTCAAAACTGTGGTTGAATTATTTATTTAAAAATGCCAAAAATGCTATATACATAATTTAAGGTAAAACATGGGCATTTCTTGTTAAATTCAGTCAAAAATGAAACCAGAGACATGTAAGACCCTATGTTGCTCCCAAATCACTAATCAATGCCCTTTGACATTGTACATTGGGAGCTTCCCACAAAGGATGATGAAATAAAAATGTCGTCTATAACACACATAGCATAATTAATCATATTCACAGCATTATAGCTCTCACACAACTTATGACAGTCTCCTAATCATTATATTCCATTAAGAAGTGCATTCTGTATAATGGCAGTCTCAAAGCCTGCAGCTTTGAAACTTGCTTCATCAATACACCCCTCATGAACAGACCAAATTGACGTACTTGTGCAGAATGTTGCGCAGGCTGGATCACTCTCCAGTTCACTGTCTTCTATTACAGTGCACACAGTGACCTCATACTCCGTCCCGGGTCTCAGGTCAGACAGCACCGCAAGGTTCTCCTCTGTGGTGATGGACTTGCTTGGTTGGCCAGTGCTCAGCCAAGTCACACTGAATTTATGAGGAATGGCTTCCATGTCTGATGGTTTCTCCCAGCCAACATTAGCAGAAGTTGTATCCATGGATGAGACAGTCAGACTTTGTGGTGCTGAAGGTTCTGATTGTGAAAGGGAGAGACGTCATAGAAGCAAAATCTGAAACTATGAAGGTATTAATCTGGGTCAAAACTCTACAATCTTTATGGAATTACAAGACAAATTGCATTTCTGCACCTGGTGCAATGTTCAAATCGTAAACAAAGCTTTTAACATGATAGACTGAACTTTTAAAAAAATGCAATAAAACATGTTTTGCCTTCAAAAACATGGTACGAGACTCACCAATGAAATTAATAATAAACAATCAAATTCCAGTCATACTGAATGCACCCTGACGAATGTACCTACTTGTGGACAGAAAGATTGAATTTTCTCTGCTTCGGCTTCCAGTCTGAAGCACTGTACCAATGATAAAGCTGTACTCTGCTCCAGGTTTCAGATCCCACAGAATGACTGTATCGGCACTGGATTCCAATTCCACTGATTTTTGCTGCTCTCCATCACAACCGTAGGTGATGATGTACTGATAACTGAGGTCTTCCATGCCGGCCGGCTTCTGCCAGCAAAGTGTCACTGTAGTGCTCCTCACTTCCCCTGCCTTTAAGCTCACCGGTGGAGATGGTTCTGAACAAAACACAGGAGACAGGAACTGGATCCCATGTGCTACTTAAACCAGGACTTGTCAGTTAAGTTATCAGCTTAAATTATTTGTTTTTATAGGTTTAACTGTGGTTTACAGAATGTTGAACAATGACCGAAGCCAAATACAATGCATGAGTAGCTTGGCTTTAAAGCCGTTTCCAAATCATTGTGGGACAGTAATGTAATAGTTTGTTAAAGAAATAAAACTTAGCTTCAGTTTTTTACATAACACAGCAAATAATCTGACCGTACAGAAAATGCAGCTATTGGTATTAAAACAGGTTTGGCTAATAAGTCTCTGGACTTGCATGCCACCGGAGTGAACAGCTACAGCACTTGGGAAGGAGTCTCAGAGGACGTTATCAGTATCTCTGTCCTAAAGTGGATGCTCTCACTTATATGGAAAGAGATCAGTAACAGTGCATGTCATGTTACTCTCCAAAGGGACACAAGATGGAAAAACAAGTTAATATACCCATCATTTAAACCCAGAGCTCTGAAAGGCAAAGCACATCTTCTCACCTGTACACACACGAGCAAACGCACACTCGCTTTGGCTGTCATCGGTCCCAATAGTGACCACACTGAATACATACTCTCTGCCCGGAGACAGGTTCTCTATGGTCACATTCCTATCTTTCACGTTGAGGTGTTTCTTCATCCCTTTGAAGTCCCAGGTAACCATATACTGCTCTGGGTGGCCCAGCATCTCCACTGGTATCTGCCAGCTCAGAGTCACAGATTCAGGGGACACGTTGTCAATCGTAAGATCCTGTGGTTGGGGGAGGTCTGATACAGACAAAGTTACTAAGTATTGATTTATTAATGATTTATTTAAAAATTAACCATTAACTTGACATAACACATATCAGACAATGTGAAGAAATTGCAACAATGCACTCTTTCATCTTTGGACCGCTGGAAATGCTTTTATTTTAACCTCGTCAAGCATCCCAAGTCAAAACTGTGGTTGAATTATTTATTTAAAAATGCCAAAAATGCTATATACATAATTTAAGGTAAAACATGGGCATTTCTTGTTAAATTCAGTCAAAAATGAAACCAGAGACATGTAAGACACTATGTTGCTCCCAAATCACTAATCAATGCCCTTTGACATTGTACATTGGGAGCTTCCCACAAAGGATGATGAAATAAAAATGTCTTCTATAACACAAATAGCATAATTAATCATATTCACAGCATTATAGCTCTCACACAACTTATGACAATCTCCTAATCATTATATTCCATTAAGAAGTTAATTCTGTATAATGGCAGTCTCAAAGCCTACAGCTTTGAAACTTGCTTCATCAATACACCCCTCATGAACAGACCAAATTGACGTACTTGTGCAGAATGTTGCGCAGGCTGGATCACTCTCCAGTTCACTGTCTTCTATTACAGTGCACACAGTGACCTCATACTCCGTCCCGGGTCTCAGGTCAGACAGCACCGCAAGGTTCTCCTCTGTGGTGATGGACTTGCTTGGTTGGCCAGTGCTCAGCCAAGTCACACTGAATTTATGAGGAATGGCTTCCATGTCTGATGGTTTCTCCCAGCCAACATTAGCAGAAGTTGTATCCATGGATGAGACAGTCAGACTTTGTGGTGCTGAAGGTTCTGATTGTGAAAGGGAGAGACGTCATAGAAGCAAAATCTGAAACTATGAAGGTATTAATCTGGGTCAAAACTCTACAATCTTTATGGAATTACAAGACAAATTGCATTTCTGCACCTGGTGCAATGTTCAAATCGTAAACAAAGCTTTTAACATGATAGACTGAACTTTTAAAAAAATGCAATAAAACATGTTTTGCCTTCAAAAACATGGTACGAGACTCACCAATGAAATTAATAATAAACAATCAAATTCCAGTCATACTGAATGCACCCTGACGAATGTACATACTTGTGGACAGAAAGATTGAATTTTCTCTGCTTCGGCTTCCAGTCTGAAGCACTGTACCAATGATAAAGCTGTACTCTGCTCCAGGTTTCAGATCCCACAGAGTGACTGTATCGGCACTGGATTCCAATTCCACTGATTTTTGCTGCTCTCCATCGCAACCGTAGGTGATGATGTACTGATAGCTGAGGTCTTCCATGCCGGCCGGCTTCTGCCAGCAAAGTGTCACTGTAGTGCTCCTCACTTCCTCTGCCCTTAAGCTCACAGGTGGAGATGGTTCTGAACAAAACACAGGAGACAGGAACTGGATCCCATGTGCTACTTAAACCAGGACTTGTCAGTTAAGTTATCAGCTTAAATTATTTGTTTTTATAGGTTTAACTGTGGTTTACAGAATGTTGAACAATGACCGAAGCCAAATACAATGCATGAGTAGCTTGGCTTTAAAGCCGTTTCCAAATCATTGTGGGGCAGTAATGTAATAGTTTGTTAAAGAAATAAAACTTAGCTTCAGTTTTTTACATAACACAGCAAATAATCTGACCGTACAGAAAATGCAGCTATTGGTATTAAAACAGGTTTGGCTAATAAGTCTCTGGACTTGCATGCCACCGGAGTGAACAGCTACAGCACTTGGGAAGGAGTCTCAGAGGACGTTATCAGTATCTCTGTCCTAAAGTGGATGCTCTCACTTATATGGAAAGAGATCAGTAACAGTGCATGTCATGTTACTCTCCAAAGGGACACAAGATGGAAAAACAAGTTAATATACCCATCATTTAAACCCAGAGCTCTGAAAGGCAAAGCACATCTTCTCACCTGTACACACACGAGCAAACGCACACTCGCTTTGGCTGCCATCGGTCCCAATAGTGACCACACTGAATACATACTCTCTGCCCGGAGACAGGTTCTCTATGGTCACATTCCTGTCTTTCACGTTGAGGTGTTTCTTCATCCCTTTGAAGTCCCAGGTAACCATATACTGCTCTGGGTGGCCCAGCATCTCCACTGGTATCTGCCAGCTCAGAGTCACAGATTCAGGGGACACGTTGTCAATCGTAAGATCCTGTGGTTGGGGGAGGTCTGATACAGACAAAGTTACTAAGTATTGATTTATTAATGATTTATTTAAAAATTAACCATTAACTTGACATAACACATATCAGTCAATGTGAAGAAATTGCAATAACTAACTCTCATCTTCGGATCATTGGATCTGCTATTCTTATGTTGTGAAACTTCCCTAGTCAATACTGTAGTTCAATTACTTATATTAAAATGCCAAAAATGCTATATACATAATTTAAGGTAAAACATGGGCATTTCTTGTTAAATTCAGTCAAAAATAAAACCAGAGACATGCAAGACACTATGTTGCTCCCAAATCACTAATTAAATCAATGCCCTTTGACATTGTACATTGGGAGCTTCCTACAAAGGATGATGAAATAAAAATGTCTTCTATAACAAACATAGCATAATTAATCATATTCACAGCATAATAGCTCTCACACAACTTATGACAGTCTCCTAATCATTATATTCCATTAAGAAGTTAATTCTGTATAATGGCAGTCTCAAAGCCTGCAGCCATTAAACTTGCTTCATCAATACACCCCTCATGAACAGACCAAATTGACGTACTTGTGCAGAATGTTGCGCAGGCTGGATCACTCTCCAGTTCACTGTCTTCTATTACAGTGCACACAGTGACCTCATACTCCGTCCCGGGTCTCAGGTCAGACAGCACCGCAAGGTTCTCCTCTGTGGTGATGGACTTGCTTGGTTGGCCAGTGCTCAGCCAAGTCACACTGAATTTATGAGGAATGGCTTCCATGTCTGATGGTTTCTCCCAGCCAACGTTAGCAGAAGTTGTATCCATGGATGAGACAGTCAGACTTTGTGGTGCTGAAGGTTCTGATTGTGAAAGGGAGAGACGTCATAGAAGCAAAATCTGAAACTATGAAGGTATTAATCTGGGTCAAAACTCTACAATTTTTATGGAATTACAAGACAAATTGCATTTCTGCACCTGGTGCAATGTTCAAATCGTAAACAAAGCTTTTAACACGATAGACTGAACTTATAAAAAAATGCAATAAAACATGTTTTGCCTTCAAAAACATGGTATGAGACTCACCAATGAAATTAATAATAAACAATCAAATTCCAGTCATACTGAATGCACCCTGACGAATGTACCTACTTGTGGACAGGAAGATTGAATTTTCTCTGCTTCGGCTTCCAGTCTGAAGCACTGTACCAATGATAAAGCTGTACTCTGTTGTAGGTCTCAGATCTAACAGAATGACTGTATCGGCACTGGATTCCAATTCCACTGATTTTTGCTGCTCTCCATTGCAACCGTAGGTGATGATGTACTGATAGCTGAGGTCTTCCATGCCGGCCGGCTTCTGCCAGCAAAGTGTCACTGAAGTGCTCCTCACTTCCTCTGCCTTTAAGCTCACAGGTGGAGATGGTTCTGAACAAAACACAGGAGACAGGAACTGGATCCCATGTGCTACTTAAACCAGGACTTGTCAGTTAAGTTATCAGCTTAAATTATTTGTTTTTATAGGTTTAACTGTGGTTTACAGAATGTTGAACAATGACCGAAGCCAAATACAATGCATGAGCAGCTTGGCTTTAAAGCCGTTTCCAAATCATTGTGGGGCAGTAATGTAATAGTTTGTTAAAGAAATAAAACTTAGCTTCAGTTTTTTACATAACACAGCAAATAATCTGACCGTACAGAAAATGCAGCTATTGGTATTAAAACAGGTTTGGCTAATAAGTCTCTGGACTTGCATGCCATCGGAGTGAACAGCTACAGCACTTGGGAAGGAGTCTCAGAGGGTTTTTTCAGTATCTCTGTCCTAAAGTGGATGCTCTCACTTATAAGGAAAGAGATCAGTAACAGTGCATGTCATGTTACTCTCCAAAGGGACACAAGACGGAAAAACAAGTTAATATACCCATCATTTAAACCCAGAGCTCTGAAAGGCAAAGCACATCTTCTCACCTGTACACACACGAGCAAACGCACACTCGCTTTGGCTGCCATCATTCCCAGTTGTGACCACACTGAACACATGCTTTCTGCCCGGAGACAGGTTCTCTGTGGTCTCACTCCTGTGTTTCATCTTAAGGTGTTTCTTCAGCCATTTGAAGTCACAGGTAACCAGCTCTGCCTGGTCCAACATCTCCATTGGTATCTGCCAGCTCAGAGTTCCAGAGTTGGGTGTCACCTTGTCGATCGTAAGATCTTGTGGTTGGGGGAGTTCTGGTAGAGACAGAGTTACTAAGTATTGATTTCTTTTAAACAAATAATCAAATCACAAATCAAATGTCACATCATTTGACACTAGGCATGGGCAACTGAGCGAGTGACTTGCATAGAAAGACTTACAGCAAATTTAATTAAATGCAAATCAAGACCAGACAATAGTGCAATTGGAAGTGTACAGGAAATGGCAATATACCGCATTGTGCAAACTGGCACAACAAATGCAATAAACACAAAGAAGGCCATATTATTGAGTATGGGTGGTGAGTATGAATATGGGCCCTCATACTCAGAGGCAGACTTCACAATAAGGCAATACCACCGCATGTTTGAATTATACAGTATATGAAGTCATATTTTCATTGTAATATATGCAAAACAAAATATTATATTTGATACTGTACCACGGTTATTCAAATCACGGTCCTCGAGGTCTGGCTGGTTTTCCAGCCTTCCTTTACCTGTCAGTCAGGTGTGAAGCCTCTGACCAATCAGAATCAGTAATTATTAAACTAATTACCTGGGAAAACTGAAAACAAGGCCTGGATTTGGAATCGAGGTCCAGATTTGAAGAACCCTGCTGTAGACTGTAGTGCTCTGCGCAACTGTGAGTAAAGGATGTCCAGAAGTTATAAATAAGAGCATAATCAGGCATTTAATAAATTAAATGAAACGCAGTTTCCCCAGCGGGCCGATGCCTGTGATGTATCGCTCAGCTGTTAGGCCGATGATGTATGGAAGATTATAAGCACAAAAATTCAAATGGCAATTCATGATGCAATCGCGATGATGCAGTTTCAAGGTACCCCAAAAGTTTCAAGTTAAGCTTTACCACTGCTGCAAGAGTTCACAAATGTTTTTTTTTTTAATGTTTCATAAGAACATAAGAAATTTACATAATTTACGGCTTTCGGAGTATGTTTTCAAAATAGGAAATTACAATCCGATTAAACGACGAATACTTGCTTGTACAATCCCTGCTTGAAATGAAATCAGAGGTAGGCTAATTGGGACGCGGCGCCTTTAAGCAGGACGCGCGCACCTATAGTTTCTTTTTGACCTCAACTAGGCGGAGCTTCAGCTTTTTGCCTTTTTAAATCCAAAGTCCCTCAGATCGAGCTGTCCATGCCGTTTGGCCATGATTTTAAAATCACATCAACACCGTCACCTGCTATGCCGCTTACTGAGGTAATTTTTTTTTTTAAGTTGGCACGTGCGTGCCCTCTCACGTATTTTACTCAATAGACCTATGCATTCATTGATAAAATAGCACAAGGGATGGAACGGGGGAGATGTTCATTTTAGAAGGGGGATGATTTTGACTGTTTTTATTTCAGGGGGGATGACATCCCTCCTCATCCCCCCTCAACTCGAGTACTGGTTATACATATATTGGTCATAGACGACACTGTATTTGTACTAAATGGTGGCAGGTTACTTGTGTTCTCTACTGTGAACACCCGTGTAAAATAATCATTAAACTCATTTACTACAGTGGTACCTCAGAACTCGAACTTAATCCGACCAGAACTGGAATTGGTTCCCGGCCTCAAAAATTACACCTGAATATGTTTTTTCTTAGAGCATATACTGCACTAAACACATCTAAGCACATTTATCAAAACAGTAATTTGTAAAGTAAGAAAATAAATGTATCCAAACAATGTGTAAAGTTAAAAAAACAATGTGTCCTGCCCCGATTGTCCGCTCCTTCCGTGTGCCACGCCCCCTCATTAACCCTGTGTGGAATCCCCGTGTGATCAGCTGTTTCTGGTTGTTGTCATTAGTCCTCTGTATTTATTACGCGTTTCAGTTTGTTTCCCCAGTCTGGTCATTGTATTGTCCGTTTGCGTTTTGCCTGCCTTACCTGTAATTAAACTCCGTGTTCCCCAATACCCTGACGTCTGCGCCTTTGTCTCCATTCCGTCCCAGCTCAGCAGGACAATATTATTATAATTAAATGTATTAATGGTTTATTATTAATGATATTAAAATAATTAATAAGAAATCTTTATTTAAAAATGTATTTTATAATAATAATTACTGTTACTGTCTATCATTGTCTAAATGTATTTTTACTGTCTAAATACTGTATATGTATTCAGCTAGTGTAAACATGCAGGATGCTATCACAGCAAATGCGAGGCTGAAAGTGAAGCATTACCTTTTGTTTCCGCTGAGAGACGTGCCACGTGACTCAGTTCCCCGCGCATACAAGTTAATGCAAATCTTCCTTTCTATACATTCCTCTTAGCAAGACAAATGTTATTTTTATTTATTTATTTATTTATTTTATTTAACTCAATCTGTAGACTTAGATACTCCTGCTTAATTTTTGAAATCATTAGTTATTTTCCATTTGTGTAACAGAGCCCTTTTCCTCCTGACTTTATTCTTAATTTCCTTAGTAAACCACCTTTGCTGTAGTTTCCTAGATTTAGTTTTGCTGGAAACAGGTATGAAGTCCTCTTGCACTTGCAACAATTTGCTTTTAACAAATTCCCATACCTCTTCAACTGTTTTGCTGTTTAACTCCGTCCAGTTTACAGTTTCTAGTTTCAGTCTCATTCCATTAAAGTTAGCCTTCCTAATATTGTACACTGCTCAAAAAAATTAAAGGAACACTTTGAAAACACATCAGATCTCAATGGGAGAAAAAAATCATACTGGATATCTATGCTGATATGGACTGGGTAATGTGTTAGGAATGAAAGGATGCCACATTGTTTGATGGAAATTAAAATTATCAACCTACAGAGGACTGAATTCAAAGACACCCCGAAAACCAAAGTGAAAAAATGATGCAGCAGGCTAGTCCATTTTGCAGAAATTTCATTGAAGCAACTGAAAAATCGTACTCAGTAGTTTGTGTGGTCCCCACATGCTTGTATGCATACCTGACATTTTGTCAGGGCATTCTCCTAATGAGACAACAGATGGTGTCCTGGGGGATCTCCTCCCAGATCTGGACCAGGGCATCACTGAGCTCCTGGACAGTCTGACGTGCAACCTGGTGGCATCAGATGGACCGAAACATAATGTCCCAGAGGTGTTCTATTGGATTTAGGTCATGTGAACGTGGGGGCCAGTCAATGGTATCAATTCCTTCATCCTCCAGGAACTGCCTGCAGTCTTTCACCACATGAGGCCGGGCATTGTCGTGCACCAGGAGGAACCCAGGACCCACTGCACCAGCGTAGGGTCTGACAATGGGTCCAAGGATTTCATCCTGATACCTAATGGCAGTTAAGGTACCGTTGTCTAGCCTGTAGAGGTCTATGCGTCCCTCCATGGATATGCCTCCCCAGACCATCACTGACCCACCACCAAACCAGTCATGCTGAACAATGTTACAAGTAGCATAACGTTCTCCACGGCATCTCCAGACCCTTTCATGTCTGTCACATGTGCTCAGGGTGAACCTGCTCCCATCTGTGAAAAGCACAGGGCGCTAGTGGTGGACCTGCCAATTCTGGTATTCTATGGCAAATGCCAATCGAGGTCCACGGTGCCGGGCAGTGAACACAGGGCCCACTAGAGGATGTCGGGCCCTCAGGCCACCCTCATGAAGTCTGTTTCTGATTGTATGGTCAGAGACATTCACACCAGTGGCCTGCTGGAGGTCATTTTGTAGGGCTCTGGCAGTGCTCATCCTGTTCCTCCTTGCACAAAGGAGCAGATACTGGTCCTGCTGATGGGTTAAGGACCTTCTATGGCCCTGTCCAGCTCTCCTTGCCTGCAAGTTTTCTTTTACGTACTGTATACTGCAACACCACCTCCCTTCTTGCCTATCCGGTCTCTACGGAACAACGTGTAACCATCCATATTATATTCTTCACCATCATTGTTACTCATCCATGTTTCTGTTATTCATATAATGTCGTAAGAGTCTGATGGAATTAAAGCCTCTAAATCATGAATTTTTTTTCTAATACTCCTAGCATTTAAATACAGACCACAAAGGGTAGGCCTTTTACAGTGCCCATTTTTAATATTGAATAACTTTTACTTGTTTTAATTAACGTACAGTTAATATAATAAAATGCCGAGTACAATAAAACACTAAATAAAAGACTTGCATTAAAATGGAACTTTTTAAAGTATCCAATAGGGTCAGAGATAACAACCTTAGAAATTAAACTTTTAAAATAACCGAATTAACACTTACTAACCTGATAATAACTTCCTACTGAAAAAAAAAAAATAACAACGAACACCCACGCAACCGTACAGGCACACAAACACTCAAATATACTTCAAAATAATCCAATCAACCACTTCAACAGGCACACAATACAACACAAGTGCACACAGCGGTGTCTACACCACTCCCTCACAGTGCAGCAAACCCAGCAGCCTCTACACCACTCCCTCACAGTGCAGCAATCCCAACAGCCTCTACACCACTCCCTCACAGTGCAGCAATCCCAGCAGCGTACTATCCAAAAAGCTCCCAAAGCCTACAGACAGATTTTGGTCGTTGTTCAGACCAACTACTTTAAACTGATGGGATTTAGCATAATATGGAGACTGAGATTAATCAGATTGAGATTAAATGACCAAATTATAACCCAGCACCAATACTAGATGTCCTAGGTGGCTTGACAAAAGTGAGATGTACATAAAATCTGTATAATGGACCAGATCCCAAACTTTGAAATGAACAAAAAAATGACTTCTTATTTACAGTATATACACAGGATTAGCTACAGTGTTATGTTCAGTCAAAAATGAAATCAGAGAAATTTTAAATACTGTCTGTTGTCCCAATTCTAATTATTGCCTTCGACATTATTGTAATCAAAGCTTCCTAAACAGGGTGAAAAAATAAAAATGTCTTCTATACCAGAGATAACATAAACAATCACGATCACAACATTATAGCTCTCACACAACTGAGACAAGCTCCTAATCATTAAGAAGTGCATTCTGTATAATGGCAGTCTCAAAGCCTGCAGTGTTGAAGCTTGCTTCATCAATACACCCCTCATGAACAGACCAAATTGACTTACTTGTGCAGAATGTTGTGCAGGCTGGATCACTCTCCAGTTCACTGTCTTCTAATACAGTGCACACAGTGATCTTGTACTTCCTTCCTGGTCTCAGGTCAGACAGCACTACAAGGTTCTCCACTGTGGTGATGGACTTGCTTGGTTGGCCAGTGCTCAACCAAGTCACGCGAAATTTATGTGGAACACCTGCCACGTCTGATGGTTTCTTCCATCCAACGATGACAGAAGTTAGATCCATAGAGTAGACAATCAAACTTTGTGGTGTGGAAGGTTCTGATTGTAAAAGGGAGAGACGTCATAAATGCAAAATCTATTAATCTGGTTCAAAACTGCATGATCTATATGAAACTGTATAAAACCACAACACCAATTGCATTTGTGCACCGCTCCAATTTTTAAATTATAAACAAAGTTTTCAATATAGCAGACTGAATTTTAGAAGCAGTAGCAAAAAAAATGTTGCCTGCAAAAATGTGATATGAAACTCATTGACGAAATGAACAAGAAACAAGTTCCTGTTAAGCAAAATTCAGCGTGATGAGTTTAAATGAGTTACCTACTTGTGGACACGCATATTGACTTTTCTCTGCTTCGGCTTCCTGTCTGCAGCACTGTACCAATGATAAAGCTGTACTCTGTTCCAGGTTTCAGATCCCACAGAGTGACTGTGTCAGCACTGGATTCCAGTTCCACTGATTTTTGCTGCTCTCCATTGCAACCGTAGGTGACGATGTACTGATAGCTGAGGTCTTCCATGCCGGCCGGCCTCTGCCAGCAAAGTGTCACTGAAGTGCTCCTCACTTCCTCTGCCTTTAAGCTCACAGGTGGAGATGGTTCTGAACAAAACACAAGACAGGAACTGGATCTCATGTGCTACTTAAATCGGTATTTGTAAATGAGGTTAGCAGAATCATTTATTTTTTTTATGATTCAGTCTAGTTTACACAATGAAGTCATGTAACATAAACACAGTGAATTGCAACAAATACGACAAAAGAGCAGTTTGGCTTTCAAGCTGTTAACTAAATATTTAAGAGGGAGTAATTTGATGGTTTCTTTAATAAAATAAAAATTTATTTCAGTGGATTCAATTAATGTGTTTGTTGCACAACACAACAAAAAAAAACAGCTGCAGGTTTAAACAAAAGTTTAGCTAATAAATGTTTCTGGAATTGCATGCCACCTGAGGAAACAGTTACCGCCCTTGGGAATGAGTAACAGATGACGATAACTGTATCAGAAACACTGCATCCTAAAATGAATGATTACATTTATATGGAAAGAGATCAGTAACAGTGCATGTCATGTTACTCTCCAAAGGGATGCAAGATGGAAACACAAGGAAATATATGTATCATTTAAACCCAGAGCTCTGAAAGGCAAAGCACATCTTCTCACCTGTACACACACGAGCAAACGCACACTCGCTTTGGCTGCCATCGGTCCCAATAGTGACCACACTGAATACATACTCTCTGCCCGGAGACAGGTTCTCTATGGTCACATTCCTGTCTTTCACCATGAGGTGGTTCTTCATCCCTTTGAAGTCCCAGGTAACCATATACTGCTCTGGGTGGCCCAGAATCTCCACTGGAATTTGCCAGCTCAGAGTCACAGAGTCAGGAGTCACGTTGTCGATCGTAAGATCCTGTGGTTGGGGGAGTTCTGGTACAGACAAAGTACAACGTATTGTATTTATTTAAAATTAATCATCAAGTTTACATAACATGTATCAGTTAATTTAAACAGCTTATATGGGTGATTTTTTCAGTCTCAGATCATTTAAACTTTTTTTTAACCCCCATCAAAACTTCCTAGTTAAAACTGTCATTGAACAGCTTACTTAAAAATGTAAAAGTAATATTTCTATCACAAACAATGGTAAAACATTGGTATTTCTTGTCATATTCAGTCAGATTCAAAGAAACAAAATACTGTGTGTTGCTCCCAAGTCTCTATCTAACCAATTCCTTTTCACATTGTACATTGAGAGCTTTCTAAAAATGGTGATGAAATTAAAATGTCTTCTATATCACAGATAATATAACCAGCGCATTCACAACATTATAAACATCACACAACTTATGACAACCTCCTAATAATTATATCACACTACAGAGGTACATTCTACAATGCAGCCTGAAGGTCTGCAGCCTTGCTTTATTATTGCAGCTCAACGATATACTAAACTGACTTACTTGTGCGAAATGTTATGCACGCTGGATCACTCTCCTGATCACTGTCCTCTAAGACAGTGCACACAGTGACCTTGTACTCCGTCCCAGGTCTCAAATCAGGAAGCACCACCTGGTTTGCTTCTGTAGTGATGGACTTGCTTGATTGGTCACTGCTAAGCCAAGTCACTCTGAATATATGTGGAACACTTTCCATGTCTGATGGTTTCTCCTTGCTGGTAACATCAGAAGCAAAAAATAAATTTCTTACAGGTTTTCTCGCAGCATGATATTATCAGCATTCTCAGAATAACCAGCAACCAGCAACCAGACGAAATCGATTCTAATTAAGCAGGATATCTGGAACAGGTAAGGATTATCCCATTCCATATCCTCAACCATAGAGACTTTCCATGCTGAAATGTATCTGTTAGTATCACTTTTAGTAGAGGTATGCAACTGTATTGGGCACAGTAGATAATTTTGCACGCAGCAGCTTCAGTGGTAACGCATTTAGGGGGTTGGGGACTGATTTGGTTCCTACCAGTGTTGAAACCAAAGCTATGCCCTTGGTCAGAATTCATCACAATGGGCTTTTCTACACGTGTCCACAACAGTCAGGAGAAAGTTATGTTGAATAAAAGAAAGTTACACTGAATTAAAAAAAAGAGAGATGTGCAACAAATGTGAGGAGCATAAATAAGGAGTGAATACATTTATAAACTGGGTTCAAGGTAGAAGATCTTTCTGAGCCATTGAGTTCTCACTGATGTCTCATTTCCACCAACATGATGCCGGAGCCTGTACCAGGCCTTTCCTGTGTTTCCACTGCAAAAAAACTGGCCCTGGGCTAGAAAAAGAAGGTCCAGCATGGCACAGAAAAGCTGGTCTCAGAATTTGTAAGGGCAATAGTAGGAAGGGCTATTGTATCCAAATCTCCTGCATCCCCGGAAAATTCAATTCATAACCAATATAGTTTCATCTAATATTGCCGATGCTGACTGGGAAACAACTTGCCAGCTTATTAGCACAATAATGTTTCATCATGTTTTATTCTGTGAAAAAGGAAAAGCTCAATCTGTTGGCCAGATTTAATAATAAATTATAAACATGTCACTGGTCAAATAAATATTGCGGTGCTTGAGTGGCGAAGTGATCATGAGGCGGATAGCAAAATTCTTTTTTAATAATAATAATAATAGATATGTTACTGATCCCCGTGGGGAAATTGTCTTTATGCCTCCCCCAACTTACTCTTTGCAGGCAAGAGTAAGCTGGCTGTGAAGGGCAGCCACCTGTTGGAGTGCCCAGGGAGCTGGGAGTTAAAGGCCTTGCTCAAGGACCCGCAGATGTGCAGAAGCTGAGGTTGAACTGGCAACCTTCTGATTACAAGCACACAGGCTTAGTCCACTGAGCCACATGCTCCCACTGTGGGGTAGCAGAAACTTTTCATGTGTGATCCTTAAAAGCAAGAATAAACTCAGACTGGGGAGAATATGAAATTTAACTCACAGAGACTGAGGAGAAATACAGTCTTTCAGGAGACAAAAGTGGATACAGGCAATAGAAACAGAGTGCACCAAGTCATACTCTGAAAACTGTGTGACTTATAGGCTCATTTTGTTTGGTTCAGCAGCTTATAAAGACTTAAAATTCCAAAGCAGCCTAAAATAAATGTACCATCCTCTGCAGAGCTATGTGGTCCAGGGCAGAGCAGTTACCAAACCAGACTGTGATTCCCGTGGTGAGGATGCTGCCCAACGGTCCTGAGTAAGAGGCTCTAAGAATGACTGGTGAGACTTTGAACCTCCTCAGCTGCCTGGCCAGGTGAGGTCATCAAACTCTGAGATATATAAAGGCATTAAAAGACATGGCAACCTGGGCTCAGAATACAGCCTGGGGGCGTTAATATTGAGGGAGCCAAAGTACAGGATCCCTCTCTCACCACCTGGGGTCTGCCTGTGAGAACAGAGGGGTGCATTCAGAACAAGGTTCTTGAGTTTGGAGAACAATGTGAGGGGGTTATGGTATTGAGCTGGGCTAAAATCTACAGCATTCTCACATAGTTCCCCCTCTCACTGTCCAGATGAGTGAGAATAATGTGAAGGACATAATGTCACCATTGTTGGACCTATATGTTCTCCTCTAAATATTTTTTATCAGCACTAAAAAAAGACAAATGGTAGGTATGTCATGTAAATAAAAGAAAGCAATACTTAAGTAAAACATATCAAAATTAATTTGAGTTTCTAAAGTTAGACTGTGCTGTATTGTGTTTCAGTATTGTGTGTTCTTCGTTTTTTGTTAGGCTGCACTAGGTATCACAAAAGGATATTGCAGGCATTCAGTTGTAGATCCAGTGTTAGTAGTTAATGCTAGTGATGCCCAAAACGACAGTTCATTAACCATTTGATGTGTTTTTGACCCCACTAGATGGTGGTCTCTATTCAAAAGAGCAAACCAAGAGCACTGCAGTGGATATAAAAAGTGTACACACCCCTGTTACAATGGCAGTGTCACATTCAGAACAGGGAAACAGTCGACGGAGCCGTGGAGACGAATGAACGGGGTTTATTCCGGGCTGACACATTCCAACACACACAATAACATCAGTAACATCAATGACCGGACTGGGGAAACATACTGTACTTAAACGCGGACTTAAATACATTGGACTAATGACAGCAACAACAAACAGCTGGTAAACACCGGGAATCCACACGGGGTAGATGAGGGGGCGTGGCACACGTGATGATCGGATGAGCAGGGCATGACAGGCAGGTTTTTGTGATGTAAAAAAATGAGACCACGATCAACCATCTCAAAACTTTTCGCACCTTTAGTGTGTCCTACGTATAACCTGTACACATTTGCAAAACAAACAAATCTGTTAGGGGGGAAATTAAAAATAAAAAACATACAATGAGCTGGTTGGGTAAGTGTATACACCCTTAAACTAATACGTTGTTGAAGCACCTTTTGATTTTTCATGTCAAATGCAATGGCTGCTGTTATCCAATGTATTTTATAACAAAGCCACCAAATAGGAAATGAGGTCATATCTCAGCAATGGTTTGGATTTATCAAAACCAAATTTGGCATGTAATATTACCACTAGGGGGCGCTGCAATAAAAAAAATCTGTTTTTTATCAAACAACTGTTGATTGCTTTGAGTTAGTAAAATACCTCTTATGTTGGCTGATATCATTGGATGTCCGGGGGAGGCGGGGGACATCGAGTCCGAATGGGCCATGTTCCGCGCCTCCATTGTGGAGGCGGCTGACCGGAGCTGTGGCCGTAAGGTGGTCGGTGCCTGTTGCGGCGGCAATCCCCGAACCCGCTGGTGGACACCTGTGGTGAGGGAGGCCGTCAAGCTGAAGAAGGAGTCCTATCGGGCCTTTTTAGCTTGTGGGACTCCGGAGGCAGCTGATGAGTACCGGCGGGCCAAGCGGAACAGCAGAGGTCGCTGAGGTGGTTAAAAAGCTGCAGGGGGTTGTCTTGTGTTTGTTTAAATGTATATTTACCTTTGATCTGTAGGAAAAGGTCCCTCTCTGAAGTTGATTGGTTCAGTCATTGACCCATCACTCTCCATGGAAATATAGCTGGGTACAGGGGAGTCTGCTCTCTCCATCAGGACACTGTGGGCAGCGAGAGGAAAAATCCTCATTATATAAATATAATTCATATAATGTGGACAGCGTCACATTTAATCTTCAGTTGTTTAGCCTTCTGCTCTGCCTTCATGTACTTTTATATCCAGTGAAGCTCTTGATGCAAACAGACTTGTTTCCAGCTAGTTTTAATGTGAAATAAATCCTCTCATTCAAAGTTAAGATTCCAATATTAAAGGTTTAGTATCATTTTTGCAGCCTCCTTTACTAGATTTGGGTGTTCTTGCTTTTTCTTGTTCATCGATTAATTTGTTTATATATAAATTTGTTAGTTTGCACTCCTTCACAATTAGTGACCATTTTGATAGGAGACAAGATCTGATGCTTGCCTCTATTATCAAAGAACTGTCTGATTGTAGCAGAAAAAGGAGAAGAAAGAAGATGCAGAAGTATTTTATTAAATGCACATTTACCTTTGATCTGTAGGAAAAGATGCGTCTTTGAAGCTGATTGGTTCTGCCATTGACCCGTCACTCTTCATGGAAATAAAGACTTCTTCATTTATATAGATTTCAAAATGACAATATCTAAAAAAAAGCATTTAAAACATGTTATCACTCTCCTGATCACTGTCCTCTAAGACAGTGCACACAGTGACTTAGAGGCGCAGGGATTGCTGGGATTGCTGCGAGGATTGCTGGGATTGCTGCGAGAGAGTGGTGTTGAGCTGCAGCGATTGTTTGGGATTGTTTTTTTGGAGTGTTTTGAGTGTTTGTGTGCTTTACCTGTTTACGTGGGTGGCTGTTTATTTCTATTTATTGTTCTTATTTCGGTCAGCGTGAGTGCTTGTCTGTCCTGTCTGTTAATCAACAGCGCGATTATTACCGACGGAGAGCTGCGGGTGTCGCGTGCGCGGCGTTTTTCTGTCCGCGTTTAAACTCCGTAACGAACACCCGCGGGGCGATTATAACTAACAACATCTAACGTCGGTATCGCTACCAAGCGTCGGAAAAGGACAGTTGCTCCTGAGCTTTGCTCGGTCGCCAGTCGGGGCCGGGAGGACATTTTCCACTTTTTTCCCGCTCCGGCAGTAGCCTGCTGTGAGGGGGTTTTTGTGGTTTTTCGACCTCCCAAGAGCAACTTCGATTTCGCCTTGTTTTTAGTTCATACTTGGTTCAGGCAGAAGTTCTTCTGGTAAGTAGTAGTAAGTTTATCAGGTTTAAAATTTTTAATAAAATAATAATTAAGTTCCGTTTTAACACAAGTAATAACTTATTTTAGTGTACTCCGCACGTTACTGCATTTATTGTTACGCAAATTAATCTTTATAGTTAAATACACTATATAAATTTACTGGGCTGGGAGTACGGGGTCATAGTGAGTTAGTTAATTATGGGGCCAGCTCAGTGTTGCGTTTGCAAGATGTTTGCCCTTCTGGACGTTAGTGTCCAGTCGGACTTCATCTGCGAGCGATGTAAGCTAGTGGACTCACTCATGGTCAAGGTTCGCGACCTTGAGGAGCAACTGGCTCGCATCCAATGCAACAGTGAGTTAGATGAGCTAGTTGATACGCCGTTTAGGGAGACGGTGTGTACGCCACTAACGGGGGGGAGGGAGAATGAAGAGCAGAGAGGTCGAGAGAGCTGGGTGACCGTAGGTCGTAGACGCAGGAAAAGGCGTACACACGTTACAGAGGCGGCATCACCTGAGGTGTCTGTGTCTAACAGGTTTCAGGTGCTTCCAGCTTTAGAGCCGGAAGGGACTGGGGAAGCAGGTGGGCCCTTGGGCACTGAGGAGCCCCCTCCCCCCAGAAAGAGGGAGGTTGTGGTAGTGGGGGATTCAATTATTAGGGGAGTAGACAGTTATGTGTGCACGCGTGATAGAGGGTCCCGTACGGTGTCTTGCCTGCCTGGTGCCCAGGTAGGAGACCTTCCAGATCGTGTGGACAAGCTTTTGGCCCCAGCTGGGGTGGATCCAGTTGTCGTGGTGCATGTTGGCACCAACGACATAGGCAAGGGTAGAAGGGCTGTTCTGCAGGATAAATTTATAGAAGTCGCCAATAAGCTTAGAAGCAGAACGTCCATGGTGGTATTTTCCGAAATACTCCCCGTGCCACGCGCAAGTGAGGCTAAGTTAGCTGAGATAAGGAGATTAAATGCGTGGCTAAAAGGATGGTGTAGGAAAGAGGGGTTTAGGTTTATGGGGCACTGGAGGACCTTCTGGAACAGGTGGGACCTGTTCAAGCCGGATGGGTTGCATCTGAACCGGAGGGGAACCAGTGTACTGGGAAGGCGTATTTGTAGAGTAGTTGAGGAATGTTTAAACTAGGGACTGGGGGGGCAGGGAGGTTAGTTAAGTATGTAACTGGGGGGAAACGGAAAGCCCAAAAAAATCATATTATAAGTAGGCACTGTAATAAGCCTACCCTTTGTTGTCTGTATTTAAACGCCAGGAGTATTAGGAATAAAATTCATGATTTAGAGGCTCTTATCTCATTGGACTCTTATGATATTATAGCAATAACTGAAACGTGGTTGAGTGATAAGGATGGACAAGAATATAATATGGATGGTTACACATTGTTCCGTAAAGACCGTATAGGTAAGAAGGGAGGTGGTGTTGCAGTATATGTAAAGGAAATCTTGCAGGCAAGGGAGCTTACTGATATAAGTAAAAGTACGGAAGCTATATGGGTAAAATTAGATGCTACAAACTCAAATAGCCTAATTGTCGGTGTTTGTTACAGAGCACCCAATGTAGCTGCTGAGGAAAGCAGATTGTTATACAGTGATATTAGGATTA
Source organism: Paramormyrops kingsleyae (assembly GCF_048594095.1). NCBI lineage: Eukaryota > Metazoa > Chordata > Actinopteri > Osteoglossiformes > Mormyridae > Paramormyrops > Paramormyrops kingsleyae. Next base: position 31,683,269 of record NC_132808.1, on the reverse strand, counting down.
TGAGCAATAAAAATGATGTGGTAGTTATGGGTGATTTTAATCTACCGGGGATACAGTGGGACATTGTTGCTGGCTCTTCTGAAAATGAACTTGAGATGGTGGAATTAGTACAGGATTGTTTTTTTACTCAGTTTGTTAACACCCCTACCAGGGGAGATGCCATTCTTGATCTTGTTTTGTCTAATAACCAGGACAGGATTGGTAAATTAGATGTTTTAGAACCACTTGACAGTAGCGATCATAACATGGTTAAATTTGAGGTTAAGTTTAGTGCCCGAAGAGCAAAGTCCAAATCAAAAATATATAATGTTAGGAAGGCTAACTTCAATTGTATGAGATTAAAACTAGAAACCGTGAACTGGATGGAGTTAAATAACAAAACTGTTGAAGAGGCATGGGAATTTTTTAAAAGCACATTATTGCAAGTACAAGAGGACTTCATACCTGTTTCTAGCAAGAATAAATCTAGGAAATTGCAACCTAGGTGGTTTAATAGGGACATAAAGTATAAAGTAAGGAGGAAAAGGGCTTTGTTCCAGAGATGGAAAATAACTGATGATGACATAATAAAGCAAGAGTATCTAAATCTACAGGCTGAATTAAAAAATGACATTAGACGAGCTAAAAGGAATGTCGAAAGGAAGATCGCATTGGAGGCTAAGGATGACGTTAAAAGTTTCTTCCAGTATTTTAACTCTAAAAGAGCTCTAAAAGCTGAAATTACTAATCTGCAGGATAGTAAGGGTCTTATAATTGAAAACGACATTGACATAGTAAATGAGTTCAATGATAGTTTTGCACGGGTATTCACTGTCGAGGACACTAGTAACTTACCAGTTCTTATTACTAATTCAACATCGTCTATAACTAATATATATATAACTGAAGCTGATGTTTTGCAAAGCCTAGCTAAGCTCAAAATAAATAAATCACAGGGCCCTGATGGCATCTTACCTATAGTGTTAAAAGAGATGAGGGATATTATTTGCCGACCCTTAACATTACTGTTTCAAAAATCCTTATCTGAAGGTGTGGTACCTTCTGATTGGAAGCATGCCAACATAACGCCCATTTTCAAAAAAGGGGATAGAAGTAATTTGTCAAACTATAGGCCAATCAGTCTAACTTGTATAACTGGTAAAGTTATGGAGGCTATAATCAAAGAGAAAATGGTAGATTACCTGGACTCAAATAACATTTTGAGGGATAGCCAGCATGGATTTAGGAGAGGTAGATCCTGTTTAACAAATCTGTTGGAGTTTTTTGAGGAAGCTACTCAGGAAGTTGATGATAAGAAGGCCTATGATGTCATCTATTTAGATTTCCAAAAGGCTTTTGATGTTGTTCCCCACAAGAGGCTCTCACTTAAACTCAAAGCGACAGGTATTTTAGGAACTGTAGCGACTTGGATTGATAACTGGTTAACGGATAGGAAGCAGCGAGTAGTTATAAGAGGCTCGATGTCACAGTGGGCCTGCGTTCATAGTGGGGTACCGCAGGGTTCAATTTTAGGACCACTTTTGTTCCTAATTTACATAAATGATATAGACACCAATATATACAGTAAACTGGTGAAATTTGCAGATGACACCAAGGTGGGTGGTGTAGCAGATACTGAACTAGCGGCTCAGCAGCTACAGCGGGATCTTAATTTAATTAGTGACTGGGCTGACACCTGGCAGATGAAATTTAACATAGACAAATGTAAGGTACTCCATGTAGGGAGCAGAAATATAAAGTACAGGTATTTTATGGGACCTACTGAAATAAAGGTAGCTGATTATGAGAAAGACCTTGGTGTGTATGTTGATGCTTCCATGTCTCATTCTCGCCAGTGTGGGGAAGCAATAAAAAAGGCCAATAGGATGTTGGGGTACATCTCCAGGTGTGTGGAGTTTAAGTCAAGGGAGGTAATGCTAAGATTATACAATTCCTTGGTGAGACCTCACCTAGAATATTGTGTACAGGTTTGGTCACCATATCTTAAAAAGGACATAGCGGCCTTAGAAAAGGTGCAGCGTAGGGCCACAAGAATGATTCCTGGTCTTAGAGGAATGTCATACGAGGAAAGGTTATTTGAGCTAAATCTGTTCAGCCTCAAGCAAAGGAGACTGAGGGGGGACATGATCCAGGTCTATAAGATTCTAACAGGTTTGGATGCTGTTCAACCGAATAGTTACTTCAGCATTAGTTCAAATACAAGAACTCGTGGCCATAGGTGGAAATTAGCGGGAGAACATTTCAAACTGGATTTAAGGAAGCACTTCTTTACACAGCGTGTAGTCAGAGTATGGAATAGTCTTCCTGATAACGTAGTGCAAGCTGAATCCTTGGGTTCCTTTAAATCAGAGCTAGATAAGATTTTAACAACTCTGAGCTATTAGTTAAGTTCTCCCCAAGCGAGCTCGATGGGCCGAATGGCCTCCTCTCGTTTGTATAGTTCTTATGTTCTTATGTTCTTATGTTCTTATTATACATGAAGTTTAGATAAGTTTAGGAGGGCGTTTCAAACTGGTAGCCCTTCGTATGGCTCAGTACCAGTGAAGTAGCTCTCAGTTTCAAAAAGGTTGGTGACCCCAGCTCTACCTTGATTCAGCCTATTTTAGCCAGACAGCTATAACTCAGCCATTCCTTGTCCTACCTTAACCAAATTTGAAATCCTTTCTCCCAAAACCATTCTGGGGAAATAGTACAAGGCGGGCCGCAGTTCGTCCACAGGGGACGCTACAACTACATACTGCCGATATCTCCTGACGTTCTTGGCCAATCCAAGTGAAATTTGGCAGATATGTACTATGACCAAGCTTGAGGTCAGACATTTACTGCCATAGTCATAAAACCCTGGTCACTATCAGCCAATCAAAATCAAGAAGCTATTTGACAGACAGCAGTCACCAATCCAACCCAAAACTGGAAGCTTCATTTTCATACAAACCATCAGCCCACCTTGGCAAGGGCACCCCAGTCTGCCAGATGGGGACGCTACAGCAACAACTTTTCTGCCTATATCTGCTGAACTTTCAAGCTTACAGCTGAAATGTTAAATCAAAAAATATATAAAACTTAATTCTACCTCTTTTGATTTTTGCCTATTTCGTAAGAGTTTGAAAATAGGTTTTTCAAACTCGTCCGAGGAATTTCACACAGCCTATATAAATATGGTATCATTCGAATCAGCAGAAAATAAAAATAATTAATAATTATAAATAATTCTTTTAAAAATCGTAAACTTTCTGTAAGGTACGGCCCCCAGCCACACCCAGACCATATCAGTGTCACGCTCATTTCTATCAGACAGCTGTATCCTATGCGTGCTTCAGCTAGCCATCACCAAATTTGACTATCTACTGTAGGAGGGTACTGGGGAAGGACATCAGTCAATAGGGGGCGCTACAGCAATGTAACATGTGCCTCTAAACCTGCAAAACTAGTGCAACTGACATTTTCCTCATTTCTCTTTGAATAACATATATTTGGTTAAAATCCTTTGTCCTTTCAATTCCATAACTCATGCAACATCAAAATTCATATACTGTCCAATGACAGCCATTTGCATTTCCTCGTAATGTTTAAAAATTCAATAAATGACATATTCCTATTACTCTTAAAATCTCCACCCCACCTAGGTAATTCTGCCCTTATGGATGATTCATAAAAAAAACTTGACCTGCCTGTACAGAACGGCCACCAGCCACACTCAACCTGCACCATTTCCATGCCCATTTCAATCAGACAGATATATCTCAGGCATGCTTCAGCCAATCCTCACCAAATTTTACTCTGTACTGTACTCCAGGGGTCCAGACAGGCCCTCCGGCTTTGGTGCCAATCGGTCAATAGTGGGCGCTACGGCCACTGTGCATATTTGGCCCACCTTGGCTAATTCATCTGAAAAATCCGTATATCTCTTAAATTTAAGTAGAAGACTTATCTTCAAACAGTTGTCACTGTTGTGTTCAGCTGAGTCATGATTTTTAATTGCATTTCATTTTACTGGCATTTGACTCACAAATTATCAGACTTAATTTACATATCAGCCTATGCAGTATTAGTTTCAATAAATCAGTCAGTAGGTGGAGTCAATGCTCCATTTCATAAATGCCATTCGATGCTTTAAGGCCTTCTCATGTCTAAATGAAGCTTCTACAAAGAGTACAAAGTGTGATTGTAGTGCTGTTATATGGAGCAGCCCCCAAGACAACATTGTTGTTCTGAACATGCAAGAAAGTCTAGGTTAACACAGCCAGCATAAACAAAGCTTAACATGTAAGATCTAGACCTACTACATTAGGTAGGAAGGTGCCTATTTCTACTCAATTCTCAGACCATCTGACGCAATTGACACCATCTTCTCGCAGAGAAGCCCAGGTTCGGGGGAACCTGACTGTCCTGCAGGAACGTACGCAGCCGGCTACACGATGGACGGATGGGAGAAGTGGAGGGTCATGTGTCTGGCAGCTCCTTCCGTGGAGGACATGGAAGATATCTACCTATTCGGAACCATGATTACAGGTCTGATGCTGATTGGATTAGGCATTGCCCTGGTTTATCGAAGATTGAAGAAAACGGTGACAGCCGCTCAAAGCCCCACTAGGCTGGCCGGGATGATTGACGGAGTTGGCAGAGCTGTTGGCACTCAGACTATGGCTATAGATCGCAAATTGGATACCATCACTGTGACTATGGACCACAGATTTGATAACATCACGGAGAAGCTCACGGCTCTGCAAAGGATTTTGGATGGCGGAGACCAACGTGGACATTAGAGGAGCTGCGAAATTACAGCTTCTCGCCCGAAAACCCAAACAACCCTATCCTATCTGCTTTTGGCTCCCCCCTAATCAGCACTGGCCTTGGCCAAGGCCGCTGCTGAATTAACAACTCCCCCGGAAGAACAAGGCAGTGAGACTCTCTTGCATTCCTCTCCCCCAATCCCAAGGACACCTGGATACACACACACATATACATACATACAGATATGCACTCACCGCACCCTCCCCCCATCCCACGCCTTCGCCGCTTCATACCCTCAGCCTGAACAGGCGGGTCTGTGACCAGCCGCTATGGCTGCAGGACCGGATGGCTGTTTGTCTATGCTGGACTACCTCCACCTCCCCATTCCCCTCCCCTGTTGCAAGTCACGACTTTTTATGTTGTAAGGTGTAGTGACCATGTGCTTATGTTGCTGAGGTGTTTTTTTCTGTTCCTACATTATACTCCCTACTGTAGTAAAGTCTGGGGGCTGTTTTTTATTCGCCTCTTCTCTCCTCATGTAATTCTGTTTTCTCTGTTTTTTTCCTATATCCCCTGTCTTCCTGACCTGTTTATCCCCTGTAATGTTTGTATATGTATGGTCGGGTTGATCAGGATAAAATTCATTTCACTGCATGTTGTACCTGTACAACTGTGCATGTGACAAATAAAGCAATCTTGAATCTTGAATCTGACCCAATCCAGACATTTAGTAAGGGGGAGGCACTACGTGGCAGGTATCTACATTCTGCCCTAGATTTTAATTAATCCAACCTGTCCCAGCAGTATTTACTGCTGTCTGACTTTGTAATACATTGGCCACCAGTGAGAGTCAGTACTCCACTTTCCATCAGTGCTGATATACTGTTTCTATGCCTTGGATGATATTAGACACTTTGGACCCCTCAGTCACTGCTTGCAGTTACTAGTTAAGGGTCCAAAGCACATAGTGCTACGGAACCTTATTGTTGTTTTTGTTAGGATTTTCTTCTTTTTTTTTTTCTTCCCTAAAACTGAATGCCCAGCCTAAACCGTAAGACCTAGGCTTACCAAATTTGGCAGCAAGATGTCAATTACTACCCACTACTCAGGCCCTCCGACCCGTCCCTGTCAGTCAGATGGGGGCGCTGTAGCACCCCCTTAAGCGTTTTGGTCGATATCTCCTGACCCCATTCTTTTTTCCCCAGATACAGACAGGCATGTCCTACCAACTTGCCATTCGGACTATGAAACTACACCTGGTAATTTTGCATAATTTGCAAATCCTAATTAAGCCTTAAAGTCCAAGCTTGTCCTACCAAATCAGACAAATGAGGTGTCAATCGAATTAGAACTCTAAGCTGATCAAGAATTATAAAAAAAATTTGGACATTTGTGTATCCTACGGCCATTAGCAACGCCCAAACAATGCCCAAATTTGGCCCATTTTGGTCTGACTGCTATAACTTGGCCGTGCCTTGGCCTACCTTGACCAAATTTGAAATCCTATCTCCCTACAACATTCTGGGGACACGGTCCAAGGCGGACCACATTTCGTCCATAGGGGGTGCTACAACTAAAAACTGCCAATATCTCCTGACTACCATGGCCAATCCAACTGAAATTTGGCACATATGTACTAGGTCCCAGCCTGAGGTCAGTCACCTACAATGGCAGTCATAAGTCCTAAAAGAGTGGCCGCAATCAGCCAATCAATCTCAAGCAGCCATTTGACAGATTGGACCAAATTTGGATGGTATATTTGTCCTCTGACCCACAGCCCTCCCTGTAAAGGACACCTCAGTAGGCCAAATGGTGGCGCGATAAATCTGGTGCCATTTTAATCAGGAGATAGTCCTTTTAAAGAATTAAAGAAAAATATTAAACTTTTCGTAAGTTATGGCCACCAGCCACACCCAGACTGTACTGGTGACACGTCCATTTCAATCAGACAGCTACATCTCAGGCATGCTTCAGCCAATCATTACCAAATTTCTCTCAATAATGTACGGCTGTACCACAGAGAGAATTACCGTAAGTTTATTTTTTCCATATATTGTTATGTATAATAAGACCCATATTGAACACTGTAAGAGGACTACTTGTTAACTATAAGCAAATTATTTAAACAGTATTTGTACTTGAGACCATGATCCATGTAAGTGGTTGATCATTATGACTGTGATCACTATAAGTGAATGATTTTCACTGTATTTTAAATATTACTAGTGTTGAAACAGTGGTATAACCATTGCTAACTGAAACAGTTTTTTCGCAGTGTTTACATTTGACCTCATTTTGTTCTGTGTCGTCTTCGCTAAAGCCACAATACAGTGGTACCTCAGAACTCCACTTAATCCGTTCAGAACTCCAGATCGAATCCTAAAAAGTTTGAATTCTCATCGAATTTTCCCCATAAGAAATAATGGAAGACCAATTAATTGGTTCCCGGCCCCAAAAAATTACACCTAAATATGTTTTTTTTCAGCGTTTAAACACAAAATTAACCGGATAAAACAAGAAGAGCATATACTGTACTAAACACTTATCTTAGGTTGGTGTTCACGGTTTGAAGTCTGAGATTCAGATCGAGTCCTAGGTAATTTTTCTTCGAACTGGTTGGTTCGACTTTTAAGAAATTCGAGTTCTAATGAGTTCGAGAACTGAGGTACCACTGTATGTCCAAACATCAGACACTGCATTTTTCTTTGGTACAAGCTGCTCGAGATGTTCAGCTGACTTGGTGTTTGAGTTCTCCTCCAGTTGCTTCTATGTTGCAAACTGGAGGGGCGGAGTCACGCGACAACATGCGATAGTATGTTTTTAAGGGGATGTCATGAATAGGTTTGTGTGACTGTGCACTTTAAGTTACTGTGTATGACAGCTTTACGTCACTATTATGCTTTACGTTAGTTAGCAAGCTAATACCGAGTGAGATAGATGTGTGCTCAGTATACGGCTGTGAATGCTCCAAGTTCCTGCAATAAAAACCGTCTTATAAAACAAACCACTGCCCGATCATTGTATAGGGGACAGTACATGAACACACATTATTAAAAGATTTTTTTTAAGTATAAACAGAATTTGAGAAAAAAAACAAAGTAACCGACATGGGCAAGATTACGTCGATTAGAGGTTCTGAATGTCGGTTTTGACTGATTTTCAATTAATTGCCCAGCCCTAGCTCAAGGCTGATTTGTTTCCTACCATAAGAACATAAGAAATTTACAAACGAGAGGAGGCCATTCGGCCCATCAAGGAACCCAGGGTTTTAGCTTCCGCTACACTAGCAGGAAGACTATTCCATACTCTAACTACACACTGTGTGAAGAAGTGTTTCCTCAGATCCAGTTTAAATTTTTGTAGTACACATGTGAATAGGTTCAGTGATTGTACCTCAAGTACACGATCAGAATAACATGTATCAATGGTCTAATGCCATTCTGCGATTTAGCTGAGGAGCAGGCTATAGGGGCTTGGAAAACTTTACTGCCACACCCCCACCTGCGTCCCCCACCCAGGTTGTTGAATTTTGCCGCCCACACCCCCTACTTCCACCCCCGATTCTCCACCTTCCTTCTGCCTAAGGTGGGAGGTCGGGGATGAAGTGCGACACATACACATCGGTTTTTGCACCATAATTTACACTAAACGTAACTGTCACACCCTGCCCTTTTGACCCCCCGTTTCTTCCCTAGCGTGGCTAACGAGCCACATCTGTTAATTATTTGGCTTGCCTCTTGTTCCTGACCTTATGTTTCTCACTCCAGCTGCATTTCGTTTGTTCCCTCATGTAGCCGTGTGGAGAAGTACTTCCCAGTCCTATGCTCCCCAGTCCTGTCATTAGCGTCAAGCCAGTTTGTGTGCCAGAGCCCTTCCCTGTAGTGGCTTCCTCGTTTTTTTGACCCCTCACAATCCGTTTCCTTTCCCTGATCCTATTGCCCTCAGTAAAGCCCTTTTTGTTCTCCCCCGATGCTGGCTGTCGACTTCCTTAGTTTCGGATCTTGACAGTAATCAGATATACTACAGCTTTCTCTTTTTTATATAAATCTCAAATATAACTTTTCTAATTCACATCATCATACATTGTTACATGACAAGAAAAAATATGTATATATCATAGTAATCAATATTAGTAATATATCATCAACCAGATGCAGGTGATTATAATGTTTTTGGTCATGGGTTTACACGTAAGTAAAAAAAATTAAAAAGTGTTCACCAACCTATCACTCAGAAGGTACTAAGAACACCCCCCCCATTATTTTCTTTGCATAAATAGCTTACATTGCATTAAAGCTATAATATTATATTAACCAAGTTAATCTGGAGGCAGGGGAGGGTCTTACCTTTTTAGCAAATAAAACTCCCCTACAGTAGTTGGAGCTCAAAAGAAATTCCTGCTTTTCTCAGGTAAAACTGTTGATGACTTGGATGCTGGGCTTGGTTTTATACTAGCATATTGTTTACAGATTTGCTTGAGACGCCGCCCTCACTCATTCTTCCTGATTCCAGTGATAACCAAGACAGTATGTTTCTGGAAAAATGAAGCAATCGGGTAATTTCCAGAAATGGTTATATAAATAGGAGCTTAATTAATTTATTATATGCTACACCTGTGAGCCAGAAACCTCACATGCTGACACTGTAGAGCATTTAAACCCGGGTTTGTTTTATGCTTTCACTTTCACTTATTGTTTACAGGAATACAGTGAAGGCAGCTGCCCTAACTAACTTTCTGTTTCCAGGAATTCATAGCCACTGTGTTTCTGAGAAAACTAATCTGAAGACTAGTAGAGATTATTTTTCAGAAATAAGTACATAAGTCACATCCTAATTAATGGTGGGATGCTATATTAAATGTTAAATGGAGCTGCTTTTCTCAGATGCTGACACTGTGGAGCATTTGGATCCTCAAACCATTTTTATACTAGCATTCATTTTCTTTACTCTAAGCCTTAGAGTAAAGAAAATGACTCTGGCTCACAGGTGTAGCATATAATAAATTAATTAAGCTCCTATTTATGTAACCATTTCTGGAAATTACTAGTCTAAGGGATCCACCCATCTATTTTCTGTACCTGCTATACCTACTTGTCCTATTCAGGGGTGTGCTTCAGGGTGCTATTCAGAGTCAGCAATTCTTTTCAGAAATAAAAATACTTCAGTGGAGCCTGTTACTCATAATGTAATAAAAACTCATTATGTAATAATCTGCCAATAATGTAATAAAAAATGGTGGGTGCATGATGTAATAACATATCACACAGTGTAATACAGTTTTTCTCAATTGCTTACACAATATTATCAGGCGTATGAGCTAAATTTCCAAAACCATTACACCAACTACCAAAAAACACAACCATATCCCTAAACTATAAATACTATTCACCTGTTTTGACACAATTCAGATTTGTTGAACTGTTAGAGCAAAACTCTACACACAAATACCTTCAATGATCACTGCCTAGACCATGTGCTCATTTACAAAGCATTTTCAGTCAGTATTGTTCACTCAAGTCAGCAGAGCTTGAACCCAATTAGCACATAATTATCCAGATGGAAACACAACAAGTCAAAATTGTTCACATACCAATCAGAACCTTCAATAGGTAGATAAAAGGGCCTTGGGTCAGTTCATTTGGTTTTGGAAAAACAAATCTAGAAAGACTTGAAGAAAGAGGAGGACAAGGACGAGGAAGAAGGGAGAGGCCAAGGAGACAAGTAATGTCAGATGAAATTCATGCCACTCTTGTCGACCATGTCCTTGTCTGTGGTATGTCAATGAGGGAGGCTGGGCAATGAGTGCAACCAAATTTGAGCCACTACACCATTGCCTCTGTAATACAAACCTTCAGACAGGAAAATAAGTAGGTGTTTTACATACTGCTCTCCACTGTAACTTGTGTTGAGCTTTTACAACATATTACAATAACTGTTTGCTCTACAGCACTACAGTATATGTTGTCAGAAATACATTGAATTATGTCCAGCCACAGAAATGTTACTGTGTAACAAAATATGGGCATGAACAGTTACATCCCTACCTTTGTTTTTGTAGGGCTGAGAGACGACCACCTGGTGGAGGAAGGCATAGGCTGTTTCCCAAGGAGAAGGAGAGGGAGTGAATATGGTTATTGCCAACAATGTTATCTGTCTCAACGAGTGATTACAGACCAACAAATACTTAGAGGGATAAACATGGTCAGCATCCCTACAAGATGACCTCCAGCAGGCCACTGCTGTGAATGTCTCTGACCAAACAATCAGAAACGGACTTCATGAGGGTGGCCTGAGGGCCCGACGTCCCCTAGTGGGCCCTGTGCTCACTGCCTGGCACCGTGGAGCTCGATTGCCATTTGCCATAGAATACCAGAATTGGCAGGACTGCCCCTGGTACCCTGTGCTTTTCACAGATGTGCTTTCAAGGTGTTCCCTTAATTTTTGTTTTAGCAGTGTATGTACGTGTGTGTATATAAAAATAATTGTGTTATTACATTCTTATATTACTTGCAGTATTACAATGTGCCCAGTTGTTGCATTAGGTTAGACATTTTTAGTTATTCTGAATTGATAAAACATTTCCTAAAATCTCCTCTCCTATTCTAAAAACACTAAGCACAAACCCTGAAATCCAAGCTGCACTTACAAAACTTTTGACTCATAATGCGAAATCAAACAAGCTTTTTGTCAGGGATCCGGGGCAGATTTGGTGCGCGAGTGTGGTATCATGCAGACGGGGAACAGAGCTGGACAACTCAGTTGCAGCTCGTGGGACAGAAGGGGTTTATTAATGAAAACACAGGGAACACTACAAACATAAAGAACCACGAGGGGTCAAAAGTAAACGGGGGAATAAACAAAGACTAATTATAAATAGGCAGAGACAACACACACACAATGAACCACTGGGGAACTGAAGTCAGGCAGGAACACACAAGGGCAGGAACAAGAACAGGCAACACACACAAGGGCAGGAACAAGAACAGACAACAGGTGGAACTAAGTAACTCAGGGACTGGGAGGGGAAAACTAACACACTGACAGAAACAAGGAAACAGAATCTGCACTAGGGGAATTACAGACAGGTAAAAAACACAAGCAAGGGCACAAAGCATGAATCCAAAACCAAATACACATCACATGACACAGGAACTAGAAAACTCACACAAATGAAACACTAGGGAACAAAATACAAAAACAGGGGAGGCAAGATTCAAACACACAACAGAGGGGTTAACAGGTAGCCACACGCTCAGCTCATTGAACCATGCGGCCAATAGGGAGCAGGGGAAACACTACAGACTAGGACAACGGGGAAAAGGACACAGAGTGACACAACAGGAGCTGAGCCTGACATTCTCCCCAAAAGCAAACACTGCTTTCAGATCACACATCAAGCCAGTCATTACACACTCTAGCAAAAACTTGAAAACACTACCAGTCAAAACTGATGCTAGCCTGTAGAAAAACTTTTACTATGGCTGTGGTCTTTTGCATGTTGAGCTGTTTTGGAAACCAAAAGACTATAGTAAAAAAAAATTGTCGTGTACCAAAAATTGTGTACAATTTGTATACAATTATACTAAACTTACATATAATATTTGCAGTATTCAGTACTCCAAAAAAGTTACTGTAAAGGACAAAGTAGAAATCCAAATGAGAGGTATATTACAGTGAAATGTTGTGCAACTGCCAAGCCAGAGTCAAGGAAGAATATTCATTGCATCTCATCCCCATGTCTAAGGGCTGGATCAGGACAGGGAACTTTGTCTGCATCACAGGAAATACTCTCCCTTGCTGGGTGATGGAGGAAGAATACTCTGTGTGACCCATTTGTACCTTGATTTCAAAATTCAACTCACCTGTGGCACTCGCACTCTCATCCAGCACATATTCTGTATTCTATTCACTCTTTGGCTTCTACTCTTGTTTAAAAACATGTTTTAACAGTTTTCAGTCATTGTGTTTAAATGATGACTACTGTGTGCTGGCTGTGCTTAACTTTTGCAACCTGTGTTTTCTATTTTGCATCAGAGTTCACCACGGTGCAAAATGTGTTTTGATGAATGAGAATGTATTTAGAGTTTTGCAAAAAGGTTGATTCAGATCTTCAAATTGTGTCTAACTCGGTGTGCACTATTTAAAGTTTCGCCAAACGAGTGACTGATTCAATAAATAAGTTTTGGCAATTGGCAGTTTTGTTCCAAGAATGTTTTAGCAATTCAGAAAAACTGTAAAAAGTTTCAATTGCTAACACACCAAAATGACACTTAAAGCACAATTATTGAAACTGGAACTCAGAGAGCAAAACCTCAGCTCAAGTCTCAAAAATTTAAAACTCGAAACACATGTTTTGCTTTGCACCTGATGTGCAATTCATTGGGGCACTTTTTGCAAAAGACTGTGCCCAGGTTTCTACATAAGACATGGGAATCCAATAAAGTCAGTTGTTTTCCATTTCAAAACACTGCCATTCGAAATTTTCTCCATATAAGCTTCTTCAACCTTCTCCATATAATACTTCTGGCTATATTCACCTTTTCTGAATCCAACTGAAGATTTTTTTTCCCGCTTGGCATTGGAAGGTGTACAACCACATTCCTCAGCAACAAAACTCCCTTCTGCAAGCAATGGCTGAATGAGATATACAAGGACCTTTTATCAGCTTCGCTTGGGTAGGGAGAATATAGTGTCAGAATATATGTTGATGAAATTTTGTGGGCAGACAGGTATGAACGGGAAGATCAGATTTAGATTTATTGTGGTGCTGTCGCAAAGACATAACAAGAGAGGATGGGCGGATCTCGAGTTAGACAAGCTGTTTTATTACGCAATCCTTAAAAGGACAATGGCAAATCAACAAGCAGGATAAGACTCACTACACAAACCTGATGGGAGAAATGCGGGAGGAGGGCCAGTGGAAGTGATCAGTTGTCATTGCTGACACACCGGAGCACACAGTGGACAACAACGAAATGTGTCCTCTGCCTTTAAACACATATATGTGACATTATTTATCGGCCAGAGAGCAGTGTGTGGGGCAGTAGCCTACCTCTATGTCTATTGATGATAACTATATTTATTCCATTTTCTTAAAAAAATTGTATTTCACCTTTTAATGGAAAACATATTGCAATATCACTGTTACGTGCGGAGTATGGCGTCACATTAAAGTCAAAACTCACACGCATAAATATGCCACTCGCGAGCGCAAAAGTGAAACACGCGAGCATAGGACGAAGAGCTGCGTGCGCGTTCATCATAATATCCTTCGGCCGCGATCTGCGCTCGAGGGAAATTTCTGCGCTCGCGTTCTGCCGGGGGGAGGGTTTGACAGTTTGGGGGCGGAGTCATGCCGTTTCTGACAGCGAACGCTATTGGCGGATGAAGTATGGTTTATCTATGTTATAAGTATAATTTCACCGATTCTCATGGCCCCCTTGCCTGTTTCCCAATCAATATAAAACAGATACAGTTACAAAATGCAGCGACACAAGTTATTGGGATGCTGAGGCAGGCAATACCTTCGGCATCTCCATACGGTAAAGTAACGTTATCATGTGTTACCAGTTTCCATAGACCATACATAATTACTACACCTCGTCATGCAACCACTTACGTTGAGTATTACTAACGTAGTTGTAACATTTTGTATCGATGCTTTCAGTAGCTATTTGAATGTTGTGGGTTAGTTAAACTATTCTGCTCTATAGTACTTAAATCTGCAATATAATGCCCCTTTGGGAATTGATTTACAAAAAATGTCTGAAAAACATTGAGTAGTCTCCAGGGTGTCAGGTATTATAAACTAGTTCCAGATAAAGACTTTAGTGTAATGTTTTTAGTACTGACTTTATCCATTTAGTTTAAGTTAATCATTTAGACAGCATTTAGATGATTTGTTAAACTGATAACGTAGATGCAGCTCAGGTTCAGAGAGGCCATATGTTAACACGGAGGGAACAGGCACCCCCAGGGACAAGGCAACAGACAGGCCAAAGAACAGAAGTGGTCATGAGGCAGGTCCAGCCAACCACGTCGCTGCCTCAGACAGGTCCAGCCAACCACGTCGCTGCCTCAGGCAGGTCCAACCAACCACGTCGCTGCCTCAGGCAGGTCCAGCCAACCACGTCGCTGCCTCAGGCAGATCCAGCCAACCACATCTGCTGCCTCAGGCAGGTCCAGCCAACCACGTCGCTGCCTCAGGCAGGTCCAGCCAACCACGTCGCTGCCTCAGGCAGGTCCAGCCAACCACGTCGCTGCCTCAGGCAGGTCATCCAGCAGACTGGACGAGAATATGGCCAGGTTTGAATCTCTTGAAAATTTAAAGCAAGAAGAAATTTAAGTTGTTAATTCTTTCTTATAATTTTGAATAATATTAATTCGTCTGTTTATCGTTTAACAAGTTATCTTAATAATGATGCCGTCTAAATGATTAACTTAAACTAAATGAATAAAGTCAGTACTAAAAACATTACACTAAAGTCTTTATTTGAAAATCTCTTGAAACACTCAACTTGAGTCTCTCCCTGTCATGATACATTTTCTGCTTGGCCTGCTAGTGTTCTACGGTTTGTTACGGTTTGTAACAAGCTAAACCGAGTACGAATCTCTCTCTTTAAAAACAGCTCAGCTGGAGTGCGACCTGTGACGGAGTGAGGAGCAGCACATGAGCAGGAAGTTTGACAGCCTGTGCTGTAGTGAAATGCCGGGCTGCCCGCCTGCCTGCAGGACCTGCCATTTTAACAGTTCATGTAATGGCTGCAGCATGCTGGATAAATTCTTCAGGAAACGGCCATAATTCAACAGGCCAAATACTCTACGCTTTTCTGCGAGAATTGACACTTTGCCAGTTTCACCCTCACGCCAATATTGGCTGTGCACTTGGTTGCATCCTTATTGTTGCCTCCAAATCCTCTATAGCACCTGCATTCTCGGAAAAGACCACTAGGTGGCGCTTTAGCACCGCTTGTAACTCTGGATCGCGTTGATTTGCTTCATTATCAACTGTAAAAATGCTCCTCCAATCAAGTTTAAAGTTTTCAAGCCAGTTTCTTCCCATCAGGGCTGGTCTATCACCTTTGACTATTACCAGAGATAACCTTGCTTTCTGGTCACCATATTCCACTGGTGCCAAAACGTATCCAAGCAATGGAATGTTTTCTCCAGAGTAAGCCTTCAGTTTAATGTTAGTCTCTTTTATGGGCAGGTGTGGGAATTTTCTCTGGTACAAAACTTCATACACCAAGGACACTGCTGCCCCCGTATCTAACTGCATGCTAATGTGTTCATTATCCAACTTCACATTAACGACGATGCTCCCGTCCCCACTGGAAGCAGTATACACCGTAAAGCAGGGGTCTCCAACTCCGGTCCTGGAGAGCTACTATCCAGTAGGTTTTCTGTCCCACTTGGCTTCTGATGAGCCACACCTGCTCCTGGTATTTACCTGAGAACAGCTATGGCTCATCAGAAGCCGGGTAGGATAGAAAACCTACTGGACGGTAGCTCTCCAGGACCGGAGTTGGAGACCCCTGCCGTAAACACTCCTAAAGTGTCATCTTCATTGAGCACTGTCTGATGCTCCGTTTCCACAAACTGGGTTTTAGCTGTTCGGCTCTTGTTTCTACATGTTCTTGCAATGTGTCCTGTTTTTGAGCAGGCATGACATTTCTGATTTTTAAATTTGCAATCTCTTGGCGAATGTCTTCCCCCACAGCGGTAACATTTATGTTCATTAACCCTTTTCCAGTCATTCTTCTGAGTTGAATTCCCATTTCCGTTTCCAATTTGCTTTTTTTCCTTTGTTTTATAGACAATAGAGTTCACCTTGCCGCCTCGTTCCCAGCCTCAGTCGCCTTACCGCCTCGTTCCCAGCCTCAGTCGCCTTCCGCCAAGCCCGATGACCCTGCCTCTCCCGCTCCTCCACCACCAAACATTAAGTGGATCCTATGCTTCATTTAACTTTAAATTTGTGAAGATGTCCCTAAATTTACAGTGACTGCTGTCCATTTTTCAGTTCTTATTCATTATTCAAAATAATGAATAAAAACCATTAAACACAACAAAACTGGAAAAAAAAAACTAAAGCATGGAATAAACATTACTTGAAAACTAAGAGAACACAGGAATCAGGACTAGATAGCAAAGCAAACAACACACTACAACAACCAGCCTAAACCCAGACATATAACTACAATAAAGTATCAAAGAACAAACCCAGAACAGGCTCTTAAATAGACACAGAAACTCAGGACAAACAATGGCCAGGTGTAAATCATAATCAGATAAACCAATCACAAAAGGAGCAGGACAATGAGCAACAGGTGGAACAATTAACTAGCACAGAATTAGGGATAATACATACACTAAAATTACAAAACACTAACCAACACTCTGGGAATACTCTAGGATAGTTTTTTAAGCTGTTATCTGAGATAACAAGATAATTATAACAGCATAGTATAACATAGTATAACAGCTCATCAGATTACCTCAGCAAACTAACATCTAGAATGCTGTAATCTCTGCAAATGGAGCATTCTTTCACAAAAGCAAAGCTTGAAGAACACAATTATTAATTTAATTTCAAAAATAATCATTTCTAACTTTATCAATGACTATCTCCTATTTATTTAGCTATATTTCCTATTCAAACTCATTTGATGTTTGTTTTCATGGAAAACAAGGAAATTTCTAAGTGTCCCAAGTTTTTGAAAGGTAGTGTGTATGTGTGTATGTATATGTGTGTGTGTGTGTGTGTGCAATTTACATACAAGATTATCTACATCACATGCAAGATTACAGTTTCTACCAAGAAAAAATACATTGTATTTGTGGGACACTAGGCAGCAAACAGACATAGATTAGAGAGCTTTGGCATTTTGCGTTCTGTTAAACCTCAGTACACGTCCCCTTGATTCCCTTTAACTCAGATCGACGCAGATGGAGATGGGCAGATCAGCGCTGCGGAGCTCAAAGAGTTTAAAGATTGGGTTTGGATCCAACCCCCACCCCTATGTGTGTGGGGTCTGCATGGCCTCTCTGTGCTGCACAGCTTTGTTTGGGTGAACTGCTGCCTCTGAATTAGCTCTAGTGCGTATGTGTGTGTCCTGCCTCCCGTTCAGTGTGTCCCCAGCCCCGCGTCCTGCGATGGGCCGGCGTCCCATTCAGTGTGTCCCCAGCCCCGTGTCCTGTCCCTACCTGGGAGAGGCTCCAGGCCCCCGCGACCCTCTGCTGGAGTAGTACTTGGAGGATTAATGGATCCATAGATGCAATTGTCAAACCTCATATATTTTTTTATATTATTTTATTAATGCAAAGAAAAACTGCTGTTAAACATTCACATACATTTACTTAGCAGATGACGTACAAGTGAGGCAGTGCATCACAAACACACATTTAAAGGAATCAACTAGGTTTAAATACAGCCAGGCTGAGCTTCCAATGAGTACTCAATGACAGGTGTGAGTAGTATCACAGCAAGAGCTGTGCAATTTCAAACAAAAACAACCTAACAGGACTATTCAGACATTATGATCATTGTCTATGGTTGTCTTGACTTGAAAAAGATCATTATTTCTGGAGAGAAAACAGGAAGGAAAATGGAAACACAAGAACATTTAGAACAGAATGCCTTTAGAGTCACTGTACAGGGAGCAAGTGCGATGAAATGTCAGTCTGTGTAAATCACATCATCCTCTTCTGAGACACAGACAAGCAAGAGCAAAGCTGGGGGTCGGAGCACAAGGTCAGGCATTGATCCAGCACCCATGGAACAGTTGGGGCTTCAGGCCCAAATTTCGATGACTACTCTACCAACTACAGGTTCTGAACCGGCAACCTTCTGATCACGGAGATCAAACTCGCAGAGTCACACACCATGCCAGTAAAATTTATGCTGCTAACATAAGAATTCTCTTAAACTCTCATTACAATAAACTTCTGATTATTACTACATGTTTAGATAAAAAAAAAATGCTGTGTTCAAACCCAACAAATTCAAACCCAAAAGTGGTGAATAATGTACTAGACACAGCAAGAACTCTGTTTTTCAATATAAGTACAAAAAAGATGGTAGTCTTTTTTATTTTGTGGTTGGACAACTTTTTCCATGCATGTTACTAATTATTTGTATTTTGCTTTGATGCCATTTCCCAGCTATCAAATCAGATTCTTTTTCAGCCCAAATGCTTCTTCCAGACTTTTCAAGGCTTTATTCTTCTGCATTAATTTCCAGCTTGCTGGCACGTCAGCAGGTTTAGCAGCAAATTCTTTGGCAAACTGATCATTAAATGTAGCAAAGACATACTTCCAGTAGTCTGAGGCCTCAATGCTTGTGTCAGGCTGAATGCGCCAGTCAGGGAAAAACTTCCGGTAATCTTTGTATGGATGAAAATTCCATGACGTTTCTGGGCACTGGAATCGTCTTTCACTGGCAACGTTGGATGAGCACACATTAGTGACTAGTTTTTCAGATCGAAGTGATCTGTATTGTCCAGTACCTTGAGGTCGGTGAACGGATGCAAAGTGCTCTGAGTGATCCTTACCTCCTGCCTCACAGGGAGTTTTGCAGAATGGACACAGCTTTCCACAGCCAAACACCCTTCTGAACAGCTCATTCTCAGGCTTGAAGGGTAGGTCTGTCAGTACTGATTCCACATCCATTTGCTGTTCAATGTCAGCCCTCAGCTTCTCTCCCATTTCCTCCATGATGGATATAAGGCATCTAGAAAACTCCTCAGGAGCTGCATTGTTTAAGGCCATAAATTTATCCAGGGCAGTTTTGGGAATGACAAGTTCCTTTCCAAATTTTGTGCAGATGTCTTGAATGAACTGGCAAATATTCCTAATCTTTCCACCTCTGGCAGACGTTTCATCCCCAACAGTTTCTTTTATCTTCTTGATAATCTTGGTTTGGTGACCAACCATGATATTGCAAAGCCTGTTGTGATTTTTTGAGAAGTGCTCCACTATTTGCTGGAAAATCCAGTCTTTCACAAACTTCTCATACTGTTGAGTGTACTGAAGGAAATATTTAAAATCATTTTTCAAAAGCAGATCTTTGAGGACAGAGAATTGGAAAAAGGAGCGGGTGCTGAAGTCCATCGATTTCTCTCCTGTCAACATTTCATCCACAATATCTGGGCCTACAGACTTGGCAGCATATTCCTTGATGGCAGGAACAAGGCAGTAGGTGGCAAACTCTTCAGCCTTCTTATGACACTGGTCTCTTTGGAAGCACAGGTCCTTAAAGTCAGAGTAGTACTGGTCCTTGAAGTCTTCCAAGCATCGCCGAGGGTCATTTACTCCAATAAAACAATCATGCATTTCCTGGAATTCCCTTGCTGCAAACCCACAGATGTGTATCTTCACAGAGACCTCAAATTTGCTTGTTTGCAGATCCCTTTCCTTCTCCAGCAAGTCATCTATTAAACGCAACAACTGCGTGGTGTAAGTGTCATGGTAATCTGTTTTTATTTTCACTTTTTCATTAATAAACTCCTGACTCTTCCAGATGATATGATCTGCCAATTCTTGTGCCTTCCGCTTCTGCTCATCCCCAAAAAAACGTTTGTAGGCTTTTTTTAAAAAACCATCATCATTTTGTACTATAAAAGCTTCTTTACTACTGTCATACAAGCAAACCTGGGACAGCATTTCATGAACATGACTTCCCTTTCTATTCAAGTTTGCCCTTAATTGACGGAAAATGTCTTGACTAATATCCCGTCTCTGTAGGCCTGCAAAAGAAAGCTCTTTCACAGTGTCGTCCCACATCTTTTCAAATTCCAACAGAAGCTGTTCAGGTGACATTTCAGTTTTGATTTCCCTGCATCTGTCAATCAGTTCTAGAACCTTCCGCTCCATGGTGTCTGTGTGTTTCTTTCTGACAGTGTCCAACTTGAGCATGCCCTTTTTGATTTTCATCGCTGCCTCTATTTTGTTTTTCACAGAATTCTGTGTCTCTCTTGTCAGGGTTTTGGCAGAGTTCACAAAATCCTCTCTGTACTTCTCCACCAAATAAATGTGGTTTTCTTTTCTTTTATAATATTCAGAAATGTTGTCCAAAATGATCTTCTCTTGCTGAGTGAGCTCCTCAGCTAACTCTGTTTTCAGCTCGCTCAGTAAATCCTCAGCAGTGAGCGAAGTCCCAGTTTGTACTTTGCCAAAGTTCGACACTTTAGTCTCAGCTTGTGACAGCCATGAGTACATGTGCTTCCTAAACGCCCACTCCCACTTGTTGAACTCTATACAAAGCTTAGAGTAGGCATCAGCCACAAGGCTGTTGCGAAAGCTGAAGATGAAATTCTCGTACTTCACTGCGTTCCATAAACTCTTGGTCCATTCAACGAATTCAGCAAATGTGTGTGTTGGGGTCCGGCACTCATTGAAGGAAGTAATGAGGCTTTTTTTGAAGTCGCTTACAGACTCACTGTAGCCTGCATTCACCGGAGCCATGGGAGGGTTACCATGCCAGAGTCCAGGGATGTACCAGTTATTCTTTTCTGGGTTGTATTTCATGATGTCTGTAAATGTTTTATTGCTTCCCCTCTTTTCCATTTTGGCTGCCGTTTGGGTCATCTCATTCAGCTGCTCCAGAAGAAGCTTCCTGTCTCTGATGTTTTTGTCATGGGCTGACACATCTGCCACGTTCTGGTGCACAAACTGGCAGCAAGGTTTTTTCCCCACTTCTTTCATGCGCAGAAACGCATGAACAACAATCTGCAAGATATCTTTCATCTCTGTTGAGTTCTCCATGGCTATGTTGATGACTGTAATGTCACTCAGGCCTACCACTAGAGTGGCCAGCTCATTATCATGCTCATAACTTTCAGCTAGTTGGGCCAACTCTGGCGATTTCAATCCTTCTGTGTCAATGATCATGACATAGTCACATCCAAGGTTCTTTCTGAAATCCTCCTTCACCCTGATAAGCAGCATGAATGCACCTCTCGTACACCGGCCACTGCTGACAGCAAACTGAACTCCAAACATGGTGTTCAGCAGAGTGGACTTCCCAGTGCTTTGAACCCCCAGCACTGTCACCACCCTGATCTTACTTTTCCAGGCTGTCAGATGCTGCAAAGCCTGCATCACAGCCGACACCCACCTAAGGGGAATGTTTGATGCATCCCCATCTACTAGCTCCAGTGGAAAGCCATCCAGTAGCAGTTCAGCACACAGTCGCGGCAGCTTCTGCATCTGTTGTCGAGCCGGATCGTTTTCAGGAAGAGAGCTGGCAGATTCGTACAACTGGCCCATCTCTCGCAGAAAGTGTTCAACCCCTAAAGAGCTGCTGGATATCTGCCTGTCCAATTTAGCAATGAGCTCCTTATCTTCAGAAGAATTAAGGCACTTTTCCTTATACTTCTCTCGGAGGTGTGATAAGTTTTCTCGTGATATGGTGTCCAAGTTGATCCTCATCTATTTGAGGAAATAGGAACGGTCCTCTCTGGAATTTGAAATTGCATAAAGAAAATGTGACATAGCAGCAGACATATCGAGAGCCACCTGCTGCTTCCTCAGGTTCCGTTTCTTTTCCACCAACTCACTCTTATACATTTCAATGTCTCTATCCCCAGCTTTGGTCAGCCTGCATTGCTCCTTCTCTAGTTTAGTAAGTTCTTTCCAGATTTCTCCTTGCAAAGGAAGTTGTTTTTCCTTGAAATCAGGTATGTCAGTTATTCCTGATGTCATCATCTCCGCCATCTTCTTTCCATTTTGACACTGGGTGCAGTCTTCATCTACTGGGATTCCTAACTCATGTGCAGTAGCTGACATGTCTACAATATTCATTTTCAGTGGATTTTCCTTCAGTAGCTTACTCACAGTCATTCGCAGCTTGTTAACAAATTCCGCATCATTCATTCCTGGGCGCTTCATGAGGATGTTCTTTGGCTGAAGCTGGAGCTTGGATATCTGTGCTTTAAAGTTCGCCACATTGAAGCTGCTGGCCTGTGAATTGCTGACTAAGAATAACTGAGACCTAATATGCTGTTCATGGAGCATCTCACACCCATGATTAAAGTCATCGCAGAACACAAAGACTGCTGCAGACGTTTGACACAGGAAAAAAAATTCAGTATAAAAGGAACTTATGTCTCCACGCAAGTTGGATACAGCAACAGGCTCAGGAAAGATGTCAATGTTTTCGTTCCCACAGGGCAGATACCAGCTAATTTCCACCAGGCCATTAGAAATCCTCCTTTTGGTATCACCACATGCCATGTTGTCGTGAACAAAAGTGTCATGGTACTGCTGAGGGTTGCTCAGAACTTGGTTCAAGATGTGAGACTTTCTCAAGCTACTGCTGCCCAGTCTGACAAAAGATACCATGGGCAGCTTTGAAAGCACAATGCTGTCCTCTATGAATCCTTTTGGATCCTTCAGGGAATGTGGCCTGAACTTCTTTACAATGTCCCTCATAGCCCAAAGCATCAACATGCACTGGTGTCCGTCAGAATTGGGAAGCAGAAGAGGCACAGCATACTGGCACATGGACATCTTCAAGGTCATTTCCTGTTGAAGGAAACCATCTGAACACAGGAAAAGAGCTGTGATGACATCGAGGGGGTTGAGCCTATTGCTATGACCCTGAAGGTCTCCCAGATCCTCTAGAAAGCTGTCCAGGCTCTGGAGCTCTGTGTCCTCATTGTTCGTGCACATCCCACTCCTAGCAGTCACATTTACCATCATGAGCTTCCTCAGAAAATACCACGGCAGAGATTTGACGGACTGGACGAGTTTATCGTTTACAGTCTCACTGGTGATCTCCAGCACAGTACTTAGGGTAAGTTTTTCCTGCAAGTAACTTTCCAGTCCCAGGTCATATATCAGCTCACCCTGTAATGTTTCTGTAATAAAAAAAAAGAAATGAACAAAATTTTCAAAAATCATGAAACACAAACAAAATCTGAAAAACATAATTCTACACCAGGGTTGGGGCCATTCCGGAATGCATTGATCAATTCCAGTCCAAATCAGAAAATGGAACTGGAGTTGGAACTTAAATCTCCCTGAAAATCAAATTCAACTCCAATTCTGTTCCCCGTAGTTTTTTTTCCCAATCCCAGGTCCAGTTCCATTTCCTGATTTGCACTGGAATTGATCAATGCATTCCAGAATGGCCCCAACCCTTTTCTACACACAGAGTCAAAAAGAGTTAAGTATTAAAATGAAATAAAAGTGTTATATGCCCATGTGTTAAATTAAAATCTTGGCTGGAATAAAAACCACAATATGTCAGAACACCATGACTACAACTCACTAACGTTCTAGATCCTCCCTTGCAGAAATTCCAGAATAACCTATTCCCAAAGTCCTTGATACAAAAAAAGTTATGAGAAATGTAAAACAAATAAAGAACAAAGGGCACATTGTCTACTCTACTTATAAACCTCAAACCAATAATCTGCTATGCTAATTTGAAGTGGAGAATATCAAATGAACAAACATACAACTTCCAGTCATGCAGAATCCAGCCTGGTGAGTTTACCTACTTGTGGACACGCATATTGACTTTTCTCTGCTTCGGCTTCCTGTCTGAAGCACTGTACCAATAATAAAGCTGTACTCTGTTCCAGGTTTCAGATCCCACAGAGTGACTGTATCGGCATTGGATTCCAACTCCACTGATTCTTGCTCCTCTCCATTGCAACCGTAGGTGACGATGTACTGATAACTGAGGTCTTCCATGCCGGCCGGTCTCTGCCAGCAAAGTGTCACTGAAGTGCTCCTCACTTCCTCTGCCTTTAAGCTCACAGGTGGAGATGGTTCTGAACAAAACACAGGAGACAGGAACTGGATCTTCTAATTAAATCAGTATATGTAAATGAAATTATTATCGAAATGGTTTAAGTTTTGGTAGGTTGACTCTAGTTTACTCAATAAAGTCATATTCAGAGAACACAATAACATAAATAAATACACTGGAAGAGTACCTTGACTTTAAGACTGTTGCATAATCTCCAAGGGGCAGTAATTTAAGGGTTTGTTTAATAATAGATTGCTTTAGTGCCTTCAATCAGTACATTTACATGATGTTAGAAAAAATCAAATTGTGTTAGTCCGAGTAAAACTAAACTTTTAAAATACAGTGGTACCTCAGTTCTCGAACTCATTAGAACTCGAATTTCTTAAAGGTTGAACCAACCACTTTGAAAAAAAATTACCTAGAACTCGATCTGAATCTCAGAAGTTGAACCGTGAACACCGACCTAAGATAACTTGCACGCATGGGGAAATGAGTCACACGGCACGTCTCTCAGCGGAAACAAAGGGTAACGTTTAAGTCTCAGCCTCACATTCGCTGTGATAGCATCGTGCATGTTTACACTAGCTGAATACATATATTTAGACAGTAAAAATTAGGGCTGTCAAAACTAACATCCATCATCGTGATTAAAATTTTTAAGTAACCCATCTGCAGCACAGAATGACTCAAAATCCCTGAAATGTCTGTCAACCCATTTCGGGCAGTTTTGGTGCGTTCCATTTGCCCTGGGAACTCGTATTCCGAGTCGGATTCCAGTTTTGAAGCTGGAAGTGACGGCATGTGCGCTCCCGTTTCTCGGAGATCCGAGAAATATCTCTGAGCAGGACAGAGGATCCAGAGTCCAAGATGGCTGCGTCTTTTATCAACAGAAGGGAAAGTTGTAGTTTTATACTTCTATACATTAAATTGGTCGCACACACTATACTGTCCAACTTATCTGTGGACGTGTTGCTATGGAGTTTTA
The DNA here is from genome assembly GCF_048594095.1 of Paramormyrops kingsleyae. Lineage (NCBI taxonomy): Eukaryota > Metazoa > Chordata > Actinopteri > Osteoglossiformes > Mormyridae > Paramormyrops > Paramormyrops kingsleyae. The sequence goes on along the minus strand of NC_132808.1, from coordinate 31,657,794 downwards.
TACGTAAAGCACCGCGCGTAATGTGTTATCAACTGATATTGCTAACAATGGCAATTAACCGGGCTAGAATTGGATTTCATGATTAGTCGGATTATTTGTCGGATTTACGGTAGTTCGGGCTAATTGTAAGTGAACAAAGATAAGGACCATTTAAACTGAGGTACCTTAAATACGACAAGTTGTCCGGCTAAACAAAAAATCTTGCTTTTTGCACTTCTGTGGCAGATATAATGCATCCGACTCGTGTTCAAGATGTTCAATAAACATGTTTGGTGCATATATATTCTCTTTTTTCTTGAGTTTGTCTGCTCATGCAAAATGAAATGCGATTAATATAGATTAAAAATGAATGATGTTTAATCGTGATTAATCTAAATTAATCAACAGCAACCCTATGATTCATTAAAAATTTTAATCGTTTGACAGCACTAGTAAAAATACATTTAGACAATGATAGACAGTAACAGTATTATATAATAATAAAATACATTTTAAAAATAAAGATTTCTTATTAATTATTTTGACATAATTAATAATAAACCATTCATACATATAATTATAATATTGTCGTGCCCAGCGGGGACGGAACGGAGACAAAGGCGCAGACGTCAGGATATCGGGGAATACGGGGTTTAATTACAGGTAAGGCAGACAATACGCAGACAGACAATACAATGACCGGACTGGGGAAACAAACAAAACGTGGACTAAATACAGAGGACTAATGACAACAAGCAGAATCAGCTGATCACATGGAGATTCCACACGGGGTTAACGAGGGGGCGGTGCACACGGAAGGAGCGGATGATCGGGGCAGGACACATTGTTTTTTTTTTTTTAACTTTATACATTTGTTTGGATACATTTATCTTCTTACTAAATTACTGTTTTGATAAATGTGCTTAGATGTGTTTAGTACAGTATATGCTCTTCTTGTTCTATCCTGTTCATTTTGTGTTTAAATGCTAAAAAAAAAAAAAAAAAAACATATTTAGGTGTCATTTTTTTGTGGCCGGGAACCAATTAATTGGTTTTCCATTATTTCTTATGGGGAAAATTCGATCAGAACTTTTTAGGATTCGAACCTGAGTTCTGAAAGGATTAAGTTTGAGTTCTGAGGTACCACTGTACATGTAAACATGTTAGTCCAACTGAAATCGTACTAAATCAACGTTCTCAAAGTCAGACTAACACACCCAGATAATGCGGTTCGGAGGTGATTTTCTCCTGCATGTATACTTGCAATTGGACCCAAACTGGCCTAGGCTCCACTGTCACCCCCCCCCCCCCCAGGCTTTGACCAGGAAGTAACAGAAAAAGCCGGTGAAACATGGGGTGAATCTTAATATGCGTACTTGAAAAATTGGAAAATGAAAAGACGCAAGTTTTTTAATTTTACTTTTTAATTTTTCACAAATGACTCATGCATGAGTGGAAACTTAAAACGCGAATGGTGTTATTTCATTTTATTTTTGTGCTCATAGACTTAAAACTAAACGGCAAAGTGGAGCTGAGAACACACCAGATGATTTTTCAGGCGTTTGACGCGTGATGACTCGTTGAACAGCCGAAAAATCGGCAGTGCATCTGTAAATGTATTGGGGGCTTTAGGCTAGGTTCACAGTTCCCTGTAACAGTGGAACACGACACAATGGAAAGCGGTGCCGCACCTTACCTGTGCATTACATCCCATATAGTGACGCATACAGTCAATGAAAAGCATGCTTCATGGTTACTTGACATGTTCATTTTGTGGTAACATTATGCACTGCATGCATTGGGCTTTATTCTTACAGCAGAGAAGTAGTTCATTATGACTGTTTGTGAATTGGGACATTTCAACTTACTTTTTTAATTCCCATTTAAATTTAGTAGGAGTCGGAGTCGGTTAACTTTTTGCCGACTCCGACTCCGACTCCAGGTACCCAAAATTGTCTCCGACTCCGACTCCTCGACTCCGACTCCACAGCCCTGCAAAGCAGGAGTGTCTAAGTCTACATATTGAGTTAAAAAATATTAGACTCACTAAGAGGAATGTTGAAACGAAGGTTGCATTACAGGCTAAGGATAACATTAAAAGTTTTTTCAATAGTTTAACTCCAATAGAGCTCTAAAAGCTGAAATCACTAATCTGCAGGATAGTAAGGGCCTGATAATTGAAAATGAAATTGATATAGTTAATGAGTTTAATAATTGTTTTCAATGTAGAGGACATGAGTAACATACCAACGCTTATTCCATAATCCAGTTCTGTATGTGTAACTGAAGCTGGTGTGGTACAAAACCTAGCCAAGCTCAGAATAAATAAATGGCAGGGTCCTGATGGCATTTTGCCTTTAGTTTTAAAAGCGATGAGGGACATAATTTGTCACCATTTAACTTTGCAGTTTCACAAATCATAATTTGTCGGTGTGGTACCTTCTGATTGGAAGCATGCTAATATAATACCAATATTCAAAAAAGAGGAAAGAAGTAATCCAGCAAAATATAGTCCAGTTAGTTTAACTTGCATAACTGGAAAAGTAATAAAAGCTATAATCCAAGTGAAAATGGTAGATTACCTGGATTCATACTGCATAACATTTGGATTTTGTTTTTTGAAATAAAGCTATATATATATATATATATATATATATATATATATATATATATATATATATATATATATATATATATATATATTCTGTCTCAAATCGAAGGTCGTATTGCGTAGGTTGTCTAAACTTGGTAATTACAGTAATTGGTAATTAGTGACTCAGTATTGGCCCAATGCCTTTTTGGAAAGTTTCTGCTTTTTTGAAAATAAAAAAATGCATCCTTTATGGAAATAAAATTCCTCCACAAGGCCCGAGGTGTCCTATGAAATTTAAATAAATGAAAAAACATTTTTACTCCAGATTTTGGCCTTGTGCCCAGGCTTAATGGCCTTGTGCCCTAGAAAAAATATGAATAGCCAAGGCCAAAGTGGCTGTGCCCTCCTAAATCCTTATGTCTAGCCCTGTCAGAGGGATAATAGAAGCAAAAATAAGACAATAAATCTACCATCAAAGCCACACATTTCTGAGAGGAAGAGCAAATCTTCTCACCTGTACACACACGAGCAAACGCACACTCGCTTTGGCTGCCGTCGGTCCCAATAGTGACCACACTGAATATATGCTTTCTGCCTGGAGAGAGGTTCTCTATGGTCACACTCCTGTCTTTCACCTTGAGGTGTTTCTTCCTCCCTTTGACGTCCCAAGTAACCATATACTGCTCTGGGTGGCCCAGCATCTCCACTGTTATCTGCCAGCTCAGAGTCACAGTGTCGGAGGTCACATTGTCAACTGTAAGGTCTTGTGGTTGGGGGAGTTCTGGAACAGAGAGTTACTTAGTATTTATGTATTTAAAAAATAATCATCAACATTTTAACATGTGCTTTTTACATAAATTATATCAATTAATTTAAACAACTTGTAAAGGTGATTTTCTTTGGTCTTAAGATCGTTGGAATGATTTTCTTATCCTGTCACACTGTAGTTGAACCATTTACTTTATAATGTCAAAAATAATACACATACTTTAAGGTCAAACAGGGGCATTTCTTGTTACATTCAGTCAAGATTAAAAACACAACATGTTAAAAACTGTTGCTCTTAAGTCTCAAATCTGATCAGTACCCTTTGATATCGTACATGAGGAGTTTTGTCAATAAGGTGACAAAAAAAAGTCTTCTGTACCACAGATAATATAACCATCATATTCACAGCATTATAGTTCTCACACAACTTATAATAACTTCCTTATTATATTACTGATTCAGGAAATGCTTTTATCCAAAGGGACTTCCAGTTGAGGCCGGCTCAGGCAGTACTGGGACAAATTGGTGGTTAAGGGCCTTGCTCAAGGGCCCATCAGTGAAGTCACTCGACCACAACCACGGCATTGAAACAGCAAACTTCCAAACGCAGAAGCCTAACACACAGAGCCACACTCCACCCCATCAAGAGGCATATTCTGCACAACTGCAGCCTCAAGCTGGCAGCATTGAAACATGCTTCATTAATATCCTGCGCATAAATAGACCAAACTTACTTGTGTAGAATGTTGTGCTCGCTGGATCACTCTCCAGTTCACTGTCTTCTAAGACCGTGCACACAGTGACCTCATACTCCATCCCGGGTCTCAGGTCAAACAGCACCACATGGTTCTCCTCTGTGGTGATGGACTTGCTTGGTTGGCCAGTGCTCAGCCAAGTCACACTGAATTTATGTGGAATGCCTTCCATGTCTGACGGTTTCTCCCAGCCAACATTTGCAGAAGTTACATCGATAGAGGAGACAGTCAAGCTTTGTGGTGCTGGCACTTCTAATTGTAAAAGGGAGAGACATTTTAAAGCAAAATCTGAAATTATGAATTATGAAACACTGTTGCTTAAGAACAGGACAGACCTTTTATACATTAAGACTTAAAATTACGATTACTTAGTATTTGGGGGCTGCATTGTGATCCTTAAATATAGACTTTTAATCTGTCATCTAGTTATTTTTGCTCTTAATAGGCCTAAATAGATTTTTTGTATATGAATTGTTACACTGAATGACATTGTACTGGGTGTCCTCTGTAAACTGAGGAAAAACGTGATAGCCATTATTTCTCTGTGGGGACGGAGTTAATCTAATATTATTCAAATAACCCATCTATCCATCCATTTTCTATGACTGATGAAATCTGACTAGTAATTTTAGCTGAAATGTCCTTCCTCAATAAATCAGAGTGTAAACAAGCCAATACCTTTCATGATACCTTCATTCATGTCAAGCACAATTTGAACTTGGTCTTCTTGGCCATCTTTGCTGCTTGTTCTCTCCGGAACATTATCAAATTTCTGCAACTGAAAAGATATCACTTCAGTTTCTCACCTCTAAGCCTGAGGATTTCAATCCTCATTTGGTGAATATGAACATTATGCTGAAATTTATCCATCCTGTCTAAGTCAAAAGTATGATTAACCACTGAGCTCCAATTACTAAGTCAAACCAAGCCAAACCACTACAGTAACTTTCATTAGTATTAATAGCTGTTCCATTATTTTGCAACAATCCATCTTTGCCTTTTACGTCACATTGACTTGGAATTCCAGGTTCTTATACGGCAATATTTATGCTCATTGGCTAATGAAGAGCTGACAATAAATGCTCATTGGTCACTGGAATGAGGAGGGTGCATCCCAGCTGTCAATGTATGTGTTGTGTCAAGGAGCAATGCAAAAATTTTAACACAGACTGTTCTTTATTTAACCTCCTGGAGCAACTGAGATTTCACAACTAATTTCACTTCCCAGAACATTTAACATTAATTAGTCAGATCAAGTCATGTTACCAGTGGTTACAAAAAGGCTACATTCTACAAGAACGACCCATAAACAGGGTGACTATAGTAGTCCTGAAAGTAAAAAAAAAACAAGTACATTTTTGTGCCACACTCTGCACCTTGCTTGGTGAATTTAATCATACACAAAGGGGTCGCAAGACTTCACCAATGTTTTTGGGGGTACGAGGAGTTTGAGAATGACTGACCTATGGACCCCAGAGGTGTTGGTATGCTATGTTAGCAAGTCTTTTTTCTAAAATATTGTGTTTAAAAATTAAAATGCATGAACTTGGCGTGAAAGCTTACCCCCACTAATTGCCAGGCCTCCATATTGTTACCCAAAGTCTCTACACCATCTTCAGTAACCAAAGTGTTTTTATCCACATCCACCTCAACTGGACACTGATCAGCAGCCTCTTCTTGGGATTCGGGTCCTGCATCAAATGAGTTGAGAAGACGTTATACCAGTGTCCCAAAAACATGGATACAGGGTGTGATTATCAACCTTTACTACCTATTAGCATCACCTTGATTAGAGGACAGTGGCTAACCCAAAAGCTTAAAAGATGAGGTAATAGATCATATATAACCTGTAACCTGACTTATAATGGAAATACCAGGCAAGATTATCTTTATAATAACTTCGATGAAACATTTCATCAGAGCAAGAGAAAGTCAGCATCATCTGTGAGGGATAGGGCTGTCACGTTTTTCAAAAATCAAGTTCGAACAAATTTCAAATGTCACGCAAATTGTTCGAATATAGTTGAATACCTGTGATTGGTGGTGTTGCTAGAGATTTTGGGCCCCATGAAGGTATATCACATTGGGCCCCCCAGTCCAGACAGATCCAATCCAAATTTTTCAGGCTACCTATCACTCAGGGGCCCTTGGAATCGTCCGAACTTCCCTCACTTTATCCCTGCCTGTGACCCCGCCCCCCCAAAAAACTCAATGCAGAATCAATCTTTTAATAACAGCACGTCACATTTGTACAGAGACACTAAAAGGTCAGGGTGAGTGTTAGCTGATCCGAGCGGCCAAGGCGAGCAACTAGGGCTGGGACAATTATTCGACGTAATCGATGATGTCGATTACAAAAATGCGTCGACATGGAATTTTAGTGTCGCCCCGTTGTGTAAAACTACGTAAATGTTTTGTAACTGCAATGCACTAAGTGATAAGCTAAATGTATTGTAAGGGAAAGTACTTTATCCCCTAGGAAGCACGTTAACGCTGTCCTTTTAAGAATCATGCAATAAAACAGTCTGCTAATAATTGAATTTTACTGTCCACCTGATGATCTCTTCACCACTCGAGAGCTATAATATTTTATTTATTGGACCTGCGGCATGGTTTTCATTTACAATACAAAGTTATTCCGCTAATAAGCTGGCTAGTTGTTTCACTGCTGGCACCGTTAAAACTATATCAATTATAGACTGAATTCCGATATAGTTTTGTCTAATATCGCTGGTGTCAGCAGTTCCGCACTATTGTGTAAGGCATGCACTGGCCAATCATGTAGCACTTCTCTCATAAATATTGAGACATCTCCTACTACCCCTGCAAAAAGGAGAAACATCTGGCCAAAAAGACTCACACGCGGTCTTCCAAAGTTTGGGAATACTTCAGTCATGACACCTTTTCTGCACCTCTACTGTAGCTGACGTTAATGACGCTGTTTCAGCCAGTTTATATTTTCTGTTTACTTATTCTGTCATGTAAGAGTGAGACAAATTATCGTTTACGACTACTCTTACACACTGTAGCCTAAATCATTCCTTGCTCACTGAAGTAACCTTAACTATAAACTACTTTTGCTAGTGTTTGTTAAAAACATTCTCTAGTTATGAAATCATTCCATGTTTTAGCATCTATTTCAATATTAAAGTCAAATTGGTGTACCAAAATAATCAAGTAAAAACTATTGCAGTGATTATTAACTTCAGTCTAACATAGAAATCCTATTGAATCTCTTAAGATTTGCCTTTTTTGTTCATAATGCTCTAATGTTTATGAAATGTTTTAATAAATTGAAATGTTAATAAGAATTTCAGATTTGTGTGTGTGGGGGAGGGGGTGAATTATTGTATTAAATGACCAACTTGAAAATAATTGCTTATCTAAAAAATAAAAAAAAGTTTTAAAAAAATGCTTATCAATAAATTTTTCATCAGATCAATTGAAAAATTAGTTGTTAGATTAATCGAATAATAAAAAATAAAAAAAAATTACAAATATATATCGCTAGATTAATCGTTTAAGTACTAAGATTCAGTACTAACTCCACCACTGCAACTAACTGGCATGTACTATACTGAAGTTGATCCATTATACATACCCCATGAATAGTTTTACGTTACTAATAATGACTCAATCTACTGTGTCCGTTTAAAGCAGGGGTATTCAACTAAAATTTAAAGAGGTCCAGTTAGAGAAAACTTCTTGAAGCAAAGGTCCGGAAGATCATAATGTCTAACTATTTAGTGTGATCTATATTTAAGTAGCCTATTAGTTGTATACCAACATTGCATGTAATCAGTACCTGACTGTCAAACCAAATTAATTCAGTACAATTCAAAAACGTTTTGACAATATTTATTGTCACGTGACATAGAACTTTGGCCAGCTGGCTGGAGTGAGATTTTCAGTTCGAGATGTCTGCACACATGTAACAGTTCTTACCTTGTAAATAGTCTGCTTTTGTATTTAACCGTGTAAATACACTTTTGACGTAGCTAATTTTAGGTTTTATAATATAGATTTGCCGTAAGATTTCCAGCGTGAGTCTGATAGCGTGAGTGTCATGCCAGATGCTTGAGATTTGGCAGCCATGAAAATGTATATTTTTTGTTTCACCCGAGTTTATTTATATAACAGATAACATTACTTTATACATATGTTAAAAAGTAGAAACTTCAACGAACATGAAATCAACAATAAACTACGTCTATTTATCCAATATGTTATATAATACATACTGTATTTGAAAACTGTTCAGCTTTACGATTTCAGGACAGACCAGTCACTCTGTTAGGAACATTGCGGCTTTTTGGTTGTGGTTTTAGCTTCAATGCTACTACTAACACTAACGGCACATTAGCGCAGACATAGGGCTGCATACGCCGAACTACATCTTGCTTGGCTTTCAAAGCCGTTTGACGTTCATTGGCGTGGGAAACGGCGGCTCTACTGCTAAACCACTACCGAAAAGACTACAAACGCTGCGCCGGTTAAAATAGAAGGTTTTAAATAACAACTTAATGTTTTGGCTATCGGTCCGGGTCCGTATGTGACAGCTTCTGGGTCCGGACCCGGCCCGCGGTCCGCCTGTTAGTGACCTCTGGTTTAAAGTATAAAACATACAATGAATGGACTAAAAAGTATAAATCTAAACTATACAGTTAAGCGTGATTTAAGCATTAAACTAAATTTGGGCAAGTGTAGTGGGATCACAAACCTATTGTCAGGGAACACAAAAGAATTGTGAGGGAATTTAAAGTATTTCAAAAAATATTTTCCCACCCTGACCTTTTAGGGGCTCTGGAGATGGTAAACAATGAAGTTACAACAAATGGTCTAATGCACTTATAGCTACAGTAACACTTTAAAATCCGAATGGTTAATTATACTTCTGTTACGAATTTTTCACATTATGTTCCAATAAATGTTTGAATATCAGTTAAAAAGTGAGGGATTTGTTAATTTGAAAACTAAAATGTTTATTAACGTAGCTTGAATCCTGCAGCCTAGCAGGGCTTCAGACCTTTCTTTAGCTTATAAGTACTTCTTACTTGCTGGGAGTATTAGGCTAATAATGAAACCAGGATACCAAATGCATGCTAGGTTACAGACACAGAGAACTAATAAGTTATATTATGACTGAACACATGATTCAAATCCAGAAACATTAGCATTTCAGTTCATCTGCTTATCCCAGTGGTGCGCCACTGTGGTCATTTTGACCGATACTGATGACTAGTATAGGCCAGTATTTCTCTCTAATATTACCTATAGCAATATTTTCTGGATAATTTAAGTTGTATTCAAATTTTCTTTGTTTTTTTATCAAAGAAACATGAACTTCCTGATTTCAGTCTCATTAGCAGTGTCTGAACTGCCTACTGTTTAAAAGGTCTTAAAACAGCTAAGTATGGCCTCTCACTATATGGAAAACACTAGGGGTCATAAATAAAAACCTGTTCAAAACCTGTGGGGTGTCCTACGAAGCGAGATGTACATACCCAGAGTTAACTTAATAGAGCTAATAGAGTTACCAACTTGGGTTTCTGAATGTTCAGTGTAGGGAATACCCCCCCACACACAGCAAACAGTAACGTCATCACCCCTCCCCCACCCTAGCAAGAGGCCGCAAAGGCGCTGGCACAAAATATCAGTATCGCCATAATAACCTTAGTATTATAATTACTTGGTATCGGATTAAAGGGAAATCTGCAGTATCACCCATTCCTACTACCCTATTTAGTCAAAGAGAGGGTCTATATAGGCTACAGTTATTGGTGTTTTGTTGAAGGGATGGCAGGGCTAGACATAAGCCGCGGCACCGCGGCCAATGGCCGTCGTGCCTTTCAAAATTGGCCGCACGCCTCCTCAAAATTGAAGTACCTTACGGCCAAGATTGGCCTGCCTTTAATGTTTGTCTGGCCGTATGCCCCCTTTTTACCGAAAGTAACGTTCATTACACAAAAGACTTGCGCACGACACGGTCCACTTTACCTCGTCAACAATCGATGCATCTGTACTGAACCCGAACCCAACCTTCGATACGAGAAACGAGGTCGACCCGCACATCTCGTAATTCCCAACTACTGAATGAACCGCAATGAATTCTGGACTAATACGATCATGTGTTCGTCGCATGATTGGCTGGTACGGTATGTATCGTCCAGCCTACTATGGAGCCACAGCAATGACAATGGTGCATCATCGGGGGTTACGTTTTTGATTGGAAAAGCCATCCGACGGTTTCCGAATAACAGATAGGTGTCCTCTTCGGTAATCATCGTGTAGTTGTCGTCTGCTGCTTATGCTGTCACCATGCCTCGCAAAGATCGGGAACGTAAAAGAAAGCAAGCTGAACTCGCGGCTACTGCCGCAAAATGTTGCAAATTATCTACTTCGTTCAGGTAAGTGTCAGATGGTGTTGTAAAAAAACATTTGCCGAGGCAGAGCAGATTTGACTCAGAGAAGTACCAAGCTCTGCTGGGAGGATATAGGACTGGTAGCGTGCAGTGTGCAAAAAACGAACGTCAAGTCAATTGTCATGTACACTAAAAGAATACGGGTGTTCTGAGCAAACAAATACAAAAATATTGACGGCTCCTTTATTGTTGGATTTTGTTTTTTGAAATAAAGCTATATATATATATATATATATTCTGTCTCAAATCGAAGGTCGTATTGCGTAGGTTGTCTAAACTTGGTAATTACAGTAATTGGTAATTAGTGACTCAGTACTGGCCCAATGCCTTTTTGGAAAGTTTCTGCTTTTTTGAAAATAAAAAAAATGCATCCTTTATGGAAATAAAATTCCTCCACAAGGCCCGAGGTGTCCTATGAAATTTAAATAAATGAAAAAAACATTTTTACTCCAGATTTTGGCCTTGTGCCCAGGCTTAATGGCCTTGTGCCCTAGAAAAAATATGAATAGCCAAGGCCAAAGTGGCTGTGCCCTCCTAAATCCTTATGTCTAGCCCTGGGATGGGATTTACGCCGGTTTTAATCTGAAAGCCTGCACGTAAAAACCTGCATGAGGTACGTTAGTTGTGCAGAGAGTTACCATCTAATCGAGGTCAGACAGGACAGTTTGAGCTACTTCAGTCTGAGCACCCAAAACTGAAGAGTAAGCATCAGCAAACCTTGCCAAACCTGTAAACTCGCTTTAGAAGTTTTTCCATATGGCGGTAGTCATGTGGCCAATCCCAACATAGATAGATGGATAGATAGATAGATAGATAGATAGAGATAGATAGATATAGATAGATATAGATAGATAGATAGATATGAACTGATTTTAAAAATCCACTTTACACTAACGATGGCGTTACATTAATTACAAACAGCACATCTCACAGATTAAAGCTGATTCCTAGCAGTGAGATTTACTCATTAAATTTACACTCCGTTTTAAATGAAAACTGCAGCCACACTTACTGAAAAATTTGTCCTCTTCCTTAAGTGACCCGCTGCTCTGAGGAAACTCCATCACGACCTGCAAGAACAGACGGAGAAAACTGCTTTTGCTTCTTATCCTGGGTCGGTTATTTACTGTCCCTGAGCACCTAAGAACCCATGAGGCAGTTATTCGTCAAGAAACTGGATAACTGTACAGTAACTAAACTAACGGTCAGAGATTTGTGACAAAATCCTTAAAAACCGCAGTCACATTTTCTTCATTGTCAGGGATTATATTCAGAAATAAGCAATTCGCGATAGACCGCTGTATCAATAAAAAAATAATGGATCATTAAATGATCAATCTGCTGGTGAGGAGACCTTGCATCTTGTACAGTTTTGGCGGTTTAGACGCCTGCTTTTATAGTAGCGTCAGCTAACTTTTCGTTTCCCGGAATATCCCATTTATCAATTGGTGTAGCTTCATTTTTGGAAAAATGAAACTTAAAAAGCTATCAGGGATTTCTAACAGAAATTAATACGTGTATCGCAACATAATTGTTGACAGCTGTACCCGTAAAAATATTAGATAATTCAATGATCCTACTGTTGATTATCTAACTTTGTGCCGTTTGTAACCTTCCGTGACGCAAGTTGATTGTTCCAGGCGTTACGTTTTTTCTGTATTAAGACTGTCGCACATTTCGGTACACTGGGCATGGGAGTCATTCTGTAATTACATTATTAAATGCAAGTGTGTGTATTAGAGCCAGTGAAGGTAAAATAATAATAATAATAAACTGGGGGAAGGGGGTAATATTTAAAGAAAAAAAATCCGAATTGTCCAAATCAAAGTCATAAATTTGCGAGAAAAAAGTCTGAAACTCCCCGATATTAGATTGCTTGTTATTTGATAATTTAAATGATATTGATATTTTTTTCTGATGGGCTTTAGGTCACGTAACAACACGCACATACCACTTCCTCTAATATTGTAGCGCTGGGCAGACCGAGGCATCGCTGCAGGTGCATTGCATGCGGGACAGAACATGCAGGAAAGGCTCTTTTATTATAGTCCTCAACGGGACTAACACAGGTACCTAACGAGCACAGATTTTCATAAAATTTGGTTAAGGTTAGGCCTAGCCAGTCAGAGACATTTTGTCATATAGAGCAGAGCGTCCCTCTCGCTGATCCAATCTACACTATTACTATACTGTATTGACAAAAGCACTCGGACATGACATCCCATTCTAAATCCTCAGGCATCAATATGGAGTTTACCACCTTTGCAGCTATAACTGCTGCCATTCTTCTGGGAAGGCTTTCCACAAGATTTGGGAGTGTGTCTGTGGGACTTTTTGCCCCTTCATCTAGAAGCACATTTGTGAGACAGGACAATATGACAATAGACAAGATGGCGCGGCCGCTGCCAGACGCCTTTCTGTGCGCTCCAACTAGGCATTGTTTTTTTCTTGTTATTTATCTTTTCCTGGTTTTTTCTTTTTCTCGTTCAGCTTCCGCTATAATAACATACGATAGCGAGACCCTTTTTAGAATAAGAAATCAGTTAGATCACCTGGTTTTAGGCACCTTCTTGGTAGATCCGTTGTGGCCGCCAGAGATCCTCCGTAACGCCGATTACCACAATGGCGATGAGCCCCACAGGAGCCAGCTTGCGAACGCAGAGGGAAACGCGGTGGACTGTGACCGACTGAGAGAACGTCCTCACCGACCTCCACTTCCCAGTATTTTACTTGCAAATGTTCAGTCTCTGGAGAACAAGCTGGATGACCTCCTTGCCAGAGTGAATTTCCAGCGCAACATCAGGGACTGTAACCTCCTTTGTTTCACCGAAACATGGCTCACTCCCGCGGTCCCGGATCAAGCCATGACGCCGCCGAAATTCTCCATCTTTCGTGCGGACAGAACAGCAGCGGCTGGGAAATCTAAGGGTGGTGGAGTCTGTTTTCTGACCAACAATAGATGGTGTGATCCTCGGAACATAACCACTCTCTCCAGTTCCTGCTCTCCTCATCTCCACATCTGACCATCATGTGCCAGCCATGCTATCTGCCCCGTGAGTTTTCATCAGTCATTGCCACTGCTGTCTACATTCCACCTCAAGCGGACACTAGTATTGCTCTAACTAAACTCCATGATGTGATCAGTGACTGCCAGACCAAGCACCCTGATGCTGCTGTTATTGTAGCGGGAGACTTCAATAAGGCAAAGCTTAAGCATGTCATGCCTAACTTCTACCAACACGTCACCTGCTCTACTAGGGGAAACAGCACATTGGACCATTGCTACACACAGTTCAAACAAGGATACAAGTCAGTTGCACAGCCGGGCTTCGGAAAAAGTGACCACAGCGCCATTTTTCTGATCCCAGAATATAAACAAAAACTTGCAAGGGATGTTCCTGTGACGAAGTCGGTGAGGCGCTGGTCCGATCAATCAGAGGCCACGCTTCGAGACGCACTAGATGACGTTGACTGGGAGGTGCTCCGACGCAACTCAGTCGACGTCAGTGAGTTTACGGATGTAGCCATGAGCTTTGTTAGCACACTGGTTGATCAAATCGTCCCATCTGTCACCATTCGAATCTTCCCGAACCAGAAGCCGTGGGTCGACAGATCCGTCCGGGAGGCTGTGAATGCCCGCACCTCTGCTTACAACGAAGGACTGATAACCGGGGACATGTGTCGATACAAGACAGAGTCCTACAGAGTCCGGCGGGTGGTGAAAGTGGCCAAGCAGCAGTACCGGAAACGGGTGGAGTCATATTTTCATCTTCATGACTCCTGCCGACTGTGGCAAGGAATATATACAATCACGGACTATAAGAATAAACATGCCGTTGCGTTGAGCACTGACGCTGGGTTTGCCGACGAGCTGAACGTGTTCTTCGCACGGTTTGAGATGAACAGCTCTCACCGCGGAGACAACAACAGTCTGATCTCGGTGAGTGAGGACAGCAGCGCGGCTCTGGTTAGCCTGGCAGAGCACGATGTGCGCCGGGCTCTGAAGCAGGTGAGCATCAGAAAAGCAGCGGGACCAGACGGGATTTCAGGACGAGTTCTGCGATGCTGCGCTGATCAGCTGACTGGTGTTTTCACAAAGATCTTCAATGAGTCCCTAGCTCTGTCTATTGTGCCAACGTGTTTTAAACGGTCCACCATAGTTCCCATCCCGAAGCACAACAAGCCCTCCAGCCTGAATGACTACCGCCCGGTAGCCCTAACATCTCTGTTCATCCATCCCAAATTCCATAGACCCATTACAGTTCGCCTACCGCCCAAACAGATCCACTGAGGACTAGGGATGGGTATCGTTTGAATTTTTTCGATTCCGATTACGATTCCGGTTCCGCTTAATCGATTCCGGTTCTTATCGATTCCCTATTTCAATTACACAAAGGTAAAAAAAAAAAAAACTTTGCTAACATTATTTAGCTCTGATATAATATTTGCCTTTTCCATTTTGTACAAGGCAGGAATCAATACATTGGACAAGTTGTCTCTGGAGGGAGGTCTGTACTTAGGATTTAGGGCTTTGGTCGTCTCCCTGCAATTATAGATTAAACATAAATTACATTAATTTTTATTTTTTGTTAGTAGTATTATATAAAAAATATTCGACAAATGGAAATGGATGTAGACCTTTAACCACAAATGCGGTTACTGCTATATGACACTCCTCAATTTTTTCTTTGGTCATGTTTCCTTTTATTGCTAATGTGAATGGTGTGTCGCAGCTAGTACTCCGTCATTCTGGATTGGTAGTGATATCGCTAGCTGAAGAGGGCTTTCTCGTACTCGGAGACTGCAAGACATCAAACACTGTGCACTCTTTGAGATCGATCCCGTGCTGCCTTAAAGGTTTGGTGAGGTTGGATGTACAGCCCTTTGAGCAACTTATTAATTTTGTGCATATGTTGCACGCTGCCGTATCGTTTCCTTTTTTAGTGTACTGAAACCACACTTTTGACCATTTGCGATCCATGTCGAACACTGCTAGCACTCTTCTTCTCTGGCAGTAACATTTAGCGGTGACTCAACTTTTTTTTTTTTAACAATTAGCAATTTTACATTAAATAAATAACTGAAGAAATTAACATCATGTAAAATAAATGTGTATTTGGACTTAACTTTTTTTTTTTTTAAACAAACTAGCGAATCTCAACTAAGACAGGTCCTGGCAGATAACCAAACACGTCCTAGCAGATGTGGTGTTTAAGAACCGATTTACAGATCCGAAATTTAAAAAAAACGAGTAGGTACCCGATACCGGGTATTTTCGAATCGGTGCTTATTTGGAACCTAATTTCAGTTCCCATCCCTACTGAGGACGCCATCGCTCACGTACTGCACACCACTCTCACACATGTGGACAGTAGAAATGGGAATAATGTAAGGCTGCTCTTTGTGGACTACAGCTCAGCCTTCAACACCATTGCCCCATCTAGACTGTTCACCAAACTGGGGGACCTGGGTCTGAACTCACAGCTGTGCAGGTGGGTATTAGACTTCCTCACTGGTAGACCACAAACGGTGAGAGTGGGATCCCGTGTGTCAGACACCATCACTCTCAGCACTGGGGCTCCTCAAGGGTGTGTTCTGAGCCCCCTGCTCTACACGCTCTACACCTACGACCGTGTTGCCTCTTACAGCTCCAACACCATTGTGAAGTTCGCGGACGACACAGTGGTAATTGGATTCATCACCAACAACGATGAGTCGGCCTACTTGAGGGAGGTGGAGAACCTGTCGGTATGGTGTAGGTCCAACTGCCTCAGTCTGAATGTCAGCAAAACTAAAGAGCTGATAGTGGACTACAGCAAGAAGAAGCAGCGCTCCTTCTCACTCTTCCAAATCAACAGTGTTCCAGTGGAGAGGGTTGATAAAATCAAGTACCTTGGGGTTCTGCTCACTGAGGACCTCACTTGGCACTCGCATGTCAGCACTCTGGTCACCAGAGCAAGGAAGCGGTTATACCACCTGAGGCAGCTGAGGAGATTTAGGGTCACTCCAGCAATCCTAAAATCCTTCTACTCAGCTGCTGTGGAGAGCATTCTAACCATGAACATCACAGTATGGTTTGGGAACTGTTCTCAAAAGGACCGCAAAGACCTGCAGAGGGTGATCTGGGCGGCCGAGCGTTGTGTCAGATCTCCTCTGCCCTCCCTGCTGGACACCTACAATAAACGCTGCAGGTCCAGAAGTACAAAGATAATCAAGGACTCCTTACACCCCGCAAACTGCCTGTTCCGCAGGCTGAATTCAGGTAGACGGTTCCGTTGCCTGAGAGACTCAGAAAGAGCTTTTTCCCCCCAGGCCATTAGGCTTTTCAATGTGAACTAGCACTGAATGCACATAGTCTGCAATTTTGCACTATATTTCATATTTTTCAGTTTTGCACTATATTTTTGATTCGTGATTTTAGATTTTATATCTGCACTGTATATTTTAGATTATATACTTGGTTCCTTACTTAGTATTTATATATTGTAATTTCTCTTTTTTACTCCGACTTTACTTCTTACCTTTTTCTATTTTTATTTCTTTCTATTTTTATACAGCCACATAAGGATGACACAGAGATACATTTCACTGCATGTTGTATGTATGTGACAAATAAATCTCTTGACTTGACTTGAGGGCAGGCACTGACAAAAATCACATGGTGATACTGGAAAAATGTGGCCTCTTACAACCCCCTTAAATATCATCAACAACAGACATCTAGCACTGCCATGGAAACCCATTCCATGAAGCTCCTGGTACACAATGTTTTTATTGGGGTTAATGTCAGAGGGAGTTTGGAACTCTGCAGTTACTGAGTCAACAGAGCGTTGGTGACTTTTATTCACGATGCACCTCAGCCAATGGCAAAACCGCTGTTACTCTACAAGGTCTATCACTTCATGATTGATTTTCTGTTGTTCCTAAACACTTTCACTTTGCAATAATATCACTTACAGTTGACCATGGAATATCTAGCAGGGAAGAAATTTCACAAATTGACTTATTGCAAAAGTGGCATCCTGTGACAGTATCACGCTTGAATCCACTGAGCTCTTTGGAATGACTCATTCTTTCACAAATGTTTGTAAACCTGACTGCATGGCTAGGTGCACGATTTTATACAACTGTGGCAATGACTTTGAATGAAACACCTCAATTGACATGCCCAGACAGGTGACCACACCTGGGGGTGGAGATTTATAGTTGAGGTGATTCTTGTCAATGATTCATCGCTTGTTGGTGGTGGGCAGCGTGTGGCTCTGTGGGTTAGGACTCTGAGCCTTTGATCGGAAGGTTTCCAGTTCAAATCCCAGAGTCAACAGACTGATGCTGCCTGTAGGTCCTTGAGCGGGACCATCGATCCCCAGCCCTGAGGGCACTGCAAACTGACCCACCCACACTGTGACCCTGTGAGCCCCCAGCTCACCCTCACCTATTGGTGTCTAAGGGAGAGTAAGATGGGGGAGGTGAAAAGAGAATTTCCCCCACAGGGATGAATACAACATCATTATCTTATTCTGAGTTTATTAATTAACTAAAGATTCAATCCGAATAGTTCATTGTTTAGTTGAGTGATAATCGCTCATGTTTCCATTTGGCCTTTTGATACCAAGTTCAGTAGGTGATTGTTGGGCACAACGTCCTTATTGCTGCCCTGCTTCATGGAAAGTGTGTCATGGCAGAAAAAAGGCTGGGAAACAATATCTTATTGGACACATTGTGTAGAGGTGCCTGCAGTGTCCATGCTTACTACCACTGTAACTTGAGGTTTGATTTGAATGATTAATTGTACCATTAACCACAGAACACTGAATTGTGGGCATTAACACAGATATAATTCAGTCTTCTATTAATAAAGTTTTATTTGATGGCATTTAATTTTTTGCAGGTAAGTGTTTCGTGATTGTTCATCACTGTATTGATGCTGCCAGTGTCATTCGGGTAAACATGGAATATGAAGACTTCAATATAATCAAGGTCAGTTTTATGATCCACATTTTATCATGGTCTGATGATATTGCTTATTAGTAGCTGATCTGAAATACAAAATACTTTAAATAGGCAACCAGAGGGTCAGTTTTTGGCCTGTTCAGAAATTTAACATTATGTTATGCAGAAGTTTATTTTCACTTGTATTGAAACTGCTTAGAAGGCAGTCATGACAGGATGTGTCAACCGCGGATATGAGTTGCGCGTGTGCCAGTATTGAAAGAAAAATGAAAAAACAACTAAACACTTACTAACACTAACTAAAAAAATAAGTAAAACTGAAAACTAACTAAAAGCAAAAAAAGGTATATGCCCAGTTTCTGTGAGGGGCTTTGTCAGTTTCAATACAGACAATTAAAGGTAATCACAATCATTTTATTAAAAAATGCATGCAAATACATGAGAAGGGCCTTAACTTTCTGAAATTGGTAAGGCTGCAGGTTTGACAGATGGTCTAAAGTCCTTTATTACTATAATATTTTAACGCGGTTGACTCCGATCGACAACGCATGCGCGACTCAAATCCACTGTCGTGACAGGCGTGCTGCGTTCTGATACGCCGACAGACTTCCTCGTGCTCGATGTAAACACTCGACGTCGCTGATGCGGTGCATTGTGGTCCACATGCATAGCCGAAGACCGTTCCTTGCGGTATTTGCCGAAGTGTGGTTAGTGCACATTAAGCACGCTGCACTCGGCTTATTGGTGGTAGTGTGTATTTGATGGAGCAAATGCGACGAAACCTTTATAAATTAGCCGACCAAATGACGGGACTGTCCGGGGAATACTATGTTATCGTTTTTGACAGCACCAGATCTAGTTTACTGCTAGGATTTAAGACACCGATTAGTAGATATGTTTACGTCTCGTTGTGTTTACGTATTTCGTTTTAGATATCCTATAAATGCGATTAGTTGTACTCTTTAAATATTTTAGTTTAAATATGAAACATCCGGGGCAATATGTGGGAAAATATAGAGTACGGGCGTTCTTGATTTGTATTCCCATCCGATAGGTGGCGGTGGCGGACTGAACTCGGGGCTTTTCCAACCCTTGCCAACGAGAATGTCAGCGAAGAAGACGTACATGTGGAAATGGGTGTATGGTGTGTATTTATTGCCGATCCCAAAATATTAATAGCCCACACCGCCAGATCCCGGAATATAAAGTGACGATAATAAATAAAGAATGGGAGAAAGCGCGTTTCTATTGACCTTTCAGTTACATCTAAACATGTGCATGGATTTGCTCCTGAAAAGAACGACTTGTGAGATAACCAACCTGGTGAGAAGCAGGTTCGCTCGGTTTCACGGCGATACCTCCAGTAAAGAAGCCGAGAGCAGATGGCTGTCAGAGAAACTTAAAGGTCTGGAAAGACATTCGCAGTTGCCAGATGTGGATCAGCCTGTTCTAGTGGACAGAACGGAGAAATCTTTAGACACTGATGAAGAGGGCTGCTATCTGCTGGATTTCCAAACGCGTTTGCACTCTTGCATGAACTGCATCCTGAAAGATATTGCCGCCGAGATTACTACCTGGGTGAAGGACAATGTCACCCATTTTCACGGCGAGGCCGCTGCTAAAGATTGCGAGATGCAGAACGTGTCGGCTGAACATCGTTTGCAAGATAAACGTTTTGGTGTGGAAGTTGACAGCGGTGAATCGGCCACTAATCACCAGCCCATCGCGTACGACTATGGAGAGGTAGAGAGTTACAACAACGACAAGGGTATGCTTTATTTACAACCGTTTTGGGGCAGGTACTTTGAATTTAGTTTTTATGCTTTTCATGTTATCAGCATGATCAAATTAGCTGTTGTACTTAGCAGCAGCGTTAGATATGGGTTAGATTAAACTTTATTGTCATTGATAGAAGGGAGCTGTACTGGGCTTTACTTTGTATTACTGGGCTACTGCACAATCATTACAATTACAGTCATTACAGCTATTTATTTTTTCAAATTTGGGTGGGTCATGGGGGGGGGGGCATCTTAACACCCTGTGAACCCAGCATTTCTGGGGCTTAACAGATGTTAAATAAGGTGTCTACAGATGACAATTTAGAGCCTAACAAATTAGCATTTGGAGGTGATGACTCCTAACATTTGTGGCTTTTGTACCGTAGGTCTGGCTCAGGAAAAGGCCGCTATAGAGATCAGGCAGGTTCCAGAGGCAGCTTGCTTTGTCGTGGCCGAGCCGTCTGTGGATTACGAGCTCACAGTAGCCACTACTGCCATTGAGGTCCAGCCACACGGTGCAGAGAAGGGGGAAGGAGAGCTGGAGGGCCTCGATCCAGACCATCACCCCTATCCAGATTCATGGCCGGCTGAAGGAGCGGGGGAGAGCTCAGTCCCACCAGAGGGAGGCGCTCTGAAGGCTGCTGTACCCCTTCAGCAAGCCCTGGAGCTGGGCAGTGGACAGGGGGAGACCGGCCTCCACAGCTGTGTCCAGTGTGGGAGGAGCTTCGGGAAGGAGTGGGTCCTCCGCCGACACATGAGGAAGCACAGCGAAGGGGGTGGAGCGGAGGCGGCGGCCACAGGACACGCCTGCCCCAACTGCGGCCGCACCTTCAAGCAGCGGAAGGGCCTGGTGTCGCACCTGCACAGCCACAGCGGGCAGAAGCCCTACGCCTGTGACGTGTGCCACCTGCACTTCACGCGCCCGGAGTCCGTCAGCAAGCACCGGCGCCTGCACAGCGGCGTGCGGCCGTACGGCTGCCCGCGCTGCCCCCGGCGCTTCTTCAGGTCCGATGGCCTCAAGAGCCACATGCGGACGCACGACGGTGGGGAGCGGGAGCGGGAGCGGCACGGGGTGACAGCAGCGCCAAAGCTCTGCATGTGTACGCACTGCGGGAAAGCCTTCTCCAGTGTGAGCCAGGTCGCCAGTCACGAGCGGACGCACACCGGCGAGCGGCCTTACGAGTGCCAGCAGTGCCACAAGAGGTTTCGGCACGCCGGCGCGCTCAGCGTCCATCGCGTCACCCACCAGCGCGAGCGGCCACACCCATGCCCGCAGTGCCCCAAAACCTTCCGCTGCTCTAAGCATCTCAAGCGCCATCTGGTGACGCATTCGGATGCGCGGCCCTTTTCCTGCGACCAGTGCCCGCTGGCCTTCCGCACTGCTGGCGAGCTGAAAGGCCACAAGGTGCGGCACGGGCTGCAGCGGACGCACGGCTGCCCCGAATGCGGGAAGCACTTCAAGACGGAGTACGAGGTGAAGCTGCACCGCAGGGCGCACAGCGGTGAGAGGCCCTACCGCTGCCCGGACTGCGAGCGCGCCTTCCGACGGCCGCACCACCTGGCGTCGCACCGGCTGACACACACGGGCGAGAGGCCATATGCCTGCGACGTGTGCCAGCGCCGCTTCATCCGCGCCCGTGAGATGCGGAGCCACAGGAGGAGGGTGCACCTCGCCGCCGAGCCCTCAAAATGCGACCGGTGCCAGGCCCACTTTGACAACCTGCCGCTGCTCGAGGCCCACAAACGCTCCGTCCACGGCGCTCTGCTTGAGAGCTCGGACCCACAGCTCGACGGACTCTCCAGGTTCCCCAAGATCCTGCCTCGAAGTGTGGCTCCGGGCTGCGAGCCGGACCCAGGCGTGCGACCGGGGATGGTGTCGACAGACGAGCAGCAGGGGGCGAAGTTCCTGAGTCCCGTTGTCTTTGTGCTGGCCGACCAGGGTGTCTCCTTCCCTGTATTACAGCCCGGCACGGTCTTAACGCCTCTGACAACCGTGTTGAAGCTGCCTCAGGCACCGACGCCGCTGAAGATGCAAATAGAAGTCACCCCAAAAACACAGAGCGGGAAAGTCACCAGAAGGGCGGCGCTGAAGGCTCAGTTCCCGGTCGATCCACCTGTGACGTGCTCCAGCGCTAAACCGCTTGCGTCAGTTCTGCCTGGCGCATCCAAAGCGAAAAGGTCCTCCACTAAAGCACAAGCGTAAACCACTGTAAATTATCTCCCTGACAAGCCAGTTTGCAGGTGGTTCCTAGGTTTCTATTTATTTATTTGTTTTTTTTTTGGAAGAATAAGATTTGTGTTTAAGATTTGTGTAAATCACGCTACACGTAGCTCCTGAACGAGACATTCTCATGTTGCATAAAACTGTAAAATTGTTGGAATCTCATTTATTTTCTTTTAAGTTGCTTTTCCTACTATGTGTAAGATTTACGATAAAAACAGAGTTTTATTGATACCCCAGAATGGATTTTATTGTCTAGCATCATTACGTGTGTGTGTGTGTGTGTCTGTGTGTGTGTGTGTGTCTGTGTGTGTGTGTCTGTGTGTGTGTGTGTCTGTGTGTGTGTCTGTGTGTGTGTCTGTGTGTGTGTGTGTCTGTGTGTGTGTGTGTCTGTGTGTGTGTGTGTCTGTGTGTGTGTGTGTGTGTGTCATGCACAGTAATAAATACATTCCAGCACAGGTGGTAGATCTGAGGAAGGTGTGTAAATTAGTGCAGCTGGAATAACATGGTAAAGGGTGAAAGAGTTGGCTTAGTGTCCTCTGAGCCGGATGTGCAGGACAGCAGAAGCACTAAGGATTGTCTGAAGCTGCTCCTCAGCTCTACAGCCCACTGTTCAGAAGGTGGACCTCATTATTCAGGATGGAGTAGAATTTGGACACCATCTGTCCTTCTACCCTCCTGTCAAAGGAGACTGTTTGGACACAAGGAAAAGTTGGAGTCCTTTAGCTTCTGGGGAAACAGCAGATAATATGGCAACAATGATGCCCCCTCCAGGCAGATTTTTTTTTCCTCAGGAGTTACAGTTTCTATATAAACCTGTTTGCTCAATCCAGTATTATTAAGTTACACTTTGAGATGTTCAGCTGTGAATTATTAAGCACATTAGTGCGTGAATTGTTGCCTTTTCGGTGCCAGTTTTATACATTATGCCTTAGCTTAGTCTCACAGACGGAATATACTTTTCATTAAATATTACACGGCTTTCTGAAAAGACCCATAAGGAGCGAGTGCTGAATCACTCTTAGGGCCGAGCTGGACTTTGCGCTCTTCAGTGCTGCGTTCCGCCCTCCATACTCGGCTAAGTCTCTCATTAATCACATCGGTTCGCTCTCGGGAAGAAGCCTTTGTTTTAACTATCTGCCTCTCCAGGCTGTGGACTACGGAGAAAAACAAGATGAAGTAAAAGGGGAGCGGAGGGCAGCAGTATATTCTCAAGAAAAAGTAAATATGTTCAGTCGGAAACGGCCGCCAGTAAAAGAACCAGGAAGTCGATCGCCCTTTCTTGTCAGTGAGTTGTTAATCCTTTTCTCCAGCAGAGGGCGCTGTTGATCTGTAAATGATGACGTTTGTATCAATGGGTTCAATTTCAATACGAAATTTATTGTGCTACTGGAAAAAATCAGAAGAAGAATTGAATTTACTGATACCAATCTTTTGAATCCGCCAGGGAGGAAGCCTCCCAAGCCTTACCGGCTGTCCCAGCTGCGAATCGTCCTCCTGGGGGAGAGGGGGGCCGGCAAGAGCACAGCAGGCAATGTCATCCTGGGCCGAGAGGAGTTTGAGTGCGGGAGAGAGACGCAGGCGTGCGTGCGGAAGCGAGCCGAGAAGGACGGGAGGCAGGTCAGCGTGGTGGACACGCCCGGCTGGGACGGCTCCACACTGGACGTCCCTGACAGCCTTCGTAGAGAGCTGGTGCGCAGCGTGGCGATGTGCCCCTCCGGACCACATGCCATCCTGCTGGTCATCCCGGCCACGTGGAGCCTGTTCACGGAGACGCAGAGAAGGGCCGCCGAGGGCTGTCTGGGGCTCTTCGGGGAGAGGATTTGGAGCCACACCCTCGTGCTCTTCACCAAGGGGGGCAAGATTGGCAGGGAGGCCCTGGAGGAGAAGGTGAAGGGGAGGGGGGTCCACCTTCAGGGGCTGCTGGAGCGATGCGGGGGCCGATGTCACTTCCTGTCGAACAGGAAGCAATGGGGGGAGGATCAGGTCACAGAGCTGCTGGAGAGGATCGACGAGATGACAGTGGCCAATGACGGCTGGCACTTCAGGATTGACCCTCCTCCCAGAGCAGAGTGGGGTCCAGGGGGGTCCACAGGTGAGGGGGAGGGCAGGCTGAGGGAGAGGCTGGGGGAGATGGAGAGGGAGATGGAGGAGATGAGGCGGAGGTGCGAGTGGAAGCTGAAGGAGAAGGAAGAGGAGCTGAAACGTGACTTTGAAGAGACATGGAGGAGAAGAGAAAGGGAGCTGAGAGAGGAGATGGAGAAAAATGCAGAAGAAAGGGGGCTGACGAGAGAGAAGGAGGAAGTACGGGCCAGAAAGGAGCCCCCCCACGGTGAGTCCTGTTACCGTGCGAATCACCCAGAGCTTTGGCTGCCACTGGTGCCATCGCACTGCAATAACAGCCACTGGCAATAATGATGAAGCTGTATAGCATTCAGGACTCTTGTAAACAGCACTACAGAGACAAGACTAAACACACAAATTTTATTTATAGTGATTTCTTTTAAAAAAAACAAACTAAGAACTAGCAGCAGCTTACATTAAATAAAAAATTTAAATGTTTGTGATGTTAGCATGTTAGCATCTGTGCTAAGCGAGCGCCTGTGATGCTTGTTGCTGTGTTGCCCACAGTGATCTGGAGAGAACGCCCAGCAGAGCAGCCACTAGGGGGAGCCGGTGATCAGCTTACCCCAGTGCTGAAGCGGCCGGGAGGCCCCAAGACTGGGGAGTGCCGAGCCGGGGACATGGGGGGGAAATTTGGCCCCTCGACCTGCAGCCTTGACCGCTATGGCGGACTTGCAGCGGTGGCCCTGGGAGTCGGAGTGGGGGCGGTAGTGGGGCTCATCGCCGGGGCCCTGAAGGGCATGGCCAGGGGGGCTGCAGCGGGGGCGGTCATTGGTGGAGTAACTGGGGGTCAGGTGGTGACCTTTCTCAGGATGAGGTTGGGAGTACGGGAAGAGAGGGATACGTCTGAAATAGGTTACAGCCTCTGAACGTGCGTCGGGCTTATTGCTGAGAAAGCCAACAGGTGGATGGAATTCCGGTGCATTCCATACCCTGCAGTCACACTGGTTACATCCACATAAATCAAAACATCGAGACAGGCTCAGAAAACCCTTCTGTTTGTGAGAATACACCCAATACATTGATAAATTGAGCATATGACAATTGATAGTAGCTACTGTATGTACTGCAGCTACAGTGTATCTTCATGTTTCGACGCTCTTAGAAAACAATCTGAGCTGAAGTTTAGACAGAACAATCACTCAAAAAGCACTTTCTCTGCATTTATAATATGACAGTATGTCTATGCATTTTTGCCTACCCAAGTTATGATAAAATACAAAAACAATAGGAAACATTCTCAAGCTGTTAATACTATATTAGATGTCTTTTCCATAGAGGGTGTAGCTGGGAATGCAGAGCGCTTACTTTGCATGTGTAAAAGCCCCAGTGTCCCTGGGTTGTTTCAATGTGCTGTTTTCCCGACTTGGATGTTGCGTTGGACAATCACATCTGCTAAATAAAGTTTTTGCAACGCTTTGAAGTAATTGTGTGTTCAGAATATATATTGAGTTTTCTTTAACAAGATTTGAACAAAGTTTTAAAAACAAATATGTATCAGTTAAATCTGATGACTGTATATTTTGTTACCATTAGAACCTGTGAAGGTAGCATATGGTATATACATGCATACTCTGTTGGCAATTTAGAGACAACAAAGTGTCTTTGGACTGTGGGAGGATCCCCACACAACAGGCAAGACATGCAAACTGCAAGAACATGGTGGAGAATGCGGGCAGGATCCAAAAACCCAACCAGCAGGTGGCAGCATCCAATGGCAAGTTCATCTTTAAGATTATAAACCCCCCACCCAAAGCCTTTCAAACACCAATTCCACTTCCAACATTAGATAGGATGGAGAACTTTAATCACGTTTTCCATGCATATGTAAATTTAATAAACTTTAAAACTCCTTACATACCAGTGTTGGTTACTATATTATTATTCTTCTTCAACTTTTATATATTAGTTTTCTTTTGAGTCTGTTTCTTTCCCCTCTATGGAAATGGTTTCCTCATTTTGAATTATTACTCGTATATAAAAGTGCAGTTGGAGCGTGATGCTGAATAGTGTTTCTCAACCCGATCCTCGGGGGGGGGGGGGGGAGCAAAAATGTAGAAGGTCTGGGGTCCCTGAGGACTGGATTGAGAAACTCTGGTGCAGAAGATCATCAATGATGCGTAAACAAAGTCAAAGAAAGTGATGATGTCCTGGCTGCAGAGACAGGAAGACGACGCAGCTGTTATGAGAACAACATGGTGTCCGCAGTCAAAAAGACCCACAAGAGCTTAGCTGAAATCAAGTGTTTTTATTTCAAGAAATTTGTACACTGGTGTGTTAATTTCAATGTATTCCTTTTTTCAACGGGAGGTATTTTCATGATGGGACATCAGATCCCATCGCAAGGCATTTCATTAGCGAGATGACTGGCTATTAGTGTGTCTTATCGGTGTGTTTCCATGCTGGGATCCAGGAAATGGGGATTAACAGAAAAAGGGAAATAAAAGATAACATAACAAATTTGGGAGAGATCTGAGAGAGAAAGAGAAGGGCTGAGGGATGGTCTGTCATTTCAGAGATATTTTAGTTTATTTATTATCTAATTACCTCATTATGTTTATATGTCATGGCTTCACCAACATTTGAAGTAGATGTAGACAAAGTAGTAATATACTAATCAATATCTCTGAAATGCTTGTTTTTTCTTAAGAAATTAATCAATTTCTCTTTTTAAATAAAAGAAAAAACACTGAAAGATAGCAGTAAGTCTCTTTATGCCGTACTTATATTTCAAATGTGAATGTTGACGAAGGAGCATGACATTAGCCTGTTAGCATGCACGCTAAGTGCTAAGCACCTCGATCTTTTCTCCCCTGTAGGGTCCCAATCGAGCGCCTGACCTACAGTCCAGGCCTCATTGTTAAACTAGGCTCCTCTCCTCCCCCTCTTCCCCCTCCTCTGTCTTCCTCGCTCTCTTTGCCCCTCACTGATTGGCCATGACGTAGGAGCCGTGTGGGTGGAACTGCATGTCACGGATGCGTCTGATGGACTGCATCTGGGGGTGGCAGGCGCCGTACTCATTGAAGTGAGTGTAGTCACCCTTCTCCAGCAGGTACTGGCTGCCACGGTAACCGGGGTACTGGTATCCCACAAAGCTGCAGAGAAAGAGAGAGTATAACCCCCACCATCCCTTGTCATGTGCTGCGGTGACATATTTGGAATATAACCTATTAACTGAACAGCAAATTTCTAAAACTCACTCAGTCCACAGGAGGCATTTTCAAGTGAATTTCTGACGATTTAGTGAGTCTTCAGAACTTCGTAATGAAAGTTCTCCGTTGGGTTACATGAGAACCGAGCGAGTTTTTCTTCCCGGTTGCTGTCATGTATGATGAGGAAGCCTGACTTTAAGTCAATGGCTCATCTCAAAACAAGCAAAAAAATTGGACTGACTTAGTTCTGGAAATTTGCTCTTCAGTTTCATTCATCGATAACTGGCATTTTTTTGTGTTTGAGTTCCTACAGCAGATTCTCCTGTCACTTACGTTCCACAGCTCACCATGATGCTACCGACTCTGTCGGTGAAGCCGTACGCAAACAGGCTGGGCACGTCATCATCCACGATCTCCATCTTGCGCCCTTTGAAGTCCCCGACCTCGTACAGGCAGATCTTGTGCTTCTCTGGGTCCTGACAGAAGCCCCAGCAAGTAAATATAGTGCACAGTGTACAAATTATCAGAAACTTACAAGCAAATATGCAAAAGCACTACCATTCTGACAGGCCTGAAGGACATGAGGAAGTCATTCCTGTAGTTGTTGCTCCATGAGTCCCAGCGAGGGTACTCCCCCTTCTCTAGGACGTACATCTCACCACAGAATTTCATCTGCTCGTAGCCGACAAAGCTGGGTGCACAGAGAGCGACGGGGCATCATTGTCAGCAAATGCCCCAGCAATGTCACGAATCTCTGCATCGGCTTGCCCCGTAAGGCTGAGGGCAGTTACATAGATGGCTTGGCGAATTCCGTCAGCCCCCGAACCCACGAGGGACACCTTATCACCGTGACTGTATGCAGGCTGGGGGCGGGAGACTCACGGGCCACAGTCAACGCGCAGGGAGCGCACTCTGTCGATGCCGCCCTCACAGACGTTCATGCACTCTCCAGTAATCTCCATACACTTGCCCTGGAAATTCTCCTGGTCGAAAACACACATCTGCAAGAGAATATAGTTGGCAGGAAATAGGATTATTACGACCTATCATTCTGTCGGCTATATGTCTACACCAGTAGGGTTAACACCTACTCTCATTCACAGTCACTGGTAGACTTTCTAGAGCTCCTGTAGCAGTTTTTATGTGATGTTTCACCACGTTGGTCATGTTGTGTATGTATGCTTTTTATTTCTGCATTTCCTGTGTATTTGCTCCTCCTTACCTTGTAGGCCATCATGCCGGGATCGGACGTCTTGCCTGGGGCAGTCCTCCCATCAGTCTGGGAGGGGGTCTTGCTGGACTTCTCTCCGCTAGTAGACATGACGACTGAGAAACAGGGACACATGAATACATAAATGGTAACAGAGGAGAAAATGTAGCAAATTGCTGATGATTACTGATATCTTATAGATTGCTAATTTTTTCCCAAGCATCCTGTGTGTTGATAGATTAACTTCTGCTTACGCTACTACTAAAAGTCAAGCAGTTTCTGTCACTTTTTCCCGATAACTGTCCCACTTCTCTTGAGCTCCCTCTCCCTTCCCGTTTCTTACCGTTACGCGTGGAGCTGATTTATGTATGTGTGCACATCGCCCACCTCACTCCCGTCGTTTATATATACTGGTTCACCCCGGGACAGGATTTCAGGCAGAAAGGCAAAACCCGCTGAGACCATAGGAGCCGAACAATAGAAAACCCTCCGTCATCAAACGCCGTCCGGAAGAGAGCCAGGCGAGAGGGACACAAACTGCTTTCAGCGCTATTACAGACATGCAACGCTGAACGTCTGAAGCTTTGACAAAACGAAATTGCTTGATCTTTAGTTTCATGTGAATTTGCTGCTTGTTTGACATGTTCACTTATTCACTTATTTACCCCGTTAACGGCGAGACTACAATCTCTCAGACGCAGAACGGCTGGAGACTGAGGTCACAAGCTTCCAAGTTCCAGTTCCGAGGTTTCTTGTCACATGTATTTGGAAAACAGTGAGATATTGTGCCGCAGTCACAGGTGGATGGGACACACAACAAGGCAGTGAAATAAATAAGCGATAAATTTGCAGAGCTACATGGGAATGAGGTAGCTATGTGGAATGTGCAAATTGACAAAAATGCAGTATAAAATGTTGGAAAAATTTCAGGACCTAGGCTGCATTGACAAAACCACATTTACACACTGATATTCATTCCCTGCACAGAAAAAAGGGTAAAACGTTGTACCTTTGCTTATCACTGACTTGTACCCTCAAGCGTCTGCCACGTGTACCCTAGCTGTAGCTAACTGTATCTTTTAAGGTACACAAATGGACTCATTTCAGTACCACTGATGGTACATTAATGCTGTTTGCACCTTTGGGATGTTCCTCCTACTTCTGTACCTTAACGGATCAATGACAAGAGTACAGCCCCACTGACAAGCAAAGGTACAAATGTCTACCTTTTTTTCTGAGACTGCACACACGGTGCGTCCAGTAATTTGCAGCCATGGGTGCAAACGGTTAATTCCCAAATTCCCCGCCTATGCCCAGCCTTTTGTGCTGCCCGCGATAGACACTGCTGACATGTACTTTGATAACGGACGCGTCCCTTTGTCGGGCCCCCATTGACACAAACATGTCCCCATTAGACGCGATGTGCAGAATGGGCCATGCAGTAACGATGCTGAGTCGGTCATATTTTCCCTACAGCGTCACCGAGGTGCGTGTCCGTGCGCACAATGCGGCTGTCGGTATAAAACCCGAGCGCCAGATTCCCACAGCAAACCGGGCGCTATAGTGCAAACTCCCTTTGCCGTGTTACCGGCTCGGTAAGAGGCCATTTCACTTTAATCCCATTGTAAATGCAGGGAAAAAATGCTGCTCAAGTTACGAATTAATTAATCATGTGACTTTAACAGGGAACCCAGTAATGTTTTGGATCACGTTTGTAAAATGTATAGAATTAGTACCTGTATTTATTTCTTACAGTTATTTTAATGAGTATCTGTAAATTTTGTCGTGGGGTCACGATATATTAATAAGCCTTTTCAGGTTAATTTCTATTATTTTGATATTTGCATTTTCAAAATAGCCCATGTATGCTGACCTTGCCTGTTACGAACAAAAGTAATGAGAAGAAAATAATGAGAGCACTTTGCAACTTCTGTGGGGATAGGAAACAATGTTGTACAGAGTGTTTTTACCGGAAACAATAAAATAATTGTATTTTCGCTTTGGCAAGAAAATGAATACTGCGCACGTAGCCTTCACATAAACACGGAGTTTAGCTGAGTGTATTGATCTCATTCTGGGTTCATAAGGGCAACGGCAGTTTAAGAATTGAGTTACCATAAATCTACGATAAGCAAAAGTAATTATTTTCTCTGTCTCTCTCAGGAATACGCGTCAGCTGTGAAGATGCAGAAGTCTGTCAGACCCTCCATGATGGGATTCGGAATGGGAACGGCTCCTTTCTTCAGGGTATTTATTTAAACTATATCAGGGCCCGTTCTACCTCTTCAGGGCCCCTGGGCAAAGCTTTTCTTGGGGGCCCACTTGGGATGGTTTCATTTCCTCCACAATGCAGCTAATTCGGGGGCCTTAGGTGACTGCCTGTTATGCCTATAACCCCCCCCCCCCCCCCCCCCCCGTTCTGCAGATGACCGTGTTTGAGCAGGAACACTTCCAAGGTCGTTGGCAGGAGTTCACCACCGAGTGCTGCAACATCCAGGACTGCGGCTTTGACAACATCCGCTCCGTCAGGGTGGAGAGCGGAGCGTGAGTGTCTGCTCACGGGATAAGGACCACTGTAGGCCTCCACAAACTCAGCGATACATGACTATCTATCCCCAAGTTTCCACACAGGCAACTTCCCTTTTGCTGTGCGGTCCGTCCATACGTAGATGGTGTGCTGACCTCATCCTTTGTCTTCTCTTCTGATTGCTTCTTTCCATCTTTCTCCAAAGCTGGGTGGGCTTTGAGCACCATGATTTCCAGGGCCAGCAGTTTGTCCTGGAGAGAGGAGAGTACCCTCACTGGGACGCCTATAGTGGGAATCTGTCCTACCACGTGGAGAGGATGATGTCATTCCGCCCCATCTACTGTGCAGTCAGTAGCTGTCTCGCAGTTTTGGTCGCTTTAGCATGTTTCTGTTGTTTTGAGTGTGTTGCTTCCAGATCGAACAGCAGAGTTTCTTTTTTGGGTCAAACCAATGGCCATTTGGTTTCGAATAGCTGCCATACTACCTGGTGAAGGAGTGTCTATGCAGGTTGATGTTTCCTCTCACCTGTGTGTGCATGTGCGTCTCTCCCTCACGCCTTCCCTGCACAGTCCCACCAGTGCAGCCGCATGACGATCTTCGAGAAGGAGAACTTCATGGGCCGCAGTGCCGAGCTGTGCGATGACTACCCCTCCCTGCAGGCCATGGGCTGGTGCAACCACGAAGTCGGATCCATGCACGTGCAGTGTGGAGCGTGAGTGGGCCGACGCCCCCTCATGGCCACCCGTGGCATTACACATAGACCCATGGACAGTTAGGTCCACTCAGAGCATGTTTACGTCCGTTTGCCAGTTTAGCTGTCAAGAATACGACAGCATAGTATCATTGTATAAACTTCCAAAGCTCTACATCCCTCTGTTGGTGGGTCCCCAAAGCTCTGGTCACATGACATAAATCCCTGTTGATGGAGTCTGGTCACATGACACAGTCCTGAGGCTCCTAATAAGGCCCAGGGTTGCTTTTGTCCTGCCAGCCCCGGCCAACCAGACCCCCCCCGACTGGGGTGCCCCTTCAGGAGACTTGTCTCTGTCCATCCACAGATTCGTGTGCTACCAGTACCCGGGCTACAGGGGGCAGCAGTACATCATGGAGTGTGAGCGGCACTGCGGGGACTACCAGCACTGGAGGGACTGGGGCTCCCACAGCCAGACGCCCCAGATCCAGTCCATCCGCAGGATCCAGCACTGAGAGAGCCCTGGTACCGGCCCACTGACAGCCAGGCGGACACAGGCTCCTCCCACAAACCTGCTCATTGGTCACCCCCCCACAGTGACGACCCCTAAAATGAGCGCTCAGACACCATGACACACGTACACCCCAGACCCAAATATCCAGCCCAGTATATTAGTCACTAATACCAGCCTGCACTGTCCCTTGTATTGCACCCCCCCCCCCACACACACACACAGTCACAGGTCTGGGGGGGTTGTCATGTCTGAAAGAGCAGCTGGGAAACCCTCTTAACTGTGACCCCTGTGTGTGACTGACGCTGTGTCACGGTGCTGCCGTGTGACATAGAGGTGCTTCAGGGATGCGCTATTAAAGTGTTATTGGTTTATCCCCCTGCATTGATGCGTTTTTCCCTCATTTCGTTTTATTTTCCACATTGTTATTACATTTATTCCTGGCTTGGAAGGCCCAGTCACTGGTCCAGGGACAGCTGAATACTAGAATACTGTTCTTCCCCCAGTGTGGTCCCAGGTTTGTCTTTGTGCCTCCTGTCCAAGGTGATGCTGCAGGGATCCAACCCTGGAACTCATAACGCACCCAAGGACAGTCAGAGGCAACAAACCAAACATTATGCCTGCAAGAAGCAAAACATTTCTATAAATACAATTACTTTTATCAATTTAACTGTGCTTTGGAAATACTGGAAACCTTTTATTAATTGATGCAGCATAAATCATTTCTATAACTTCTCCTTCACTGGTCATTGTACGTGACAGTTACAGCCTGAAATGTCAAGGTCCAGAGCCTGAAACAACAGGTCCGATTCTGTCACCACAAATCATGTAACAATATAGGATTTAATAATCTCAGCAGGAGCAGCTGTTATGAAAGAAGCAGAATTGAGACGGGTAGCTTTAAAAACATTCAAAAGCAAGCAAGAACTGAAAATACAAACATTAAGCAAACACAAGACCAGTGAATTAACAATACATACAGCAAATGTTAATTTGACAAACACCAGTCAGAATTCTCTGTTCTCATAAACATCTCTGTATGCTCTGTATGCTGTATGATTTTATTACAACCCCCGCCCCCCAATTTTCTCCCCCGTCCCCCCACACAGGAGGAACCAGCAAACAAGAAGTAAACCTCCCTACTTTAAGGATGTTGTGACCACCAGGTGGAAGTGATGAAACAGGCAGAAATACAGGCATATGTCACCCCCCCCTGCCCCCCCCCCATTCATAGTCACACAAGCACACAATGCTTTGTTCCCTACCCCATCCCCCCCGCCTGCTCATACGTGTTGTCACGCCTCCGTCGCGCCCCCCCTCCTCCTGGCACCTCCCCCTCCCTCAGATCCACGTCGGAGCCTTGTGAGGATGTGTCCCTGTCCGCCTCGTCCCTTTCCACCATCTCGTCCTCGCTCTTGTCCACGTCCGATTCGTCAGAATCGTCCACTTCCAGGTAGCGATAACCTTTGACCTGAAAAGGAATGTGAAACAGTGGCGTACGTGCACTGGAATTATGGGTAAAGGCTAGAAATGCTTTAAAACCACAGGAAGATCTTAGTTTCAACCTCTTGCTAAACAAAAAAAAAAGCTGAAGAAATGTGGTCCTTTTTTGGATACTTGGCCATCATGTTAAATACCTTAAAAACTCTTTCAGGAATTCTTTGATGTTCCAAATCCCCTTACAAAGCGTACGCATAAACTGACATCTCGATCCCACTCCCTGATCAAGCTGGTGTCAGTCAGGCCTCTTTCATGTCACAATCGGGCCACAAACCTTGTGCCGCGGCCGGGGGATCCGGGGCAGTCGGTAAGCAACCTTCATAACGAGCCGACGCTCCATCAGCAGGTAACAAAGACACGACACCAGCAGGGTGACCAACAAGATGGAGAGCTTGGCCTGAGGATGGATTTGACGAGGTTAGTGGCACCACCATAGCGCAGAGACAACGGGAGGAATATCTGACGCCGTTCTCACCCTCATGGGAAGTCCGGACCACAGGTACACGACAAAGATGGCGATGGCCTGCCACCAGTGATATATCGTATAGACGAAGTCCAGCCGGTCCTTGTCCTCGTACAGCATGCCAAGCAGGGCTGAAGGAAGAGAAATAAGTCAAACGGCTGCTTTAGGAAGAGGGAGAGCTAACTAAACTGGACATTTCCATCCATCCATTTTCCAAACCGCTTATGCTTCTGGGTCGTGGGGGGGTTCTGGACCCTATCCCAGAAGCTACAGGCACGAGGCGGGGAACAACCCAGGTTTAGTAATACCAATTAGCCTCAGCATGTTTTTGGACTGTGGGGAGAAACCGGAGTATCTGGAGGAAACCCCATGACGACACGGGGAGAACATGCAAACTCCACACACAAGTAACCCAGGCAGAGACTCGAACCCAGGTCCCACTGCACCACCATGCCACCACTAAACTCAAAATTCACAGGCTGTGTAACCAGAAATTGAGTTTCTTTGTTCCTTTTTCCTAAAATAACTTGCAGAAACAAAGTCTGATAATAAATGACTGACAGTAGAGCAGAGAGTTCTTCTGAGCTTCCTCAAGCAGAGCTAACAGACATCATGCCTCCCGTTGGTCAGCTGATCTGTTTCTCTCACGACCTGATGGACCCCAAGCAGCATTCATGGATGTTTTACGTCTCACGAGTCTCTTATCTCCTCCCCGACCGCTCAACGCCGAAGGAATTCTAGTCTCCTCCAGATAACCCTAAATTAGCCTAAAAATATATAAACTCTGGAAGATCAAGGACCATGAAGGATATCGGCACTCTGAGGAAGCCTGAGAGTATTGAGGGCTTTAAAGCCAACATTCCAAGTATGTTTTGGAAAACCTTCGCAGTTCAGGTCACGCCCCCGCGGGTCCCACTCACTGCTCAGGCCGGTCTTGTTCAACGCCGTTCCCAATCCCCACGCCGCGACTAGAGCCAGGAGGCCGGGTTCTAGATTCGGGTTGCGTGGCTTTGGGGACCAAATCATCAGCCCGACTAGTATGCAGAGGTGCAGCGTGGCCCCCGTGAGGAGCGGAACCCAGCGAGGCAGCCACATCAGCAGCGGCGGCAGCGCCGAGAAGATGGACGCCGACAAGCCGTACGCCATCACCAGGGCCCACAGGTTCTCCAAGCCAACAGAGCAGACGCCGTAAGACTAGACAGAGAGAAAGAGACAGAGAACCTGAGGGAAGAGATCTCCAGCTATCAGGTACAAACTTAGACCATGTTTGGTGGTGTGGTGTGAGGCTCAGTGGGTTAGCATGCTGTGATGAGAAGGTCACCAGTTCAATTCCTGATTGCCCCAGGGACTTACTGGTTCTGCTTGATCAAAAATCAATGCATGTCACTTCGGCTAATCGCATCTGCAAGCTTAAATAATTTCAGTACCTTTACTCCAGATCTGTAGTTATTACTAGTATTCCAGATGATTTAGATTCAGATTTTACTACAATCTACATTCAATGACCCTCTACTGGAGAAGAAACTTTGAACATTGATATGTGGGTAATCAAAACATGTATAGGTCCTGTTTTTCGCTTTAACATGTTAAAAAAATTATTTAACAGCATGATTAATCATACTGCCGGTTTGGCGAAGGGCTACTCCAGCGTGGGCAACCTTACCCAGTGAGGACCTCACACCTGGGTTCGAACAGCTGATCGAAACTTCACCTCAAAAACCTACATACACACTGGACCGTTTGCTACAGTGTCACACAGAGCTGAACAAAGACTATAATCTATGAGTCATACTGGGCATCACCGAAAACATTACCAGTCAATCTGCATAGAATAACACATAAAGAACTGCAGATGTTTAGATCCAGAGATGTTAGTGTACAGTGATGTTTTTCAATCCAGTTCTCGAGGCCCCCAGACCGCCCACATTTTTGCTCCCTCCCAACTGCCTGCCAGATAATCCACGTTAAACATGGCCGGGGGCCCCCCGAGGACCAGTTAGAGAAGCACTGGTGTGCAGTGTGAGGGGTTTCAGGTGTGGAATGGGCTGTGCTGGCCCTCGGCGGAGCCGCATGGACCCCCCCAGCTCACCAGCATGAGCCCCGTCACGGCGAACAGCATCTCAAAGCCGCTGTAGATGAAAAATGGGCAGAGCAGACGCAGGCGATAATCCCGCAGGTGCTTGAAGGGCAGCTGGAAGATGTTACCCCAGCCGATGCTACGAAGGTCGATCTCCTCCGTGGGCCGGTAAGCCGCACCACAGAGAGCAAGGAACTGTGGGTAATCGATGAGAGGTGAGAGATGCAACAAGATCATTTTTTTAAATGGATTTCTGTTCAGCCTTGTGTCCCAACAAATAAAATGGTAATATTGATAACAATAATGATAATATTACAAGTAATAGGTAACAGCATGCATATAAATATTATCAATATCATTGCATAAGTATAAATAAAATAGATTATTATTCACTCATTTTGATATCAAGGCATATGGATTTTCAAAGCTTTGTAAGATAGATACTGGTACAGTAAATATTAATTTTAACATTCATCCCATCTCAACTAAACACTTAACCAAGTACAGGGTTTGTCGTTTCTGGGCCCCCCCTCAAAAAGTCACCTTGGGGCCCCCTGGCCCCTTAATGCAATGACAGTTTGTGGCCAACAGGGGGCTCACATTTTCCATTTCAAAAAGGTACAGTATGACGGCGCCTTTCTTGGGAGCTGATTAAGAGCCCTAAGTTCAGGGTGAGAGAGGAAGGCGATGGAGAGCGACTGGGAGCCTCACAATAATCATGGCGAGAAAGGCAGCTCCCATCATTATGCTCTCCACCTTGATGAGCAGCAGAGAGGGAGGCAGATGGGACAGCACCGTCTTATTGAGTCCCGTTATCACCCCGGACGACGTCGCGCCTGCGACACGCACAAACACACAAAAGACATTGCAGGTACAGACTGGAAACAAGAAACTAAAATGGTGACAAATCAGGTCTGAGTCCATTTCTGTCACACTGGCTCAAGTAAATAAACTGTGCAAAACCCTAAAGCAGAAGAAAAAGGAATTTGCAGAGTTTGTTCCCTTGGGAGGATATTTTCACACTATACACACCCTCACATCTATCATTCAATTCTACAGTGAACTCTATACCATTATCCTATATTAATCAAACGAAAGTATTACTTATTGCGTATCCTATGTAACATACCCTATTCTATATAGGTAATACAGACGCTCCTCTACTTACGAACAAGTTACGTTCCGAATGGCTGTTCGTAACTTGAAATGTTCGTAAGTCATTATTCAACATCATTTTAAGGGTATACGCAAGTACAAAGCACTAGGATGCTGGGAGTACGCACGCTACGCTGCTGCGCGGCGGGAGTAGCGGCCAGAAGTCATACTAGGCGGAATTGGCGCGCAGGAAAAAACAATTGAGGTTGCGGACAGGAAACGGGAGCCCAACGAACACAATTTGGGTTTATAGTCTTCTTCGTTCGTAGGTCTGAAAGTTCGTAAGTTGAGGAGCGTTTGTATACACATTGGTTAGACAATATGTACATATTTCACCTATCTATACATGGAAATTTTATTTCTTCGAAATCACTAAAGTCTCCCACTGTCCTGGTATGTGGGTACGATAACCTTGTTTGACTCCATTACAATGACCACAATGATGAGCCTAGCCCACAGAGTGCTCACACAACGTAAGGACATTTCGAAACGTCGCAGAGAAAGCAAGTGTGTTTTTACCGCAGCTCTGTACGTTGCAGAGGGTGTGGTTATAGTCGATGAGGAAGTTATTCAAGAAGAGAAGCATGGGGAGCTGGGCAAAGACCAGGCTCAGCTGAAAGACACAAACGCGAAAGAATGAGTGTCTATGCATCAACTGACCCACAGGCATTCGGCTGGAATAAGACGGACTGACACACATCTGCACTTACTCACTGTCAGGACAAATGTTAACATGCTTTTTACACCCTTTTTACACCCTTTTTACACCCTTTTTACACCATTTGCACATGCACACTCTTATTATCCTTTTCTCTTCATACTAGCATTTTATTAGTACTGTATTCCAGATTCCTTATTTTATTTTGTATTATAGTGTATTTTTTGTATTATATTGTATTTTTTGTTGTTGGTGTATTTAAGCTCTGTTGTTAATCCTGGTCGGTGACAGCTATTCCTTGGCACAACAATTTCGTTCAGGATAAAAAAGTCTTTATCTTATCTTAACTTTATTTCATCTTAATGGAGACCAATTATGTTTTTTTCCCCTTTCCTTTAGTGTGTTTATAGCTTTATGTGCATGTAAACAGCCTTAAGACCCAATAATAATAACTTTATTAATCCCATTGGGAAATTGTTTTTAATGCCTCCCTCAATTTGCTCATTGTAGAGTAAGCTGTCTGTGAAGGGCAGCCACCCATAGTGGCCTTACTAAAGGAAATAAGGGCCTTACTGAAGGACCTGCAGACATGCTGAGGTGGGGTTTGAACCAGCGACGTTCTGATTAGAGGCACATAGGCTTAGCCCACTGAGCCATACACCACCCCCCAAAATATATGCCAAAGGGAGTAACTGTCACCACAGAAACCACTCTTTTCTAATCTGCCTGAAACACCTCATTGGAATTCCAGTCCTTACTTCCCTGACATGGTGAGGTCACCTCATAATACAATCCTTATTGGCCGCCTACTTGCAAGAATCTGCCTTTAGACTGCAGGACAGAGGCGGAAAGTATAGGGTGAACTGACCAATCAGAGCACAATGAGCTCATCAGGGGTGAGGCTTAAAGCTCTAACAGAGTGTTTCAGGCAGAGGGCGAATAGAGATGCACAGTATGAAAAAAAATGTAAACCTATGAACCAATGTAAATGTACTCTACTAGACCCCCAAAATAAAATTATGAACAGTGGCAATGAGCATAATAGGTCCTGTTTAACTTATCATAACTTTGGGGAATCAGTCTTTCTACAAAGACGATCAACGTCATCTTTGGATCATCGTCCAAAAACGGCTCTGAACTCACATGGAAAATGACGTAGAAAACAGACTGGAAAATGATGATGTAGCGATGACATGCCCCCTTGGTGGTCCTCCTCTGTTCTTCCTGCTCCTCCTTGTAGTTGACAAACTCATAGAACTGCTGAGCCATTCTGACAGAGGGCGCGAGAGAGAGGGGGGCCTTTGTTAAGTTCACAGTAAAAAGAGCGATCTGACGTTATTTAGTGACGTTATAGCAGGGCTCCGAGAGAATTACAACTTGCCGTAAACCAGTGTTTCCCAACCCAGCCCTCAGGGACCCCACACAGTCCACATTTTTGCTCCCTCACAGCTCCCTGCCAGACAGTCCACATTTTTGCTCCCTCACAGCTCCCTGCCAGGCAGTCCACATTTTTGCTCCCTCACAGCTCCCTGCCAGACAGTCCACATTTTTGCTCCCTCACAGCTCCCTGCCAGGCAGTCCACATTTTTGCTCCCTCACAGCTCCCTGCCAGGCAGTCCACAATTTTGCTCCCTCACAGCTCCCTGCCAGACAGTCCACATTTTTGCTCCCTCACAGCTCCCTGCCAGGCAGTCCACATTTTTTCTCCCTCACAGCTCCCTGCCAGGCAGTCCACAATTTTGCTCCCTCACAGCTCCCTGCCAGACAGTCCACATTTTTGCTCCCTCACAGCTCCCTGCCAGACAGTCCACATTTTTGCTCCCTCACAGCTCCCTGCCAGACAGTCCACATTTTTGCTCCCTCACAGCTCCCTGCCAGACAGTCCACATTTTTGCTCCCTCACAGCTCCCTGCCAGACAGTCCACATTTTTGCTCCCTCACAGCTCCCTGCCAGACAGTCCACATTTTTGCTCCCTCACAGCTCCCTGCCAGACAGTCCACATTTTTGCTCCCTCACAGCTCCCTGCCAGACAGTCCACAAGGACCAGGGTAAGAAACACTGCAGTAAACAAAAAAGCAATAATGGTTTCTCTCAAAAGCATGTAAAATATGTTTGTGTGCTTATCACTTATTAAAATAGATTTACACTAAGCACACTATTGAAGAAGAATTACTTAAAGCTCCTAACACAAAACAGCTACTTAACACAGATTTCTATACATATGATCTTGAGGCAGTAGGACCTGAGAGCACGTCCATTCTAGCTACAGCACACTTCTTACCTGGTGATGTAATTCCCAAGCGAGGCCCACAAGGGTACAATGGAAACTCCAATAGCAACAGCCGATGGTACCAGGGTGTAGTATCGCTCCCAGTAATTGGTTGATACGAAAAGAGCATAGATTCCAGATGCCAGAAACATCATCCACTTGGTGCCAAGAAACCTGAGTTTGGAGGAGAAAAAAAATCGAGTTGGAGAGAGTGATTTAAAATGCTGATAGAGGTGAAGACCAGGCTTAGTGACAGAAAAAGCTGGCAGGAAGGACTCTGGGGAGCACAGGACAGCGTCAGCAGTACCGGATTAGGACGGGGGTGTAGAGCAGGCCCACAATAGGCGTGACGTTGATCCCCATGAGCATCTTCTTGTCAATATCCTCCAAGCCCAAACTGCTGTACTTCACCTCCCGGTACGTCTCGTCATAATGAAGAATAAGCTGCATTTGAAGCAGACCTAGGGATGGAGACCACGTATGTAGTGGGATTAGGGTAGTGGTCCGTGTGGCAGAGCAGGTATAGAACAGAGTCTCTTTCTGCTATTTCCCTTTCAATAATGTAAAAAAAATGTTCATTATTTACAACTAAATGGGTCTCGTAGCTGAAGGCCGTAAGATCATCAGTTACAAACAAAAACCTGTTTTTTCCCAGAAGCCTGCAGATACTGTTTATCGAACAGCTACTGACTGAACTGGAATGCATACCCAGGTAGACGCTGTACGTGATCATTCCGCCCAGGCTGGCCGCCACCACGTTCTTGACCACGCCCAGCCTCATCCTGCGGTAATACTTCTTCTCCTCCTCTTCCTCGTCATATTCCGTATGAGGACCTAGAAACTCCATCTGATTGGGAACAGCGGTCTTTAGTACATGACTCATTCAAAGGCTAAAAAAAACACATACATAGAATAGAACGTCCATCATCTGCGCTACGGCCTAGAACAGCTGTTCTAGGCCGTGGACCTCTCCAGCTAAAGGGTGCTCAGCTGCTTGAGACATTTTGTTTATTCATTCTCTGTTCTTAAATCCATCCATACATTTTTTGTAACCACTTGTCTTATTCAGGGTTGTGGGGGGTCCAGAGCCTATACTGGCACAAGGCATAGAACAACCCAGGATGGAGCACCAACCCATCGCAGGGCACACACACGCACACCAGTCACTCAGACATACACACCTGTAATTAAATCCTTTACCCAAATACATATCAGAATACGTAATTCAATGTTTCCATTATTATTATAAGTCAATGGGTTTGATTATGATCCTAATGCAACAAAACCAACCACTGTCGGCAGCTTTAAGTATCTTCCATTGATAAGAAGCCAAACTTTATGTTTAATTCATCTGTAATAAGGCCAGCAGAAAGTCATTTTTAATTATGAAATTGAAGGGGTTCAGGCTCAGCCAGAATGTTTTGGAAAGAGTGTACAAGCGTCTGATATGGGCGTTTAACAAAATCAGGCTGTCTAGGGTAATGAAAACAGCAGGTAAACTCATTGGCAGTCAGCAAGGGTCCATGCAGGACTTGTATCATTCGTTGCATCCATGATACTTCCCTCAGGTAAAAGATACAGAACAATTCTGTCAAATAGAGCAATTTATTAAAGAAAAAAAGCATTGATTGCCAATTCAATAAATCTTTGCTTATGCTGCAATAGTGATATATTACATTATGAATGTTCACTTGTTTTAACTCTTTTGAAATGTATTTTCTATCTAACCATTTATTTATTTCTTGTTGGCATATGCCTGCCTATTTGTAAACTGTATTTTCACCAACTATTGCTTATATAAACTCCAGAAATTCAGCAAACACTGAATAGTGCCTAATTATAATAATTTTGATATATAATCGTTTAATAGTTTAATAGTGATAATGAACAAGTAGGATGATGTAAAATGGCTTTTAGACAAACCACATGAAGAAGACAATCATACATAAAGATCAAAGAGAGATCATAGATAAGATTCAAATAAAAGAGGATCTGAAATATGCATTACAGATACTGTCTTAAGCGCGATTTCTTACCTGTGCCTGCCCGCATCCATCTGGCTGCACTAACTCTGTTTCACCAACAGGTGGCGGGCCAACAAGCACAGCTTCACTATAGACGTTTTCAGCCCGTGCTTCTGCCATCTGGTGGGTGGATCAACAAGGTAGCGATCTACTGAATTTTTAACACATTTCTCACTAATCTTCCGTAAATGTGCTACGTTGAAGCATGTAATCTGCTCGTTTGCGGTAGAAGATCGTATGATGCACCTGCTGCAAGTAGTTAAAAATGCATTATATCACCTAGTATCACCGCATGACACATTTTAAATACAATGTATATAATTTCAGAAACAGCAGGAAAAACATAATAGCACCAAGGTAAAACTTTTTAATATGTATACAACGTTTTGTTTTTGAAAAACTTTTAAAGCATTGGGCAGAAAAAAAATGTATATTTGCATATTTAAAAGAGCTCGTACACTAGCATATACGAACATTACCTGAATTCTACATTTTTAGCCATTGTAATTACAGATCGGGTGATTACAGGAATTTAACAATGCAAATAAACTTCTCACCATTTGCATTATGTCGTTAGAACTAAATTAATTTAAACTAAAAGCTGCTTTCTGGAGCAAAATCGTTGAGCAAACACCTTTAGATGACGAAAGCAAAAAGAAATAAAAGCATAAGAAAACTTTAGCTGAAAACTTTTGACATTTAGCTGACTAGTTTGAAAGATGGATTGATTGTATTGATAAATAGCCTTCAAATCGTATGCAACTAAGTGCGCTTAACATACATGCTGACGACTTGTTGACTCTCGTTCTGGAATATTTTCAACATATTCTCTTGGCTAAAATAAGATACATTACTTAGAAATA
This sequence comes from Paramormyrops kingsleyae, assembly GCF_048594095.1. NCBI lineage: Eukaryota > Metazoa > Chordata > Actinopteri > Osteoglossiformes > Mormyridae > Paramormyrops > Paramormyrops kingsleyae. The sequence continues at coordinate 31,614,100 of NC_132808.1, read as the reverse complement.
TGAAATAATAGTCATTCGTATATGTACGGACACACAAACCTTGTTAAATTTCTTTCTTGGACTGGCGTATCTCAAAATTTAGGCAGGAGAATTAATCGTAGCCATCTTTAAGAAGTTTCGGTATTGTTTTCTTGCAGGACATGAATTAGAAGCTCACCTTCCTCTTTCTACTGCACCGGGCGATAAATATGCACGATTTATATTCCGACTCTATCAAAGGGGGAAATGAAACTTGGCGCCCTTCCCTCTTGTTCTTAAAGAAACAGCCGTAGTGTTATTAGCCTCTAAGCCTGTAATGTAATTGCAAGGGCTCAGGCCAGTTGGACTCACTTTCAATCTGTACACCTTTAAATCGTTATACATATTATATGCAATGACTATAGATCATAATTATATCAGGTAAATAACTAGTTTAAAACATTTAAGCACAATTTTGACAAATATATGTAAATAATACTGAAAATGATTACAATATGAAATCATATATATTAATGTTATTTAATACGTGTTAGTGTAAGTGCATAACATATCTTTAATAAATGAAATAATACACCCCCTGGACCCACTTAAATGGGCGGAGACCTTAACAACTCAATGCTCGACCCAAGGTTGAGCCCTTGGATCTGCGCCTCTCGGCTTGGGTGCCGCTACGCATCGTCACTCACAGCAACCTCATCCTTTTCGTAAGAGCTTTAAAAAATTCAGTGCCTCTAATTTTACATTGTTAATAGCGGGTCCAAAAGGTAGTGTTTCCTAGTCCTTCAGGAAGTGTTCCTAAGAGGAAGAGGACTGTGATGACTCTGACAAGAAGATACGCTTCGTAGTGGAGAGTTTGCGAGGGCAATACGGCTGGTTTAGAAATTGCCAATAAATAGACTTATGTTATCGGTCAAGCTAGCAGAGATATCATGAGGTTGGGGGCAAGTATTACTCGAGGATTTTCACATCCGCAGGGTTCTTCTCCTATTAAGGTGCAGATTCACACCACAGAGCATAAAAACCGGAAAGTCACATCAATCCTTAAACTTACTAGAAATCTGCAGGTTTATTTAAGCAACTGGACAGTGTACAGGTCAGACTGACACGAAGCCACAAAAGGAACAATGCAGCATGTTAATTTTCCTGCGGACACACTGGATGACAAACACGAAATAAACAAGCCTTTTATAACAGTTCTTTCACTCGAACGAACGTGAAATTTTACACAACATATATACACTGTTAAATGGGCAAACTTCGCCCGTCAGACGTCCCGCGCTGCTATCCGGAGGCTGTGCCCCCCGCCGCCCTCTTCATCATCTCCTCGTCCTGCACCGAGAGTTCGGTCAGTTTGCGGCCCAGCCGCTCGTGTAGCTCCAGGTACTTGGCCACACAGCGGTCCAGGCAGACGGCCTCGCCCTTGGACAGCTCCGCTTCTTTGTAGTGCGGGGGCACACACTTTCTGTGGCAGGCGTTTGTCATGCTGCGGAGGGGATGCCAGAAAGGTCATAAGGCTAGGTCAGTTTTACGCACAGCATAAATACCACATGGGCCAGTCCCTACTCGGACACATTCAAGTACATGCAAGGTTTACCTTGGTTTCCTGCTGATCTGGTTAAGTCCTTTACAGTGCGATGGCACTTTCGCAAATTTAATTCTACCCTAATGTTCACAAGGTACGGATTACACATATTCACATAAATACGAAATTATGTGCAGCCGCGTGACTGGGACACTTTTCAGCTACCCACAATCGCAATGCTTTTTCTTCATATGATTTACCTTGGGTTGCACAAAACACAGATGCGACTAATTAACCTTTACAACTAAAAAGCTCTCAGGAAGCCAGCCAATGATTAAAGCAAATATCAATCCGTGGACCAGTTAGTGTAAGCAATAAAATAAGTAATGGCATTCAATGGCATTTCGCTCGATGGTCAACTGTATTACCGATTGTACATATCGGCCATCATTTCCACTTCAAGCTCCGCCGCCAGCTGCTGTGCCTTAAGAGGGTCCATCCCTGAGGCTTTTCACCGAAATACGCCACGATCTACCCCCCTTTTCACCGGCAAGCCACGACTTTCCGTCTCCAATTATATAGATGTAAAAACCACGTGTGCACACCACGGCGCACCGCTCGTCCGCCTCCAGAGAACAGCTACACAAGGACATTCATCAATAAAGTTGCGCATTCAAAAGCAGGCAGACGGCGATTCTTCCGGTGAAATTGCGGAGCACCCTCTATCGACTACTGAGGGAATGGCCTGTACGTGTTTTATACGCATTTTCATCAATTATTCCACAGCCTGTTAAACTGCAGTGGCACAACTACAGTAATACCAAAGAGACATTTCTATGATATTATAGTTTATGTCTTCTGCTGCGCTGTGTGTGACTCATTGCTTGATGACACATCATCAGACCACCAAACAAGAATATCTACATGAATATCTACATGGCTTGATTTAGTCAGGTGCAAAGATTTTTCTATTTATTTATTTTTAGTATTTTACTGCAAGGTTTTCATTGTGTTACAAGAAGCACAACAACAGTATAATTTTACACGGCTTTATTAAATGAAACTGATTACTTTCAATAAAGTTTTTGAGGCAACCCCTCCTGTTTTTTCTAAATTGGTTTACAATCTACGTTTTCGGGAATGTACATTTATAACTACTAGTTAATTATGAAAAATGAGACAAACTCACCTCACTTGAGAGAGTTTGGAGGAGAGACAAAGAGGTGTTTGTTATGTGGGGTTGAAAATAAGGCTTTACTCAGATTCTTCGCCAGTCACATCAACCTCCTCTCCCTCATCATCTTCCTCTGCATCACTTGACCCTTGTGCTGTGCTCCAGTGTAGTGCATCAGATGAAACACGGATGGGGCTGGAGCAATCCAACACATCAACCTCCACGTCAACCTCTACGTCAACCTCCACGTCTACCTCGTCCTCCGACTCCAAACATCCCACTGAAGCCCTGGTGACGTTGTGCGGCCTTTGGGAAGGCACGGCCAATCCTAATGCAAAGCCACAAGAGGCAGACAGACATTTTCTTTCAGGAGACTTGCCGTTTTCAAATCTATCTCAAGTTCCTTTGTCATAATCTTTCATTTGCAATCATTGTATGTAATAAGACACTACTATGCAAGAAAGGCTCCCAGACCTGAACCTCTAAATAAAAACCAATTGGAAAACGGCTACAGAGTAACATTACATTATCTAAGGCCTTTACCAACAGCGGCAGTAACAGCCTATTTAAGCAAATCAGCTTCTGGTGTAAAGTTTTAAACTTCATCTAAGTGGTTTTCTCAGTTTTTTTTATTAATAGATCAAAGTTTACCTGATATTATGGAGTTTCCCTTTGACATGTCTTGTATTTCAGTCCCATTAGATGTCGTTTCTTGATTGTGTTCACACTGCCCTTTTGGTCGATCAGCCTCTGGTTTATCCACTCTGTCCATCCCACTCGGTCCAGTTCCTCCACCGCCATGTTCTGTAGGAACCTCTTTATTCTTGGTCTCTCTGTCTCTTGCATTCTCGGCCCTGCTTTCCAAGATCTGCCCATGGCACTTGCCACCTTGCACAGTCACTTCTTCTCCGTTCACGCAATCCTGCTCATCACGGGTTGCACCACCATCCTCACAATCCTCTCGTTCTTCTTGCTTTTCCTTTCCTGAGCTCCTCTCCCTGTGATTCTCCTTCTCCCTGCACTCCATGACCCTCCTCTTGCGCTGCATCAGCTCCCTGACGTTTTGAACCCCCGAGGAGTTCAGAAGCCTGCTGTCATCCCTCATAGTGTACGCCTTCCCACCCCTTAGGAGTGAGTTCCGCTCATTGGGCTTTTGTTTCGCTCTCTTCTGCAGCAGGTCCAGTGAAGGCTGCCGTGGCACACTGCTCTGCTGCAGACAAACACTGCAGATCGGTTTGGCCCCCCTTCGCTTATCAGGAGGCCCCTGTCTGGTTTTCAGCTCCACAGCATCCTGCATCCTCCTCTTCCTCCCTCTTGTATGGAGTCTGCCTTCATCTGTATGGAAATCCCCCATCTTCTGTCGTTCACTCACAACTTGGTATCTCTTGGCCTGCCAGCAGCTGACAGTGGATTTACCAAGTGTTGAACTGGCTTCAGCTCTGGCATCTCTTGGTATTTTAACTTCCTGAGCGATCAGACGGGGTTTACACATTTCTTCTGAAGTGTCTCTCTTTGAGGGACCTCCTTTATCTACTCCATCTGCTTTGTGTTTTCTCACACTAGTCAGATTTCTCGTACCATACTCAGTCCTCATTGGTTTGTTTGTCAGGGTCTTAGCTTTAGTCAGCCTGTTTACATAACTGTCCAACTTCTCCAGTTTGTCTAAAGGTGAGTTCTCATTGCAGCTGATACACACCCTTGCTGATGAGTAACGAGCTTCCCGTTTCATTGCAAAGTTTCCAGGCTTTTTCCCAGGCCAAGTGCTCCTGTTCGTCAAGCGGTAGACAGAGGTGCTGGCCTTCCTCAGATTCACCCCGGCAGCTTGTCCTTCCCACTTCCTCTTTTCTGCAGACCTAAATGTACCGTCTCGCAACTTGCCACAATTTTCTTCAACCCAACTTGCTGATCGCCTCAAACGCTTTACAACTGTCCCGTCTGCATGTCTTTCCCACGCAGGCATACAACATTGCAAACCTCTTTTTACAGATTGTCTTCTCCAGTTTGAACTTGTCTGTCCTTTGCCATCCTCAGCTTCCTTAGTCCTATTTTTCTTAGTTTGACTCCTTGTCACAATTTTCCTCTTCTTATAATCTGCATCTACCTTCTCTCTGCCCCTCAACCTGTTATCCGGTGGTCCCTTGTCCCCAGGAACACCCGTAGGTCTTTTAGAACAGTCTATGGGAACTAGTTGCTTCGTGACTGGACTCCGTAGTCTATTGGGAGAAGAATCTGCTGGAAGGTGTTCTGTCATTAAACTTGGAATCTGTAGTCCCTCAGGACTGGGGGAGGGACAGCAGGAGAGGTCCTTTGAACTTTGCTGTTTGGAGTGTATAGCTGAAGATGAAATCTGGGACTCTACCAGAATGTGTGAGGTGTCCTGGGAGGTTTTTATGGGTTGCTCTGGTTCCAAAGTAAGTTCTTTTTGAACTGGAGAAAGAATGTTTGTTAGGGGCGTTACATGCTCCTGGAGGCTTGTCTGAGAACCCTCTGAACATTTTAAGGGACCATCTGCATCCTTTGTCCCGTTCACATCATGTGCGTCTTTGCTCGAATGCTCTCCCAAAACATCAGGGGTCGTTGCTTCCTCCTGGACTTCAGCTCCATCCTCCCGCACAATCCCCTCAGGTTCGTCACCATCATTCACGCATCGTGATTCAGACTCATTTTCAGATGACCCCAAGATGTGCTCCAGGATATCATTCACTGCTGCTGTGGTCTCCCGAGGTGGGCTGTACAGAGAGGTGTCTGTGGCACGACTGCAGCCTGTACTGCGGCTCAGAACCGCTCTTTCTGTGTTGCTGCCAGAACGAGGGTTGGGCTGAACCGCAGCGGAGCACCTCACTGGCGTTACAGAGTCTGCTGTCTGCAGCAAACCATAAGTTAAACCAGAAATTGTGACCCTGGCAGCCTGAGAAAAACACGACAGGAGGGAATCCTTTGGCCCAAATATTGACTCTTTGCCAGATTCAGAACAGAAGTTGACAGGATTGCTGGAAGACCACAAACGTTGTCTGCAGGGAGCAGCCTCATCATGGGGGTGTGAGCAAATAGAGCAGAGGGAGGAGGAACAGCATCCGTGGCTGCAAGCGGTGGTGGTGCCCTGATGTGGATCAGGAGGAACAGGAGTCTTTGTGTGGGGGACATGAAGAGGAAGAGGAGTATTTGTGTGTGGGACATGAAGAGGAAGAGGAGTATTTGTGTGTGGGACATGAAGAGGAAGAGGAGTATTTGTGTGTGGGACATGAAGAGGAAGAGGAGTATTTGTGTGTGGGACATGAAGAGGAGTATTTGTGAGTGGGACATGAAGAGGAAGAGGAGTATTTGTGTGTGGGACATGAAGAGGAAGAGGAGTATTTGTGTGTGGGACATGAAGAGGAAGAGGAGTATTTGTGTGTGGGACATGAAGAGGAGTATTTGTGAGTGGGACATGAAGAGGAGTATTTGTGTGTGGGACATGAAGAGGAAGAGGAGTATTTGTGTGTGGGACATGAAGAGGAAGAGGAGTATTTGTGTGTGGGACATGAAGAGGAAGAGGAGTATTTGTGTGGGGGACAGATGCATCGGGTGTGGCAGTGACAGACTGCAGGGATACTGTGGAAAGAGAAGAGAGAAATGGCCGCATCACGGAAGGATAAACACAAAGTACATAAAAATGCTGCCTGGGAAATAAAGCAGCACCTGGAACAACACAGACTCCTGGGACACCCAACTCTAATACCCTACATCATTACAACAGATCACCAGGCCTCGAGCACACGACCCAAGAGACCAGAAGCCACACAACATTTCGGAACAAATGAAAGCCCTCCAAGGTTAAGCATGATGACCTTGAGAGACAGAGAGAGCGCCGATTCTACTTTTTAAATCAACGTAATGCAGGTATCCCCACTTTATGAACGTTTGCTTTATGCCAGTTTGCGTTTACGAAAGACCTACAAAAGACCTGTTTTCAGTGACCTAAAGAAATCCGAAGAGGTATTTGTTTATCAGTGAGCCGATTACAGATATACAAGTCATGTGATCGATCAACAACGGGCCACATAAATGATGACAGTCCCATAAGATAATAATGGAGCTCAAGTATTCCTGTCACCTAGCCACACCGTAGTCATTGTAACGTCACAGTGTAACACATTACGTGTTTGTGGTGATGCTGGTTTAAAGAGCATTCCGTGCTGCCAGTCATATAAAAATATAGCACACGCAATTATGTACAGTACATTATACTTAATGAGTGTTACTGATTTACGCATTTACTATATTGTACGTTTTATCATTATTTAGGCTACACTGTAGTAGGCTATACCATCTAGGTTTTCGTAAGTAACCACTCTACGATGTTCTCATAATGGTAAAATCACCTGACGACGTATTTCTTAGAAAGTTTCTCTGTCATTAAGCAACGCTGACTATAATGATTCTATAATATACATTATTTCTTATTTACACAGGCTGTGCCTTTATCGTATCATTCCTGCTTTTACTATATGTTAGTGGTATTTTAGGTTTTATGTGATGCTTGGTATTGTTTGGTAGGTCATGTTTTTCCGTCTGAAAGCGTGTGAAAATTTTCCTCATATAAATTAATGGTAAGTGCTTCTTTGCTTTGGACCATCTCGACTTATTAAAGGTTTCATAGGAACGCTTTACTTTCGGCTAGCGGGAGAAACCTGTACAGCGGCAAGCTAGGTGATACAACCTACAATTTCCCACGTTTATTGTGATAAATTAGCAAATAGGATATGATCGTTAAACAGTCTCGCAAAGAAATGTGCGAGGCCTGGATTTCTGGCTTACTGGTGTGCCACTGGATATCATCTCCTGTGACTGTTCAATAACAAAACAAAAATAAACTTGCAGCACAGGGACGATCGAGTCCGTGTGATCGGGCCTCCTTGCTCAAATTGGATTTCTACTTTCAGTACCATGACACTGCCCACAGACTTCTCAAATATAAAATATCAGTGGACAGAGACAGCTGACTTGAGTATATTTAGTTTATATGTGTAAACAAACTGTTATCTTACCTGGATTAGCCGTGACAGCAAAATCACCCTCGGAGGACATAGCAGGAGCGACATTGCAGGGAGAAGTGTTTATAACAACCTCTGAAGGAAGACAAGATCCAGGGCTGACCACATACGTCAAGTGAGGGTCGGCAGAGGGATCTAGATGGGGCTGCAGGAAGCTGGCAGTCCCACCAGCGGAGCTGTCATCAGCGCAGAGACCCTCAGCATTGTCATCGAGTCCCATAACAAGCCCCACCATATCATCCAGGAGCTTCTCGAACTGCTCGGCTGACTCCTCGGGGGCCGCCTGTGGGGAGGGTGGGGGCAGCGGAGCTCGGAGCTGGGCCTGCAGGGGGTGCCAGCTGCGGCCGGACAGAAAGGGAGACGGGAATGTGGACAGCTCTGCAAGATCAGGCAGAGAGACAAGGGCGTTGAAAACCTGACTGGGAAGAGAGGACATTCGGAAGGGGTGGACCCCGGGCTGACCCCTCTGTCTCGTTATGATTGGAAATGCGTCCTGGGGGGGAGAAACCTTGATATTAACCTAAGTGTAACACTTACAGTAAGCAAAATACTTTATACTGACACGACATGAGAAGCGACAGCAGATTAAAATGATCACCCACCTGGGTATGTGTCCGCCCCCCAACGGCCCCTTTGCATGGCCTTCCCCTTCTTCGTCTTGGAGCTCCGAAGGCCTGCGCCCTCACATCCACGATCTCCCACACCCCTCCCTCAGGTTGTTTCTTCAGCCTCATCTTGATTGGCTGCTGTCTGTCTCTGAGCCCACTCCTGCCGCCCCCCCTGCCTCGCCCCCGGTCCCTCCTGGGTATTATACTGACAGCTGTCTGTGGATTCTTCGGCCTGAGCTCTATCCTTTCCCTCCCGCAGCCCCTTTCCAGTGAGGACGGATTTCCTCGCTCCCCCTCCACCATGACCACCTCTGTCCTGACCATCCCCGTCGTCCTTGGCCTTCCTCTCTTCCTTGGCCTCCCTCTCTTCCTCGACCCACTAGGTGCCATTTCCTGGTGCCCGGTAACATTGCTGTTCCCTACCCCAGCATGGCCGCTCTCTTCTTGAGATGGGTTTGGATTCAGAAAGTAGTTGATGAAGCCTACAATATTGCCCTCAAACTGCTCAAATTCCCTGTTCTCTTCTGCATCCAGTCCCTGGACACCATCTCCAACAATCCTTCCACCCCCGGATCCGAAATGTCCACTGCAATTCTTCTGTGCGGTGGCAATCGCCCCCTGGAAGTCCATCCCTGCCTGCACTGGTGGTAAGGAAGGGGTTTGGGGGGGGTGATGCTCTTCCCCCTGAGAAAGCATGGCAGAGGCAGCAGAGATTAGCGGACATAGCCCCTGGGACAGGATGCAGGCAGGGGGGGTAGACAGCTGAATGGCTCTTCCACCAGGGTCTTCCAAATCGGCCCCCTGAGGGATGGTCAGAATAGTGCCAGGTGATGAGCAGCATGGACTTGTGGGCAATGCCATGCAGTGTTGAGCCATCGCCTCGGCAACAGGGGCAACAGGAGACAGATCTGCTGCTGAGGAAGAGCTGCGAGCAGCCTCTGAAACACCGAGCAGATGATCACCAGACCCACCGGATACACCGGCTGTGGCCACAAGAGAGGCTGACTCAGCTGCAGCAGCAGCTGGAGCTGGGACGATAATATCTGTATCACTGGCGATGATCTCTGGAGTCGGGGCAATACTGTCTGTATGATGGGCAATAATCAATGGTGCAGGGGCAACTGTATCTGAATGGTGAGCAGAAAGAGCAGAAGCAGGAGTAACAGCAGGGGCACTAATACATGGGGTGGAAGAATTTTCATCTGTTTCAGCAGTGATGTTAGCTGTAAATGGGGCTTCGGGGGAGACGGTGCTGCGCGGAGGGTTAGTAACAACTGAAGCTGGGCCAGAAGAACTTTCGTCAATATTGGTGTTCATGAGGGGAGTATCAGCGATTGTATGACCGGCCAGGGTGAGAGTGACAAGGCAGGCCTTACGCCTGTGTGTCACATGACCAGCATTCGCCAGCGGAGCTCCACCTTCCCCTGCAGGCAACAGCGCATTGGTGTCCTCCCTGTCACACAGTGGGCTGCCAGACACGGGACTCAACTGCAGGGGCCAAGACGGTGTGCAGAAAGCCAGCGGCTTGACGCTGGGTAGTAACGGGACGGAAAATCTTGCTGACTGGTGGTCAGCCCAGCTCCATTCAAAGCTGGGACTGGAGCAAGCTGACATTGGGGGGAGGGGCAAAATGGAGGCATTACCACCATCCGCTTCCGTCCATCGCTTCCTCCAGATGGATAAATCAGTCAGTGTACCTGTGTCTGTCTCTCTGTCCATCGATACAGGTATATCAGTCTGTGTACCTGTGTCTGTCTCTCTGTCCATCGATACAGGTATATCAGTCTGTGTACCTGTGTCTGTCTCTCTGTCCATCGATACAGGTATATCAGTCTGTGTACCTGTGTCTGTCTCTCTGTCCATCGATACAGGTATATCAGCCTGTGTACCTGTGTCTGTCTCTCTGTCCATCGATACAGGTATATCAGCCTGTGTACCTGTGTCTGTCACTCTGTCCATCGATACAGGTATATCAGCCTGTGTACCTGTGTCTGTCACTCTGTCCATCGATACAGGTATATCAGTCTGTGTACCTGTGTCTGTCTCTCTGTCCATCGATACAGGTATATCAGCCTGTGTACCTGTGTCTGTCTCTCTGTCCATCGATACAGGTATATCAGCCTGTGTACCTGTGTCTGTCTCTCTGTCCATCGATACAGGTATATCAGCCTGTGTACCTGTGTCTGTCACTCTGTCCATCGATACAGGTATATCAGCCTGTGTACCTGTGTCTGTCACTCTGTCCATCGATACAGGTATATCAGTCTGTGTACCTGTGTCTGTCTCTCTGTCCATCGATACAGGTATATCAGCCTGTGTACCTGTGTCTGTCACTCTGTCCATCGATACAGGTATATCAGTCTGTGTACCTGTGTCTGTCTCTCTGTCCATCGATACAGGTATATCAGTCTGTGTACCTGTGTCTGTCTCTCTGTCCATCGATACAGGTATATCAGTCTGTGTACCTGTGTCTGTCTCTCTGTCCATCGATACAGGTATATCAGTCTGTGTACCTGTGTCTGTCTCTCTGTCCATCGATACAGGTATATCAGTCTGTGTACCTGTGTCTGTCTCTCTGTCTGTCCAGACAGGTATGTCTGTCTGTGTACATGTGTCTGTCTCTCTGTCCATCGATACAGGTATATCAGTCTGTGTACCTGTGTCTGTCTCTCTGTCCATCGATACAGGTATATCAGTCTGTGTACCTGTGCCTGTCTCTCTGTCTGTCCAGACAGGTATGTCTGTCTGTGTACATGTGTCTGTCTCTCTGTCCGTCCAGACAGGTATATCAGTCTGTGTACCTGTGCCTGTCTCTCTGTCTGTCCAGACAGGTATGTCTGTCTGTGTACCTGTGCCTGTCTCTCTGTCCGTCCAGACAGGTATATCAGTCTGTGTACCTGTGTCTGTCTCTCTGTCCATCGATACAGGTATATCAGTCTGTGTACCTGTGTCTGTCTCTCTGTCCGTCCAGACAGGTATGTCTGTCTGTGTACCTGTGTCTGTCTCTCTGTCCGTCCAGACAGGTATGTCTGTCTGTGTACCTGTGTCTGTCTCTCTGTTCATCCAGACAGGTATGTCTGTCTGTGTACCTGTGTCTGTCTCTCTGTCCATCCAGACAGGTATATCAGTCTGTGTACCTGTGTCTGTCTCCCTGATTCTCAGGACAGACACATCTGTCTGTGTTTCCATGTCTGCCCCACCCACTGTCATTCCACTGACCTCAGTCTGGGTCTCACTGTCCCTCGCCTTCTTGGACAGGGGCACATAACTGCTCTCTGTATTCATGTCCTGGTCCTCTCCAGGCCCCCTCGTTCCATCTGCTTGCTCGATCAGACCTTCAGATTCCTCCCATCTCCTCCCCAACTCTTGGACCTCACCACTATCATCTTCACAGTGCTTCGCATCTTCTGTCACTCTGCCATTATGCTTCTCTTGCACCTCTCCCTCTTTCCTGCCAACCTCCTCTAGACCTTCAATGCCCAATTTCCAGGCAGCAGTGATCAATTCCTTTCTCTCACGCTCCCCCGAACCCTCCAGTTCTCCCGAGTACAGGAAGCCCACCAACTTTAGAAGAGTGTGGGCTCTGACTGCCTGGAACTGCAGCAGGTGGCTTTGGCCAAGCGGCAGGGGTGGGGCAGCAGAGAATGTACGGGAAAATTGGGGACTGATGGCAGAGAGGACACAGCTGTGCGCCGGCACAGATATACCTAAGGGACAACCAGGAAGACATTGCAAGGCAGAGAAAAGAATGGCCAAGATTATGAAGTTACCTAAAATATCAGGATGAGCAAAGGTGTAGGAAAATAACACCAGTGCTACAGGATGCCTTTTCCTAGAGGACAGTCACTGCTGATACTGTCTTGGCACATTGTATGATTGGCACTATTTGTGTTTGTCTGTGCATGTCCTTCTTATTAATCTAGCTACACAAATCAATTATTATCCATTTGCTTAAAATAAAACTCCATTTTATTAAAAGTATATATATATATATATATATATATATATATATATATATATATATATATATATATATATATATATATATATCTCCTTCTCTCACACACGCATGATATATATAAACTGTATGTGTGTAATCCTGGAAAAGCGGAGCACTTACCATCAGCTTGCAAAATGGTGTCACAGAGTATGCTGCTTCTCTGCTGCTTCTGCAGCTCCCCCAGGAGCAACAGCTCAAAACTGGGCTTGCGGTACCGCCACATGTGTCCCCGGCTGGAGGGAGCGGATGGATGGAGCAGGTAAATGGCAAAGGTCACTTCAAGGTCAAATAACTAGAATATTCTCAGTTCTGTGGCCACACAAGAGCAACTATAACCACATATATCCATCTCCGGCAGGATGTAATACTATGAAATCCATTTGAAATAATGACAGGGCTGCCAACTTGGGTCTGCTGCCTGGCATGAGATTTTCAATTCCAGACAACTCTGCACACACATTTACATGCATGTAACAGATTTATTACTTTGTAAATAGTCTGGGTTTGCAAACTACCCCAGCACTTCTGATGTGGCTAATTTTAGGTTTATAACGGGCATAATATGTCTTTGCCGTAAGATTTCTTGCATGAGAATCTGAAAGCGTGTCACGCCAGATGCATGAGATTTGGCAACCCTGAGTTACATGTATGTAAGTTTTATTACCTTGTAAACAGTCTGTAGCAGGGGCATCGTTAGGCCTATTAAAGCCCCCCTAAAACATCTTTTGCCCCCTCCAAAGGTGTATTTATTGGCCTAAGTCATAACTCTTTTGCCATCACTTGTGGCAAACAATGCTTTTGGGGTGGCTAATATTAGGTTAATAATGGAATAATGGAATGATTTCTTGCGTGAGTCTGAAAGCGTGAGTGTCACGCCAGATGCACGAGAGTTGGCAACCCTGTGATAATATGTTATAAAATTTAAAAAGTGTATGTATATGTGGCATTACACTCTGGGGAAAAACTGCATGTGGATTTATAGCACGTCTATGGTTTATTACTCTTAATTACACATTGCACATTATTATTCTGCGAGTCAATAAGCCTAACGTGGTCAAAAAGCTGCACGCCAGTAAAAATCGCCGCCGCTAAGGCTGCCCGCGCGCCACAGGCCCGCTTGTGCCCTGCACGTGCAGCGCGCTCCTCCTGCGCCCGCGCGCCCGTTACCCGCTCCCGGGATCCGCCGTTGTTTTTTTCGGTTTGTCGGCATTGCGGGACCCAAAACCACCGGGACCATCTAAGCGGAAAACGGAATGCGCCACCACCGCCAGCCTGCCCCAGTAAAGCTGGCGACATCTTCGTTGGCAGTTTTTACAAGCTAATTTCGGGAGACGCAGCTCGCTTATTTATTTATCTAATCTGCGAAAAGACCTAGTCGCATGTTGCTATCAAGTATGAGACACGAACTTAGTATTCATACACGAATACAACAGCTACCCAAAACCTGCAGTTTAACTGAGTGAACTTGCGCTATTCGATCAAATTTTAATAAAAATCACGTTAGCCACTCACCCTCGTCTCCTTAATTAGTCGTTTTCTAGTTAAGTAAATGCCAGTATCTCCGAAATAAAATCAGCTTTGGAACTATGTGAATAACTGGCTAAAACGTTACAAGTTAAAATAAAGTTTAATGTATATTTAAATGATTTTTCTCTCTTTAACGACAAACGACTACCCGAACAGCCGCAGTAGGTCCTCAGAGGGCCGCAGCGCAGACGCCTTCTAGCGGCGTGTCTGTCCACAAACTAACCGTTCAGCACCATAGCGTGGCTCGTGCGTAGCTGCGCCTTTATGGGATGTGCTGCCGGTATCGCTATGTTCCCAATTTCCTGCCTTTTTTTCTCCCCAGAATTGAGCGAGGACTATGATTTTTTTTAATTGTGCATTTCAGCCATAGGAAGCGATGCAAGCATCTGGTGCAAAAAAAAAATGCTTAACTGAGAGATGGACAGACTCTGCTAAATCGGTTCACCACGTTATAATGCCAGTTACGTCTACGCCATACCCACATTTGTTAATCCACTTAGTAGTTTTTCTATTTACATTTCACACACTTTTCAATATTAAATAAGCGTTACAATTCTGAATTGTCTAGATAAAAGACCATTTGAAGAATATACTTAGATCTGAATTTTTAGTTCATTGGCGGATAAAATGCAAGCTTCGCAAGTTTTTAATTTCTTTTATTCATTTTCAGTTTGTCATATTTCAGATAAAGAAAAACGCATATATTTTTTACATATCCGTTTTCAGTTCCATAATAAAAATTTTAAGATAAAAAGAGTTTCTTAGATATGCAACTCTTACATGACAGCATTTTCTGGTAACTAAGTTGGTACTGACTGCAGTGAACCGATAAAATTACAAACAGTTATTACATTCTTGGGAAAAAATTCAAATTCTAGCTATGCAGCTGAAGTAGTATACTAAATGAAAAATATTTAACTGAACAGTTTCAAAATGATTAAAAACTACAGAGAGGAGTTGGAGTGGCAGCAGACAGCTGCCTTGTTCAGATATTATTCACACTGACATCCAGTTCTACTCGATGACACAGCACTGAGCCTAAGCCATGTCTTTGCTGTCTCCCAGCTGCTCCACAGGGGTCTTTCCCAAGTTGGGGGTCCAGTCTTGGCGGGGCTTGGGCCAACGCTGGGCAAACTTTTGAAAGAAGAGTGGGTCAGTGAAGGGGCCGCTGTAGATGATAGTATGGAGCAGGTAGACAAGTGCCACCACCAGGCAACTGATCAAAAAAAATGGCAGGAAAGGACGCAGCTGAGCCCAGACCACACCTACACCATACCGCAGACCACCCTGGTCCCTCGAGTGGGATGTGCGCCGTGAGAGAATGTCTGGTGACTGGTGCTCGGGGGAGCCGTCACGATCAGAGCACAGATCCGTAGTGGAAGTTGGGGAGGAAGAAGAGGTCAACTCCATGCAGGACAAGAGACGACTAGCACTTAGAGGAGTACAGAAAATTAAATGCAATGGAGAAAGGAGTTTAACCTCATATTACCCCAAAAACAAAACAACTGCCAAGAGATTTGTCAGTTCGGTTAAACTGGCTATAACAAATTATTTTTCCATGATGGGGGGAAAAAAGAAAGCTTTAAAAATCTTGATTTATGCATATATTGCTGCACTTAACATTTCCACTTGTTACTGTTAAGTCGTAATGGCTTTATAATCCCTGGGGAACTTGGTAAGTCTTTAAGTCTTCTAATGCTGGAGTTCACGATGGTCCACGCAGAAAGACCTACCATCACACACACAGAGCAGAGTCAGGTTTTAAATGGCACTCACCATTCCAGAGCAGATATTTATCAGTATTGACACAATTCTCTCCCCAGCTCCCTGAGCCGGTCAAGTACCGGTCGTCAGACCCACACAGCTGCAGCCACACTCAAGAAACCCAGCCAGGACTCATTGATCCCCACCACTGGTGAGCAAAGCTCCATAAGATTTTCTCACAGATCTCCTTCACCCTGAAATGTATCATTCGACACTTGCATGGTTTAGAAGTCAGTTGTCTTGTTCACAAGGATCCAAATGTGTACTTGCCTGTTGCTTCTACACCTCATAATTATTAGACAAGGGGAGAGAGTAATATGACCCAGCACTTACTTGGGGGAGGGAAGGAAAAAGGAGATGAGGACCCTAAATAGACATAACTCAGTAACAGCAAACAGGAAGGGGGGGGCGAAGTCAGGCTCAGACAGACGTGCTTTGTGTTTAAAAAGAAAATTGAAATGTTAAGCCAGATGAAGAAGCTAATCTCAGCACATAGCAGCAGTACCTAATGGGTATTCTCCCCAAGTTGCGAAGATCACGCAGAGGATTTCATTTACAGGTCAGTGTGGGAGAAGATGCAGCAGGCGCGCCAATTCCGTTTCTGTTTTTAAACGTCTATGGAAGCAGTCAACACCTGCACGCGTGCAGAATCTCACACCAGCTATATGGGATTCATATACATTCATGGCACAAGGGCAGAGGGGGGGGGGGGGGGGGGGCATTTATAAAGTAGGAGGGGATACACGTCCAGCATAGTGCTTTATTGAAGACCCGACAAACTCAAAATGGTGTGTTTGTGCAAGGCGGGGGATTATATCACCACCTGCAAGTCAAATGACGGAAAACATGAGAGTGAAAATATCAGTTTGCGCATCCAGCAAGTTCCGACGAGCCACATCTTCTTCCGTGTGCACTTTTGGTTTCAATGACTGGCCAACTTATTGGTGTTTAAGAGCATGGAGTGAACACATGATACTGCAAAACACCTTGGGATTAACACACCCAAACAGCTGCTGGGTTGACTTGATCAGGCACTTACGGACCTGCAGTAGTTTAACTAAAAATGTGTTAACAGCAACAGTTTGAGTAGAGGATGCTGAGGTGGCTCACTTTCATTCCACTTGTGGAGAGACGTGCGAGTAGGAGCCTGGGATCATAACACGGCTGTACATGGCAGCTTACAGCCTCCATGAACTTCAACCAGCTCTGGTTTCAATGGGGCCCAGTTTCAACGACCGGACTTGCTAAGTAAGAGGATTTGGCCTAAAAATAGCTCTCCATACTCAACACACTCCACACATTCTAGCAAAGGAAGAAAAAAAGCACCACAGCATTCAGGCATTTGAGAAAAAGATCTTTATTTTTTATAAAAAACAGTATTGCCAGTTACATATTTTAATGAAAAAAACCTGCAACTTTAAGAGCAAAGGCAAAAAGATAAAGGTTTCAATATGATTTAACTTACATTAGCATCGCAAGAATGAAACGCAGGATGAAAATTAAAAACAAACATGATTTGTCTTTTGCCAGTTTTGTCTAAAAAGAATAAGCTGGAAAATGTTCAGAATCAACAGATTGCATAAGCTCTTAAACCAAATCCCCAGACCAACAGCCCCCAAAATCAACAGTATCAAAATGCTTAAATGAAATTTAAAAAAAAAAACAAAAAACATATATACTTAAATGTGCATTTTACTCAAATTAGATCCAAAAATCGGGTCTCCGCAAATCATTGATTTGGGGGCGGGGGGAAAAAAGTCCCCTCAAATTTCAAAGCACATTTCAAAGCAACAAATCAAGGGTCAGTTGCCTCAATCCCATTCCTCTCTACCCAAAATGTAGTGGGATTATGACTAGTCTTCCAAAAGCCCCCAATCTCACATTAGTAACTGATACATAGGCAATTCCACAGTTTTGCCGTCAGCATTTGTGCAGTACTGCTTAGTAGCAAGTATATTCTGTAGTGTAAATCCTACAAGTATAGCACGTTCTGACCTTTGTGCAGCATTTATATGCTTTAGTGTTAAATTCACCCTTGCAAGTTACTTGACCTTTTGCACAGCTGTACAATATTCCTTTTTAATGCTATAATCTTTACGTGTTCATTTCTAAGCATGTAGACAAAGACAAGAGCCTTTGCTTGTGCACACAGGTGCAAGGACCAGGATCATTATAGTGGCTATAATCGTACGGAGCTTGACACATACAAATAAATTAATTCGGGGATTGGGGAGGAGGGGGTTAATAAAAAGGTCCAAAAGTTCAAAGATCCTCCCAAGAAGGTACAACAGCAAAAGTTGGAAATACGTTTACACAAAACTGGTCCATTTTAAAACGACATTCCTGCACTGCCCTCCCTGACCTCCGACACTTCAGGATTCTTAAAGATGTACTGCCTGTTCCCTAACACAAGACCTCGGACACATCAGCACCAGCAGCAGGGGCTTGAACTCATTCTACATCACAAAGAGCGCAGTGGAAACCAACCAGTAACCAAAAGTCACTGCTATTCTCCCTATAGCTCCCTATATCCTCAGTGCCTTTTATAATCAGTGACCCCTGTTAAAACAATGTAACAAAGCCAGAAGAGATTACATTAACTGTATACAAATACATATTTTTAACCTATGGGAAGGGGGGAATGTACATTAAACCCAACACTTACCAAACCATACTTCTGCTAGTAATTTAGGTCAGCTAGCTAAGACTAACTCAATTACAAAAGTTGATTTTTTTTTTTTAAAACAATGAAATCCACCTGAAGATATTAAGTATTTGATGGGGAAGCATTTACGGAAAGAATTTTAAAAAATGCCACTTTCTGTTTTTTTTTTTTTTTAATTATTTAATAAACTCAAGATGTGTTGTTTCTATGGCAGCCAGTCTGACACAGGAGGAAGCAGACTTGAAGGTTTGGCAGAGGTATGGATGACTAACCTGTACATCGACATCCGCATGGCGGAGGCGCAAGAGATGGAAGACCTATTCTTGAACACAAAAAAAATAATTCACTTTCAAATACGTCTGAAAATCGATTGTAATTCAGGCTAGGTGGAGTAATCATGCAATTAAGAACAAAACAGTGGTATTACATATCCACTGAGTATCATTAGCAATAACAAACAGTGATTGTCAGAAGGTAACTGCTTTCATGGCATCGTAGGCATTGCCATTATATGTCTGATCACCACAGCTGTGGGCCAGATTCCTGCCGCTCTCTTTGGACAGACAATAAACCCCCATCCTCTTTCCCACCCAAAAATCACCTCATTCTTATTTATGGAGGGGGGGGGGAAAGAAAAAAAAAAAAAAAAAAAAAAAACCAGAAAGGGCATTTCTTTGAGACGAACAAGAATCCTCATGCCGGGGCAAATGAGTTGGTTCTCAGCAACAAGCAAGAATTTCTAACCCCTAAAGGCTGAAGGAGAAAACTGAAGAGGAAAAAGTAGTTTTGGGAAAGCTGGTTTTTAGGTCATAATGAGAAACTGGAATGCGAGTACAGGGGAAATCACATGACGCATCAGGGTTCAACTCCTTAAGACATCCCTAGCATTCGGTATTCATCTTGGGGGGGTTGTGGCCAGACAGACACTGCAGCTGAGACCTACCTAGCTGACACTCTGCTAAGCAGGAGTGCTACTAGGGCAGTGACGAGCAACTGAGGCAGCCTGCGGTTCCTGGCTGCGCCCAAGGTGAGAAGAATAAAAGCAAAGGATGTTATGTGTGGGTGGGCAGGGAAGGGGGTCCACCGGTTGTCCTTTCGGGTGTCGATTCTTGCTCAGCAACAGTGGGAGGGAACAGGCCGCTCTCCCCGAGCGATGCAGACAATCAGTTTTTCTGCAGCAAAAAGGAGCATTTGCTTAGCATCACGCCAGGTTAACACAAGAAAAGACGCACACTTATACAGCGACTCACAAGTGCTTCAACGGGACCCACTGGTTAAATTACGACAAGGGGTTAGGGCTGTTTTAAATGCACCGGCTGGACATGACCGTAAACCACTGAACGGACGAGACTAGTTTAGCACATTTAGAGACAGACGGCAAAGACCCACGCCCACAGGAACATACACGCGCGGCTCATGCACACAACAGCGAATGAGACCTTTCGATGGACATACCATGCTGTGACATGCACTGGGTAAGAGGGAAGGGGTTATGGCTAACCGTCGTATGAGTCGACCAGAGGCAACGAGGCCTTTCTGTCCCCATACCTCCCTCCCTGAGAGAGAAACAAGAAAACAGAAGTGTGGGAAGGGACAGGTGGGAGGCAGAGGGGTGTGGTCAAGAGGAAGAGCATCAGTAAGAGAAACGGTGATTGGTTAATTGTTAGTTCAGCAAGTCTACTGCGGACTTTCATTAGCAGGTTAGGAGGTAGCAATTAGAGTCCGTCTGAGCCCAGACTCAAACTTGAGAAGAGTGGCTGGCTGACTGGGTGAAGACCGCAGACAACCGGATGTGGGTGGTCAGTTTGTGTGGAGAGCAGAGTTAGCAGGGGCAGGTTCCACCCACAGAGCTGGCTGGGCTCCCACTGCGCGTCACCGCGAGAGTGAGGCTTACCGGTATGCCGTCCCTGTCCGCCATGTCGAGAGAGTTGTCCAGGGTGTGCCGCCTCTCCCTCTGATCCAGTGTGGAATATGCATCTGCGGGGAGGCGCGGTTAGCGGAAGCAGGAACAGCGTAAGGAGACACGCAGGACGAGACTGCGCTCCCCCGGGCAGGAGCACAGGAGGACGGGAGCTCACCTGGTCCCATGTCATTCAGAGGAATCATGTCTCTGTCCTTCTTTTCTCCGCCTTTAAAATGCAGACACAAAAAACCCAAACGCTTTACTCAAAGGCACCTGGACAGAGAAACGTGTTTCTGACGGAGGGAACGGCTGAAGGATGTGACAAATCACATTCCTGTGGGCACCGTGGCCTCCATCCCTGGGGAACCACGGGGCCGTTGGGCTTCACGCTGCACCCCTGAAGCCCAGAGTTTACACAGCATTGGAGCCAGACCCTGAACGAGAGAGAGTCCACCCAGCAAACCATGACTGACTCATGACCCCTAGAGGTCAAAAGCGAGGAGCTCACCTCTATCGATCAGGGGAGTCGTGCTGTCCTCATAGCCCCCGTTGCTGCGGTTGCTGGTGGCGGGGAGGTTGGCGTTCACCATGAAGTCAGTCTTCTTCCAGCCGTCCTTCTCCAGCGTGCGGCGCAGCTCTTTATGCCCCCAGACGATCTGGAGCACCTGCCCAGCTCCACGCACCTCCCTCTCTGATCGGTTACTGCACCAGAAACAACATAGGGTCACACCCCTGATCCATTTCGGCAAAGCATATCGCCCAGACGTCCGCTCGAGACTTGCACCCTGCCTAGGATTTCTTTTTAAAGTGGGGTAGGCATAAGAGGGGCCATAATTTACACAGTGGGGGCCAACCTTTCACAATTAGCCAATGATACGTTTTGAATCAGTGACTGACAGGGGACACTGCGAAGGCCAATGAGCTTTCAGCTGAGGCCTGCGCCCCTGTTCCCCTGCCCATTCCACATTAGCAGACTAGCGATGCCCCGCCACCCCCCTCACCCGTCCTTGTTGATGAGCACGAGGCGCTCGATGCCCTGTGAGGCGCGCAGAGTCTTAGCCGCATCCACACTGGAGCCCAGCACCTCTGCCATCGTGCTCAACACCGACACCACAGTCTCCTCCGACAGCGCACGTGCCGGCTGCTGCTGGCCCCCGCCTGGGAGGTTGGCCACCAGGTGGGGCACGGCGTGCTTCCCTGGGGGGGGAGAGACATCAGGGATTAGGCTGCGGTCTTCTTGCAGTTTTCATGCTTCTAACGGTCATCACAGTTTCAACACGTTTTGATTTTCATTTTTTTTTCTTCATTTGAAATCAGTTAGGTTTTCCAGTGGGGTTTATTAGTTTTTATTTTATAAGATAAGATATAAAAAAACTCAATGGAAATATATTTTAGTAGTAATATTTCTAGGAACAGACCAACACACATTGTGAGGCAGATCTTTACAGAGACATGAATACACAATGCTCCTTATACCCCAACGTCCCCAAAGTGGACAAAACATGTTCCAGATGTTATCAATGGTAAACACCAGCAAATCATTGCATTAGAAAAACGTTTTAAAAACTTAACGAAAAGAATTATACAGTAGTCTCAGAAGCAATAGTCAGAGTTTTCATTTAGTTGTAGTTTTTCCCATCTCTTATTTCAGGTTTCGTTAATGATAATCCTGAAATGAACAAAACTCCGTCATCTCTTTCGGTAATTTCACTTTCTTTCGAACACGTGCCTGTTTCAGAGCCATATCATTCTCGGAGTGTTTACAGAGAACGGGCAAAAGAATGAAATACAATCAATCAGTCTTAACACAGTCACAACTTGCTTTCATAACGTTATTTTTTTACTGAGTGTAAATACCGGCAGTGATATAGGGAGGTTACAGCAGTGAGACTAAGGCGTGGATGAGGTACAGAACATGGTCCCTGTAAACATCGGGGCCTCGCCCTGCCTCGAGAAAATTGGAACGGCTAGAGAAACAGGTGACACGTTTGCGTCCAAGATGATGTCAGCCTAGGGCCCCCAGGTAAGTTCATGCAGCCCTGGTTCGACCTGCCCCAAAGTTTGACTAACGTGGTTATGTATTGCTCTTTAATTAACGTAGGAAAAGCGACAGGCAAACACCAGCTCACCCAGGAGGTCCCTGTTCCTGCCGTCGATGGCGAGGTTCCTCAAAGCTCCGGACATGGCCCTCACCACACGGTCGTTCCCATGCGCCAGCAGCTCTGCCATCATGGGCAGGCCCTTCTCCTGGCGCACCATGGCCCGCACATACCTCCCGTACTGCAGAGGGCGATAGAGAGCCTTAGTAACCATATAGCCATCGGACCTAATATCATGGCAACAGAAGTAGTGCGATACATGAAAGGGGGCACTACAGGAAATCGGGTCTTTTTGTATTTAGGTGCACACCCAGGGGCGTCTCTGTCCTGGATGAGAATGTGAGCTGCACACTGCACACTACACCCGTGAGAGTAGGGGGAGGGGGACTCACAGTCCACCGGCCAGCGCAAAGGTTCTGAATGGCCCCCGCGGCCGCTTCCAGCACAGATGGGTTCTTGCTCTCCTTCAACAGGGATGTATAAATCCGTACCACCTCTGGCTGGAACAGCAGCTCGTAGCCTGTGGACAGGTTTGGGGGGGGGGGGGGGGGGGGACACGTGATAAGATGTCAGTCAGGCTATCAGCTAAACAAGGAAAACGCAGACGCTGAGAACGCGTGATAAAAGGCGTGTTCAAGCTGTCACTTCCTTCCACAGCGCTTCCGATTAAAAGTGTCACCAACAGGAAACAGAGTCCCCCCCCCCCCCCCCCCCCGGTCTGCGATGCCCCCAAAGAGGATGGGAAGTGGA
Source organism: Paramormyrops kingsleyae (assembly GCF_048594095.1). Taxonomy (NCBI): domain Eukaryota; kingdom Metazoa; phylum Chordata; class Actinopteri; order Osteoglossiformes; family Mormyridae; genus Paramormyrops; species Paramormyrops kingsleyae. The sequence continues at coordinate 31,591,076 of NC_132808.1, read as the reverse complement.
CCGGAAGCGGGGGGGGAGTTGCTCCTTCGTTTCACAGCCCTGCCTGCCAAGGGCCATTTTAGCCATGCAGAGTCGCACATCGGCAGATGCACACGTGACTCATCTCGCTAGAAGAGTCACCTTTGCGGCAGAACTCTTGAGGACTACCGGCCGGCTCGCGGATGCGCAGGCGGGACGGCACGGTTACCTTTGGCTGGAGTGCTTCTCTTTGGAATGTCAATTAAGTCCGCAGCAGCGTCATCTGTATCTTTCTTTCCTGGTTCGAAACACAAAATGGTGGGGAGACCGTGACCAGGAGAACACAACCTACTAAGAAACAGCATTGGAAGTAGGCTATTCAAGATTCAAGAGGTTTATTCGTCACGTACAGAAAAAGGCTACAATTGTCTCTCTCTTGACCTGTACTTTTCCAGAGTTTCATTCCCCCCCCCCCCATCTGGCTTTCAATAAAACTACCCACAGAAGCATGTCTAGAGAAGGCCTCATTCCCAATGAGAGTTTTATCAGCAGGAATTGCATTTTCAGTGGCGTCAGATTGGATAACTGCTATCAAACAGGACTTCCGCTGCCGTTAAAGCCTTTTACAGAATGTTAGTCGGGCCTCAATTGCTTCACTGGTCAGTGTTAATTAAGCCTGCAGGAGCAGCAGCCACAGAACGGGTTAAGGAGAAGCATCTTACCTTTGGAAAACCACTCATCTATTCAGAGGGAAGAGGAGGGGTGGGGGGGGGTGGGGAGAGGAGGCGCGGCATTTGAGGGAAAGGTGGGGTGGGAAGAGAAACAATGGCAGCGTGAGAAACAGTGACAGCGTCCCGCCCACCAAAAAGCAAACACCCGACAAAGGTGAAAGCTGACAAACACCCCCAGAAAGGCAGCAGTGACACGGACCCAGAGGGGGGGGGGGGGGTTCGGGGGGAGCAGACGATGCTGGACAGCCATCACCGCACACATTCCAGGACATCCTTATCTGTACATCAGCTCATGCCTATATGTGCTCTTAAAAACCGACAATTATACTGCACCGGTAACTTCAGTCGGTATCAGTTCATACTTTCTTCATAATTGAACAGATGATCAGAATGTCAAATCGACACAGAGGGCCTTTCTTCCGTGTGCATTTGAACGCTGCCTCTCTAGCAAGGAGGAGCCACACTGACCTTTGCCCTTGCGTGATCCAAAACAGCTGGCCTTGTGTGCAGAGCCGGGGGCGTTGGCCTGGTTCTGGGGTGTGGAATCCAGGTAGCGCTCGCACCCAGGCACCTCTCGGTGGACCTGATAGGAGAGGTTCCTCAGCAGACAGACGCTGTTCTCTATAAGCTGCAGAGACAGATGCACCGGAGGTGGCCGTCAGGGAGCGCGTTAGCTTAGCCACGAGCACGACGGTCCGGTTCAGACAGATGGAGCGAACGCTGGATCCAAACAAAGCCAGGAGCGACAGCTGGACTCGGTGGCCACGGTCGGCTCCATTTACCTTGTTGTCGACGTCTTTGCGGTCGATCTGCGATTGGACGATATACATGATGGAGTCGACCAATCCGCTGCATTCCCGGAGCTTTCGCCGCGCCTCACTGCGCTCCGAGCTCACGTTTCTGGGGATGATGAAGCAGGTCGTCACGGAGAGTGTTGCCATTATAGCATTAATGGGATAATTAATGGGACCACTAAAGGCCCTGGTAAAGTCACTTTCTCAAATCACATTTTTATACAAACTGCTTACTTTTAACATCAAAGGCTAACAGATCTCAGCCGCCTAGCGCTGTATCGGCACACAGCCTCTGGCCTCTTGCAGGCCGCACCCTCGTACCTGAGGCAGCCCGCTGTGTTGGTCAGAGCCGTCTCCCACTCCAGGTGCCGGGGCTTACAGCTGTCGTCGACCGTCTTCCCCCCCATGCCACTCTCCCAGCCGGAGTGGGGCACCATCACCTCGTCCGACAGGGCGTGCAGAGCGTGATCGACAATCTCCATCTTGACACAGTCATGAGATGACAGATTCCACAGGGTCCCTGCAGAAACCAAGTGCAAATGGCACATTGGAGATTCACGCTGCAATAGTACCAGTGATGGCCTCCAACATCCTGATCCAACACAGCGTCAGATGGTACCAGTGATAGTGTCTGTGAGGTCCTGGTCCCTGGTCTTCCTCAGCAGCCTGACTAGGGCCGGGACACCGTCGCAGTTTTTGATGGCGATCTTGTTGTCTGGGTCCCGGCCGTAGGAGATGTTCTTCAGAGCTCCGCAGGCAGCGTGGTGCACCTCCTTCTTTGGGTTGTCCAGCAGGGAGACGAGGGCAGGGATGCCCTTCAGGCGACGCACGTCCGACTTTACCTGGGGAGCGAGGCAGCGGGTTAGGTCACCTTCCAGGCAGGAGAGAACGGGGCGTGTGGGATTTGTGTGGAATAGGCACTGGCTTATTTAGCAGGCTTTTGGCGCTTCAGGAATGCGCCGTGCCCAGTTCTGAAGGCAGAGGTGTTGCCGCGGCGTGTTCATGCACACGGCATGCAGGAAGGGGAGGTGCGCGGTGAGTAAATGCGCTTTATTGCGTCATGCGCTACGGGGCAGTGCTGCGTGTGTGCGCTATTCCCCCGTGCGTGAAGGTGCGGCCCTCACTACCTTGTCATTCTTGAAGGTGAGGTGCTGCAGGAACGCGGCGGCGTTGCTCTTGACCGGGTCCAGGCGGTAGTTGAGCATGGTGATGACCTCGGGGAGCTCGGGCTGCCTCCAGGCCGTGGACACGTCGCCCTTGCGCAGGGTGCTGTCCAGAGAGGCCATGCTGCCCCTGTCCATCTGCGCCATCTGTGGGGGCCAGCAGTAGGGGTCCACCCCTGGCCCCCCCATGTCACCATCCAGGGTGCCCTCACAACTCCTGCAAAAACAAATCCGTTCATTACCGCCCTTAGAGCTTCTAGGGGCAAAAAAAAAAAACAAATTCTGATCACCCAGGACTCCCACACTCACCTGAGCCTACGACGATCCACACCACCTCCACCTGGGCCTAGCCTGGGCACGGTCCCGTAGGCGGGGTAGACGGGTGGGGGGGCCATACTGTACTCCATGTCATCGTAGCCCAGGCTCCGCTGATCGTCCTCCGGGCCATAGGGCTCCGGCATGTATCGGGGCATGGATGACAGCTCCATGGCGCTGCCTATCCTCACCTGGGGCTGCGCTCCGTAAGGGTCCATCTGCTGCCGGCTGGGCGCACGGTAGCCCGAGTCCAGGGTCCTGTACCCATCCACCGGCCTAGCAGCAGGTGCCCACCATTAGCGTGGCACAGAGACATGCATGCGCACAAGCTTCAAGCTGGTGTGGAAAACACACCAGGATGCTCACCTGTAGCGCTCGTCCAGGCGTGCCCCCCTGCTCAGACTCACGTAGCTCTCCGGGTGAGGGGCAGGCATGTAACTGTCGTAGCCCCCCGTGGGCCCATAGTGGTAATTCCTGGGGACGGTAGCGGTCGGGTAGTCCCCGCCCGGACCCTGCCTGTAGACGCGGTCCAAGGTGCCCACATAGCCGCCGGATAAAGATCCGCCTCCGTCGAGCGACATGGTGTCAGACATGGACGGGAGGACAGTGCGTGTGGTGACCGTCTTCACAACTTTCTTCATCTGACAGAATTCGGCAGGGACAGACAGAAGGGGTAGGTTAGCATAGAATGAGCAGTACGCTACATACTTAAATTTCCGCATCAGCCCTTGCATTATCCCTGTACCGTTGTCTCTGTGCGGCGGGTGGTTCCATCGTCACTGGTCTCCACTGAGACGACCGACGGGGACTGTTGTGGGTCCTCTTCCACAGTGTAAGTCTCAAGGACGTGGCCAGGGTCCAGCATCCTGTACTGAAACAGAGATCCGCAGAATGTAATTATGGAAACGGGTACATCACGAGCGTCGAAACGCACACCCAGCACCAACTGCCTTGCGCTGCAGAAAATGCTAAATTTTACTGGTCGTCCTTTTTAATATCGCAATCCGAAAACGATTCTCCACAGGTGCGTTTCAAAACTCAGGAGGGAGAATTGACCACGTGGCTTAAAAAATCTCCTCGATGAATAGCAAAGTTACCTGCGTCCCGTTTATGTATCCTTCACTCAGTTTGAGTCTGTCTATGTCCACATCACCAGCTACACGACCGTTCTGTGTGTGAGAGCGAGTGAGCGAGAGGGAGGGAGGGAAAGGAGGGAGAGAGGGAGAGAGAGGGAGAGAGAGGTCAGTTGTGAAGGCAGGGACACAGCATGTTCCCCGAAGCTAATTCCAGCTGAAACTGACATCACACTCAGCAAGTTGATTGTTCGTGAAAACGCTCGCGTCCCCTCACACAAGGGGGTGCCACAGACGTAAGAGACGTCACCGGTCTGCCAGTCCCTTTCACACGTTCATGCATTTCAGCGCCCAATAGAGTTTACCTGCAGTCTGCATTAGGACAGCGCAAATCTGGAGAAAGGGCTTTAAATGCAGTGTGATCATATAGTTTCATATATATATATATATATATGCGCGCCAGATTGTCCTATCAAAGGTGGGGCAATTTGTCATCAATTAAAATGACATACCACCAACACTGACCACTAAGGGATGTAGGGAATATTGACCAAATATTTAATAAACCATCATTCTATGATACAGCCCCCTCCTCCCATAAGTTAATGCCACTTTATTTGAGGGGAGGGTGCAGCCTAGTGGTGAACAGTATTCAGGGTCAAATTACACAGTAAAGTGCTTTACCTTGACTGACTAGCATTCAATAGATAATTATAATGCAGCGTAAAAGCATGTGCACTTTGTAATGGACCTGAATGTGTTGCTAAACCAAGAAATTTGGTTGTTAATATACATTTCAGCACCATACAGGGATTACAGCTGGCAGCTGAAAGAAAAACATTTTACCATTAGCAGATTTAACATGAAAAAGACTTGCTAGAAAAAAAGAATTTTTCAGAGTGGGGGCATGGGGGCATGGGATGGTACCTTTTAGAAATGACGGCATTATGGAGTTATGGTTGTTTTTATGTTTGATGTTTGTTTGCATGCATTCAGAACCTTACAGTTTAGAAACATGCAAAAAGGTGGGCATTATTTGACACTGTGTACGGATAGCACCCTTCAATAACTATCCACAGAACTGTCATTCAAAAAGGGAGTCGCACATGCGGGAACAAACATCATGTGACCTGTGCAAGTACAAAGAAATGGATGGGAAGCAAAAAAGAAGGTCTGAAAGACTGAGGGACCAGGAAGGTGAAAACAAGGCTTTGGCATAGAGCTATGCATTAGTGGTCCTGCATCGCGGCTCCCTGAGCCCGTATACCAGCTCTGGAAAGATCACAGTGTCAGAGGATCCACCTTAACTCATTCCAGCCTGACGCCCAAGGCAGCTGGAGGCTTCTGGCTGCATCACAACAAAGCCACAAAGGGACTGAGAAACTACAGAGTTAATCCTACACCAGGCCTCTGAAGTGTCTGGGCCAGTTAGGATGTCCAAGTGTAAAGAGCAGTGGCTTACAGGAACGGCTGAATCCAGACGACCAGCTGATGCATAGTTCAAAACCGATACAGATTTCAACCAACCCGACAGCAGTGAAAACTAAGTGCTTCAAATGGAGGGATGAGGAGGAATGCACGGAGGATGGAGTCACACGGAAAATCAAGTAAGCCACTCTGCACAATGGGGTGGATGTCATGGAATGGTTTTGGGGGGGGGGGGGGGGGGGGGGGGTTGGATGAGATCAGGGGGCCAGGACTGAGGCGATGGGATGGAAAGATGGGAATCCATGAATAAGCTGGGGGAGGGGGTTGGGGACGGACCAAAAAAGGAAGCATTACCTGCGGAGTAGGGAGGGGACGGGGGAGAGGGCTGGAGTGTCCGACTCGTCTCCTCTCCTCCTCCAGAGCCCGAGTCAGGCGCTCAAACTGTACCTCCTGCTCCCGCACTGAGGCCAGGAGGGAGGCGGCACTCTCACACTGCTCCATACACACACTGAGAGAGAGAGGGAGGCTGGATTAAACCACTACACCAGGAAGGGGGAGGGGACTGGATTAAACCACTACACCAGGAAGGGGGAGGGGATTGGATTAAACCACTATACCAGGAAGGGGGAGGGGCTGGATTAATCCACTTGAGGCTGAGGTGGCAAGAGAGAAACCATTAAACCAGTCAAGTGTAAGGGTGGGGGGGGTGTGAACAAAATGGGTTAAATTGTGACAAGATTGAAAAGGGGCTTAAAACATGCAGCTGGCCTTACAGAATAGGATTACATAAAGTAAATCTTTTTAAAAATAAAATAAAGAAAAGGTAGAAGCACAAGAAGGACCAAGTATGTAACACACTAAAAAACAGTAGCCAGTACAGGAAACATGGGAGCGAGAGAGCACATAGCAAACAGGAGCCCACCACCTCAAGCCTATTAACTGTGGAGAAAAGAGACTTGGTGAAACAAACCCGCACAGCCACCCATATGAAGCTCAGGTGTGTGAAGTGCTTTAAACCCTGATCCCGGAAGAGTCCAGGCCCTCCCACTGCCATCTCTGCAGTCCTCCAAACTCTGCCTCTCAGTGCCTTGCAGTGTGAACTGGATTAGTGTCCTTCAATCTCATCTGGTTTTACTTAATTGCACGTTCAACCAGAGAGCTCACTCTTTGGGACCAACAATACCGAAAACGCATATCTAAGGTATTCCGGTACTTTCTGCATTCTGCTCTTAAGTGGCACTAATCTTGTTGTGCAAATGTCATCATGAGCCAAATAAAGAATCTAAAAATAAGTGACCCGCAAAGGGTATGTGACAGAGGACAGACCCCCAGGTGAGGGACAAGGACCAAAGTTGAATTAGCTGCCTGAAAATACAAAAGATGCAGGAAGAGGACAATGCAGATATTTACCTTTGTTTTAACTGAAACAAGGTGTTCAGGTTTGGAAGGCAGGAGGAAGTCAAAGGTTGAGATGTAGTTGCAAAGGCTTAAGTCGATCACAGAATCATACTGGGGAAATAGAAGAGAAGGATCGACTGCAGAGAGAAGTTCAAAATATACATGTATGAACACATTTCCAAGATAAACAAGAACCCACAGCCCCCTTGGCAATAAATTGCTGGAAGAGGTCTCCTTCTCATCCCTCCCCCAGCCTTAACGGACGGCACCTTCATTCACACAGGTGACCACAGTACAGTCATGTGCAGATAGGGGCCCAGGCACATTCCTCCCAGAATAAAGCGGTTTGCTACAAGGTCCACAGCTGCCAAAGACAAAGGGAACGCATCTGGTGCTGTGAGTTATGACCTTAACCAATCTTCACATCATACAGGTTAATTTGTTAAGTGGCAGCTTCTATAAAAAGATGGATCAAAAATACCAACTGTAAGAAGAGACCAACATTGAAAGACAGGCTTGTTTGGGGTTACACCAGATTATCTCACCTGGCTGGAAATAATTAGCAGCTAAAACAGTCTTTGCTTTTCACCTACTATATGCTCATTACTCACCGGAAAAAGGAAAAAGCACAGAATAGTAAAATCCAAGGACAGCCTAAATTTTACCATACAACGAGAAAGAAGCTATTTAAACCAAAGCAAGTCTGCGCGCACATCAGCTAATTTCAATGATACGTTTTTAAACACCACACACAGAGAGAGCCGCATGCCGACAAACAACGACTTTCCTTCTTTTAAATACGCTGGAGATGAACGTCCTCCTTGTCACGGCCTCCAGCAGAGCTGTGGTACAGCTGCTCCATCTTTACTGCAGCAGCGAAGCCATGCATTTCAGATGCTAAGAATGACTGGAATGCGAACCCCTGAAGTAGGGGCGCAAACCAAATGAATGGGAAGAAATGCAGTGACCCAGTTCCAACCTCACACAACAGAAACAAATTCTTTCTATGCGTTTCAAGGGGTGGGATTCCACTACCGTTCCCATGAATTCTCATTTGCTTCCATCATTTCTCTGCCTACTGCAGTCAGAATATTAGCAGGCAGTAAAGGTAATAGGGTAAAGAAACCCCAGAGAAACACACCAATCTGGGGAAAATGCACACAAGACCCACACTGCACCCCTAGCCTGCGCACCATATTTCTGTGGATCTACGAGGGGCAGCTGTTGGCTTTGCCGCGTGCCGCTGTGCACAGGGTACCGAACTGCCATGACGCCGCTTCTATTTCAGGATCCTGAAAAATGCTTCTCTCATCAGTGCGAGAAGAACTCCACCTCCATGCAGGTGTTAATGACTAATTTCTCATCACTCCTCTCCATCTGCTCCATCCACACTTTGCATTTTTAAAGGAAATCCCACCCTCACAGAAATCCCACCCTCCACAGACACCGTACAGCAAAGAGGAAGAACGCCGCTTTTGAAAAGCCACTTAAACACCTGTTGCTCCCCCACAGACGCTCATTTCCCTCTAATCAAGATGGCGCCACACGCAGGACGGCGAGCCAGCAGCCAGTACCATTTACATCCTGCTGCTCCCTTCATATCAGTCTCCCATGACCACCATGGAGGCGAAAGGTGAAAACCGTGCCGACAGTGTGTGTGGGGGGGTGTGTACTCCTTTTGGGGGTGTACTCCTATTGGGGCACGCACATCTTTCCCACCCTGTAGAAGGCAGTGGGGGGGGGGGGGGGGGGGGGGACACGCCGAACACCTTTGGTGTCACGCTGTTCTCTCGACATGGGAAATGGAACGGCGAGCCCGATCGCGTCAGCCACCGCCTGGATCGTCTGCCAGGCTGCTGAGTCAGAGGCCCTGGGGGGGGGGGGTATGGCGGCACTGTGACGTGGCCGTTTCTGTGGCGGCCACAACAGCAGTGACGTGCCGAGCAGTTTCGTTAGGGCTACCCCCCCTCAGGCTGAACGATACCACGGCCGGTTCAGCACAGACACCACCAGACTGTCAGATTGATAAAAATGGAAGACCACAACCTGGGGAAAACTACAACATAACTTGCTTTTTTCCCCCCAACAACACTCAATCACACTGACCAAACCAGTCAAACCAGTTGGTCTTGGGAGTGGCAGAAAGAGCTGGGTGATAACATATTAAACCACTTTTACATCTAACATCCAGTATCCCAGAGTAGTAGCATTTCAAAACATAAGATGTTACATTTGTGGATCTTAAATGGTTTTACACAGATATGATCTTACTGTAGGAGTTTGTCTATGAAGGCAGGAAGACACAAATGAGTCATCATTCCAACAAAGAAACAACTTTGCAAAAGCAGATTTTTAACTATGAATATACAATAAAATAATAATAATAATAATAAATAAAAATCAAATTTACACTTCTACAACAAACAGGAAGAACCCAGCAAAATTGATGGCAGGCAGCAAATTCAGGGCAGTACAATCTTGAAGGGCAACACGGATTCAGCATCAGTCCACAGACCAGCAGCACATCAGGTTCTAATTGCCAGCATAGAATGTGAACCTCGTACAGGGACAGCCAGGGGTCAAAGAAGCAAGCAGACAGCTTTAAGTGACACAGATCAGGAAGGAAGTCAAAATGCCATGATGTCACGTGGTGGAGTGCATGGGCACGCCCAGTGCCGAGTTCCACCCCAGGAGACCTGCATGCCTTTGACCTGTGCCCAGCCAAACTGGCACAGTGTGGCAGACAGTGCCACTGCCAAGGAGAGCTGAGGTAGTGCTGCATTGCAGGGCTACCCACTGGAGCCAGCCATGGAGGACAAAGTACTGGAAGCTGAGCCCTCTGTGCCCCAGGCAGAGAGAGAGTGAGAGCGACCAGTGTGTGGGTGGGGGCGCAAGAAGAATGATTCACAGTTTCACCTGTGGACTGTGACCGACCGCCGACGATAAAGCGGCCACTGGAATGCAGTGACTTCATTCACAAAACTTTGTTCCGAAAATGGAAAGATGTCGTCTCTGTTTGCGGAGGCCTGAGCAATTCCTGAAGACAGGAAGCCAGGCAGAGGATTCCGACAGGAAACAAGGTCAAAGACATCAAGCTAATGCATTTACAACAACGCAGGACAACAACGCAGTCAGAATTTACAAAAGCTGAGCAACTCAATAGGGTGAAAAATCACTCTGAATAAGAAGTCTCTAGAGGACTGAAGACGGGTCATGAAAAGGTTGTATATGAACAGAATCGCAGGAGAAGCAGCAGTAGCACCAACATTGGGGGGGGAAATACTACTATCGAAAAACATCCAGGACTCACAGTGAAAAGTTCACACTCCACAGCCATATAGTAAAAGTTGGAAGTGACCTTTCAGTCAGATATAAACGTCATGCAGAAGCAAGCTGACAACCGGCTAAAGTAATTTAATACTGAAGTTCTGCAGGTTATGAACAAAAGTAGGATTTTACGGACGGGTGAAGTAGTTCTTGGAGTGAAAAAACAAGAACCGCAAGTGGCTAAAAACTGTAAACACAAGATTTGCAAACAATGAAAAATCGCAGCAGAATACATTTGATGAAATGAGACACTTAGCTGGAGCACATAAAGTATTGCCTGTTTATGAACTTCACACAAAGAATTAGATAATAGAGTAAGATGAGGGGATTAATAAATACTAAAAATTAAATAAATAAATAAAAACACGACGCATTTCAGAAGTTACCATGACACACTGACAGAAAGAAGCCTCTCCTAATATCAATGCATACTTTACAACACTGAATAACCTTTCAGCCATCTATACTAGGGGAAAAAACCTAAGCGTTTAAATACAGCCTATTTTGGGCAGCACGACAAACCAGAATTAACTGTGTTAAATTTAAGGTCATATAGCCATTTTGGAAAGTGAAGTGATTTCATTTCCGTGAGAAGAGAGTTCATTTTGACCTAGTATCACAGTTGCTATAAAACAAACTTCAGTTTGTGCTGCCCATTCCATGAAATCAGGACATGAAATCACCTTTCAGAAAGGTGCAGAAAAGAGGCCACAGCCGGCAAAGGGTCCTTCATGAGCCAGCGAAACGCGGTCGGGTCACCAACATTCATCAGCAAAGTCCCCAGTCAGAGTGTCTATAGGTCGGTCAGGCTCTCTTCGCATTGACTCTATAGCAAAAACAAAAACTGATTGATGGTCCTCACTAGAGTCCCAATGCTCTCATGCTTCATACCACGCCTCCCAGCACTGGGCCACAACACTCCTTACTCATATAAACACTTACAACCCAACAACTGACAGTTAACCGCCTATGTTCATACACCTACACTGACAGTGCCTTGTCTGACTACAAAGGCGCGCACACACAAAAGCTTTCCTATTGGCTCTTCTGAAAGCCTACACCCCTCCACCTGTTTACATACCTGGACACAAAGGAATCCAATAACTGCACCCTCCCATTACTCTTATAGTAAAGTGAAACTGCAGAATAAAGTGCTATATGTGTAACAGTCCAGTTAAACACCTCAGAGAGGACCTAAGACAGTCACTGTGTACTGCAGTACCCAGACTGTTCGGTGTAAACCTCTAACGGATGACCAAGTCAGTCAGGTACACCGTTCCCACTTAAATGCTGAGACATGCCAATTCTTGTACTTGTGTTTTCCCACTAAGAGGGTGAGAAAGAGGGTGGAATCTGAGGGGAAAGTAGAAGTCTGACACAGAAATGTCTCACAAGAGCAGGTCTCATGTCTGACAGAAGCATTCGTCATTGATTTGCAGATATCATACTGAGGAGGGTGACATCACCAATATACCATAGTGACAGACTAAACACTAGGGGGAGCTGCAGCATACATCACAGGTATGCACATAAACCAGTGTACTACATCAACCTTCTGATGTTTTGCCTGCATAAATGCTATCTTTATTAAGACTCCAAAAAAAAAAAAAGTTCACCTACGACAGGGTTCACCAACTTCAGTCCTGGAGGGCCAGGTCACAACACAGTTTTCAGATTGCCCTGCTCAGACACACACACTAAATCTGGTAATTAGCTGATTAAGATGTGTATGAGATGGGAAATTTGCAATCTGTGCTGGATTCCGGCACTCCAGCACTGGCATTGGAAAACCCTGTCCTCTGACAATGTAATGCAGATTATGTTAAACTGACAGGTAAATCGAAGTCACACTACCAGAATCAAAAACCTCTAACATTCTACATTTACATGCTACACTTCTGGATCGACCTCAACACCAGATACGCCTGGCTAACACGTCTCCAACAGTATCACATGTCCAACAGTATCATCAGGGCATGAACTCCTACAACTCTCCACTAAGGAAAAAATTCAACTAAATTTACTTGTGTTCCATACAATGCAGTAAACCACGACCAACCTCTAACACATACACTCATAGCGTTTTGTAGCCTGTCTAACTCTCCCATGTAAATTCCGTGTTCATTGCTGAGCAACGGTCAGTCTGACATCAGAGTGGAGTCCCATCCCTCTGCTCAAGCATGCCATTGTGTCATACACCCCAAGCCCCGCCCTCCCCTCGTTCAGCCTTCACCATAAGCCCTTATAAGGACAGGTCAAGGAATTATCTCCCCTGATAGCCAAGGGCCGGCAAAAACAGAGGAAGAGGCACAGAGACTGGGGGGTGGGGGGTGGGAGATAAAGACACTGTTTGTAGTGGTAAAGAAAGCAGATTACATTCCATTCATTGTACCCCCGAGTAGCAAAGCACATACTGCAACATTTAACACAGAATCACGCCACGGCTGTATATTAGCAGAAACACACAAAGACGCAACGACGAAGTTTGTTCCAAAAGCCACCCAGCTAACCAGTTATCCCAAATGGTGTCCCGCAGCAAACAATCCAACAGGCATCCCAGAGACTCAACAACAGCTAGCATTCAAGATGGCCCAGTACACACAGTATCTTCAAGGTGAGGGGCACTCTGCTTGTTCACCATCTGCACACTTCGTACACTCCGAGGCCCGTTCAGATACTGCCCAGCTCGGCCTTGAACGACGCCCATTACGGTACTCTCTCGTCAGTACCAGCTTCCTGATTTATGAGACCAGCGATATCCAGGCAGGCCCACACAAGGCTTCCTACCGAGTTAACAAGCACCAGCACGTTAAATTTGGAGTTCAAGTACCATAGCGCCAAAGTTCGATTCTGGTATTAATTCTCACAGTAGTACTGGATTTAGTTTGGATATTTGCATTTCTTGGAAAGCTAAGAAATATATTTTTCTTTCTGATTCTCCACCATTTATTGTCTTGAACATTCTGGATTCAACCAAATAGTTAAACAGTACTGAAGCCCATGCTGAAATAGACTTTAAAAAAAGGGCCTCTTTCTGGATTTTAAACCACAAACCAGTTCTTTAACCACTACCCCAGCAGCTGCCCCACCCCAGCAGAGGGAATGCTACTACGACAGCACTACAGTAGCAAGACGCTACACCCCATTAAGACTGAAATCCTGTCTGTGCGCCAACCACTTACGCAAAGGGGGGGGGGGGGGCAGGAATCGCAGCTGTTGGTTCAGAGGTGGGGGCAGAACAAAGATAAGTTTGTGTGAACAAGAGCAAGTATGAATGATCGAGAGAGAGAGAAGGTGTGCACGTCAATCCTTTTGGGAATGAACGCTGTTTGTGAGATTTTTAGAGCAGGAAATAGTTTCGCAACCGCAAGTAGAATTGCCTGCTGCCAGAATTAGTTAATTTTTATTTTTTTTTATTGTGCGGGATCGAAATTAGAATTCCCATCATTAACACATTCTAGGCAGAGTAACAAACTCAACTTCAGATCCCAAACCAAATCCAAAAGCATAAAAACAATATGCCACCCACCCCCCCTCATGTCCGCCAAAGCCAAAAATAGAAATAACAGTTGTAATATAAAGGATCAATGTGCAGTACCATTTGCTGCTGCGGCTGTAACTTAAGTGCATAGGTGATGTATAATTAACCAGCAGATGGTCTGAGGTGCCCATCACTTTAATCTGCCGTGCGGGTTAAGCGTCACACAGCATTCACAGCTGTATTTTTTTAAATCCATGAGACAAAAAGGGGCGCAGAGTGAAAGATGGGCCACTGCGGCAGCTGTGACACACACAAATCAAGCAAAGAATGTCCAACACTGACCTGTGCTTCTACGGACACACACGCAACCGTGGTCTAGAATTTAATGTTTATTTTAGTTTCTCAGTTATTGCTACATACTTCTGCCCATTTCAGGCATACGAGTTCGGTCATCATCGCAGGAATTTGCACCGCAGAATTGTCTTGCAAACACGTCTTGGACGTTAAACTGATACATATTCGTCATCCTTGTGATTAAAAACATACATTTTCACTAGGCGTTTGCGAGTCTATTTCTGAACAAAGATTACCAGATTTCATATCCTGTCCAATGATGCTGGAAACAAACACTGCTGATTAAGAGCAGCAGCGAGGGATTGCAGGGCCTTGTCTGTGCCTATCAGCCATATCATCTCGGGTGATTTCTGCAGGACCCCCAGCAAACACGCAGCTCCACATTAAACCAGTATGAATTTTGTCAAACAATGAACAACACTCCACCCCCCACCAACCATGACCCCCCTGCCCCCTTTTCCGAATATCGCAGCTTCCTGAGTAACAGGATGTTATGAGTCTGTGTTGGAGTTTCACAGGGACAGGGACCTCCTGCATGAATCCTCAACTCTCGACATAGGCAACAGGGACCATATCTGTCGCTCTGTTCTCATCCTGCCCATCTAATGCCACCCTCCATTTCGACTGCGTTCTACCCATGACGTCCAAAAACGACAACTTCGAGTCCAGGAAAGCACCCTGCTGTTAACCCTAGAAACAAAACCACAAGAGCCCGGTTTGTTCAGGAACTACCATGTTAATCAGGAATTCAGAAGGCTGATTATCACATCTTCACATCAGTCAGGTGTGTCCGGTCTTCCTCTTCCTTACCACCACCCACTCTTCCCCAGCCTCTTCCTCCTTTGCTCTTAGCTAATTTTCCTCTCCCACCCCTCTTCTGCTACCTCCTTGCTTCACATTCCTCACCCCCACACAGGAGGTACACCCCCCCAACGCTCAACAACTCTTACATTCCCTCAGCAGCTTTTCCATATCGTACATCGTTTCAAAAAATTTTTTTAAAATTATGTAGAGACATCCATATGGAGCAGCATTAATGTCAGTAACTGTACACTGACACTTCCTGTGAGTAACAGGCATAAGACATAGCCATACGCTGGCACTTGAGACATGTTTCTGGGATCTCGCGTACAAACACACAGACGTTTCACAGTCAGATTATCAAAAGTAATCCTGAGTGTTTTTAGCCTGGACAGCAATGCATCAGATGCCCACGTAAATTGGAATGATAGTAATTCCTGGCAGCAGGAAGCCACTCTTTGTCTTGCTGTATAACAAAGCTTTTTGTTTTCCTGGGTTTCAAGCAAATCGGCAGGTCCACGCTCTTGTTATTACAGTTCTGGAGAATGGCTGCGCACTCCACGCCCAGTTCTAAAACAATGGGGATGACATGAGCACCACCTGACTGCTGAAAATACATGGGGACCTTCCTGTTTTCAGACCCCCCCCCACACGTCTCTCATTCAACACATATGCACACACTATTGCCCCTAATTACTGTGCAAACCCCCTCCTCTCCACCTACCCAGCAATCGGCACCTTTATTAGTAGGCAAAATAAAGGAATCCTTTCTTGTGCAACGAGGGGCAATGCTGACAGCAGTCATCACACACAGCTGTATGGTTTCACTACAACCAGGGATGAGAGGTATCACTAAATAACTCCACACACTCATTAAGGTCTGGATCTATGACAGACACTCACATTACTGCCGTCTCACATAGCTGATCCATTTATTACCCTGCACAGAGGCTCTGCGGACACCTGCGATTCATTCTCTATGAACAGTTCTGTTAGTCAGAGACTTATTAAAAATCACAAGACAGCAGACAGCACTGGAAGATGGTAATACTTGCATGTCTAAAAATAAACTGATGGGGGAAAAAAAAGCAAAAAACTTGAAAAAAAGCTTGATAATCATATGAAAGTGTAAAACCAGCAATGTGACTGATGTGCAACTGCAATTTAAGATCCATTCGACATGACAAGATATCCTAAGTATCGAAGGTAATGTGAAAGACTCAGAAACCACGCCAAAAAGTGAAAGGGGTGGGGATGAGATTAGCACAGAAGCAGGGCGGTGCAGCAAGCACTGAAGAGGAAGCCTGCGAGAGGCTACTGACGAAGACTGAATGACCCTGAAACACCAGATCTCCACACAGTACTTTAAACCCACAGGAAGCACTTAGACCTACAGACTAAACCACTTTTTTCTACATAAAAAAGCATGCCAGCACAGCATTGCAGTAACCCTCTCTCCTCCATGGCCAGGGATCAAGCTGCTACAATTCCCCACAGCATTACTTTAAGTTACTGTTAAGCATTTGGCACTTTACTGTGGGGGTCACATTCTTTACCAGATTTGACCCTCCCTTGGTGTGGTGTCAATGAACCCAGCAGACCGCTTACCCAGTGTCCCCTCTTTTCAATGTATTTCAGCCCGGCGCTGTCAACACAGGGTTCATGTAGTGCAGTGGCAAGCCAGTCACATGACCGGAGCAGAGCTGACTTAACCCTCTCAGACCAGCATCTCAGCAGATCTTCCTGCATGAAAACGAGGACGTGGCTGCATTTGTCCAGCAAGTCGCCAGCATGTTAACAGAGCGTGAAATAATCAGCATACAAGCCCTATAGCAAGCAACCAGCTTCATATAGCTTTACTCTCAAAAGCTGCAAAATATGCCTCTTTGCCAAGGACAATAGGGACCCAGAGCATGGCCAAATTTTTTTTCTATTTTTTTTTTATACAGCGGCATTACCCAAATAATTGCCACTAAATACTTTACGAACAGCATCCTTGACATTCTGCTAGTGTGCCAAAGATTTTAAAGACATGACTTTCAAAGCTATTTGCACCGTGCCAGACTTCTCAAAAGAACTTCCTATGCCTACACAGCCACGTTGAAACCATGTGCAAATTAGTCATTAGGTGAAAAGCAACTGAATATCTACGGCTCTGCCAGCATGTCTGACCACTCAAACACAGCATCGCGGCCAGCTCGATCTCTAACCTCTCACGCACAACAGCAGTAGTACCAGTGATTCTGGTGAAGTTGTCTGCGTTAATCAACCAGTGATTTAAGTCCACATGTCCTAATGGGGTATGGGGTTTTACCCAGCTGATCCACTTCGAACTGTGGCACTAGACAGAGTGCACCAAATAAGCAGACTGCAGCACTGAAAAATGAGAAGTCTCAACCAGACACCTGTCCCGACACTGTGGAATTGAAACAAACATTAAGTTCACTGCACATGGCAAAATCCATTTAATAAAGTCTGACTTATTGATGGAATGGCATATGAATACCTGCACACATAAAAGCCAGCCTATGACATGGGGAAATATTCTTGCACAAAAACAAGACAAATACTATGAGACAGTGTGAACATATCAATATCAAAATATTTATATAGCACACGGAGTGTAAAATTACCCAGAATTCCAAAACAAAATCGGTCAGGTGGGAAACACCATCCTAACTCCCAACACCAACTAAGCTACTGCACTGCTAAGGCAATTTCTGGTTTGTTTACATGGGGGCAAGGTCACAACAGGCCATCTGCAAACCCAAGACAAGTACAGGCATTGTGCTTTGTAGCAGTATACGAATATGATACACTGCAATAATCAGCTTCACGACACTGCAAAGAAAACGCAGCTCGTCACGTCTCCCAAGAGAATCTGGCTGTTACACGCAGACCGTTTTAAAGCACAAACATATCTGGCATTCTTTCCGGCAAGTTGGACGAAGAACATCTACCATACACATATGCATCTTAAAACTCACAAGTGATGATTAGTGGAAGAGCTTTTATTTTGTATTAAAACGGACCGTTAAAGCCTGAATATTCGATACAAGATTAAATCCAGTAATAAAAAAACTACACATAACACTTCAGAATCGAAACACGTTTTAGACAGCAATTTCCACAGCAATAAAAATGTGTCTCGCGTTGTCACATTAATTGGCTTAACTGGAGAAGTTGACACTTCTCCTAGCGCAGGAGTATTTCACATAGATGGATTAACCACACCCAGCCCCTCCTAGACACAGTAGATCACGGACCCACCCAACAGGTTCTTAAAAAGCACCAAAGCTGAAATTTAACACACATCCTGAAGTCATCAGCCTCTCTCTCGACCTATTATACCAGTTTACCAAGATCCACCAAACGGTCAAAATTCAACACCTTTCATTCAGGACGCCTATAACTTTGGCAACAAATCTGGTTTTACAAACACCAAAGCTGCCTGACCGCGACACTTCGCCTATAGCATTTTATCCCGAGACAAATGTCCAAAGACAAAGCAAAAACAAATTTCATCCAGTCAGTTCAGCATACCCACGATTCTATTTCGGTCCAATTTCCCAAGCAAATGTCAGGAAATAAACACGCAGATGTTACGTGAAATCGCACCCAGTTCTCGTTTAAATATTACTATCGCTTTTTCGGGTACGAAATAAATGCCAAGAACAATTAAATCGGCGAGGCCATTATACAAAGACACGAATCCCTTCTCTTACCTTACCTGTTGTTGCAGCTGCCCCGTCTGCAGTATCAGGTGACAGCGTTACCTCCGATAATACCGCAAGGGTTTTAGTCAAACTAAAAAAAAAAGAAAGCAAAGTATGTTGGTATTTAAACCTTAAGAATTAGTCTTTGTGGTGTTCAAAAATACAATGTTTAAGCATTTTAAACTGCGGTGAATGTTGTGCGCGCACGAAAAAGCACAGTATTCACGATCAGAATACGATCACTACGCCTTTTACTACTAAACTATTATGTGAGTTGACTATGGGGTGTCACAGTATCACTGCCTCGAGTTATGCTCGCAACCAAAAGAAAAAACGCAGCATATGACACATTCTGAAGGATGGTGACGGGCACATAATCCAGGTAGCGAAGGAGAGATATCTGCATATAGCGAGGGATTGCGGGAATCACGCCTGGTTTAGGTGGCGACGAGCCGCATTGTCAACACCATCCACACCACCGCGGCTCTCCGAAGACCTTTAAACACGACTAAACTTAACCCTCAAAAGGCAGTCGCTCTGCTTAAAAATATAACTGCAAATACAAAGGCCATTAAAGCGCTTTTTTCCTCGGAAGTAAAAATGTTTCAGGGACGACGTCGTTTGCCAATTACCATAGGTGACAAAAATAGCTAAATCGCTGGTTACCCATTATCCGAACCGACATACGTGGCTAGTCGGCTAGCAATCCAACTTTTCCCTTTGTGTCTGCTTTTGGAATGAAATAAATAAATGGTGTCCTTACAGGGCTCGCGCCTGGCCGGAGATAGCTCGCCTTAGCCGGACGGAGGTTGTATCGCATCATGCGGGCAGCCGTCCAATCCCTTATCCGAAGGGAAAAAGTTCCCCGGGCCCGATAAAAACGCACAAAATCCGGCTCTATCCGTGTCAAACACACACACGTACTGCAGCATAACCCCAGACCAGCCGAATAAACCAGATACGAGTGCCACTGCTACTGAACAAACAAAAGAAAGAAAAACCGGAATTAAAATCCCCAGTATTGCTGTACGTATCGTTAGCTACCGCCAGCTAGAAATTAAACGTAACAAACAACAAACGGAGCCGAAGCCTACCGAGGCAGAACGGATAGCCAACTCACAGTAGCCAGGCGTCCACTGGCCGGACGCGGCGCTGCTAAGCTAAGGGCGCTAAGCTAACGAGGCTAAGCTAACGAGGCAGCGGGCAGCTGCAACAAAACACGCCGTCAGATCGCCGCAGCTACGCCTTCCTGAGGAAAGCCAGCCGTACATTGTTTAATTCAAGCATTACTCGCACCGATGCCGTTGCATAATCACCCAGCAGGCCTATTAACACGGACTCCGGGGGCAACTTCACGACAAGGACCACTGGGAAGCCCGAGCTGAGCGAGATTCGGGCGTTTTTAACCCCACTTGTCCGTTAGAGACTCATGTCTTCCCCGGTCGTCGCCAGTCCCAGCGGCCGCCTCCTGACAACCCTCGAGCTCACGCGCTTGCAACAATTAAAAGTCCCACTTTATGCATCTTCGATTCCTTTATCCCATCTCCTTTAACCCACCTTTCCCCCTTTTCCCTCGTTGGGTCTCCGCTTGGTTCCTTTCTTCCTGGCTCCCTTTCTTCCCTTTCTTTTCTTTCCTCCTCCCTTTCGTGCTCTGTATACCCTCCGCTAAGTTTGGAGTAGGGAAGCACGCGCAGGACAGGCGGGGCTAATGGGAGGAAACCAGGAATGCACCGTTTACCGTAATTACACAGTTTTATTTCAATTCTCCGAAACGCACTTCGCTGTCATTGCACTGACTGCAATGCATAGGTTGGTATTAGTAATGACGAAATTGAACTGGTTAATTGTTGTTGCCTTACAACAATAAAAAATTTAAACATGTTATTGTTCGTAAACGTTGCAATTACTAGTAATAGCAACTGAATTAACAATAACAACGAATATCCCTACATTATTTCTGGAGTCTAGATTCTTTAATAAAAGTCATTCCATATTCATTTACAACTAACTTATTATACAACAATACCTGGGTTCGTAGACAAAATTATTCAATGTGCTAAGGTTTTACGGTACGTTATTATCGAGAGTATATCTTTTTGCTTAATTTCGACGAGAAAGAGGAGATGGAAATACATAGACTGTAGTATTAGGAATTACGTGTGACGTATGAGATCACATGTTAGCAACAATTGCCCAACGGGAATTATATTACCTGTGATAATAAAATTCTCGCCGGAAATACAAAATGAGTAAAATTAGGCCATGGGTTAGCATTGGTCCTGACGTTTATAGTATGTGGAGTTTGATGTAAAACTGCGTCTTTACAAAAGCGTGATACTACACATATTCGTTCAGTTCTGGGATTTGTATAGAATGAATGACTTTTGTTTCATATGGATTGTTAACCTCTGGTTAAATACATAAATGTGGCTTA